>NC_044309.1:85022266-85674037 GCF_007474595.2 Lynx canadensis | reverse complement strand
CTTGAGATAGATTTATAAAATTAAAAAATTTAGATCACAGGAAAACATATTTTTAAAGGTTTTGATGCAGATTGGTTAAACTTCTTAAAAAATATTTAATGTGAATTTTCCTATTCTCAAATATTCTTTATAAGTATCTAAAAATCTTCATGTTAATAAAATTGTTTGAGGGGCACCTGGTTGGCTCAGTTAGGTAAGTGTCTGACTCTTGATTTCAGCTCAGGTCATGATCTCAGCTCAGGTCATGATCTCACAGTGGTGAGACTGAGCCATGCTTCTGGCTCTGCACTGGGCACGGAGCCTACTTAAGATTCTTTCCCTCTCCCTCTACCCTTCCCTTGCTTGCACTCTCTTTCTCTCAAAAAAAAAAAAAAAAAAAACTTTTTTGATAAGATGCTCCCCATCATTCATCTGGGGGAAATGTTTTAAATACATGGTTTAAAACAAACTACATTAAATTCTTAAATATACAATTCTCATAAATAGGATAATATAAAAAAGATGTATTTAATAAGTGGAGAAAATAAGATGGAAATAGGATTGACTGAATGACTTTTGGGAGATAGGAACAAAAATAACTGCTTTTATATACATATAAAATCCTATTCTATTTAATTATTGCATGAGTATTTTTTTTTCTCTTCCAGAACATGGAACAGTGATTTTAGGTAATGACCCTTGTTGACCTAACAACCTAGTAATAGAACAAAAAGGCAAACTCATATTTCCAGTACCCTCAATTTCTTGTTCCTTTATATTATTCTACAAATGTAATTTTAAGATGCCTTTTTTTTCACTATAATACTGAAGGAATTAAAAATCTTTTCATACAAACAAATTGGATTTGAAACCTGGAGAGAAGAATATCTAATAAGAATAATATAATTCTTTCTAAACATCTAAAGGGCTACTCTAAGTAAAGCAGAATTAAGACAGTATTTCTAAAACCGTGTTGTATAAGATGTGAAATCATATCCTACTACAAGTAAAAAATGAATAAATAAATGAATATCTTCTTAATTTTAGGAGACACTAAATTACACATCAGAATCAGATTTGTTTGCTGCAAGAGATTACAGAGCTTTTATATTTCCAGTACACTTTGAAGATTTCAAAGTGAGGGAAGTATTACACAGAATTTTATGAATGTGTATTTACAAGGAAGGTGGTAGGTCCAGTGCTCTAAGGGACATAGTTTGCTAAAAGCTTTGGTTGTTTGAGTGAATGGGGCTTTCCTAATATTATCAGTTCAGTCTTCTAATCCAGAAAGATGAGAGACAGTGCAGAAGCCTTTGCAATAACAACCAACAGGCTAAACACAAATGGTAACAACATACCCACACCAATTCCTGCTAGGAACTCCTACAGACCTTGCTGTTCTACTTACCTTACTCTGCATGCATGAAGAATAATTTTCCTTTACTCAGGTTATATTTACCTGCTGCTACTTAATCTGGCCTGTTTTTGCTCTATCCATTAAGTTTGATATATCTTTTTTAAATTTTTATTTAAATTCCAGTTAGTTAACATATAGTGTGACATTAGTTCCAGGAGTAGAAGTTAGTGATTCATCACTTACATATAACACCTTGTGCTCATCACAACAAATACCCTACTTAACGCCTGTCACCCACTTAGCCCATCCCCCTTCCCACCTCGCCTCCAGCAACCCTCAGTTTGTTCTCCGTAGTTAAGAGTCTTTTACGGTTTGCTTCCATTTCTCTTTTTTTCCCCTTCTCCTATGTTCATCCGTTTTGTTTCTTAAATTCCACATGTGAGTGAAATCACATGGTATTTGTCTTTCTCTATTTTGCTTAGCATAATATATTCTAGCTCCAACCACATCATTGCAAATGGCAATATTTCATTCTTTTTGATGGCTGAGTAATATTCACATATATATTTAATAGGTACATATAAAATGATTCACATAAATAATGGTATATATAAGGTATATATATATATATGTGTGTGTATATATATATATATATAGGTATACACAATGGTTTTAACTGGTATATATAAAATTATTTATATATAATGGTATTTATATAAGGTGTGTGTGTATATATATATACATAGATAGATATAATGGTATATTATATATATATATATATATATATATATATATATATATCCCAATAATATAAAGCTTATTACTGGTTCTGCTTCACTCTCCTGCTGTCTTGAATTCCTTCAGAATCATGCATTCTTTCTCCCTGCTTTGGTAGACAATTCATTAAAATTATGTCAAATCTATGTGTTTGCATCTTCACAAATTAACAGCATATTACACCCTCCTAATTCCATTTTTAAGATATCCCAAATGGCACGTAAAAGATGAAATAAACATTAAATTCATCTAAAATGAGATTAAAATCAGTAAACGTTAAAATAATTCTATCTTTAAAAATATAACATTAGTTTTATAAATATATATTGTTTTTCTTAGCTTTCAGATGGCAACACTAGGACAAAGATGAATAGCACAAGTGCTATTTACTTTACCTGCAGCAGCTGAAAACATCAAGAGGTACTCATAATTTCCATTCCTGGAGGGACTAAGAATAATTCCCACATACTGTTCTCAACTGAAAAGCGTTCTAGTTTGCAGTTTCAGGAGCATCTGGGTTAAGTGCTTTCCTAGCCTCAGAGTGAGGAACAGGCCTGTAACTAATTAAGTGAACAGTGAGTTAGGAGCCAAAAGCAAGGAAAGCCAGCGTATAGATTTAAGGGTGAATAAAAGTTGCATGACTTCACTTGAACAATAGGAACAACACTAAAAGTGTTCACTAGCCCCTTCTGATTAGATCTAGAGATACACAATAATTTATAACTTCTTCTATGAAGGAACAGTCCATTACCAAGGATCCAAGGCACGGAAAATACCTCATTAGGACTAACGGTATTTGAAAAGGAATATATCCCTACCTTCTTTGAGAAGACTTTGGCTGGATGTGAGGCACATATGTGAAAAGCCTGCAGACAATAACATTAAAATTGTATAATATGAATTTTTATCTTGCTCTACTACTGTTCCTCACAACAGAATTTATGGTCTGATTTTTCTTTTCTTCTTTTATCTTATTTATACCTTCTTAAAAATACTTTTTAAAAGCTTTTCAAGTTACAAATATGAGATCCAAGTTTAGATAGTTTATTGCCTTTTTTTATGTGCCCTGAATTTACTATCCAGACATTCCGACTTCACTTTTCTCTTTTTTTTATGTGAACATTTTCTCCATAGCATGGAATTGCAATATGTAGTTCGGTTGTTAGATACTATACGTGAGTGTTAATGAATAAACACCTTCAAATTATGTTTATTTATTTTTTTTTTATTTTTTTTAATTTTTTTTTTCAACGTTTATTTATTTTTGGGACAGAGAGAGACAGAGCATGAACGGGGGAGGGGCAGAGAGAGAGGGAGACACAGAATCGGAAACAGGCTCCAGGCTCCGAGCCATCAGCCCAGAGCCTGACGCGGGGCTCGAACTCACGGACCGCGAGATGGTGACCTGGCTGAAGTCGGACGCTTAACCGACTGCGCCACCCAGGCGCCCCAAATTATGTTTATTTAATATAAATACTTATTTTTGTCAAAACTGTACAAGTAGAATGGACTGTTGATACCTTGAAAATGTTAATATACGTTTTGTTGTGTTTTGCTTTGTTTTAATTTAGCTAAAAAGTATTTATTTCTTAGGGAAAAAATAGAAACATTTTTTTTTTTTTTACTTAGAAAGATGTTTGTGTGTTTAGAAAAGTTAGCTGGCATCTCTTACTTACGAATCAGAAAGAACTACAGTTGACCCCTGAACAACAGGGCTTAGGAAGACCCACCTCCACACGGTTGAAAATCCACATATATCTTTTGAGTCCCCCAATACTTAACCTCTAATAATCTACTGTTGACCAGAAGCCTTACCAATAACATAAACAGTTGATTAATCCATTTTGTATGTCATACGTATTATATACTATATTCTTACAATAAAGTAAATTAGAGACAAAAAAGTTATTAAGAAAATCATAAGCAAGGGAAAATGCACTTACAGTACTATAGTATATTTATTTTAAAAATCTGCATAAAAGTAGACCCTGGCATTTCAAATCTGTGTTTATATATGTATATATACACACATACATACATACATATATACACACATACATACAGGGTCAACTGAATATAAGTCAGCTATAATGCTAAGTACTTTTCCAACCAATTAAGAAATCAACACTATTGGAATATAAATGTTACATACTTCAAAGTATTAAATGGGAAATAGCATAGTATAATATATGCTTAGAAAGTGAGTTTTCTTGATTAGAAGACATATGAAGAAATAAACCACCTATACTCAGAAAAAAAAAGTATTTTAAATTAAAAACTGCAATAGGGGCCAGAAGCAACAAATCCAAAGTTAGGGACCTAAAGACTGTTACTAAATTTAAATAAATCACTATATAGTAAGGAAGTAAAGCAATTAACTTAATACCATGTGCTCAATTGATTTCTCAGGAAGTTTAAGCCTTGGACTCCTCCAATTTTTATGACAATCGAACTTTTCAGTGAATAAAAATTGTTATGGCTTGCAACATGAGTATAGTCTTCACATACAACGTAAAGAAATGGAAAAAAAATGTGCAAAATTATTAGATATGGTAATAATGATATTATAAATTATTCCACTTTTTTAATAGTTATTGGCATACACTACTGCACTCTTCAAAGAAATTTCACCAAGGATTCCAAGAAAATTAGTTGAAAAGAAAAGTTTCTCTTTTGGTATAACATCACTATTGTTTTGTTTACTGAGAAAACAATAGCTAAATGCTAAAGAAAATTAACATATAACACTATGGAATGAAAAATGATTTCCCAAAATTATGAAATATTTTAAAAGCCTATGCCACATTACATATTTAAAAGTTCAGTTTTCAACAATGAAAACACGAAACATGCAAAAATATTAGGAAATATTACCAGCATCGGAAAAAAAATCAGTCAATAAAAACCATCCTTGAGGAAGTCCAAATGTTAGACTTGCCAGAAATAGACTTTAAATAAACTATTACAAATATGTTATAGAAACTAACAGAATGCATGAAGGGCACCTGGGTAGCTCAGTCAGTTGAGATTCTGACTCTTGCTTTTGGCTCAGGTCAAGATCCTAGGGTTGTGGGATCGATCCCCATGTCTGGCTCTGCACTGAACATAGAGTGTGCTTAGAATTCTCTGTCTCTCTCTGACCCTCTCCCCTGCTTGTGCGCTCGCTCTCTCTCTCTCTCTCTCTCTCTATATATATATATATATACAATGTAGAAAATAAAAAAAAATCAGGTTGAAAAAGTAAAAAGAATGCTTGAGAACAATGTGTCACCAAATATAGAATATTAATAAAGATATTTATTATATTAAAAAACAAATAGAAACTCTGGAGTTGAAAAGTATAATAACTGAAAAAATGTCATGACAGAGGCTCAAACAATTTCAGCTGGCAGAAGAAAAAATCAATGAATTTGAAAATTGCTCAACAGAGATTATTCACTCTTTATTACAGAAAGAAAAACATAAAAGAAAAATGTACAAATACTTAGCAATCTGTTGGAGACCATCAAGCTTATCAATATACACATAACGAAAGCCTAAGGAGAGGTGAGACAGAAAGAGACACAAGAATATTTGAAGACATATTGTCAGAAAACTGGTCAGTTTGTTGAAAAACATTAATATACACATTTAAGATGTTCAAAGAGGGGCGCCTGGGTGGCGCAGTCGGTTAAGCGTCCGACTTCAGCCAGGTCACGATCTCGCGGTCCGTGAGTTCGAGCCCCGCGTCAGCCTCTGGGCTGATGGCTCAGAGCCTGGAGCCTGTTTCCGATTCTGTGTCTCCCTCTCTCTCTGCCCCTCCCCCGTTCATGCTCTGTCTCTCTCTGTCCCCCAAAAAATAAATAAACGTTGAAAAAAAAATTAAAAAAAAAAAAAAAGAAAAAAAAAGATGTTCAAAGATTTCCAGGTAGGATAAACTTAAAGATATTCATACTTGGACACATCATATTCAAACTTTCAAGACAAAGAGTATCATGAAAACAGCAAAAAAGAAGCAACTCATGTACAATCCTCAATAGTATTAACAGCTGATTTCTCTTCAGAAGCCATGGAGGTCACAAGGCAGGGATGTTATATTCAAAGTACTGAAAGAAAAATACTATTAACCAATAATTGCATATTTAGCAATAGCATCTTTCAAAAATTAAAAAGAAATTATATTTTGAGGAAAATAAGAACTGAATTTATTATTATTATATCTGAATTATAAGCTAACGAGTGCATACATAATGTTCAACATGAGACAGGAGGGAAATGCAAATCAAAACCATGATGAGGTATCATTACAGAAACACTAGGATGCCTACCATCAGAATGACAGACACAAAAAGTATAGCTAAGGATGTGGAAAAATTGGAACAGTCACATTTCTGGTGGGAATGTAAAATGGTGCAGCTACTTTGGAAAGCAATTTGGTAGTTTCTCAAAAAATAAAATATGGTTGGGGCGCCTGGGTGGCGCAGTCGGTTGAGCATCCGACTTCAGCCAGGTCACGATCTCGCGGTCTGTGAGTTCGAGCCCCGCGTCGGGCTCTGTGCTGACGGCTCAGAGCCTGGAGCCTGTTTCCGATTCTGTGTCTCCCTCTCTCTCTGCCCCTCCCCCGTTCATGCTCTGTCTCTCTCTGTCCCAAAAATAAAAATAAACGCTGAAAAAAATAAAATAAAATATGGTTACCATATGAACAAGCAATTTCACTTTTAGGTATATACTCAAGAGAATTGAAAGAATATATCTGCACAGAAACTTATAAATGAATATTCATAGCCGGGTTATTTATGACAGCCAAAATGTGAGAAAACCCAAATGTCTATCAACTGATGGTTGGACAAACAAAATGTAGTACATCCATACAATGGAAGATGAATCGGCCAAAAAAGAAGGAATAAAATAATAACTCATGCTACAAGGTGGATGAAACTTGAAAAGATTACATTAAGAAGAAAAAAAAGGCATACTGGAAAGGTCAGATGTTGTAAGATTCCATTTACATAAAATGTCTAGAATACGCAAATCCATGGAAAGAGAAAATGTATTAATGGTGAACAGGGTTTGGGGGGACAGTCAATCGGGAATGATTGCTAATGGGTATTAAATTTTCTTCTGAGATAACAAAAATACGCTGGAATTAGTGATGATGGTTGTACAACTTTGTGAATGTACTAAACTCTACCTAATTTTTAAAAATTTTTTAAATGTTTATTTTTGAGAGAGAGAGAGAGAGAGAGCACGGAAGAGGCAAAGAGAGAGGGAGACACAGAGTCTGAAGCACCCTCCAGGCTCTGAGCTGTCAGCACAGAGTGTGAGGCTGGGCTCAAACTCAGGAACCAAACCAAAAACCAGTAGCAAACAAAATAATGTGATATTTTTACACTGAGATCATGACCTGAGCCCAAGTCAGATGCTTATTAACCAACTGAACCACCCAGGAACCCCAAGGTTTACTTTATATAAAATAAAAAATAAATTCTGAAAACGAAAATTTAATGAAAACGGTAAAACCAATCAAATCCAAAGACGATTGGTTAGAGATATCAATAAAATTGAAAAAAATTTCTAGCCAGATTGACCAAGAAATAAAGGAGAAGACTCAAATTGTCAGTGTCAGGAATGAAGGAAGAGACATCACTAAGGAGTCTGCGGACTACAATAGGAAAAATAGTAATTATATGAACAATTTTATTATGCGCATAACCTACACAACTTAAAATGCACCAAATTCTTTAAAAAACACAAATTAACTCTTACTCAAAAATAAGTAAATAATATTAATAGCTTTATATCTATTAAATACATTTAATTATGGTTAAAAACACTCCAAAAATACAAACCCCAGCTCTAGATTCTTTCAGTAATGGATTCTCCCAAAGTTTGAGAATTGTAGTAAATATCAATGGAACAAAAATTACAATTGTACAAAATCTTTGAAAAAGAGGCAGAAATACTTTTCAATTTATTTTATGAAACTTTCATTACACTAATAACTAAATCAGACAAAGACATTGCTGGACTATCACTGACCAATATCTCTCCTGAATATAGATCCAAAATTCTCAACAAAAGCTTATTAAACTGAATTCAAGAATATATAAAAAGTATAAGGTATTAAAAGTAAATGGATTAATGTTAGGAATACAAGTCTGTGTGAATAAAAATAATCAACGAAATTAACCATATTAGTGGGCTAAAACAAGAAAAAAATATGATTATCTCAATAAATGAAAGAAAATGATAATATTTCAATATCTAGTTGTGATACAAAGCACCTAGCAAACTAGGAGTAGGAAGGAACTTCCTCTACCTAATAAAGGGTGTTTACAAAAATCTACAGCTAATACCTTAATAACAAAGCACTGTATGCTTTCCCCTAGGGATAAAGAATAAGACAAAGATGTTCTCCCTTACCAGTCTCATTTAATTTTATACTAGAAGTTTTAGTGACGGTAAGAGTGAAATAAAAAGAAATTAAAAATTAAAAAATGCAGATCGAAGTGGATGAAAGAAAGCTGTCTCTACTCGAAGGTAAAATATTATCTATGTAGAGAATCTTAAAATTTTGCAAAATAGCTCCCAGAAATAATGAGTTTCACAAGTAGTAAGGATACAAGAGTCAATTGTACTATGTACTACATGCCAGCAATTATCAGTTTGAATTGGAAATTACCAAAACATTACCATTTATAATAGTGCCAACAAAGTTAAATACTTAGGAACACATTTATCAAAATATATGAAGCATCTGGAAGCTGAAAACCACACACACTTATGAAAGAAATAAAAAAGATCTAAAATAATGGAGAGATAGTCTGTGTTCATGAATTAGAAGACTCAGTATTATGAAGATGTCATTTCCCTCCAAACTGGTCTATTGATTTAATGCATTTGCAATCAAAATCTCAGAAAATTTTTGAAGATGTTTACAAACTTGATTCTAAAATTTATAAGGAAAAGGAAAGGAATAGAGTAGCCGAAAGAATTAGGAAAATGAACAAAACTCAAAGACACACACTGTCAGTTTAAAGGACATATTTAAAATTTTTTTTAACATTTATTTATTTTTGAGAGACAGAGCATGAGCAGGGGAGGGGCAGAGAGAGAGAGGGAGACACAGAATCCGAAGCAGGCTCCAGGCTCTGAGCTGTCAGCACAGAACCTGAAGCAGGGCTCGCACTCACAAACCACGAGTTCATGTGAGTTCATGACCTAAGCCGAAGTCAGATGCTTAACCGACTGAGCCACCCTGGCGTCTCATTAAAGGACATACTTTAAAGTAATAGTATCATGTCATCCTAGTTAGCCAGACACAAAAAGGAAAATATTCCCTCTCAGATGGTAACTAGGCTTATCATGGAGATCACTCCATGATATATAAAAATATCAAATTATTATGATGTACACCTTGAAACTAATAGGATATTGTATGTCTATACTTTAAAAAAGAAAAGAAAAATACTGTGTGACCTCAATTATATATGGAATCTAAAAAGGTTGAACACACAGAAGCAAAGAGTAGAAAAGTGCTTTTGCCAGGGATAGGAAGCCGGGGGGTGGGGGGGTGAATAATGGGGAGATGTTGGTCAAAGGATACAAAGTTGCAGTTATAGAAGATGAATACATCTAGAGATCTAATATACAACAAGATGATTTGTTATTATTATAGTTAATAATTATGTATTGTATACTGGCAATTTGCCAGAACAGATTCCAGATCCTCTCACAGCACAGGCACACACAAAAGGCAACCTTTGGAGATGGATATGTTAATTAGTTTGATGGCAGAAATAATTCATATATATATATGTATATATATATATATATATATATATATACATATATATATATCAAAATATAATGTTGTTCACCTTAAACATACGTGATTTTTATTTTAAGAAGCAGTTTTATCTACTTTAAAAGCAGCATTAGCAAAATAATGTGATATCTACAAAAGACTAGACATACAGATCAATAGGACAGATTAGAGATAAATCCAGCAATACACCCACACAAATATAGACACCTGATTTTTGACAGAGAAATGGAAACAATTGAATGGAGAAAGAAATGTGTTTTCAGCAAATAATGCTGGAACCTAAAACATCCATATATTTAAAAAAAATCAGAACTTATTCATACTTACATACAAATTAACTCAAAATGGACAATAAACCTAAGTATAAAATTAAGATTCTAAAATTTTAGAGAAAAATATAAGAGAAAAAATATGGGAGCTTGGGTTTTAGCAAAACAGTTTTTAGATACCAGAACAAAAGCATTAAAAATATTGACAAATTGCACTTTTGGTGTAAAAACATTCACTCTTCAAGAGACATTGTTAAGAAACTAAAAAAGACAAGTCACAGTTGGGGAAAAAATAATTGCACATCACATACATGATAAAGGACACCCTCTCCCCTCCCCACGATAGTATATGAAGAACTCTTAAAACTCACAGTGAGAAGAGAAATAACTAAATTTAAAAAAAAGAAGATTTCTATAGTTTTCAGCATACAAATCTTTCATATCTTTGGTTAGGTTTATTCCTAGGTATTTTATCGTTCTTGGTGTAATTGTAAATGGGATCAATTTCTTGATTTCTCTTTCTATTGCTTCATTATTGATGTATAGAAATGCAACTGATTTCTGTACATTGATTTTGTACCCTGCAACTTTGCTGAATTCACGTATCAATTCTAGCAGCATTTTGGTTGAGTCTTTCAGGTTTTCCATGTAGAGTATCATGTCATCTGTGAAAAGTGAAAGTTTGACTTCATAGTTGCAAACAGAGAGGGAGGCAAACCATAAGAGACTCTTAAATACAGAGAACAAACGGAGGGTTGATGGGGGGAAGGGGAAAATGGGTGATGGACATTGAGGAAGGCACTTTTTGGGATGAGCACTGGGTGTTGTATGTAAGCGATGAATCATGGGAATCTACCCCCCAAAACAAAGAGCACACTGTATACACTGTATGTTAGCTAACTTGACAATAAATTTAAAAAATAAAAATAAAAAAAGAAGAAAAAAATGTCTATAAAGACACATCACCAAAGAAGAGATACATATGGCAAATATGCCTATGAAAAGATGTTCAATTTCATTTGTCATTACGGAAATGCAAATTAAAAATACGCCTAATATTATTATATGCCTATTAAAACAACAAATAGAAAAAATGCTGACAATACCAAGAACTGGTGGGATGTGAAAGAAGTGGAATTCTACATTTCTGGTGGTAACGCAAAATGGTACCACCATTTTGGAAATCTATTCGGCAGCAAACACAATCAACATAAGACCTAGGAACCTCACTTCAGGTATTTACTCAAGTGAATTGAAAACTGATGTTCACAGATGCACACACAAAATCTATATGCAAATATCACAGTGGTCTTATCATATCACCAAAATATGAAGCCGATCTAGATATTCTTCAATAAGTAAATGAATAAACAATATACAGTACACCCATGCAATGACATAATTCTCAGCAATAAAAAGGAATAAATTATTAATCTATGCAAAACTATGGATGAATTTATCTACATTTTAAGTGAGAGTAGTCCCACAATTTCCAGTAATATAATATTTTTAAAAAATAAAAAGTAGACGTAGAAAACTGAGACTGTTTAATCCAGATAACACATATTCAAAAGTTTACAAGAGATGCTAACTTACATGTATGAAGCATTCCAGGTGAAATGGTAGGCACCAAACTAATTATGTTATAATCCAATTCTTGTAAGTATTATGCCCTTTTAAAATACAGAGTAGACACTAACAACAAAATGCTTTTAACAAAACAGCCCCCATATAAAAACTGGGCCTCAAGTTTGACTCCTTATCTAGTCTAGAGAAGAAAAGAGTTATCCATTTCTCATTTATAAGAAGGAATACTTAAACTTCAGAACATGGTTCTTCATTTCTACTCAAGTTAAGATAAAAATAACACGAAGGGGCGCCTGGATGGCTCAAGTGGTTAAGCATTTCACTTTTGATTTCAGCTCAGGTCATGATCTCAAGGTTCATGAGCACGGAGCCTGCTTGGGATTTCTCTCTCCCTCTCTCTCTGCCTCTGCCCTGCTCACACGTGCGCATGCGCTCTCGCTCTCTCTCTCTCTCTCTCTCTCTCTCTCTAAGTAAACATTTTTTTTTAATGTTTAAAGTATATAAATAAATATACGAGAATATTTATGGGGAAACATTTCTCAAAAATATTTTTGACCACCAGTGTGAGTTAATCAAAGGAGCTTATAGAACATTTCCCCTGAAATGTTTACAGCCATACTGATACATGTTTCCCACTCTAAACTGGGAAATTTCTATATGCTCACTTTAGCTTTCAACTTTTATGAATCTGATAACAATCAAGATGGCCTAGTATGCATACTCAGTTGTTTAACCTAAATCAATTCTGATATTGAACTTCTCTAAATATGCAACATGCAAGTCAGCATCAAAATCAATAGGATTGGCCCCTCATGGTCACCTGCCAAGAAAACATCTGTGAAATACAGCACAACTCCTATCCATTCCTTCATTCACAGACACTAGCATTCTGCACATAACATTCTCCCCTAACACTCAGAATAAATGAGTGCTATTCAAGTGATAATTTTTCAAATGTGAGATCAGTTAGGATTTGACAAAGGAACGAGCAATCCTTCAGGAAATAAAGTGATCAGGCCAAACGTCCCCCCCTTTTTTCTATTTATCAACAAAACAATCAAGTATTGAGATATTGCAGATGGAGAATCATTCATAAAACCGAGATCTGATCCAAACCATGAAACATGTTTAATGCGTTGCAGCAAAAATATCAAAGTAACAAGTAACAGGCTAGGTTTCTGAAAATATTTGACATCCAGGGGAGGAGAGTTTGGATATCTAGGATAATTATACAAATACTGTAGCCATACACTATTAATTCCATATTTATATTCTCTTTACTGTGACTACTAAAGCAATTGGAAGAGGTATTCACCATGCCATAATCAGGTTCTTTGCATAGGCTGAAATAACTAGGTCAATTTGCCCAGTGTAGTTATTTTAGTTAAAAGTTTAAATTACTGATTCTTTAAATCATGAATACTCATAGAAGAAATAGCCTTTAATTTTAAACATCAGAATAAAGCTGAGTAATTTTTCTAAATGACATAAGCCAGGCTTTAACCTTTTTGTTCTTCTTTTAAAACCTTATATTACATTTATTTTTTCCTCTGATTCAAGATAAGCATCAAACTTGAAGCCTGACAATAATTACACTTGGTGACACTGGAGTGAATTTGTATGATTTGAGAGTAAGTTCTTTCACGAAGAAAATTCAATGAAATTCAATAAAATACAATGCAATTCCTGTATTAACTTTAATAAAGCTCTCCCAGAGCTCAGATGCTTGGAGAGGTTTTAAAAGCAGGTAGCTTGCATGCCAGCTGGGTTTTTTTCAGCTCAGTCAGATTAAGCAGAGAACACTTGTGCAGCTTTATTAACACACACAATTTAGCAGAGTAACAGTCAGGCTTCTCTATTTCATGGGTTAGTTGCTTACTGGTAATATCATTCCTGGGAGAATTCAGGACTTTTAATTATGCTGTGAATAGTTTACAGTATTGAGCTACGGAATGGAAATTAAACTGAGGACATTTTATTTGTGTACTGGTTAATTAAATAGCAGACAACAGCAAGCTAGACTGCTAGAAACCTCAGCAGATTTGGTTTGCCGACCATGTGTGAAAATATTTTTTTTTCTTTTTAATTTCTATTAGCAGCTCAGGGTCCTAAATTACAACTGAGTCAAAAGTGGGTTTTGAAGTTTTACCTAGCACACAAAATGACCCAAAGATTTTTAAACATTCAATTGATATTCATAACTCCCAGTAAATGCACTCTACCTTTTCACGTTTATATTAAGTGGATAAATCATGACTCCTGAAAAGTACAACTCATGGCTAACTCATCCTATATCTAAAATAATACTAAAAGAAGAGAGTGTTTACATGAAGTAATATAATTTTGCAGAGCTGATGAAAAAGCTATTTCCCAGTATTAGAAAATAATAATAAAATTCATTAAAACTTGGTTATTAACAAGTAATGTAGCTTTGAATAATCTCGCATACATACAAAAGACATTTTTGAGCCTTGATTGTTCTGCTAAATGCTGGACATAAATAAGATGCGATTTATTTTCTTAAGGTGTTTTTCCAAATTAAAATGTGATTATTTAATGCTTAATACCCTTCAATCCCCTCTCATTGTTATAAGGATAAAGATCAAAATCTTTAAAGAAGTTCAAAGGCTTTGGAGGATTCTGGCCCTGCCCATCTTTAGAGCCACATTTGTAACACTTTTCTGTAGTGTGCTCACATATGGCCACGACACCCTTTTTTTTTTTTTTTTTTTACAGATACTTTTATTTAATTCACTGTGCATACAATAATTGTGTTGCTTAATCTAACAATGTTCTTCATAGACTGTTTTCCTTTTCTCTAACAAGTATGAAATCAAGTTTAGGGGCAGGTATTGCATGTAGTTGTTTTAATCTTCCTTAACCTAAACCATGTCCACAAACTTTGTCTTTTATGATACTGGCATTTTTTTTTTTTTTTTGGAAGAACAGAGTCCCCCGTTTAATTTTTTAAATAGAATTTTTCTCATTTTCAGTTTGATGATTTTGTGAATTATACATTGATTTATATATTGAATTATACATTCTCAGCCACACTATGTCCTTCTCAGGGTGTCACATCTAAGTGTGCACAATGTGGAAACTATCTATCTATCTATTATCTATCATCTATCTGACTATAGTTGACACACAATGTTACGTTAGTTTCAGGTGTACAAATTTAGTGAATTTGACAAGTTTACACTTTATGCTACGTTCACCACATGCATAGCTACTGTTCCTTATGCTGAGCCTTTTATAACCATGACTTATGCATTCCATAACTGGAGGCCTGTATCTCCCTCTCCCCTTCACCCATTATGCCAATCTCCCACCCTCCTCTTCTCTGGTGACCATCATCACAACAACCTTTTTTCAATTCCTCTGATGCTGGGCTCCTTCCTAGCTCAGAGCCTTTGCTCAGTCTGTTCCTTTTCCCCTGAAAGTCCTCTGCTTCCACCCCAACTTAAACTTTTCCCTATATTCATTCTTCAAATTTCCCTATGAATACGATTATCTCATGAAACCTTCACTGACCACCTCAGATTATAATCCCATTACCTCTTCTAATGACAGATCATGTGATTTTGTTTTGTTCTGGTTCTTGAGCAGGCAATTGGGTATGTGTCTAGAGTTTTGAGAAGTCCAGGTTTGAAATATAAATCTGGAGGCATCAGTATTTAAATGGTATTTAAAGCCATGAGGTTAGTGAGGCACCTGGGTGGCTCAGTCGGTTAAGCGTCTGACTTTGGCTCAGGTCATGATCTCATGGTTCCTGGTTTCAAGCCCCCTGTAGGGCTCTGTGCTGACAGTTCAGAGCCTGGGGCCTGCTTTGGATTCTGTGTCTGCCCCTCCCTGCTCATGCACTGTCTCTCTCAAAAATAAATGAACATTAAAAAAAAAAAATTTTAAAGCCATGAGGCTAAATGATGTCATCACACAGAAGTGAGTACAGACAAAAAAAAAAAAAAAAAAAAAGAAAAAAAAAAAAGAAAAGAAAAAGAAAGAAGAGTATTGGTGTACTCCAAGCCTTTATTATTATATTTGTCAATTCTTGTCTTTCAACTGGTGAGTTTAGTCCATTCCTATTAAGTGTTTATGTCAATATATTTAAGTCTGCTTCAATAACATAATTTACTATATGTTTATTGTGATTTCTTATATTTCCATTTTTTTTTCCTTTAAAAAAATTGGAATCTTTATTTTCAGCCAAAAACTAAAATAACTTTCTACATTCTTAAAACTCTTGATCTCCTTCCAACTTCATCATACTATTAGATTTCTAAGGCTGGGTTATGAAGGATACATAGATGAATAGATACATAGATAGATCTAGATAAGTACATAGATAGATCTAGATAAGTTTAAGAAAGTAACAAACATTACTAAGGTATCTGTTCATCTTTTTTTCAAATATCGGCTGAATCGGTGTCTTCTATTTTTCTGTGCTTCATGCACAACTGTGTTCAGTGTGGTTTTGGTGTTGCAGAACTTCTGCAGCCCTACATAGCCAAGAATATATTTTCATACCCTCTATCTAAATGGCAATTTTCTGCAATAGAAGTCTAAATCCTTTTCCCTCAAACTTTGGAAATACAATTCTGCCATCTTCTCTCACTCATGGTATAAGCTATTGTCCATCTCCTTTGTCTTGCTCTTTTATCTGTCTCTTTTTCCTTATAATCTTGTTTGTCTTTCATGTTGTAAATTTCACTCTATATGAAGGACTGAAGTGTTTCTTATCTCTCCTCTTTGCTGATGCAACAGCCTTTTCAATAGCAAAAGGTGTCTTGTTGTTTAATAAGTACCATATCGTTTTCTTGCTTTATTTTCTTATTAGACTTACCTCTGTTGTTTTTCAAATATTTTTTTCTCTTCATTTTTATATCCCAGTCTTTATGAGACTCCTATAATCTGAATAGCACATTTCCATTTTTATACTTCAAATGTCTTATGTTTCCCTTTTGGGGTGTCTCCTTCAGTGAGATTTCTAATTCTGATTTGACAATTTTCTAGTCTACAGTTTCATCTGTTCCATCTATTGAATTCTGTATTTCAACTCTCACATTTTTCATAACTAATATTTTACTTGGATCTTTTTTATATTTTTATGAAAATATATTTCCTTATATAACTTAGTGTGATTATTAGGTTACTATAAAATAGGATGTTCTGTATTGATGTTTCTGCTCCTGATACAAATTGTAACGCAGTGTACTTTTGTTTTGTTTTGTTTTCCTGCTTTATTGAGGTACAACTGACAAATACAATCACATACACTTAAGTGTAAAACATGATGATGTGATATATGTATACATTGTGAAATGATTACAATTAAGTTAAGTAACCCATCCATCTACAAATCCATTGCTATCTCTATTATAATTCCAATGGCATTTGGGGCAGAAATAGAAACAACAATCCTAGAATTTGTATGGACCTACACAAACCCCAAAGAACCAAAGAAATTCTAAGAAAGAATACGTCTGGAGGCAGCACAATTTTATAATTTCCAACTCTATTACAGAGCTATAGTAATCAAAACAGGTATGGCACTGGGACAAAAGCAGACACATAGACCAATGCAACAGAAGAGACAGCCCAGAAATAAAAGCACCATATACAGTCAGCTAATCTTTGTTAGGGGTGACAAGCGCACACATGGAACAAGTCTCTTTAATAAATGGTGGTGGTAAAACTGTGAAGCTGGGGAGGAGACATTGGCACCTAAGGAAATGAACCTAGGTCTGAACCCTTCTTATAGCAAGGCCAGACTCGGGCCTGGCTGGGCAACTCCCACCTACCTTTGGGTTTGCCAGATTCCACAAGGAGGGTCAGGCATGTCTTTTATGTTCCTATATCCTTGATCTTTAGC
Organism: Lynx canadensis; assembly: GCF_007474595.2. Classification (NCBI taxonomy): domain Eukaryota; kingdom Metazoa; phylum Chordata; class Mammalia; order Carnivora; family Felidae; genus Lynx; species Lynx canadensis. The sequence goes on along the minus strand of NC_044309.1, from coordinate 85,656,389 downwards.
ATTTTTAGATCTTATCAATACTTACATAGTGCCTTTTACTATGTCAGTTAGTATTCTAAGTGCTTTATATAAATCCTCAAAACAATCCATTGAGACGGGGACTACTATTATAATTCCCATTTCACAGAGAAGAAAACTGAGGTGTGCAGAGGTTAGGTCATGGGCCCAAAGTCACTGATCTAGTAAAAGGAAGAGACAGATTCACAACCTGGGCATTCTGGCTCCAGAGGCCCACAGGTTTAAGAACCCACTGTGTTAGACTGTGCCTCTGTTGTAGCTTCCTGTTTTCTCGTTTGGTGGCCCCCCAGACTATAAACTTTGTTTGAATAGGGTCTGTGTCAAGTTTTTCATCTTTACTTCCTTGGTAGTTGGCATACTGCCCAGGTCCTCAATAAAGAAAAAAACAAAGAAGACATACAAATGGTCAACAGGTACATGAAAAGGCATTCAAGATTAGCAATCATCAGGAAAACACAAATCAAAACCACAATGAAGTATCACCTCACATCTGTTAGGATGCCTATTATTAAAAAGACAAGAGATAATACATGTTGGTAAGGATGTGAAGGGAACCCTTATATACTGTTGGTGGGAATGTAAACTGGTACAGCCACCATGAAAAACAATATGGAAGTTCCTCAAGAGATTAAAAATAGAACTATCATATGATCCAGGAATCCCACTTCTGGGTATTTATCAAAGGAAACAAAATCATTATCTTGGTAAGATATCTGTACTTTTATGTTCTTAGCAGCATTATTCACAATAGCCAAGGTACAGAAACAACCTAAGTGTCTACAATGAATGAACAAAGAAAGAAAATGTGATACAATGGACTATCATCATTCAGCTTTAAAAAAGAACATCTTGTCATTTGCAACAACTTGGATGGACCCTGGCATTATGCTAAGTGAAATAAGCTAGACAGAGAGTGACAAATTCTGCATGGTAACACTTATTTGTGGAATTAAAAAAATACATATCAAACTCATAAACAGAGCAGAAAGTGATTGCCAGGGATGGAAAAAATAGGGACAGTTTGGTAAAAGGGTATAAAATTTCAGTTATAATATAAATGAGTTACAAGGATCTAATGAGGAACAACAAAAGAAGAATGAAACTAGAACCCTATATTATGCCATTCACAAAAATTAACTTGAAATGGCTTAGACTTAAATGTAAGACCCAAGACTGTACAACTCCTAGAAGTAAACATAAAGTTTCCTTTTCTTTTGAAAGAGATGCTCTGCAAATGTTATTTTGTTTTGTGAGCTCATTTTCCTCTGAGATGAATAGCTTCTCTGTTAAATATTGTGCACAGGGAAGGCAGGGCACAATTCTGATCCGCTCTTATGAGTCTAAGGTAGTGGCAGACGAGTTTCAGTCTTTCCCAGGGGAAGGAACCAGCATTCAGGTTGGTTAGCATGTTTTCCCACAGCACTCTGAATTTTAGAGGGCTCAGAGATGTGGAGAAGATACCAAATCAGACCGCCAGGGAAGCATAAGTAGGCAAGAAGAGATTAAAAAGATAGTATGTTGCTCTGGCTGAAGGAAAGGTTCCAAGAAAGTTGTGCTAATCAAAAAGAAGTAGACCAATAACTAGAGAAGGGGGATACAAAGATGTTGTTTGTAAGTTTGGAGAAATTAAAGTCTACACATTCTGTGCCAATATCAAAGTTCTCCAGAATAAAGAGTCGGTGATGTTAAACTTCACTAAGTGATCATTTTATTTTAATTTTTAGTCACAATATACTCCCTATAGGTTAGTACTAACGATATCTTCTTTATTTCTGGAAAAATTATCCAATTTTTCTATTTCAAAAATATATATTTCATTAAAAAATGCTAAGAAAGCTCAAAAATACATAATTTCATATTTATTTTTGATTCTAAGGCTTCTCATTAACTATCCATATAAGTTTTGTAAATATGAATACCTTTTGAATTTTTATTCTCAACACTTTCTGATTCTAATGGCTTTTAACCAATTGAGTCATTTGAGAAGACAAATCAGAAAATGTGTCAGTGTTTATTTAATTGCCATTCAACTTTAATCTATGCTTATCTATGCCTGTTTTGATTCTAGTTTAGCATGCTATTAGGAAATAATGTGCTTGTATTTATTCATGGTTATAACTGTCCTGTTGCAACAATTAACTACCAGTAATGCCAATACAAAGGTTCATTACAAAAAGGCTAATTTATTTAAGTATTTCACCGTGTGACCCCATAATCATTCAATTTGACATGCCAGCTAAACTGACAAATAATGCTCCCACTACATTACTTATTTTTTATAAATAAATAGTGAGTGTGAGCAATCTTGCCCTCTCTGCCTTCACCCCACAATTCGTTGTTATGCTTACATCTAAATTCTTACACCAACTCAAGTTGGTGGGCACATACTATGGATAAGTGGGTGTTTCCATGTCTCCAGAATGGCTCTGAAGGCATATATTGGCAGAAGCACTAGTCAAGCATGTTTCAAAGCAAATAATTGATGTGGAGACTCTTAGCAAGCCTTGTTCATAAAACTAGAAATATAATTGGTATTATAGATCACCAGGTGTTACTGTTGTCTTCTCAAAATCACATGTGCAATTCTAAGCAATCAGTTCTGAGCTGATATATGTTGCATATTTTCTTTGAAATAAATAAACTTTATCAAACTAGTTTCACATTATTGAATAAAAGAGGGAAAGGGCAAATGTGGCAATATACTGAAGTTAAAATTTGCCTTTGGATTCATAAAGACTTGAGTCTAGAACTTGCCTCTGGCAACAATTAACTATATAATCTTAGGCAAATTATTTATCTTCTGTGAGCCTGATTTTTTTTTATCTTTTGAAATATAGTTGTATCTTTCAAAGAACTGTGACAGATTTATGAACAGTCAAGAAACAAATCTCTGCAAGAGGGCTTCTAGTAGTCCTTGTTATTTAAGAAATGTTAGTGTTTTAAAAAAATATTATGCTATGTTTGATAGGTTAAATGAAATCAGAACCAGGTATACTTCGTAAATTTGTGAAATTTGTAGTAATCATTTCTCTTTCATTGTCTCTGCCTCCCTCTCTTCCTCCCTCCTTTCCTTCTGCCCAGAATCTTAAACTTTTCCTACGTTTCTGGAATTGTCTTATTTTGTTGATATCTTTTCTGCATAACAATCTCAAAATATAGTGGCTAAACAACAATGTATTATGGGTTCTCATGGTTTGAGGATTCCCTAGGTTCAGTTGACCAGTTCTTGCTTGTGATCTCTTTCAAGGGGTGGCAGTCATGTGTTATTTGAGACTACAGTGGTCTTACAAGTTTGACTGGTCTGGACATCTGACAGCTTACTCACATGGATGACAGTGGCTGACAACTGAAACTGGCTATTGGCTGGAAGTTCAAGTGAGGCTTTTGATCAGAGCATCAACACATGGCCTCTTATGTGTCCTGGACTTATCACTGTATGATAGGTGGGTTTTAAAGTGAGAAACTCCAAAGTAAATGTCCCAGAAGACTCAAGTAGAAGTCATAAGGATTTTTTTTTCATCTTACTTCCATCACATCTTATCAGTAAAGAACAAGTTGAAAAGTCCATCAGACTCAAGCACAGAGTTCCACAAAAAAAAATAGATAAAAAGTAGAGGGGAAGTAATATCTTTTAGATGGACTACCAGATCCCCTTTACCAATCTTGGGAGAAGTAACACTAAGAAGAAGCTGAACATGCCAGATACAGGCATGTTGTGGGAGATATTGTGTGTTTGGTTTGACCACTGCAATAGAGCAAGTATCACAATAAAGCAAGTCAAATGAATTTTTTGGTTTCCCAATGGATACAAACATTATTTTTACACTATACCATACCCTAATAAGTGTGCAATAGTATTATATCTAAAAAAACAATGCACATATCTTAATTAAAAATATTTGGGGCGCCTGGGTGGCGCAGTCGGTTAAGCGTCCGACTTCAGCCAGGTCACGATCTCGCGGTCCGTGAGTTCGAGCCCCGTGTCAGGCTCTGGGCTGATGGCTCGGAGCCTGGAGCCTGTTTCCGATTCTGTGTCTCCCTCTCTCTCTGCCCCTCCCCCGTTCATGCTCTGTCTCTCTCTGTCCCAAAAATAAATAAAAAACGTTGAAAAAAAAATTAAAAAAAAATATTTTATTGCTAAAAAATGTTAACCACTCTCTGAGCTATCAACGAGTCCCAGTCTTTTTGCTGGTAGAGCATCTTTTGTCAATGTCGATGGCCACTGATAAAGAGGGTGGTGATTGCCAAAGGTTGGGGTGGTTGTGTTAATTTTGTAAAACTAAGACAGCAGTGATGTTTGAGGCATCAATTGACTCTTCCTTTCAAGACAGATTTCTCTATAGCATGAGATGCTGCTTGATAACATTTTACCTACAGTAGAATTCCTTTAAAAATTGGTATTAATCCTCCCAAACCCTAGTGCTGCTTTACCAACCAAGTTTGTGTACCATTCTAAATCCTTTGCTGTCATTTCAACAGTCTTCACAGTATCTTCACCAGAAGATTCCCTCAAAAGGGAATTAACTTTCTGTGCTCATCCATAAAAAGCAACTCCTCATCCATTAAAGTTTTACCATGAGATTGCAGCAATTCAGTCACATCTTCAGGCTCCACTTCTAACTCTAGTTCTCTTGCTATTCCCACCACATCTGCAGTTACTTCTCCCACTGAAGTCCTGAACCCCTCAAAGTCATCCATGAGGGCTGGAATCAACTTCTTCCAAACTCCTGTTCATATTGATATTTTTACCTCTTCCCATGAATCACATATGTCTTTAATGGCATCTAGAAAGGTGATGCCTTCGCAGAAAGTTTTCAATTTACTTTGCCCAGATCCATCAGAGAAATGACTATCTATGGCAGCTCTAGCATTTCAAAATCTATTTTGTAAATAAGAAGACTCAAATGTGGAAATTACTCCTTGATCCGTAGGCTTCAGAATAGATACTGTGTTAGCACACAGCAAAACAACATTAATCTCATTGTACATCTCCATCAGAGCTCTTGACCGATCATTGTGCATTGTCAGTGAGCAGTAATATTTTGAAAAGAATCTTTTTCTGAGCAGCAGGTCTCTACAGTAGGTTTAAAGTTGTCAGAAAACCATGTTGTTAACAGATGTATTATCATCCTGGCTTTCTTGTTCCATTTATTGATCACAGGCAGAGTAACTTTAGTATAATTCTTAAGGGCCCTAGGATTTTCAGAATGGTAAATGAGCACTGGTTTCAACTTCAAGTCACCAGCTGCATTAGCCCCTAACAAGAATCACCCTGCCTTTTGAAGTTTTGGAGCCAGGCATTGACTTCTCCTCTTTAGCTATGAAATTCCTAGATAATATCTTCTTTCAATAAAAGGATATTATATCTACATTGAAAATCTATTGTTTAGTGTAGCCACCTTCATTAATTATCTTAGCTAGATATTCTGGATAACATGTTATGGCTTCTACATCAGCACTCACTGCTTTATCTCACACCTTGATGTTATGGAATAGCTTCTTATTTCCCATGAATCAACCTCTACTGGCTTCAAGCTTTTCTTCTGCAGCATCCTTACTTCTCTCAGCCTACATGGAATTGAAAAGTTAGGCCCTTGCTCTGGGATAGGCTTTGGTTTAAAAGAATGTTGTGGCTGGTTTGATCTTCTATCTAAACTGCTAAACTTTCAGCAATAAGGCTGTTTCACTTTCCTATCATTCGTATATTCACTGGAGTAGCACTTTTAATATCCTTCAGGGACTTTTCCTTTGCATTCACAACTTGGCTAACTATTTGGCACATGAGGCCTAGTTTTCAGCCTACTTTGGCCTTCAACATGTCTTCCTCATTAAGCTTAGTCATTTCTAGCTTCTGATGTAAATGAGAGACATGTGACTCTTTCTTTCACTTGAACACTTAGAAGCCATTGTAGAGTTATTACTTGACCTAGTTTCAATACTGTTATGTCTCAGGATATAGGGAGGCTGGAGAGAGAAAGAAAGATGTGGGAACAGCCAGTTGGTGGAGTAGTCAGAACATACACAACATTTATCTATTAAGTTGACCATCGTTGAGGAAACAAAAGCGAAAATGAACTTTTGGGACTTCAACAAGATCTTCTGCACAGTGAAGGAAACAATCAACACAACTAAAAGGCAACCTATGCAATGGGAGAAGATATTTGCAAATTACATATCAGATAAAAGGTTAGTATCTAAAATCTACAAAGAACTTATTAAAATCAACACCCAAAAGACTAAATAATCCAGGTAAGAAATGGGCAGAAGACATGAATATGAATGGGTATTTTTCCAAAGAAGACACAAAAATGGCTAACAAACACATGAAAAGATGCTCAACATCACTCATCATCAGGAACTACAAATCTACAATGAGATACCACCTCACACCTGTCAGAATGGCTAAAATTAACAATGCAGGAAGCAACAGATCTTGTTGGTGAGGATTTGGACAAAGCAGAAATATCTTACACTGTTGGTGGGGATGCATCCTGGTGTAGCCACTCTGGAAAACAGTATTGAGGTTCCTCAAAATGTGAAAAATAGAACTACCCTACCCTATGATCCAGGAATAGGTATTTTTTCAAAGGATACAAAAATGGCTGATGCACCCCAATGTTTATAACAGCATTATGAACAATAGAAAATTATGGAAAGAACCCAAATGCCCATTTACTGATGAGGGATAAAGAAGAGGTTACATACACACACACACACACACACACACACACACACACACACACACACAGGGATATTACTCAGCTGTCAAAGAGAACCAAACCTTGCCATTTGCAATGATGTGGATGGAACTAAAGTGTATTATGCTAAGTGATATAAGTCAGTCAGAGAAAGACAAATACCATATACTTTCACAAATATGTGGAATTTGAGAAACAAAATAGCTGAACATGGGAGAAGGGGGAAAAAAGAGAGGGAGACAAACCATAAGAAGCTCTTAACTATAGAGAACAAATTAAGGGTTTCTGGAAAGGGGTAGGTGGAGGGATAGGCTAAATGGGTGATGAGTACTAAGGAGGCACTTGTGATGAACACTGGGTATTATACATAAGTGGTGAATCACTAAATTCTACTCTGGAAACTAAAAACACACCATATATTAATTGATTTAAATAAAAACTTGAAATATTAAAAAAAACCCACATCTGATGAAGAAGGAATAGCCCATTCTATATGAAATGGTCATTACTAAGCAACAGTTTATTAATGTTAATGTGCTTTCAATTCTTCTAAAAATTTTTCATCTAAATTATTTCTAAAATAGAAAACAAAGTTTGCCATCTTATATGGGCATGATTCGTGGTACTCCAAAACAATGACAATAACATCAATGATTACTGACCAAAGATCACCATGGCCAACACAATAATAATGAAAAAGTGAAATGTTGTGAGAATTACCAAAATGTGACACAGAGACATGAAGTGAGCAAACACTGTTAGAAAAATGGCACCAATCAGTTTGCTTGCAATAGGATTGACACAAACCTTCAATTTGTAAGAAATGCAATCAATAGCTGCAAAGCAGGGTAAAGTGCCATAAAATGAGGTGAGCTTGTACTTATTTTCATGATCACGTGCTTTTAAAGCACAGAATATGCCTTAGACTTAGCCAAAACATACAGCTGCCCTGGTCTTAGAATCTGTAGCTAACGGTCCAAGAAAGTATTGCTGCAGAAAGTCATTTCTGGCAGTGGTTTCTCCAGTAAACAAATCTGAAAGGTTAGAGTCAGGGCACTGGAAGTAATGTCTAGTCCTCAGCCATGATGGAGCAGGCTTAACTAGTCTTGACATTGGATGGGACTCCATGTTTACATTTTCTGACTTTCACCTAGAGGTGAAAGTGATTCTTTTTGCCACCAATGATCTTTTAATATACTCAATTTTTGCTTACTTCAGCCAGGTTTAATTTTTATTTCTTATATCTAAGATTTCTGATTGATATAAAAAGAATTATCTTTAATGAGTTTTTTTTTTTTTATTAAATGGGCACTTATTGCAGGCTTCATGTCCAACTACACAATCTGATCACATTTGAACAATTGCTACAAAGTTGGACATATACACCTACATTATCTGACATTTAAGGTCTTGACAATTACCATGGAATTACTGTATACTTAACCTTTATTATTCTTCCTTTCCTTAATCTCTACAAACATGCTATGATAGTCAGTAGACAGCTGAGTTAGTAAACAGCACACAGCTTAACTCTATGCCTGCCCTCTGGTTTCACATATTCTAATGCAGAAATAAACTTGAATAATTTAAATAAGTTGTGCAAAGTATTTGTATAAGATTAACTTTAGCTTTTTCCAATTTTGCCTTCAAATTTTTTGCTTTTATTTTTTATTGCTAAAAATATTTTAGGGGCACCTGGGGGGGGTGCTTAGTCAGTTAAATGTCCAGTTCTTGATTTCAGCTCAAGTAATGATCTGACTGCTCATGGGTTCAAGCCCTGCATCAGGGACTATCAATGAAGAGCCTGCTTGGGATTCTCTCTCTCCCTCTCTCTCTGTCCCTCCATCCCTCACTCTCTCTCTCACTCACTCTCTCTCTAAGTAAATTAAAAAAATGTAAAGAAAATATTTTAGAAAAACCTGACAGAAAAACTCGAGGCAGTGAACATGCTGAGAAAAATTCTGATAACACTGAGTCATCTAACCCACCAACCAAAACCAGAACACCAAATACGTGTAGGACTCATATTACCAGGAGCAAAGACAAAGGGCACATACTGAACGATGGAAGTAAAGCAAAAGGAAATGCTCCATGAAGGATTCATCTTAAAGTACATGCAGCAAGTTACTTATTGGTTATACATCAGATTTTTCTCACAGTGAAAAAGATGTAAAATAAACACCAAATGGCAAAGTGCCAATAGCAGAGGTATACTATGATTTTAACTCTTGTTTTCATATTCAAAGAAAAATTGCCAATTATATGAAACCAACTTGGAAAGCACAGCTGGATATAAAATAAAAGGGGGGAAAGCTGTTAACAGGTACTACATGAGTCCTGTAGTTAACTGCAGCTAATTCACAACAAACATCATATAAGCAATGAACATGCACCATGTTTGAATACGATTCCAGAGTGAATTTTTCAGACCTTATACTCCTATGTGGCTTCTCTCTCAATGAATAAACCATTTAGATTTTCTGTTCAGAATACATCAGATGAGTGTGTGTGTGCGTGTGTGTGTGTGAGTGTGTGAGTGTGTGTGCATGCTCGTGTGTGCTCAGGAGGGAAAGGAAGAGAGAGGTAGAAAAGAGTTTAAGAGTGTAAAATATTATGAAGAACCTAAATAAATAATGCAAATTTCATTCATGTAAATATCTTTCTATTTTCAGCAGTAGGCCATTTATTTACCAATGTATGGATATCAAGGCATCAATTAAAGTTCCAATTACAGTATGATACTTCCTTGTTAAAAAAGCACTTGTAAACTGATAATTTCCCCCAAGGAGGCTGCTCACTAAGTTTCATGAAGGACTTTCTCAGTTTTGTAAGGCATCTGAAAATTCATTAGTAAGTGAGAATAAATATCATAAAATATAACATTAATAATGTTAACTGAATTAACCTGCACTTCTGAAAAATAAATAGTATTTTGAATATTCTTCTATTCCTTAGGGGACAATGACTATGGCAAAAACATTTTTTTATATCCACTACCACGTCCTTCCCAGAACTTCTCTTGCTATTAGGCATGAAGTACGGTTAGTAAATATTTACAATGGTCATGTCAATGTCACTATGGAAATAGGCTCAAGAGTAGTTAAAGAAGACCCGATGTCTTATCAAGCTATCTGCAGGATAGGGATAACTTATGACTCTTACACTGACATCCTTTAAATATAGACTCAGCGATACTCATGTATATTTATTGTAATGAAAGAATTATATACAATATTTATTTTCCTTTTTTTTTGGTGCTGGAAACAGAGAGTGAACCATAATATAGAAATATTTCAAATTAACTGGCTAAGATAAATGATGAAAACAACCTCATATTCCAAAAATAATTGGCAATTTCTGTAGAGATAAAAAAAAAGCCATATTAAATACTTAAAAAAAACGCTTTCATATGATTATAATGAACCAAATATTCTATTCAGTTAATTCTTTAGATAACCTCTATGTCCAGGTATTATTATTAATCCCTGTTTTATTTATAAGGAAATTAAGATGAGAGGGAGTTAAGTAATTTGCCAAAGATTACACTCTTAGTGTGTGGTTGAACTGAGATTTGAATGTGGGGGATTCTGGTTCCAAAGTCAATGTCTTCAAACCTTGGTACCCTATCTTTACAGAGATACAGCATGAGGCAACTCTCTTCACAGGTCTCTGAATGCACTTATGAAGATTTACTGACTTGATGTTGTCTTTATTTTCATTCATCATTAAACATTGTTTAATTAGGGGTGCCTGGGTGGTTCAGTCGGGTAAGCATTGGATTCTCGGTTTCGGCTCAGGTCATGATCTCATGCTTTTGTGGGCTCAAGCCCGCGTTGGGCTCCTCCACATTCACAGTGAGCAGCTTGCCTGGGATTCTGTTTCTCCCTCTGCCCTTCCTCCACTCACACTGTCTCTGTCTCTCTCAAAATAAACAAATTAAAAAAAACGTTTTCAATTATTTAATAGTTCAAGCACTAAAGAGTGCTTTAGTTATTGAAACAAGGATTCCACATAGGAAATGGAACAAAAAGATCATACTTTGAAACAAAAGCCCTATTTTGATTTAAGAATGTGGTGAATCAACAGAATAATGCTTCTAATTGTATTCCTATACTTGAGATTCTCTGATTATGTCACTATTTTCTGTTCTAGAAAGCCAAGAGGGCTTTTTAGTCTAAAGGGGTGGTCTCTAAGGCTTTGTTATTTATGATATTCCCTCAGAGAGAAATACTGTTTTATTCTAAAGAAAGACCATAAAATATGAATACACAGGAGTAGTCACTTGGGCACTAGCATTTTTCACTTTGTTTGCACAGCTCACACCATTTAACCAGAAGACAAAGTAAGAAATCTTATTGTAGTGGCATAATCCGAAATATAATTATTTTTCAACTCAGTAAATGGTCATCAGATAATTAGAACAGTATATAAATTAAGATTTAGGTCAGGTAAAATGTCATTTCCCCCTTTATTTCTAAATATACTCATCTTTTTAAAAATAGGAACAAATCATTGTTTGGTTTTTAGAGCAATTTTTAATTTTTATGTTTCCTCTGATGCTTCTGTTGACCCTCACTAGTTGCTGCATAATCTCAATGATGAGATCCAGCTCAATTCCCCCCTTAAGAACAGTGTGTATGTAAATACTCGGAAATGCTACGAATAGTACTGCAACTTTTTAAAGTATGCTTGCTTGATGTTATCTATGGAAGACACCAGTTTACCTAGTTACAATTTACACAGTTTCAAATTGCATAGACATTTCGTCTGAGTTTGAACAAAAAAATTACTGGTCATAATCAGTCAGCCTCTTAATATGTCTTAATTGACTAGTCTCATATTCTAGGGGCAAGTGACATAAAAGCAAACAGACAAAGCTCATGCTTCAGTAGAATTGTACACTAGTGGGGGAAGACAGACATTCACAATTGTTTTAAATGTTTACTTATTTATTTTGAGAGAGAGAGAGAGAAGGGAGGAGAGACAGGGAGAGAGAGAATCCCAAGCAGGCTTCACACTGTCAGTGAAGAGCCCAATGCACGGCTTGACCTCACAAAGTGTGAAATCATGACCTCGGCCAAAATCAAGAGTCAGATGCCACCCAGGAGCTCCCAGACATTCACAATTTAGGTAGATATAATTTATGTTTGTGATAAAATGCAATACTTAAAAATTAAAAAAACTGGAGTTATGGGATGGCGATAATATTTTCATAGATGCAGTTATCGGAACCCTCTCTAGTAGGTGACATTTAAGCAGATTGGAATGAATGACACTGGCTCCCTGACAAGCTGGGAAATGTGGGACAAGATAAAGCCCTATGATGAGAGACGCTTAGTGTCCAAACGACAGCACAGACACCAGGTGGCTGAGTAGCATGAGGTGAGGAGTAAGTTGTAAAAGATAAGCAGAATGATTTGAAATTTCATTATCTATCTATCTATCTATCTATCTATCTAGACTACATGACGAAATTCCATATCTAGATAGATAGATAGACAGACAGATATAACTATAATGCAAAGCAACCTTTTCAGTGACCGGTAGAAGGCTAACTTTGTAGTGATGGGATTTCTAAATTGTGAATTCATATCTCTTCCCATCAAAAGACACATAAAACACCACAGAACTCACTACTGGAACATTATGATATGATATGCAGACATCATAATTAAAGTACAACATGGAGAAAAAGACCAAATGATAATAGATGGGTACTTTTGATGTCTCTATATTTTGCAGACAGAGGTAAGACATGACTGAATATTCTAATATGACCTCATTTCAGTACTGCAGTATATTTTTAACTGGTCAGCATTCCTTCATTTTCTTCCTTCTCAAAAGCCACCACACACACACCAATTCATCTTTTTAAAGTTTGCTTTGGTAATATCTTTCCTTTGTAGAGCATATAGATAGAGGTTAAGACTTAGGTGCTGGTAAATGCAAATATATTGTTACAAAATACCACTTTAAATGTAAGAAACCACAAAAATAACATTAGCAACTTTTTAATATGATCTAGACACACTTTTAAACATTCTACCTGGGACCACATCATTTAATTCCTACAAAAATCCTATGCATGTAGTTTTAAAGACTGTTTTCATATCTATTTTCTACATGAGTGAACTGAGGCAGAGAGATTATCCTTTTTCCATGATGATATAGCTGGTGAATGATTGGGCTGGAATCTGAACCCAAGTTCTCAGACTTCAGAATCTGTCTTTTAACCACTAAAACACACAAACATGCATGTATAACATACAATATATATTATCTCTATAATACCACATTGAGTAGTCTACCATTCTTAATTATTTGTGATGTTTCTAGAATTGCAAAAATATTTTGTTTCTTCATGACGGTATCTTTACTCTCTCAGAACATTATTTTGAAAAAAAAAAAAAAGAACATTATTTTGAATAGAGATTCTAGACAATGGGGCTATAGTATCTAAACATACAAACATGCTTAAGTCTCTTGATACATGTATTGTTTACATTTTTTTGGCCTAGCATTTATTGCACATAAAGCCAGATGATAAATATAGGAAATAGCTATATTTCCTAATCATTACAAAAATATATGCTGTATGCTAAGGCTCATTCCCAGGATCTGGGCCAATCTCTGAGTATTCTACCATAGGAAAACACCAAGCAGGTGGTAACATGCGAAGTCAGCATTTAAGAATGAGTAAAACATTAATAGCTTTAAGGAGAGAAGTGAATAGTATTGCAAATTGAGAATTTGGTGCCTTTCTTCTGATTGTTCTCACTTCAGAAAACATCCACAGGTATCCTACCTGTTCTTTGATTAGATATCTCTATTCTCAAACGAGCTAGATAAAAATTTTAAGATCAATGCATTCCAAAATCACAATATTTTAAACAACCTTCTTTTTCTTGGAATGATCAACATAAAAACTAACTGGAGCTATTTTATGTATTGCCAGAAATATTGTTCATCACTCAGCCTAAATATATTCGTCTCCGTTTCCTGGCATGAATGCGACAAAATGTGTGCTTTTCCAGAATGTCAAAGCAAGTTATCAGTCTTTCCATAATTTTTAATATTTAATGTCTAGTGACTCATGTTGACTGATTTTTGTCACGATATATTATTATACGTGTTAAAAATTAAGAGTGGTACTGTCGGGAAGCCATGAAGCATTGAACATATGAGCTAATGCTTTCCATAAATACATCCATGCATTCACATTCACATCTTTACTTATCTCAGATAAAAGCCTATGGAAAGAACTTCATTAAAGCATTATGAAAAAGATATTTACTGAGAGAAAGGCAAAATGATTAATGCATAGCAGTCATGAAACACATTGGAGCTGATGGCCTCGCCATTAAAAGGAGCTATAAACATCACTGCTTGAAATGGTGGTCTTCGTCAATGTAACAGCGCCCTCTATGTTCGAGAACATGCAATATGGAGAAGAGTCATACAATCTGCATAGTTAATGAAGCCTGATTTTTCCGTATCTGGAAAATTTTACCTTTAAACATAAAGGTAAAATTAACTTCTTAACTTGTTTATCAGCCAATTTTATGGTCCACCTCCATAAAGCCAAAAGGATAATATTAAGATTTTATAAGAAAAAAATGAAACAGAATTTTAAATCCATAGTTGTTAATTTCTTTGGAGAACAACCACTTACCTATCGTGCTTGAATATTAAAAGCAGAAATGATTTTGAATGGGAAAATAATACATTTTTTAATACTGAAAATGTTTAAGACTCTTAAAAGTAACAGAAAAGTATTTGACTTTGACATAAATCATAAGCATAAATTATAGGTTTCAGTTATAAGGCATCTTCTTACAAATTATAAGGAAAGCCTGGCTGAATTACATAAAAACTTTCTACAAGGAAAATTTTATCATAGAACTAATACCAGAGGAACAGGTGAAATATACTCTTTTAGAAACTACTATCCAGAAAAGAAGACTTTTTCCTTGCTACTCTTTAGTATCCATAAATATCCATTAATTTCCCAATGTAAATCTTCAGATTATTTTATAAACTTTTCCCTCAAAGTGTTAAAGGCAAGATGAAAATTAAAATAGAATAGTCCAACTTTGTAAATAGGAATAGTTTTAAATGTTTGTTTTTATTAGTAATTTAAAATATTTGATCTTTTAAGGTACTTGTTAGCTTAAATTAATTACTATAGGCTATAAATACTTGTAAAAACTGAATTGTCTGACACAAAATGAAATGCGCAAAATGGAAGTTTTGGTTGAGGATTTTTATTCTAAGTTTTCCATTTATGCAACTGTAGTGCTAAGTATATTGTTAAAAATAAGAAGAAAAGGAAGTTAGAAAAAATGGATTGGACAAATAAGGTTGGAATTTTGTATAAAGAAGTTCATCAAATTAGATATGGGAGGATGTTAGGATGTCTAAGAAATATCAAATGTTTCTGTCATACACTTTAAATGTTACACAGTTAAGATTTTTAAAGTACTATGACAATTTAAAGAAATAGTTCTCTTTTTTCCTCCAAAACTGTTCAACTTTTTCTACATGATCTTTAGTATAATGGTACTGAAATTTGAATGTATAGCATTTAAGATAGAAGCCAGGTACACGTGGGTGGCTCAGTTGGTTAAGCGTCCGACTTCAGCTCCGGTCATGATTTCACAATTCGTGGGTTTGAATCCCACATCGGGCTCTGCGCTGACCAGGCTCAGAGCCTTGAGCCTGCCTTGGATTCTGTGTCTCCCTCTCTCTGCCCTTCTCCTGCTCATGCTCACCCGCTCTCTCTCTCTCTCTCTCTCTCTCTCTCTCAAAAATAAACAAACATTAGAAGAATAGACAGCCAAACTAAAAAAAAAAAAAAAAATTAATCTGAACAAAAATTAAATACAAATATATCACAACAGAATCTTGTGATTTCCATCAGATGTATTAACAAGCTACACACAGTTAATAAAAAATTAAGTGTAGACATATTTAAAATTGTCAGGGGGCTTAAGAATAGAATTTATTCTTAAATTTCTGTCAGATCTAAATATAAAGGTGGAACCTTTCAAATTCCCAAATATCATTTTTTCCCAAAAGAATGAGGACCTGGAAACAGGAATATGAATAAAGGGTCTATGTTTTTGTTTCAAGAATCTGGTGGAAGAATGAGTTATTTTACAAATTATAATTATATCCTAACTTTAATATTTTAAAAATTATTAGATTGTTGAATATATTTCCTTTTTCAAAGCCAAAAATGTAATTTTAAAAGCATGCCCTCTATAAACTTAATATAACTTTAAAAATTAAGAAAAACAGAAAAGAAGCAAATTTATTTACTTTCTCCTTCAAGGGTAGGGGTAAAACTCAAATATCTATTTGAATATGTTGTTTTAAATACTGTGAAGGAGTACCAGCATTCACATATGAAGAACCTGCCTAGAGAAGAACAAATTGCACAGTTCAAAAAAAAAAAAAAAAAAAGCACAAATGGTTACTAAAGTATGAAGGGGCGGACCTAAAAGTCCGACCACGCCTCCTCCCCTTGAGTAACAGGACTCCGACCCTTCCCCAGCCATCGGCCAAGGCCACAACCCTTACCCAGCCAATCAGCTGAGGCCACAGCCATTATCTCACCAACTGCCCCTAGTATCTCACCGCTATGTATCTCACCGCTGTGTCAGTGCAGGTAGGGGATTGAGCTCGACCTAGCTCGAATAAAGGCTCTTTGCTTTTGCATCAGACTCGGCTCCCTGGTGGTCTTTGGGGATCACGAATTCTGGGCATAACATTTGGGGGCTCGGCCCGGGATCCCCAAGACCCCCGAGGGACCCCCGACCCGGAGAGCCTGACTGGCCACGGTTAGTGTCTGTTCATTCTGTCTTTTCTGTGTGAGCTCATTTCTGAAATTCTAGTAGTGCCCAACGCGGTCTAAGTGGACGCACTGGAGGACCAGGGGCCAGGAGTTTTGGAAGATGTTCCGATCCTCCCTTTTGGAGGGATGTAGAATCCCCTCGTTGGTTCTGGTGGGATGTGGAATCCCCTCAAAGGTCTGAGACGAGGCAGGTCGCTCCCACCAGTCGGCGTGAGGCCGTCATCTAGCTTTCGGTTTAGGAGGAACGTGGAATCCCCTCATCGGTTTTGGAGGGACGTGGAATCCCCTCAAAGGTCTGAGCTAGCTTTCTGTTTTACTTCCACAGAGTTGGAAGACTGTTTCTAACGGCCCTCTGTTTGTCTGTTTCTGTGTTTCTCTGTTTTGTTCTGTGGACTTACTGGACGGACGTTATGGGACAGACTCAGACTACCCCTCTACCCACCCTCTTGGCTTAAGCCCTTCCTAGCCCCACTCCCTCCTGAGCCAAAACCTATTCTTGCTTTGCAGGGGACAAAGAAGAAGGAAAACAAGAAAAGTCTTACCCAGCCTTCAGCACCCCTCTACCCTGTCCTACAAGGGGGGACTAAAGAAGAATTAATTTTTCCTCCCCCGTATAACCCCTAGAATGCCGGAAGAACACCATCCTCCCCCTCCAGGGGAGGCAGACGCTGTTCCGAGAGCAGGAGGTGGAAATGCTCCAGTGGGAAGCCCGCCCTTTACCAGACAAAGGGCTCAGAGGGAGCAATCCGCCTCCGCTGCTGACTCCACTATTCTGCCCCTGCAAGCCACTGGACCCCCAGACGCGGAGAGGAATCAGCCCCATCACTATTGGCCTTTCTCCACTAGTGACCTCTACAATTGGAAAGCTCAGAAGCCTAAGTTTTCCGGGAAACCGGCAGGGCTTATTGATTTATTAGACTCTGTTCTTTTTACCCATCAGCCCACGTGGGACGATTGCCAGCAGGTTTGCAGGTCCTGTTCATGACTGAAGAAAGAATCCTCAATGAGGCCCAAAAACTAGTTCCGGGCACAGACGGGAATCCCACCACCAACCAGGCTCAGATAGATGCTTCCTTCTCCTTAACTCGGCCCCAGTGGGATTTCAACACGGCAGAAGGTAAGGAGAGGCTCCAGGTCTACCGCCAGACTCTAATGGGGGGTCTCCAGATGGCTGCTAGAAAGCCAACCAATTTGGCCAAGGAAGGAAATGTACAACAGGGAAAAGATGAATCTCTGGCTGCCTTTTTAGAACGGATCATGGAGGCATTCCGTACCTATACCCCCATGGATCCAGAGGCTCCGGAAAGCAGGGCAGCTGTTATCATGGCCTTTGTAAACCAATCGGCCATAGACATTAGGAGAAAATTACAGAAAATAGATAGACTAGGAGAAAAAAGTCTGCGTGACTTACTGGTGGTAGCCGAAAAGGTATATAATAACCGGGAGCCTCCTGAGGACAAGCAGGCTCACGCCATGGCGGCTGCCAGCAGTAAGCAGACTCGAGACCTGGCCAGAATACTACTAGCTACAACTGCTGACTTCCCCCGAGGAACGAGACCGCTGTCTCTGGCAGCTGGCAGACGATGCAAGAAAAGGTAAAGGAACCACCAAGGGGGGGGAAGCAGAGGCTACAGAGAGATCAGTGCATATACTGCAAGGAGAGAGGGCATTGGGCCTGAGATTGTCCGAAAAGGGCCGGCGGGAAGGGAAGCAAGACTGATCGAGTAAAAGTCCCAGAGCTAGATGAACTGAGTGATTAGGGGATTCGGGGTTTGGACCCTCTCCCCGAACCCAGGGTAACTCTTAAAGTGGAGGAGACCCCTGTCGACTTCCTCATCGACACCAGAGCACAATATTCGGTCCTCCACACCCCACAAGGAAAACTAGCCAGCAAGAAGTCCTGGGTACAAGCGGCAACTGGTATGAGCCAGTATTCATGGACTACCCGAAGAACGGTAGACTTGGGGACGGGACGGGTATCCCACTCCTTTATGGTAATACCAGAATGCCCCTACCTGCTGTTAGGATGGGACTTACTGACCAAGATTGGCGCTCAGATAACTTCCAGACAAGGGGGGCCTCAGGTCACCGATGGCAAGGGCCACCCCATCCAGGTCCTGACCATGAAACTGGAGGATGAATACCGCCTCCACGAGGAGGCGCTCCCGAGAGAGGATAATATAGGCAGATGGCTACAAGAATTCCCCTCGGTTTGGGCAGAGACAGGGGGGATAGGACTAGCTGCTCACAGGACCCCGGTCCTGGTAGAGCTCAAGCCAGGAGAAAGTCCGGTAAGGATCAAACAATACCCCATGTCTCAGGAGGCCCGGAAGGGGATCCAGCCACACATTCGGAGACTACGAAGCCTAGGGGTACTAGTTCCTTGCCAGTCTCCCTGGAACACCCCCTTACTGCCGGTCAAAAAGCCTCACACAAATGACTACCAACCGGTACAAGACCTCCAGGAAGTAAATAAGAGGGTCACGGACATACACCCAACTGTTCCCAACCCATATACTCTCTTGAGCTCCTTGGCGCCCTCCAGGGTCTAGTATACTGTACTAGATTTAAAGGACGCCTTCTTCAGTCTGCCGCTGGCACCCCAGAGCCAAGCCTGTTCGCCTTCGAGTGGCATAATCCGGAGGAGGGCTACAGTGGGCAACTCACCTGAACACGGCTGCCTCAGGGATTCAAAAATTCGCCCACCATCTTCGACAAGGCACTACACGAGGAACTGGGTGAGTACAGAAGGGAGCACCCTGGCCTCACCCTTCTACAGTACGTAGGTGACATCCTGATTGCTGCCGACACAGACAAAGACTGTGAGCGAGGGACCCAGGACCTGCTGGTTACCCTGGGGGCCTTAGGGTACCGGGCATCCATGAAGAAGGCTCAGATATGCAGGGAGAGGGTAAGTTACCTGGGATATATCCTGGAGGGCAGACAGCAGCGGTTATCAGATGCCAGAAAAGAAACTGTCCTAAATATCCCTACTCCCACCTCCCGAAGAGAAGTAAGGGAATTCTTAGGATCAGCTGGCTACTGCCGCCTCTGGGTTCCAGGTTTTGCTGAGATCGCCAGGCCCCTATATGAAGCTACCAAAGAAGGGAAAACATTTAAATGGGCTGAAAAAGAAGAAACTGCCTTTAATCAGTTAAAAAAGGCCCTCCTTTAAAAAAAAAAAAAAAAAAAAAGGGGCGCCTGGGTGGCGCAGTCAGTTAAGCGTCCGACTTCAGCCAGGTCACGATCTCGCGGTCCGGGAGTTCGAGCCCCGCGTCAGGCTCTGGGCTGATGGCTCAGAGCCTGGAGCCTGTTTCCGATTCTGTGTCTCCCTCTCTCTCTGCCCCTCCCCGTTCATGCTCTGTCTCTCTCTGTCTCAAAAATAAATAAAAACGTTAAAAAAAAAAAAATAAAAAAAAAAAAAAAGGCCCTCCTAAGTGCCCCAGCCCTGGGCCTACCAGACATTACAAAGCCCTTCCACCTCTTTGTAGACGAACATAAGGGAATAGCAAAAGGGGTTCTAACTCAAGCCTTAGGCCCCTGGAACCACCCAGTGCCTTACCTGTCCAAGAAACTAGACCCAGTGGCTGCCAGCTGGCCGCCATGCCTAAGAATTATTGCAGCGACAGCACTCCTGGTCAAGGACGCAGACAAACTGACCCTAGGACAGGAGATCTGGATCATGACCCCACACACCATTGAAGGGGTTCTAAAACAGCCTCCTGATAGATGGATGAGCAACACACGTACCAGAGCCTCCTACTCAACCCTCCACGAGTGCGGTTCCACCCCAGTGCAGCCCTCAATCCTTCAACCCTGCTGCCGGACCCTGACCTAGGTGCTCCACTACATGACTGTGCGGGAATCCTGGAACAAATACATGGATTCCGGACGGACCTGACCGACCAGCCCCTCCCCGATAACGAGGCTACTTGGTTCACTGATGGCAGCAGCTTTGTGCGAGACGGACACAGGTATGCGGGTGCAGCGGTGGTCACCAAAACGGACACTGTATGGGCGGAGGCTCTACCCTCCGGAATGTCAGCCCAGCAAGCAGAGCTCATAGCCCTCACCAAGGCACTGATGCTGGGAGCTAGAAAAGGGCTTAACAACTATCGGACTTGGGAGACCCAGTTTTACCAGACCAGCCCAAATACTCCCAGGAGGAGTTACAGCTGATCAAGAAACTCCCCATGGCCCAGGAGATAAAGGGATGGTGGTATACACCTAACAAGGAGCTCGTGCTGCCAGACCGGCTCGGAGTCTCAATATTAGAGCAAGTTGTATCTGCCTGCAAGACCTGCCAACTCACCAATGCGAGAGCCACATCAAATATAAAAGGAACCAGGCTCAGAGGCACCAGATGGGAGCCCAATGGGAGGTCGACTTCACTGAAGTCAAACCAGGAAAGTATGGTTATAAATATCTTTTAGTATTTACAGACACCTTCTCTGGCTGGGTGGAGGCATACCCAACCAAGTATGAAACGGCTCAGACGGTGGCTAAGAAGCTACTAGAAGACATCTTACCCAGGTATGGTTTTCCTGCCATGGTAGGATCAGACAATGGACCAGCTTTTATCTCGCAGGTAACACAGGCAGTAGCCAAGGCGGTGGGGGCAAACTGGAAATTACATTGTGCTTATAGGCCCCAGAGCTCAGGACAGGTAGAAAGAATGAATAGAACCCTAAAAGAGACCCTTACCAAATTAACCATGGAGACTGGCGGGGACTGGGTGACTCTCCTACCGTATACCCTTTACCAGGTTAGGAACACTCCTTACACTAGTAGGGTTTTACTCCCTACAAGATCATGTTTAGCAGGCCACCTCCTATTATTCCCAACCTTCTTGCTAAGTTTAAAGATCAAGAAGTTTTTCTTTCCTTGAGAGGGCTCCAGAGGGCGCACGAGGACATTTGGCCATGCCTCCGTGCCATCTACGAGGCTGGCCCGACCCTGACACCTCATCAGTACAGGCCGGGAGACTGGGTCTACATCAAGAGGCACCACCGAGAGACCCTCGAGCCGCACTGGAACGGACCCTACATCGTGGTACTGACAACCCCCACTGCTCTCAAAGTAGACGGCAGCACGACCTGGGTCCATCACACCCACGTTCGGCCAGCGGACCCCTCCTCGATCCAGAAGGACTTCGTCACGCGATGGACCATCAATCGGGACCAACACAACCCTCTCAAGTTCAAGCTACAGCACATTCGACCCACCTAATATTGGTAACTCTGTTAATTCTGCTTGTCATTGCTCATGCTGCCGGGAGTCCCCACGCCCCCCAAAACATCACCTGACAGATCACAGACACCAGCTCGGGGACAATACTTAATCAGACCTCCCAGAGCCACCCCAGCGACACTCGGTTCCCAGAACTTTGCGTAAACCTCCAAACTCTGTTCCCCTTGTCACCATAAATGCAGCTGGTCCCATGATTGGGTCTGTAAGCTACATGACAAGGGGGGAATGAAGGGACGGACCTACACTGGCTGACCACACCTCCTCCCCTTGAGTAACAGGACTCCGACCCTTCCCCAGCCAATCGGCCAAGGCCACAACCCTTACCCAGCCAATCAGCTGAGGCCACAGCCATTACCTCACCAACTGCCCCTAGACCCCAATAAAACCTTTGTGCTTTTGAAACTTGCTCTCTCTCCCCGGTATCTCACCACTGTGTCGGTGCAGGTAGGGTATTGAGCTCGAGCTAGCTCGAATAAAGGCTCTTTGCTTTTGCATTGGACTCAGCTCCCTGGTGGTCTTTGGGGATCACGAATTCTGGGCATAACAAGTATATCATCAATTTGGGAAGTGATTACACTCTAACCTCTTTTTCTTTCCTTCCCCTCCCCCATGAGTTTCTGTTAAGTTTCTCAGGATCCACATAAGAGTGAAACCATATGGTATCTGTCTTTCTCTGTATGGCTTATTTCACTTAGCATAACACTCTCCAGTTCCATCCATGTTGCTACAAAGGGCCATATTTCATTCTTTCTCATTGCCACATAGTACTCCACTGTGTATATAAACCACAATTTTTTTATCCATTCATCAGTTGATTACAAATTTTTGAGTAGATTAGTAGATATTCCGGAGGAAAGAGAGATTCACTAACCACTCACTAACATGCTATGCAGTATTTAATTGAATGTGACTATGTCCCTATAATGCCCAAAAGAAAAAACGTCCAAAAAGTTAAGGTATTCATTATTCAGTAAATAGTACTCATTTGTGAATTGAAAATCAGAAAAAAATACCCCAAACCATCAAATTTTGTCCTAATGATTAAGCAAATGCTGGGCACATTCTGAAATCAAGAATGTTTAATATCAATGATGTAGCAAAGATGATGATTGAGACTCAAGGTTAAGTTAGTAGACAAGGACTGGAAATACAATGACAAAGATATATACTACCTTCCCTCCATCTCATTCTAACTTTACAAAAAGGAGTTGGGGCCTAAATGCCTCCTCCATCCAATACAGCTCCATTTCTGCCCCCAACTTCCTTGTTGCTAGATCCTGAATCCTTAGCTCAGGCAACCATTCCCGTTTGCTACCCACTGCAGCTCCTTCTATCAGGTCTTTTCTTGCTAGAGTTTATTATTTATGTTGCAGCGGAATGACCTTTCAAAACCATCAATCCAGATAATAAGCTCCATGAGGGAAAGGGCCCTGACAATGACAAATTCACTGCAGTCTAGCTCCTAACCCATGAGCCAGCACCTGGCACACAGCTCACAAAACAAGCCTTTAGTGAATATTGTTGAATGACTGAATGAACAAATAAAAAACCTACTCGTTGCATTCCCCTCAGTGGCACCACATAAATTTCAACTGTATTAACATGACCAGGAAGGTACTGCATACACAAATCTCATCCTTTTTAAATCTCTGCCTCCATGTGCTCCCTTCCCACACAATGGCCTCTAGTATCCAACAACAGTGCACTCCTTTCAGTTCCTTAAAAAAAACGAAAAAAAAAAAGCAAGATCTGCTTAATTTTCCATCCTTTTCATTTACTTTCTGTCATTTAGAATATTCCCACACTTTTGGTCTCTTTTTCCCTCTAAACTGCCCTTCTTAAGGCTAATACCTACTCATCTTTCAGCTTTAGCTCTCTGTCAATAGATCACTTCAAATCCCTGTCTCAAAGCTCCCCAAATCCCAAGGACAAATGTCATGCTGAATTTAGCATAGAATACAATGCCAGGCACATGAGGTACTCTCAATAAATGTGTTTTGAAAGAAAGAAAGGAAAACAAATGTCAACCGATTGATAATTGATTGCTTTAAAATTGTTCAGTCCATTTGTTGATCAAAGTTAACTCCCTTTTGCACTTGTTTTACCAATTTGATTATTGCCCTCATGACAGAAGTTCACACAATCCAGTCCTTCTAACAAAGTTTCCAAGATAAAATTATTGTCTAGGAAAATGATGACTGTATCTTGTTAATATTCAATAAATCTGTTACAAACACTGTGCAAATATTCAGACACATGTAAATTCATATATATTCATATATATTCATAATAATTATGAATGAATTTAATAAACAAAACATCACTGATTGACAGTATGTCACAATAGGATAAACATGGATCTTCATGTTATGCATCTACCTGGGCTGAAATCTTAGCCTTACCAATTCAATTTTTCTGACCTTGAGCTAGTTACCTAATATTTCAGAGGCTCATTTTTCTCATGTATAGAAATAAAAGTACCTTGTGGTGTGACTGGAAGGAACACAGAGGTTAAGGTGTTCAAAATGGGTGTCATTATTCCAAACTCCATACGTTAAAACATATACCATAGAATGTTTTATTTTAGTGAAAATGGTTATTAATAAATGAGAGTACCACTCAAGAATACCTTAGTAGATACCTTGAGAAGTCTGTTTTCCTTTTTAAGGAGATAATTAAGATTTGACCATGACTAATTACCTTAGAGATAGGTTTCCTGCCTCTATTGCAAATTAATTTGTGTCACATAAAGTGCACTAAAACATGCATTAAATTAAGTATTCATTGTCTGGCAATCAATTCATCTTAAAAAAAAGTTTAAACACTTGTAAATGTATCATTGGCGCCTTTACAATTTTTTAAAATGTTACCAGAGATTATATAAGATTTTTAGATGATCTCTTCAAACATTTAACCCTTAATCCTTTACTCAACTGGACTTACAGCTAAATATCTAGAGTGAGTCTATAGATGAAAACAGTCTCAAATCATTCAAAGTGTTTAGTTTAGCAGGCTAATTAGAATTATTTCTGATATGTTTCTTGCATGCCAGGCACAATTCTAGGCACCAAGGAGATAACAATAAACAAAATGGGGAAAAATAGCTCTACTCTCATAACAGCTGAACACATCACCCATTTATTATTTTGGTTCTTTAGGTGAGAAGTCTGACTGGTATTGCCTGGTACCTCTACTTAGGTTCTCACAAGGATGAAAAAAAATAAGATGTTGACAGAGGTGGGCTCTTATCTATAGTTTCTGGGAAGTAATCTGCTTCCAAGATCATTCACGCTGTTAGCAAAGTGAATCTTCTTACCCTTGTGGGACTATGTCTTCATTTCCTTATTGTCTGTCAGTCTAGGATCACGCTTAGCTCCTTGTGGCTGCTCCTTGCGCATGACCCATTCCATCTCCAAAAGCAGCAACAGCACATCAGATTCTTCTCTCAATTTGAAAATCTCTGTCTTTCCTTTCTGCTACCAGCCAGAGAAAACTCCACCTTTTTTTTTTTTTTTTAATGTTTACTTATTTTTGAGAGAGAGAGAGCATGAGAAGCGGAGGGGCAGAGAGAGGAGACACAGAATCTGAAGCAGGCTCCAGGCTCTGAGCTGTCAGCACAGAGCCCGACGTGGGGCTCAAACTCAAGGAATGTGAGATCATGACCTGATTCAAAGTCAGATGCTTAACTGAGTGAGCCACCCAGGCGCCCCATGAGAAAACTCTGCTTTTAAAGGGCTTACCTGATTGAGTCAATTCCACCTGGATAAGATGGATAATCTCTTTTATGTTAAGCTTAACTGAGTTGAGATTTTATTACATCTGTAAAATCCTTTCACAGCAGTACCTACATTAGTGTTTGATTAAATAACCAACAGACAAATCTTCGGAAGAGGGTATCTGCCTTAGAATCTGCTTATCAGGGCACCTGGTTTGCTCAGTCGGTTAAGCTTTCTGACTCTTGATTTCAGCTCAGGTCACGATCTCTCAATTCGTGAGATCAAGCCTCATGTTGGGCTCTGTGCTGACAGCATGGAGCCTGCTTGGGATTCTTTCTCTCCCTCTCTCTGTGCTGCTCCCCAGCTCAAGTGTGCTCTCTCTCTTAAAATAAATAAACTTAAAAAATAACTAAAAAATAACTAAGCTGTACCATTTTAAGAGAAGTACAAATAAAAGCTGTACCTATTCTCAATTGCATCCACAAATCTGAATGTGGTGTTTATTACTCCAATGCATGTTCTTATCCTGGACCTTGAAACAGAAACCATATTTCCAAAACTGTAAGAGGGCTCACGAAACGGATAAACTGTATACCAGCGTGACATGCTAGATAAATGATCTGAGCATAAACCTTTCAGCATCAGTTTATTTAGACACACTCAGTCCATGCTAAAACAAAGACCATCTACCCTGATAATAACTCTACAGTGACATATACTTAAAAGGCACGACTACCCATCTTCCAGTAGCTACGTATTTTACAAAATCCATTCAGTCCCTGTGAATATCACCCTGTGACTTATTTCAGCATTCAAAATGCTATCAACAACCTGCCCTGACTCCCCATTTTGAGAGTCCTCATGGTTCCTCCTAGTTTGCATTTTTCTTTGATGTAGCAAGCTAATTAACCTAACACTAGCTTATTCCTGATGGCCTCAGGCTGCTGAAGCTTGGCAAGTAGAATATCTGGCCAAGTCCCCCACTGATTCTGACAGGAAGCTCAGCCCTATAATGGTGTGCACATCTGAGATATTTGAGTCTCCCTCTACTGAGGGCCACCTTGTCCATGAGTATGAAGTTTTTTTGTTTTTTTTTTAACGTTTATTTATTTTTGAGACAGAGAGAGAGCATGAACGGGGGAGGGTCAGAGAGAGGGAGACACAGAATCTGAAACAGTCTCCAGGCTCTGAGCTGTCAGCACAGAGCCCGACTCGGGGCTCGAACTCACGGACCGTGAAATCACGACCTGAGCTGAAGCCGGCCGCTTAACCGACTGAGCCACCCAGGCGCCCCTGAAGTTACATTTTTAATCTGAGCTCCAACAATTTCACAGAGTTCTCAGTATTAGGTTTTCTTCTCTGTCCTGAGAAAAGTCCATACTTCTTGGTCATTGGACAAATTTGTATACATTTTCCCTTGTATGGACCTTCCACAACATTCATGTGCCACTAAACATCATCTTTACTTATCTATTATGTCTAAGGCTTTATGTCTCCTAACAAGGTTCAACAAATGTCTTTCTGTAAAAGGACAGAAAGTGAATATTTTAGGCTCGGTGGACCAGACAGTCTTTGCTGCAACTACTCCAATCTGTGCTGCAGCATGAAAACAACCACAGATGACATGTAATAAATGCATGAGGTTGTGTTCCAATAAAACTTTATTTTATATAAATAGATATCGGTCTGGATTTAGCATGCTCACTGCAAGTTGCTGACCCCTACATTACAAGTTGAAGTTCAGGGGCACCTGGGTGGCTCAGTCAGTTAAGCGTCAGACTCTTGGTGTCAGCTCAGGTCATGATCTCATGGTTCATGGATCCTGCTTGGGATTCTCTCCCTCTCCTTCTCTCAAAATAAATAAGTAAACTTAAAAAAAGTTCAAGTTCAAAGGGCAGGAGACTGAATTCAGAAAAACTGGCCTTTCAAGTGGATTAGAAGCTGACAGTTTCAAAATCTCATGTTACCCTAGTGCATCACACTAACGTCCTTTAGACAAATGTTACATCAATTTACCTTTCTGACACCTTATAAAGACATTCCTCAGTACTGTCCTTATGTTCTTGAAAATATTTTACTTAATTCCCTCTGCCAGGGCTAGAGGCTTCTTCAAGCTATTAGTCTTTGGCCAGGTTCTGAAGTCATGTGGTTTCACAACTATATCCTTGTTGACTATTACAGTTATCATGGAGTTTCTTAAATCTGTGTTCTTTCCAGACTAAAACCCTATTTTATCTATGTTTCATGTTACAATCCTAGCTAATATGCAAATCTCTCTAACTGGCATAGTTTTACTGAGGGCAATTTAGAATTGCAGTGACAGAGGAACAAATTTTTTTCATTTGAGAGGCTCCATAAAACAAGCATTCAATGAATCAGATTTTAAGGTTTCTTACAACCTGTTGGAGCTCAAATTTGAACTGATACATTCTTTAGGTTTATATAAATTTAAAACAAAAAATAAAGAAAAAATTTAAATGTTTAACTTTCTATGCTTTAAATATTTTCTTTCCAAATATAGCTTTTTTTTTCCCTCTCCAAAACAGCTCCATGAAAAGCTAGATAGTAAATTTCTGTTCTGTAAAAAGCATTCTAAACTTCAGTGAGTTAAGCTAATAGCCTTAATCTTGGTTAGATATAAGAAGAAAAGTGTGACACTCAGAACTTACAAACATAATTTAAAGAGTCTTTTAAAAATACGATTTGTGAATACAGGGATTCATAATGTGTGCAAACAAAAGTTAATTTAATATTTCTGATAAGTAGAAGGCTCTTTTTAAAAATTAGCATTACTAATAGGAGTTTTAAAACAACTCTGTATATCTTCTTCCTAATTGTAAATAATGTAAATGATATTCTGCTTTGTATAAGACTAATAATTGTAAGAGTTCTATGTATATTTTAGATACTAATCCCTTAGCAGCTATATGATTCATAAATATTTTTTCCCATTCTGCAGGATGTCTTTTCATTTTGTTGGTCATTTCTTTTGTTATGCAGAAGCTTTTCAGTTTGATGCAGTCCTACTTGTTTAGTCTTGCTTTTGTTGTTTAAGCTTTTGCTGTCATATCTGTGAAATCCTTGGCAAGACGAGTCAAGGACCTTTTTCCTTTTGTCTTCTTCTATGAGTTTTATGGTTTCAGGTCTTACCTGTAAGTCTTTAATCCATTTTGAGATAAATTTTGGGAGTGGTGTAAGATATGGCCCAGTCTCATTCTTTTGCATATCAATATCCACTTTTCCCAACACCATTTATCGACTAGACTCAATTTTTTCCCACTATTGTCAAATAGTAGTCAAAGATCAGTTGACCATGTATGCACGGATTCTTTCTGGGTTCTTAATTCTACTCTGTTGGTCTATGTCTTTTTTATGTCAATACCATACTTTTTTTGATTCCTATAACTTTGTAACAGTTTCAAATCAGGAAGTGTGATGCCTCCATCTTTGCTATTCTTTCCCGGGACTGCTTTCACTAGTAGGGACCTTTTTTGCTACCATACACATTTTAGAACTTTTTTCTACTTCTGTAAAAATATCATTACACTCAGTGGCAAAAAACCAAACAAACAGATAACTTGATTTAAAAATACTACGTGGCAATGAGAAAAAATGAAATATGGCCTTTTGTAGCAACGTGGATGGAACTGGAGAGTGTGATGCTAAGTGAAATAAGCCATACAGAGAAAGACAGATACCATATGGTTTCACTCTTATGTGGATCCTGAGAAACTTAACAGGAACCCATGGGGGAGGGGAAGGGAAAAAAAAAAAAAAAAGAACGTTAGAGTGGGAGAGAGCCAAAGCATAAGAGACTGTTAAAAACTGAGAACAAACTGAGGGTTGATGGGGGGTGGGAGGGAGGGGAGGGTGGGTGATGGGTATTGAGGAGGGCACCTTTTGGGATGAGCACTGGGTGTTGTATGGAAACCAATTTGTCAATAAATTTCATATATAAAAAAAAATTATGAATTGGAAAAAAAAAAAATAGGCAAAGGACCAGAAGAGACATATTTCCTAAGATAATCAAATGCCCAATAGATACGTGAAAAGGTGCTCAACATCATTAATCAACAAAACAAAACAAAACAAAAAACAAAAAAAAATGCAAATCAAAACCATAATATCACCTCACACCTATTAGAATAGCTATTATCAAAAAGACAAGAGATGTCAAGTGCTGGTAAGGATGTGGAGAACAGAGAACACTTGTACGGAGTTGGTTGGAATGCAAACCGGTGCAGCTACTGTGTAAAACAGTAAAAATGTAAACATTTTTCAAAAAATGAAAAATAGAATTGCCATGCGGTCTAGCAACCCAACTTTTGGATATGTACCTCAAAGACAATAAATCATTATTTTGAAGACATGTCTGCACTCCCATATTTACTGCAGCATTATTTACAATAGCCAAGACATGGAAACAACCTAAGTGTCATCAGTGCAAAAATGGATAAGGAAAATGTGACACACAGACACACACACACACACACACACACACACACACACACACACACACACGTACGTATATAATGAAATACTATTCAGCCATAAAAAGAAGGATAATAGAAGGATGTCAGAAGGATTTCTGATAAAATAAGTCAGAAAGAGAAGATATATTATTTCATTTATATGTGTAATCTAAATCAACAGATCTCCTAGAGAGAACAGATTGGTGGTTGTCAGAGGCAGGAGTGGCAGACAAAGTTTTCAAGGGTACAAATGTCCAGTTATAAGATGAATAAATTCTTGGGATTTAATGTACATGGTGACTACAGTTAACAACACTGTATTTTATATTCAAAAGTTGCTAAGAGAGTTTATATTAAAAACTAAAAACAATGTAAAAAAGACAATTATCTTATAATTTGTATTATAAATTTCAATATTTACTTTACATATGAATCAAAATATATTGTTTCTAAAATTTGGGTCATGTTACATAACTGTTCATTTTGAAGAAATGTAAAAAAAAATGTATGTTAGGTATCAGGGTATATAGGCAGAGGAATGGATATTCAATGGTTTATCCAGGAAAAGAAGAGATTAAAAGAGAATATTTTCTTTTAAAGGGAGACGGTGTGGTTGTTTCAAAATATAATAGAAAATAGTGAAATATATTTGAAGACATACAAGAAGTGCAAAAGGTACGAATAAAATGAATTTTCATGTGCCTGGGTTTATGGTAAGTGAAAATAATGAGACAGAAGCAATGAAATGTACTTAAAATTTAACAAAATTGGCTAGATATGATAGGCTTATTCACAAGGGATAAAAAAATGCTTGTGACTCCTTTACTATAAATTGTTCAATGTATGATTGCAAACAAAAAAAAGTAGAATTCTAGTTTTTTCCTTGTTAAATATAATTTTTATGTGTCCAAAAAACAGTTTCTTTTATCACAAATATATTTTTAATTCTCTGTACTTTTTGACACATTTGTAATTATCTTTTTTTTTTAATTTCAGGAGTAGAATTTAGTGATTCATCTCTTATATATAACACCCAGTGCTCATCCCAATAAGTGACCTTCTTAATGCCCATCACCCATTTAGCCCATTCCAACCAACACACCTCCCACAACCCTATTTTTTCTCTGTATTCAAGAGTATCTTATGGTTTGCCTCACTCTCTGTTTTTATCTTTTTTTTCCTTCCCTTCCCCTATGTTCATCTGTTTTGTTTCTTAAATTCCACATGAGTGAGTGAAGTCATATGATGTAAATTACCTTTGATAACTATTATTGAATTCTGTAAAAGTTAAAAGTTCCTAATATAGTCACTTACTGCAAAGTGTATACATACACCTGTGTGTTTGTGGAGTATATATGTGCATGTGTGTGTTTGTGTGTATTTTAAAATATTATGTGTAACTATTTCTTACCTATTGAATATTGTACCTTATGTTTGGATACCTGTGGCTTATGTTATTTATTTTTCTTTTGACAATATTTTGATTTTTACCTTTCTCAAATTTAGGTCCCAAATTCAAAATAATAAAACTTATCTTCTATACCTAAAATAGCTGTTATTTCCTAAATGGCCCTTGTTTTTTTTAGATATAATTTATTGTCAAATTGGTTTCCATACAACACCCAGTGCTCATCCCAACAAGTGTAAATGGCCATTGTTAATGAAAAGCTATGCTACTTGTTTTATTAAAGGATGGGAAATTAGAATAATTAAGTTTATCTGGCATGCTCTAAATTTTAATTAAAAATTAAGCTGAGGCTTTCGACAAGCTGAGAAACACTTCTGGAGCTTCCAAATGCATGGCTAAGACTTTGTTCTGGACATCATCACAATGAGAAAACCAACAGGCAATGGCTACCCAATGGAATGAATGGTAGCAACCAAAGAAATTGCAGAAACCATCAGCAGCTCTGGACCACAGTATTTCAATACTGTGTGGAAGAAATCCAACATCCTGTGCTGTTGATTTGGTCATCCTGGATGTAATTATAAGTGAAGACCATCAAGGAAATGTCACAAGAGTAGGGAATTATCTTACTGAGTTACTGAAGGCTAAACACACTTTCATTGGCAATATCAGCGGTGTTACCCTTTTTATTAAAATTGACTTAGTTAAGGACCATAAGAAAAGGAGTCCTGCCATAGCCAAAAGTCGACACACTGTCTACAAGATGAAAGAAAAACAAGTGGTTCCCACTGCTGATGGACCTCATAGATATGCTTGAAACCACCTACGTACTTGATTGAAGAAGATCCAAAGTTTATGGTG
This sequence comes from Lynx canadensis, assembly GCF_007474595.2. NCBI lineage: Eukaryota > Metazoa > Chordata > Mammalia > Carnivora > Felidae > Lynx > Lynx canadensis. Next base: position 85,624,110 of record NC_044309.1, on the reverse strand, counting down.
GATCAACCTGATGGAATTTTAACAGGTTTAGGATAAGCCATGGGAGCCAAAAATGAAAGTGTGATCTTTGAGAATACACCATGCACGACAAAGATACCTAATGAAACACATTCAGAATTGTTCAGTGATGGCACCACTGACTCTATAGAAAATCCCAGAAGGAAGAGAAATGGATAGTGCATGTGGGGCCCCTGGGTGGCTCAGTTGGTTAAGTGTCCCACTCTTGGTTTCAGCTCAGAACACGATCTCACGGTTTTGTAAGTTTGAGGCCCACATCGGGCTCTGTGCTGGCAGCATGGAGCCTGCTTGGGATTCTCTCCGTCTCCATCTCTCTCTACCCCTACCCCACTCATGCTGTCTGTGTCTCTCTCAAAAATAAATAAACTTTAACAAAAAAGAAAGAAATGGATTGTGCACAGATAAATATTCACTACTTAGTAAGAAGGTTAAATCACAAAAGATTATCATTTTAAATTTTTTTTTCAACGTTTATTTATTTTTGGGACAGAGAGAGACAGAGCATGAATGGGGGAGGGGCAGAGAGAGAGAGGGAGACACAGAACCGGAAACAGGCTCCAGGCTCTGAGCCATCAGCCCAGAGCCCGACGCGGGGCTCGAACTCACGGACCGCGAGATCGTGACCTGGCTGAAGTCGGACAGTCGGACGCTTAACCGACTGCGCCACCCAGGCGCCCCAAAGATTATCATTTTAAAGCAAGATAAATGTGCAGAGATACAACAAATAAGTGGATCTGTCTCTTCCATTCATAGCTCTATTGTAGCCTTCAAAAGTAAATTTTAATTCTATTTTGATTTGTAAATAAAAAATTAAGTAACAAGAATAAATCAAGTGATGATCAAACCATGGTAAGAGTATTGGTACAACCTCTAGCCTGTTAATTTTTTGACTTGAGATTTCTGAAGTACTTAATTTATTCTACAAACGTAAGCCTCAAATTTAATACTAAGTTGGCATCCTGACTTCTCATGTTATAATGTTTGAAATTACAGAGCAAAGTACAATAGGTACCTTAATTTGGGAGACTTGGGCGTCTTACAATCTGAATTCTGTAATGGTTTAATGTACGTAAGTATAGTCATAGACCGTAATAAAAGATGATATAAACAAGAAAATAATATGAGTCTTTTTGGTTCCTTAATTTAGGACAAATAAACAAACAAAACAAAAAGCACCTCAGTCTCTTATTTTTTTCATCATCTACTACTTATCAGTAGTTGGCAAAACTAGACATAGTATCCATTAAGTCACATGCAGATAAGGCACACTATTCATATAATCATTCAAGTATAAAACTGGCATTATGGTAAACGCTTTAAAATATAAATATCTATAGTATCAGAAGACTATGTAATTAGTGATACTTATTTGGGGGAGAAAAAGACATTTGACTTATTTGGGGGAGGTGTGTTCGGGGAACTTTGAGGAAAAAGCATTTGAACTGGTATGTCCAGAGAGCAGAAAGTGTTCCAGGTAAGAGAACAGCACTTATAGAGGCCAGGTACTGGGAGGAAATCTGGCCTGTTCAAATACTTAGAGCTTAGAAAACAAGCTTAGAAAGTAAGAGTGTTTGATCTGGAGATGTGGGTAAAGACAGACGTAGGGTTGAGATCATGTTACAAACTATTTCTTTTCACCAAAACAACAAAAGAACATTAAAGGATTTTAAGCAGGGGTGTTTGTAACAAAAAACAAAACAATAGCAAAATTGGATAATATATGCTGTGCTTTACTGTATGCCAGGGATTGTCTCGAGGGTTTCCTATCTCATTGAGGAAGCACTGATAAGCTCAGATTAGTTCATCAAAACTCTAAGAGACTAAGAAATTTTGTTTGAGTCAATATTTGTATGTGCAACTTACTTGTGATGACCACTTTTAAAAAAATAGCAGTGTGTTCCTAGTTCTTAGAGTTTCTCATTCAGTAAGAGACCCAGGAATTTGAATTTTAATAAGCATGGTCCATAATCCTGACAGACTGTCCATGGACCACGGTTGGATAAACACCTACTGTGTAACACTTCTTATTTCACACACATACCAATGATCTGATCCCCTGCGAAAGGTCACAGAGTATATAGAGTCTGATTTTTCACTACCAAATTCCTATATCCAGCCTTCAAGGATTGGCACATACAGAAGATAACAGTTTATAGATCTTCAAAAAACCAAGCACATCAAACTGAAACAATGTAACTATAATCTTAGCAAATATTATGCAAGAAAATCAAGATGATAAACAAATTTCATTAACTGGTAACCTCACCAATTACAAGATATTTCTATTAGAAGTATTGAACTTACTGAACTTTTCCTAAGACAGAAAAATTCATCTAAGTGCTGAACACAATTAGAAGAGTGGTTTCCTGACATGGGGTGGGGTGTGGGTTGGGAATGATAAAGACATGGTGTGAGCAAACTTTTACAGGCGATGAAATGTGAGTCTTGAGAACTGTTTTAGTTATACCATTATACACATTTGAACTCATTGAACTTATACTCAGGATCTGTATGCTTCACCATATCTAAGTTATACCTTAATGAAATCAATCAATCAATAGAAATATAAGTATCTGTGACATAATGTCCTATTTCATGCCCCATTCTTACAATACCTCTCAACTTCAGTCAGTTGTCCTGGCATTTTCTTTTCCTATGATCTTCCTGTGAAGAGGTCCTTGGGTACATAGCAGTTCTAGAAACACTCTGCCTTTATCCACTCTACACAAACTTGTCCATGTTACAACAACACATCATTTCAACTTACATGTTTTGACTGAGAGCAACTAACAAAACAACATTAAAATGTTGAGAGGTTGAAACAAATTTTCATGCATTCTTTCACTGAGCTTATATTTAACAACTCTGTGAGAAGTGGAAAAAGATACAATGACAGTTCAGCAGCAAAGGGGCTAGGCCAAGAATGAACAGTGCCACTGTGAGTGAATATAGTTGACAGTGACAAAAATGGAATTTTTGACCATTTCTGCTGTTTTTGAGGTAGAGAATAAATAATGTGCATATAAATTCACTTTCCCCCAGAAAAACTTCAAGTCACTTTTATTATAGAATTCAGTCTGAGGACCAACAAGGCACTATAAAGCACAAACTGAGTCACTGATGGCACACATACTCAGTATAAAGAAAAACACAAATGATGATCAAACTATATCCAATTAACTATTGAGAGATCAACTTTTCATTCTAATCCTTGACTTTTAGAAATTTTTACTTTTCCATTTATTAAGTGTAAAATAGGAACAGAATATGTATTATTTATTTAAAAGTCACATAAAGTGCAAGATAATGTAAAAAACCTAAAAACTATAAAGTTATAGAATTAATAAAATCTGTAAGAAGCTCAAATAATTCAGTTTCAAATCCTTTTTTTTTTAATTAGTATTGGAAGAAAAACAGTATGTTCATTTTAAACGTCCCAACTAAACAAAATGGGGCAGGTAACAACACACACAAAAACATACTCAAGTCCACTAATTTTGTTCAGGTTTTACTTCCTCATAATCAGTAGTGACTACCTAAGTCCAGTGGCTCCAAATAATGGCAATCAATAGTTACGTCCTTTGAAATTAAAGCTACAATGATTTATTAATCTTTTATTTATTCTTGAAGAATAAAAATCCATTTTGATGAAAAATAACTTAAGTCTCTGAAGAAAGGAGTATGTCTGGCATCTGGATATATAAATGAATAAGCATACCATAACAGGATTTCTGAGGTTTGCTTATGGATGACATAACTTATATGTTGATTATCAGATGCCAAGACAAAGACCGAAAATATAAAAACAAAGTCTCAACATTCTTATATAAAGTTATATAAATAACTTCTATAAAGTTATTGTAATAACACATTTCAAATGACAAGCAAATATGATACCTATTACAGAAGAGAAACACATCAAAAGATGAATGAAAAGGGGCATTAATAAACCAAAATGTAACTCTATTTAAAACAAAACAAAATAGGGGCACCTCGGTGCTCAGTCAGTTAAGCAACTCATTCTCGATCTCAGCTCAGGTCTTGATCTCAGGGTTGTGAGTTCAAGCCCCATGTTTGGCTCCATGCTGAGCTTGAAGCCTACTTAAAAAACAAAAACAAACAAACAAAAAACTAGGGGCAGCTGGGTGGCTCAGTAGTTTGAGAGACCAACCCTTGATTTCAGATCAGGTCATGATCTCACGGTCGTGGGATCGAGCCCCACGTCAGGCTCAGCACTGACAGTGCAGAACCTGCTTGGGACTCTCCCCCTCTCTCTCGGCACTTCCCCATGCTTACTTTCTCTCAAAATACCTAAAATAAAACCATTAAAAAAAACATTGGTACAGGGAAACTATAAAGATAAATTGGTGAGAACAACTTTACAAACATTAAATTTGAAGTAACATAGTCCATATTAATGGACTATAATGGACATGAAGAGAATAAGGAGTACACATACATAATAATAAAAAGAAAAATAATATATAAGAAGAAACCTTGAGTACGTGCATTATGATCACACACAAAAAAATTTAGACCAGAAAGAAGAATAAAGAAGAATCACTGAAATAGTTTCCTCCTTACAATTTACAAAGAACTTCCGATGATACTTTATCAAATTTCCTAACTAAAACAGCTAAAAAAGTAATCTGTGGTATTACACTTATTTTTCTCTCTTTCAATATGCCTTGGATATTTCAGATAGAGTTTATCCGAATCCCATACTTCACAAAAATATTCTTACTTCACAAAAATATCCTTACTTCACATGAGCTAAGTGGTCACGTGACTCATGAGGCTGCTTCTCTATAGAAGCAGGATGAACGTCCACCTAAAATGAGGTTAGGATGCCCAGACCATGGATGCCCCATTTGTACCAATAGACTATGAAAGTTTTTTGTTGTTGTTGTTGCTATTGTTTTTTCTCACATGAAAAATCTTTCTGGGAAGAGAAAGGCAGACTTAATAAGTTGTTCTTAAAATTATTTAAGAAAATAGAGGAAGAATATTGGTTTTCTGCTTTTATAGTCAGTAGGGAGCAGACCCAGGGTGAGCATTCCTGTACAAGTTTTGAACTTGGCATGCCCTGCTATCAATGAAGGGAGTAGCAAGGGGGCTTTCTTATCAGCTTGTTCAGATGTGGGGCAGAAAGGGAACAGGAAGGGGTAGGACTTAAAAGCTGCCAGTAGTCAAACATCAAAAATGGAATCATGGAATCAGACTATTACAGTAACAACAACAGTAAATTTTTATGCATAATTAACATTTATCAGGTCCTATGATAAAATCTTCATCTCTACTTCCTCATCTGAATATACCTGGAGAACAATGGGTGCTATTATTTTAAGTGTTAATTTCTTTGTATTAAGGCAGCCCATGATAATAATATCAACTAACATTTTCTGAGCATTTGGTATGTACTCAGGTATTATTTGAAGCTGCTTACACGGATTTTCTCATTAAATCAACAACAAATCTATAAGGGAAATAGTTCATAATCCTCATTCTACAAATGGTGATGCTGGAGAACTGAGTGGTTAAGTAGTAGGATGCGGATTAGAATTAAAGAACACAGACAGTCCTGCTCCAGAAAACAAGTTCCTAACCACAATGTTATGTTGTTTTTTGGCAGGCTTTTCAAGTTCTAGATGTCTTTCTCTTTGGAGGTCATACAAACCAGGTTTGTTTCACTCATGGTTACCCTGTATCTGGTTAGCATTACAGTTCACACCTCACCTTTATGTCAGCCTCCTAACTTCTAACCTCAAGGACAGGTTGAATGTGCCTGTTCCCTGACTATTCCCAGGAGAAATACAGTCCCACTAAAAATGATTAAAAAGTTAAACTCCTGTATAATAAACCTAAGGAATATAAAGCTATGATAAAGCAATGAAAGGAAATGTCTTGTCACTCAAAAATGAAAAACCATTCTAAAGGTGAGAGTATTTTATTTCTTTGCTCTAATTCAGGGAGTTGAATTTCTGGTACATCCTCAAAACATAGATTTTTAACAGGTAATAGAAAGGGAGTAGTACATATCCCTTTTTTTCCTGACAATGAATAAGCAGTCAGAAAAGGTAATTAGCACCCAGCTCCCACACTCCGTCCCTGTCCTTAGCACATTATGCTTAAAAAATGACTGTCCAATAAAAGATACGTTCCCAGCTATCATTTCATATACCAGCAAAAAGTTAAGTGTAAGTATATACGTATCTCCTAGGTGGAACATTTATTTTTGTCTCCTTCTTTACATGTTTACCCCAACTATATGTATGAATAGTCTTAATTTAGCAGTCATCATTTTTCAGGAAAACTTAGGAGAGTTTTTCTTCTCCCTTATGCCTTTAAGTCCTTAGATCAATGCATATACCTCCCTACCTCCCCCTTCCCCCTTTCCTTCCTCCCTTCTTTTTTCTTTTCCTTCTCTTTCTCCTTATCCTTTTTTCCCCTCTCCTTCCTCTTCTCTCCCTCTTCTTTCCTTCTTTTTTTTTTATTTCCCTTGAGGAAAAAAATTTTTTTCAAGTAAAAAATTTTGCCAACAATTCCAATATATTTAATCAAGTTACATTTCTATTAATTAGTGGGGGTCCTGGAGCCTTCGGCATGTTCCCGTTCCTTGTGCATCACACCAGGTCCTTTGACTCCATAGTAATAATGTGAAAATCACTATTCTAGATGATTGCCAAAAGCAGTCACTAGACAATCTACATAAATATCCTGATCAGAGACTTAAGCATCTCTGAGGCACTCATATTTTGGTGTCTAGGGTATTAATAATCCAGTAGAAAAATAAGTCATTTTTCTTAAATATGTCTTTTAAATGGCTTTTCTGCTTGCTTCACAAAGTTGTCATGAGGATCAACCTGTAGAATATTAGGGGAGATGCCTTAGAAGTTAGTCAATTCAATTCTCCGCCTGATGATTGGATTCCATGTGCACACCGTTTTAGATGCAGGTCGTATCAGTTTGAAAAGTTCTGTTTTTGGTAAAATTATTCTTTACATTATCAAGACTTCTTTGAAAATATTTAATAAACTGCAAAGGACTCTACAAATACAAGATATTATTACTCTATTGTGCCAGGTAACACAGTAGCTACAAAGATTGACAAGAGATAATTCCTGGGTCTAGAAGCTTATGATCTGGGGAAAGGAAGAATACGAACATGCAAATAACTAAAGAGAAAACAGAATTTCATATGTGCCATAAAAGAATAAAATATTTAATTCTGAGTACTCAAAGAGATATTTCAAATCCAGTTGAGAAAATCAGGAATGACCTTTTAAAAGTAAGGTGGGCATTATTTGGTATGTAGGGTTCTTTTAGAAAATGAAATGCAAGGCATTATTTCAGTCAGGTTATGGAGATGAGGAATAGTAAGATCTTTGAATAATAATAGGTCCTATGTCCAAATTAAAGCATATTGAGAAATCAGATGTAAGGTATTGAATGTAAGGCAGCATTAACAATGTTCAGTGCAGATCTAATACCACAGGCATTATAGAAAAATAAAGATGGGTTCAAATCCCAGCTTAGCTAATTACTATGTAACATGGACGAAGAATCTACCACTACTTTTTTCTTCTAAAAACAGGGAATAGGCTACAACTAACTCGCTGGGGAACTAAGGAATTAGCATGAGCAAACTGTTAGTTATTACTGTCAACTTTATGATTAACAATGGCATGAATTATTGTTAACAATATTTTGGTTTGAGATGAAAGTTTAGTGAAATAACAGGTTTTATTTTTTTCTGTTCAATTTTGTCTATATAACTAATGTTAATTTTACTGTTCAAGGTTCAAAAACAATAGCAGCTAATTCCTCTTTAAATTTGTCTGAGAAGCATTTATTAGAATAAAGATGACAGTTTTAACTCAATATCTGTCAAACCAAATCATTACTGTAATAACCTTATAAATACTTATAACCTAACTTTCATGTATACTTTGAGTAATATCCTCAAGAGTGAAAATTAATTTATTGACAATATTGTTTTTCCATTTATAATAAATGTACAGCTTTTTAAAGCCACATGCAATGGCAACATTCATCAGGGAGTAGCATGAGGCCTACAATCGCAAGTGGCAGTCTTGCAATTTATATAAGACTATATATTTATTCTACAAAAATATACTGAGTATACAGAATGGACCACGTGTTATGTTAAGTCCTGGAAGCTGAGAGATAAAGGCACTCTTTATCCCTGAAGATCCCAGAAAAAATAAACTGGAAGTAATGATAAAGGCTTTAATAGTAATATTAATGTGAGATGTGGATGGACATAAACAGCTACAATTAACTTCCCTAGGTTAGATAACAACTCATGTTTATTTGCACTGTATAACAAGGATGTACTTTTCAGATGAGATGACAATTATATTGAGCCTTATAAAAACTTTACTTCGACTTAGAATAAGGAGCTAAAATATATGCAGATTATATTAGTAACTGCTCTCACCTCCTACCCTCTACCATTTTTTCCTGACCCAATGAAGGTAAATCAATGAGGCAAAATATGCTCTTATGTTTATGAAAGTCCCTGTTTGAAACTGAAATGCAATTGCAATGACCCTTTCTACAGAAATGCTGGTTACCTTTATTCAAGTTTAAGACAATCTTAAAAACAGTTGTACCACTGGCTCTGATTTCAACTCAACTATTAGGAATTATTTACTATGGGCAGTATTGATTAATGTGAGGAATTCAAAGCTGAGTCAACCATAGTCCATGGTTCACAGTATGATTTATAGGCATGTCCACAACAAGAAAACTAGAAAGAACACAACATTCTACAATAAAGATAAAGATGTCCTGTGGTATATTTAGAGATAGAGGATGGTTTATTCCAAATGAGGATCCTGGAGAAATTTTCACCGAAGAGTAGACATTGAAACAGAATGAGTGGAGATAGGCTATGCACATGGCAAGAACGAGGGCAGAAATACTAAAATCTTGGGGCACCTGGGTGGCTCAGTCATTAAGTGTCCTACTTTGGCTCAGGTCATGATCTCACAATTCATGGGTTTGAGCCCTGCATCGGGCTCTGTGCTGTCAGTGTGGACCTGGAGCCTGTTTCAGATTCTGTCTCCCTCTCTCTGCGCCCCTCGCCCCCCAAAATAAACATTAAAAAATTTAAAAGAAACACTAAAATCTTACTAATAGAATTCTATACAAAGAAAACTATAAATAGAAAGAATTTAGCAATGACATCTTATTTTACTCAGAATATACATTTTCACTAGATACAAATTTATAATTTTATAGGTAAAAGTATAAATACACAAAACACACAAGTGTGTGTGTATATATATATATTATATATATATATATATATAAAATATATTATATATACACACAATAATGTTTACAATAATAAGAATGGTACCAAACAGATATGCCAAATGTGTAGCACTTAATTACATACTATCATAATAGCAAAAAAAAATATCTTCTAAGAATGCAGAAATAAGTTAAATACAGAGTAGGTATTAGATTTGAGTAACTTAATAAAGAAACACAGGCCATATTTGAAAATATTGCAAGTATTTGTTTCTGATCAACTAATTCACCTTGTATGCAAGACTAATAACAATGTTTCTTGTGGGTGTGGTTTTAATTATAACCTTAAACTTCCAAGGTATTAAAAATATACTAGCTTCTAATATATCCATCATTATAGTTGGAGAACAATAGTGTTACAGACTACATGATACTCCTAATTCTAATTTACAGTACTATGTTTGACTACAAGTTCAGATTTTTCTTTTCAGTCACCTCAAACAATGATGGGAAAATAAGATTACTAAAAGTATTTCACTCATAACATGTTATGAAGCAGTCTACCGCATAATATACATGTAAGTTAAACAGTTAAAGCCAGCTGATATCATGTAAACAGGAAAAAATAGTTTAACTGGATATTTTTCATTGAATTCAACTTTGTTGACTATCTCACAAGTGTAGGTGATGTAGACTTTTAATATATTTTTTCCACAAAAAAAGGCAAATTATTTTTTCCTCAAGTATTATACAGCCTATATTATTAGTTTTATTAAAATTAATGTTACCCCTTAGCCTGGAATCCACAGAATTTGTAGTTAATTAAGAATGTCTAGAAATTTCGCATACAAATTGCCAAGTTTCCTAGAGAATATTGCCATAAAAAATAGAAAAAATTTTGTTTTTTTCTATTTACTCAATAAATGATAAAGATTAAATAACAAAATATTTTCAGAACTCAAAAATCCATGTAAATAATTTCAATGTATAGACAATATCCTTGACTGCTTATTTTTGAGGCATTCTATAATATGGTTTAAAAGTGGAATCCAGTTGAATTCATGGTGTTTAAATGCCTAGTCATTGAAAGAACTACTGGTAATATTTTAAAATTTTTGGTTAAAGGAGATCAAAACATCTTGGGTAAACATGGAGAATTTTGAAGAGACAAGAGGTCTCCTTGGAGTTGAAGACTACCTGTTCTCAACCATTTCTCCCTGAGATCCTAGGTATTTATAATCCCACTCTGGTGGGAGGATAATAGACCCACATAATTAAGAAAAAAAATCCCCTGGGAGGAGAAAGAAGTGGAACAGGCAGGACTGCTACTGCACTGAGTAGAGAACAGGACGGTTATTTTGGGGTAGAGAGCTCACCTAATCCATTCAGCAACAGACTTTACTCTGAAAATGTGACAGTGTGAGCAAAGCCAGGTCTTTTTGGTTTTGCTTTTTGTTTTTAATATTAGGATTTAAGTCAGTTGGGCATGGGGTGTCATTTGGCTCAACATCATCCCAAAGTTGGGGGGGGGGTCTATATTATTTCACATCTTGAAACACTCCTGTAGTATGAGCAACATTTCACACTAGGGGTGGAAGAAATGCTCTGAGTGGGAAGCCTGCCCCAGGACTTCATCTTGCATTTGTGGTTGTAAGTTCCAACTGCTGCAGCAGGTATAGGACCTGACCAACAGTGCAGCAGCAAACAAATTTCTTAAGTGCTAATGGGATTCAGCTCTAGAACTTTACTACAGTGTGAGAAGTTCAATGACTCTTTGACAAAGAGGCTCATTCTAGAAGAAGCAGCTTCTGGAAAAAACTGAGGAATCCTGAGTTCCTTTCTCAAGGGACCCATACAATTAAGACTCACATAGTTAATTATGATGTTCCTTTCTCATCATGGTCAGATAAAAAACAGCAGGGATATCTTTTGGGACACAATGAAGCACCACACATCTCTGGACTTATTAGAAGAGATAAAAACAGGAAAACTGCACTGATCACTGCATTTTGGGACTCCTTGGGTGGGGGTGGAGGCATTTTCCTTACCCCAATTTGTTAACCAAAACATTCTAAACTACTAAAATATGGTTTTAGAGTTAGAACTAGTCACAGATGAAACACAAGAGTCAGTCAAGTTAATGGTAGAAAAGCCACTGTAATTATGTAGAGGAGCCCCACAAAGATAGGAGACTCCAAAAAGACAACAAGCAATTGAGCCTTATATACTATACCATCCTGAGCTAAGGAAAGGGAGAGGGGGTCTGGGCACTACAAAAGCTAAGAAGGCAGATCACAGGAAGATGAGACAAAGAAATATTTGGTAAAGAAAATTTTTCCTGCCACACAAGAAATATCACTATGAGTAGGGTAATAAAATAACCGAAGTCACAACAACAGAGAGCAAGTAACAATCTCCAGAAAAACACCTCCTGAAGGGCCAGGCCCTGGACAGTGTATGATCCTCCTTTAATACAGCAGTGCTCACAGATACAGGCACACATGAGCTTTTAAAATGCATAAGGGACATAAAACTAGACAAAATGAAGAAATGGAAGAATTCTCCTCAAAAGAAATTCCAAGAAGTAGCGACAGCTAACGAATTGATCAAAACCGATTTAAGCAATATAACTGAACAAAAAATTAGAATAATAGTCGTAAAGTTAATTGCTGGGCTTGAAAAAAAGCATAGAGGACAGCAGAGAATCCATTGCTACAAAGAACAAGGGACTAAAAATTAGTCATGATGAATTAAAAAATGCTATAAATGATGCAAAATAAAATGGAGGCGACCACAGCACAGATTGAGAGGCAGAAGGAAGAATAGGTGAATTAGAAGATAAAATTATGGAAAAAGAGGAAGCTGAGAAAAAGAGAGATAAAAAAATCCAGGAGTACGAGGGGAGAATTAGAGAACTAAGTGATGCAATCAAACAGAACAATATCCATATCTTAGGAATTTCAGAAGAAGAAGAAGAGAGAGAAAGGGGCTGGAGGTCTACTTGAAAAAATCATAGCTGAGAACTTCCCTGATCTGGGGAAGGAAACAGGCATTGAAATCCAAGAGACACAGAGAACTCCCTACAGACGTAACCTGAATCGATCTTCTGCATGATATATCATAGTCAAACTGGCAAAATACAAGGATAAAGAGAGAATTCTGAAAGCAGCTATGAATAAACGGGCCTTAACATACAAAGGGAGACACATAAGGGTAGTAGTAGACCTATCTACTGAAACTTGGCAGGCCAGAAAGGAATGGCAGGAAATCTTCAATATGATGAACAGGGAAAATATGCAGCCAAGAATCCTTTACACAGCAAGTCTATCATTCAGAATGGAAGGAGAAATAAAGGTTTTCCCAAACAAACAGAAACATAAGGAATTCGTCACCACTAAACCAGCCCTACAAGAGATCCAAAAGGGGACTCTGTAAGTGAAATGTTGCAAGGACCACAAAGTACCAGAGACATCACTACAGGCATGAAACCTACAGATAACATAATGACTCTGAACCCAGACCTTTCAATAATAACACTGAATGTAAATGGACTAAATGCTCCAATCAAAAGACAGGGGGTATCAGAATGGACAAAAAAAAAAAGACCCATCTATATGCTGTCTACAAGAGACCCATTTTAGACCTGAGGACACCTTCAGATTGAAAGTAAGGAGATGGAGAACTATCTATTATGCTACTGGAAGTCAAAAGAAAGCTGGAGTAGCCAGACTTATATCAGACAAACTATACTTTAAATTAAAGGCTGTAACAAGAGATGAAGAAGGATATTATATAGTAATTACAGGGTCTATCCATCAGGAAGAGCTAACAATTATAAACATCTATGCACTGAATTCGGTAGCACCCAAATATATAAAACAATTAATCACAAACATAAGCAACTTTATTGGTAAGAATGTGGTAATTGCAGGGGACTTTAATACTCCACTTACAACAACGGATAGATCATCTAGACACAGGATCAATAAAGAAACAAGGCGCCTGAAAGATACATTGGATCAGATGGACTTGACAGATATATTTAGAACTCTGCATCCCAAAGCAACAGAATATACTTTCTTCTCGAGTGCACTGCAACATTCTCCAAGATAGATCACATACTGGGTCACAAAACAGCCCTTCATAAGTATAGAAGAATTGAGATCATACCATGCATACTTTCCGACCACAATGCTATGAAACTTGAAATCAACCACAGGAAAAAGTCTGGAAAACCTCCAAAAGCATGGAGGTTAAAGAACACCCTCCTAAAGAATGAATGGGTCAACCAGACAATTAGAGAAGAAATTAAGAAATACATGGAAACAAATGAAAATGAAAATACAACAATCCAAACGCTTTGGGATGCAGCAAAGGCAGTCCTGAGAGAAAAATACATTGCAATCCAGGCCTATCTCAAGAAACAAGAAAAATCCCAAATACAAAATATAACAGCAAACCTAAAGGAAATAGAAGCAGAACAGCAAAGACACCCCAAACCCAGCAGAAGAAGAGAAATAATAAAGATCAGAGCAGAAATAAACAATATAGAATCTAAAACAAACTGTAGAGCAGATCAATGAAATCAAGAGTTGGTTTTTTGAAAAAATAAACAAAATTGATAAACCTCTAGCCAGGCTTCTCAAAAAGAAAAGGGAGATGACCCAAATAGATAAAATCATGATTGAAAATGGAATTATTACAACCAATCCCTCAGAAATACAAGCAATTATCAGGGAACACTACAAAAAATTATATGGCAACAAACTGGACAACCTGGAAGAAATGGAAAAATTCCTAAACACCCACACACTTCCAAAACTCAAATGGGAAAAAATAGAAAATTTGAACACACCCATAACTAGCGAAGAAATTGAATCAGTTACCAAAATCTCCCAACAAATAAGAGTCCAGGACCAGATGGCTTCCCTGGGGAATTCTACCAGACAGTTAAAGCAGAGATAATACCTATTCTTCTCAAGCTGTTCCAAAAAATAGAAAGGGAAGGAAAACTTCCAGATTCATTCTATGAAGCCAGCATTACTTTGATTCCTAAACCAGAGACCCAGCAAAAAAGAGAACTACAGGCCAATATCCACGATGAATATGGATGCAAAAATTTTCAACAAGATACTAGCAAATCAAATTCAACAGCTTATAAAAAGAATTATTCACCATGATCAAGTGGGATTCATTCCTGTGCTACAGGGCTGGTTCAATATTTGCAAATCAATCAATGTGATACATCACATTAATAAAATAAAAGATAAGAACCATATGATCCTGTCAATCAATGCAGAAAATGCATTTGACAAAATACCGCATCCTTTCTTAATAAAATCCCTTGAGAAAGTTGGGATAGAAGGAACATATTTAAACATCATAAAAGTCATTTATGAAAAGCTCACAGCCAATATCATCCTCAATGGGGAAAAACTGAGAGCTTTCCCCCTGAGATCAGGAACACAACAGGGATGTCCACTCTCACCACTGTTGTTTAAAATAGCATTGGAAGTTCTAGTATAACCCATCAGACAACAAAGGGAAATCAAAGGCATCAAAATTGGCAAAGATGAAGTCAAGCTTTCACTTTTTGCAGATGACATGATATTATACATGGAAAACTCAACAGACTCCACCAAAAGTCTGCTACAACTGAAACATGAATTCAGGAAAGTCGCAGGATACAAAATCAATGCACAGAAATCAGTTGCATTCTTATACACGAATAATGAAGCAACCCAAAGACAAATAAAGGACTGATACCATTCACAACTGCACCAAGAATCATAAAATACCTAGGAATCAACCTAACCAAAGATGTAAAAGATCTGTATGCTGAAAACTATAGAAAGCTTATGAAGGAAATCGAAGCAGATACAAAGAAATGGAAAAACATTCCATGCTCGTGGACTGGAAGAATAAATATTGTTAAAATGTCAATACTACCCAAAGCTATCTACACATTCAATGCAATCCAAATCAAAATTGCACCAGCATTCTTCTTGAAGCTAGAACAAGCAATCCTAAAATTCGAATGGAACCACAAAAGGCCCCAAATAGCCAAAGTAATATTGAAGAAGAAGACCAAAGCAGGAGGCATGACAATCCCAGACTTTAGCTTCTACTACAAAGCTGTAATCATCGAGACAGTATGGTATTGGCACATAAACATACACATAGACCAATGGAATAGAATAGAGACTCCAGAATTGGACCCACAAAAGTATGGCCAACTAATCTTTGACAAAACAGGAAAGAATATCCAATGAAAAAAGACAGTCTCTTTAACAAATGGTGCTGGGAGAACTGGACAGCAACATGCAGAAGATTGAAACTAGACCACTTTCTCACACCATTCACAAAAACAAACTCAAAATGGATGAAGGACCTGAATGTGAGACAGGAAACCATCAGAACCCTAGAGAAGAAAGCAGGAAAAACCTCTCTGACCTCAGCCGCAGCAATTTCTTACTTGACACATCTCCAAAGGCAAAAGAATTAAAAGCAAAAATGAACCATTGGGACCTCAACAAGATAAAAGCTTCTGCACTGCAAAGGAAACAATCAACAAAACTAAAAGGCAACTGACAGAATGGGAAAAGATATTTGCAAATGACATATTGCACAAAGGTCTAGTATCCCAAATCTATAAAGAACTCATCAAACTCCATACCAAAAAAACAGAAATCCAGTGAAGAAATGGACAGAAGACATGAATAGACACTTCTCTAAAGAAGACATCCAGATGGCCAAGAAGCACATGAGAAGATTCTCAATGTCACTCCTCATCAGGGAAATACAAATCAAAACCACACTGAGATACCACCTCACGCCAGTCAGAGTGGCTAAAATGAACAAATCAGGGGACTATAGATGCTGGAGAGGATTTGGAGAAAGGAGAACACTCTTGCACTGTTGGTGGGAATGCAAACTGGTGCAGCTGCTCTGGAAGACAGTGTGGAGGCTCCTGAAAAAATTAAAAATAGATCTACCCTATGACCCAGCAATAGCACTGTTAGGAATTTACCCAAGGGATACAGGAGTGCTGATGCATAGGGGCACTTGTACCCCAATGTTTATAGCAGCACTTTCAACAATAGCCAGATATGGAAAGAGCCTAAATGTCCATCAACTGACGAATGGATAAAGACGATATGGTTTATACATACAATGGAATACTACTTGGAAATGAGAAAGAATGAAATCTGGCCATTTGTAGCAATGTGGATGGAACCGGAGAGTATTATGCTAAGTGAAATAAATCAGGCAGAGAAAGACAGATATCACAGGTTTTCACTCATATGTGGATCCTGAGAAACTTAACAGAAGTACATGGCGGTGGGGGGGGGGGAGTTACAGAGAGGGAAGGAGGCAAACCATAAGAGACTTTTTAAGTACTGAGAACAAACTGAGGGCTGATGGGAGGTGGGGGAGAGGGGAAAGTGGGTCATGGGCATTGAGGAGGGCGGCTGTTGGCATGAGCACTGAGTGTTGTACGGAAACCAATTTGACAATAAATTATTTTTAATATAAAAAATAAAAGAAAAAATATGGTTTTAATCTTATAGGCTATATTGTGTTTTCACTATCATTAATAACAAAATCATCCAACTTTTTTCTTTTCTTTTTTGCTGTCATACTCTCATGGGTACCAGTTGATTAATGACTAACTGGGGAATGGAAATGTTTCTAAAGATAGACATGCAAATAATATGCTTACTTCTAAGGATCAGAAACACATTAACAGAAGCAACTGTTGTATAAATATCATTATTTGTACTCATTATAATTGGAGAGGAAAAAGTGAATGCTTACAAAATTTTGTATAATGTACTTAAAACCAAAGTAAGCATTAAAATAAAAGTTAACAATTTTCATAATGTAGAACAAGATACCAACAAACTGTTTCTTCTAAGTATATTTTTTGTGGTTCAGACAAAAACAATAACACTTTTGTTGTTGTTGTAGTCATTGTTTTTGTTATTAACTTATTTTATCTCTTTGGGCAAAAATATTTATCCACAACAGCAATCAGTTTTTCAGTGATGTGGACTGTTAGGAGTCACTAGGATAATCAGATAACCATTGTGGTTGCTGCCTTAGATATTTTTGAGGTAAGCAAATTTGATTTTTTCTCTGCATAAAGAATGACATTTGATGCACAGTATTTCCATTGTAGCCACTCCATAAAAGCAGGATAGATCACCCTAATCAAAATTTAGTTCAATGTTAGCATGCCACCAGATGCCATGTATTCACACAAATAAGGTCAAATAGGGTAAAAATAGTATTCATGACATAAATCTTTCTGGGAAAAGCAGTGTGGCATCCAAGGGTGGTCCCAAAATGATTTTGGAGAATGGGGAAAGGAAATGGGGTCCTCTTTTATGGTGGTTAAGGTGGGCTTGGCTCGATGTTTCTCACAAACCTTGCATGGCTTGCATGATTTCAACTCACCATTGGTGCCAAAGGAGAAATCATCCAGGCTACCTCATACAATTAACCAGATGTGGAGGAGAAGGTGAACAGGAGTGGTAGGGCTTGAAAGCTGTCAGTCCTAAAATATCACAAAAGGAGTTGGATTCTTTATTATAATTCACCTCAGTGCTTGATGACTAACATGTGCTAAGTTTCATTTAATTGAATTTAACCTGTTTAACACAGGTATTGTCCTATGAGATATGTATCCTAGTGCTGGCAGGGAGGTTAAAGTTCCAATATACGTATTGTTTAAGAACTTAACAACACATATTTTAAGAAGTAAAAGGAGTGCCCTGTTCACCGTCAATAATGTCTAAACTCAGGTGTTGATGAGGCCTTGCATCGTGATTTCAGTATGGGTAAAGACATGTGTGACTTTGAATTTTATTGTGCATATCTGTGAGTACAGTGTTTCCAAGAATTCTATTTCCTAAAGATAGCAACATTGGATAAAGAATTGTTATTGCTGCCACTGACTGGACCAGATGGCCAGACCATTGACAATGGCCAAAGAATCTATAAAAACATACAGATGGGGCCAATCTAGTGCTAAGATAACTGTCTGAAAATCAGTCAATGGTGCTAGCCTTTGGGTTCCATCACTGGTTAGAGATATTCTTATTAAGGGATGAAAACTAGCAGCTCCAGCAAGCTCCATCATGTATGAGAATGTTGCTGCCATACGTAAAGTATAAAATTGTCTTTGCTATACTATTCATCCATTTAATCTCAACAGGCTGCCCAGGTAGAGGGGTGGGAGAAAGACTGACTTTCCATGGCATCATGTATGTGACAATGGACTACACAAGAAGGTCATTCCTCTGCATCCAGAATATGTCAGAGGACCCAGATTTAGTTCTTCCTTGTAGGTATATTTTTCATTTCATGAGGAAGACTTTGGTGGCTGAACCAAGTCTGCTGAACCATGGCTGAACCATGGTGCTGCTTTCATGACCTAAGGCCTAATGAGCAGCTAGCTATAAGCATAGAACCTAGGTAAGCTCCGTATGCAGCCAACAACAGATGCTCTAAAGGTATGTACTGCAGACATCCATGGGAACTTTATATTCCGGAAGTCCAAAGGACATTTGTTGCCATCAGGGTCAATCCAGAATAGGCATTAGAGGATATTGCTAAAGCTTCTACAGTGAAGGAGGGCCTGGGAGACATTATGGGGAATGCCTATTGTATGGCAATTTGGATGGATTCTAGAGCCTTTAATAGTAAGATACCTCATTCAAAATGGGCTATTTGTAAGTAATGGCCTAAATGGATTTACATAAAACTTACAAAATAAGAAGGCCTGAAAGATGTTTGGCTTGTGTTAACATTGCTATACTGAGTAGATAAATATTGTTTTGTTTCTTGACAGTGTCAGTGATGAAGCAACACTTGACTGATCAATAATTTTTAGGAATTTAAACAAGATGGAAGGGCTTTGTACTATAGGTCAACAGCACATGTTTTGGTAAAACTCCTTTGTGATTTTTTGTATGCCCTGAATGAATTTGCCAAATGAATCCATGGAGAATGATGTCACTGATGTGATGTCATACCTGTGCTCCTGGAGAAATCTGAATAGCGTTCAGTTCTTTCCTATAAAGATTGTATGAGATGGCAGGGCATTGAGGTACTCCATGGGTAAGCAGGTAAGGGTGCATTGTGTTTCTCTGAACTTAAAGGCAACCTGCAGTTAATAGACTATTGAAATAGGCAGGGAACAGAAAATATTAGCCAAATCCATAACTGCAAAGTGTTCACCAGTTTCAGATTGGATGGAGTCAGTATATTCAATAATATTGGACATGAGTATCTTAATAGGGGAAACCACATTATAAAAGTGGCTATAATCCATAATGAGTCTCCATTCATTCATTCCAAGTTTGAGATCAGGTAAAATGATGCTGTAAATTGAAGAAATGGTCGGGAAAACCATCCCTTGTCAAAATTTTGTATAATGGTTTTCAATCCTTAAAGGCCTGTTTTAATTTATATTGAACCATATTAACTATTTTAACTGGGTTGGGGGTGGCAAATGGAGGTCCACGGCAGATCTCATTTTGTCAAGCTCGTTAATTAGTAACAGCTTAACTATTTAAATGTACCATTCTTTGGGTCAGAATGGTCATGCACTACCCCATGATGGGTCATTGTAGGGTAATAGGTGTTATGGCCATGGGGAATTTTAGGCAAATCAATAGTGCCAACAGTTAAGGTGAGACTTAAATTTGGTAACACCTCCAATTTAAATTTAAATTTAGTGGAAGCCCAGGTATGAATGTAACTTGAGCCCCGGTATCAGTTAAGACACTTAAGGTTTGCCAGTTGGTGCATTTCAGCCAATGTAAATTCCGAACCTACATTGTAGAGGCATAAAGGTCAATCAGTGCAATTGTATCTTTTTGTTGTTATAAATTACTTTAGTAAATTTTGGGTTTCCAAAAAGGTCAAATTTTGGACTTTTATTTTAGTTTTCTGTTGCCTTCCTCTATATATAGGCAATGATTGATTATAGCTTCTTCTCCTCCTCCTTCTTCCTGTTGTTATTGTTGTTGCTCTCTTTCTCCTCCTCATCCTCTTCCTTCTCCTCCCTTATCATCATCATCACCATAGTTGAATGGACTGCCTTTGTAGTACTGGATTTATTACAGGGGACATTCTCCCTAACCTTCCAATATTTAGAAGTTTCTTCCTCCAGAGATTGTTAAATCAGTATCATCAGGGTTAGGGGTTTCCTTCATGGCAATAATAGCTTTATAGAGCTTAAGGATCCTGAATTCCAATCAAGTTTGAATGAACCCTGTGACTGTGCCACAGGGGTGCCTTGGGTATTTTCTCTAAAACCCAAAGGATCAGAATATCTCTTTTGGTCATAGAGGCATAGGCAGTAGTAACAGCAGAAGCATTTTGTAGGGTTCTATTAGGCCATTTGCTTTTAGAAATGTGATCTCAGCAAGCCACATGCTGACTTTTCATCCACACAAGCAACCATCCAGTGTACCCATTTTTCGTCTGAGTAGTCTATCAAATGGGAGCCTATGTCTGGTTTAGACAAATAATCAGCAATCACAGGGTAAGAGTTGCTCTCATAACCCTAGCATCAATCATAACCTATACTGAATTGAGATACCCAATTCAATCAAAGACACAAAGCCAGAACATTCAACTCAAGGTCACTTTAAGGAGGGCCAAGTCCCATACTCCTGTCCTTAAATGTCCTGGTCTGGGCCAGGACAATTAACTCAGGGACACTTGAAGGAAGGCCAAGTTCCATACTCCTGTCCTAAATGTCACAGTCTGGGCCAGGACACTCAACCTAGGGCCATTTGAAAGAGGGCCAATTCCCATACTCCTGTCCTTAAATGTCATAGTCTGGGCCAGGACACTCAACTCAGGGCCACTTTAAAAAAGGCCAAGTCCCATATTCCTGTCATTAAAGGTCATGGTCTGGGCCAGGACACTCAACTCAAGGCCACTTTAAACACAGCCAAGTCCCATATTCCTGTACCTAAAGGCCATGGTCTGGGTCAGGACACTCAACTGAGGGCCACTTTAAGAAGGACAAAGTCCCATATTCCTGTCTTTAAGTGTCACAGTCTGGGCCATGACACTCAACTCAAGGCCACTTTAAAAAGCGTCAAGTCCCTTACTCCTATCCTAAATGTGTGGGCCAGGACACTCAACTCAGGACCATTTTAAGGAGGGCCAAGTCCTAAACTCCTGTCCTTAAATGTCAATTATAAAAACTTCTAACATAAGTTTATTAAGTTACAAGAAGCTCAGTAGGACTCAACTACAGAGAAGCACAGCTAAAAGATCATGTTTGCCACTGGGCATCAAATCAAACTGAAAGAATAATGATGACTAGTGGTGGTGATCATTGCGTAGACAAACTGCTTACGGTTTTAGCCATGGCAGCCAATTCACAAAGACAGGATGGACACCCCATTTAGCATTTGGTTCAGGTTGAGCTTAATGATCACACACACACACACACACACACACACACACATACACACACACCAGGAAGGTATAAAAGAGGTTATCACTTAACATATTGAGGCTCTCTGGGGTATGAAAATTTTCTAAGATAGTCCAAAGGAGACTGGCTATACTTTCACAGGGAGCAGAGCTGGGGTGAGGATACATATACGTAGGCCAGGGATTGCATGCTTTGAACTTCCCACCAGCACTAAAAGAGAAAGTATCCACTATGAAGGGGATGTGGTAGGGCTTAAAAACTGTTCGGATTCAATCACCAAAAATGAAGTAAGCACATACCACATTCCAAATGATTCCTTTGGTCTCTGTTTATTATTCAGTTTTCTCGTGAAAGGACATTAGGGAAATATTAAATACCTTTGAGGAATAAGGAAGGTAAAAATAAGTATATGCTTATGTAACATTAATACTAATATAGGACAAAAATTTTAAATTGAGGAACACTAGAAAATGAATGTCAAAAACACTTAATGATACTGAAGCTAAATTAGAAATGTATGTGAAGGAGAGTATAACTATGAAATGATATACACATGTAATTAAAGTTTCAGTTCCTTTGTAAAGAATTATTTTATGGGTTGTACCAAGCTGCCTATGATATTACCTTTCAGTGATTGTGTAATCAGATTTAATTCTGAATAGCCTAATTTGCTTAAATTATCAAGCATTAAAATTGAATTTAAATAATTTAGTTCTGAATATGGATAAACATTGAGAGGAAAGAGTAGCTATTTATTTCACCAGTAAGAAATTAAAGCCAGCTGAAATTCTAAATATCCAACAAGTTCTCCATTGACCAAAATGACAGTATTCGAGATAGAAATAGAAACATTTTACCTAAGATTTAGGTATCAATTTCATAAACAGCCTGCTAGTCTCCTCTAAGCATCTCAGATGTGCATGAGTCATGCTTCGCACTGAATAGCCTAAATAATGTGATCATTCCTAATTCTGTTACCAGCAACCTTATGTTCTAAATGCTATTTAGTGCAGACAATATTCTCTGACGTTATTTTCAGATATCCCTCTTTTTTAAGAGGAAAGTAAGTACCAAAGTTAATAAATATTTGTACGTATAAGTGTTTTTTGGGGCTATACTGAGGACAGTAGAAGGAAAAGCTCATTATTTGTATAAATTCTTTGATTTCTGCATACTGTCATCCACGTATAATTATAAATAAATTTTGACAATATTCATTGCAATTTATTTTTTTCTCTTTAGTAGATACTCTTTTAAGTGTTTTTCTTCCTACAAAAGAGAAAGTAATATAGGCAAGAGTTTAAAAACCTATGAGAAACAAAATATTATAAACTATTTATTGAAATAAGATGCTTTACTTTTGAGGGAAGCCTAGGATATTTTAATGCTAGAAAAGCTTCAGCATATACTTAGAAATTTAAATATCCAAGGTATAATTTAATCTATGGATTCATAAAGCTCTGATCAAATAACTTAAGATCAACAGCTAATTAATTGCAAAATCAGACTTCAACCCTCAAAACAGTAACTCCAACATGCCATTATAATCAGAGGCTAATGAATATCAATCCTTGAAGATTAAAGACACAATGTCTACTAAAAAATTAACAATTTAATTAGAATTGTGAATTTTCACTCTTATGTGGATCCTGAGAAACTTAACAGAAGACTGTGGGGGAGGGGAAGGCAAAAAAAAAGTTAGAGAGGGAGAGAGCCAAACCATAAGAGACACTTAAAACTGAGAATAAACTGAGGGTTGATGGGGGCTGGGGGAGAGGGGAAAGTGGGTGATGGGCATTGAGGAGGGCACCTGTTGGGATGAGCACTGGGTGTCATATGGAAACCAATTTGACAATAAATTTCATATTAAAAAAAAAAAGAAATGTGAATTTTTCCATGCAACTGGTGATCAGCACAAAATTATGGAAAATAAGCTTATAGAGACAAAAGCCACAGTATGTTAAATACTGTATGCTCTAGAAATACATTGGTAATAAAGCTATAGGGGAAATTTCATCTCTAAATAAATATTCTTGATGTTGTGTGATAGGATTATTTCACTGAGCTTCCCAAAGTTTATGTCAAAAATCCCCTCTAATAAAATAATAAATACATTTATTTTCTTTCATATGGTTTCATGCTTGCCATGTGTATTAGAAGGGAATACTTCTGGTTTCAACTAACAAAATATGTAACTAATAGTGGCTTGAAATATAAGGAAATTTATTGTTAAATTAAGGAGTATCATAGACTAGATGGTAGTTACCCAGCTGTTAAACAATATACTCAAGGAACTGAGATCTTTACATATTACTGCCCTATCATCCTTAACATATTGGCTTTTTTTATTTTTTAAAAAAATGTTTATTTATTTTGAAAAAGAGAGAGTACATGCATATGCAAGTGGGGGAGGGGCAGAGAGAGAGAGGGAGACAGAGAATCCTAAGCAGGCTCTGCACTGACAGGGATCATAGAGATCATGACCTAAGCAGAAATCAACAATGGGATGCTTAACTCACTGAGCCAGTCAGGTACCTCTGGTTTTTCTTCCCTTTTTTTTTTCTTATTTATTTTGGGGACTGTGCAAGCAGGGGAGGGGCAGACAGCAGGGGATGGAGGGTCTGAAGCAGGCTCTGCACTGACAGGCTGAGAGCGGCAAGCCCGATGTGAGACTCAAACTCACAAACATGGAGATCATGACCCGAGCAGAAGTCAGATGCTCAACCAACTGAGCCACCCAGGTGCCCTGTTTTTACTTCTTTATGCTGTCCTTCAAGTTTACAAAATGGTGGCCACAACTCCATGCATGCATTAAAAGCAATAATACAGGGAAAGGAGTAGGGCACCTGGATGGCTCAGTCGATTGAGCGTCCAACTCTCGGTTTCAGTTGAAGTCACGATCTCATGGTTTGTGGCTTTGAACCCTGAATCAGGTTCTCATGCTGGCAGGGCAGAGCCTGCTTGGGATTGTCTCTCCCTCTCTCTCTGCCCGTCCCCTGCTCACTTACACACACACTCTCATAAATAAATAAATAAATAAATAAATAAATAAATAAATGGAGAAAAAGGGAGAAGGAAAAAGAGAGGGAGTGGGAAGGAGAGAAAGAAAGAGAATGAGAGAGAGGACCTCAGTCTTCCTTAATTGGGGTAGTTGACATCTGGGAGATTCTGATGCATGTCAAGATTCTCTGTTATGTGAGCAATTCCTCAGTATGCATGTTGATGAGAAGAGCCTACCATAAAGCCTGAAAAACCTAGATATTTGCCTTCCTAGATAACCTCATGCCTGAGGCAAAAGTACTAGTCCTAGACTCCAGTAATCAGATGCCTCTCTCCCAGACACTGAATCAAGAACTGAAGAAACACGAACCGTGTACAATCCATGACTACAGTGGCTGTGGCAACAACAAATCCTGTTTCTGAGACGATGATGGCAAGGGTGCCAAGACCGGGATTCAGTATTGAATGGCAATGGTAGCAGTGGTACCAGCCTTTAAGTTTATTTTCCTTGTAGAAAAGAAACAATATTCTCACTGAACTGACACTGTCACGTCATTTTGGGCATGGTTCTGTTTGTTACGGAGCGCCCCAAGATGACTCAGTTTAAGCTAAATTATGTCGCTTAAACAAACTCGAATCTTAGAAGTCAAACACAGTAAGCATTTATTTTGGGGCTTTGCACCTTAGGAATAGTCCCTATGTGGGACATGCTGAATTTATGAGAGAGAAAAGAGAGATGGTAGAATCAAGCAATGCTTTTTAAAGCTATTTCTCAGAAGTGGTGTAAAAATATTCCAATTACATTCCTGTGCCCAAAGAAAGTCACAGAACAAAGCATGATGTTAGTGGGATGGGGAACCATGTGCTCTTTTTCATCTTTTCGTATGTGTGTATATATATATTTTTTTAAGAACTTGGCTCTTAAAGTATTTTTTGGCAATAGTGTGAACTCTGCAATATCAGAAAACTGCTTTCCTGCAAGAGTTAATTTCTGTTGCCTGCAACTTGATTGATGACTACCCCTAGTAGACAAGGACTAAACCCTGACTTTGGTGCTCTGACTACACACACATGGGAGCAGACAAAGAACCTAGTGTGAGGAAGAGAGAACAAGTTGGTAGAATCACTGGCATAAAAATGTTCCCCCCTTCTGTATAGCATAGTGGTTAAGAACTTGCCTTTGGAGCCATAATGCTTTGCTTAGGATCTCAACTTCTGTGCATATTATTTCTAATGACCTTGAGCAAAATATTAAACTGTGTCCAAGTTTCACTGTCTGCAGAAAGAGAATAAGGTACCCACTTCCCAGGGCTGTTGTGGGGATTAAATGGATTAACATATGGACATAGAACAGTATGTGGACCACAATGAACATTTACTTTTAGATATTATTACAATTATTGTTACTCCTGGAACATAGCTGAAGATGTTTAGCCTTTATTTTATGATATGTGATGGTGATCCAGGAAAATGCAGAAAATAGCTCTCCTTGTCAGAGTGAAACAAGAAGTCAGAGCAGGATGAGGTCAGTGTGAGCCTGAGTAATTATTTTAAATCACATTTCATAGAAGGTAATCTTGAATTTATACTATGGCTAGCTATATTTGCTTATCAGCCTCTTCAGTGGCTTGGGGATCCAATGAACCAGAAACACTGCATGGTACTCATGATAAGTTTCCACATAAATGTTATGCTTTCAAATATCCTCTGGAGTAAGTTTGTTGCAAAATTTACTTCCCTGGACAGAACTTAGTGCAACTTCATTTTAAAGGAGTGGCTGATAAGATTGGAGGCACTCCTCCAATCTTGGCTGAAATATTGCCTTGCTACTGTATATATATGAGCTTGATGACAACAATACCAGTGAAGAAAATATTATATTCTGAACCTTTCCACAGTCCATTGTGTCAACTACACTATGCACCAAGTAATGACACTTGCATAGAGACTTAATGTTGTCAGTTGGGTCTACAATATCAAATTGCATTCAACACAAATCTGACAGTTACAGAGAGAAAATAAGAAGGAAGGAAACTTGCTGTCATTAGGAACCCATTTATTTTTGTAGTTTAACAATGGAATTTGGGATGGAGAGCTTCAGGAGGTAAAGGACAAAGGTGGATGGTGGTCAGCACCTAAAGTTCCTAAATAGAAAAACTTCTGCTGATTGCATCTTTTAAAAAATAAAATAAAATATGGACAGAAAGGGAGAAATAAGCATATTTGTTTTCATTTTTCTTCACTCTCACTGAGAATAAAAATAAATTTCATTAGTCAATAAAAGGGGGAAAGCTAATGATCAAATAAGTTAGATGGTTTGAAATTGGAAATTGCAGAAATACGCGAAGTACAAATGTAATACATTTATTCAAACACAGCACATAGCTATTATTATAGACTGCTAAATGAACTGTTGATTATGCAGTATGTGTAATTTTAGAAAAGCAATATTATGAAAAATAACATTTGCATTTTTCTGACTTCTTATTTGGAAATTTCAGATATTCCTGTGAATTAGTTCTTTTTTTTTTTTCAATCAGCTTCTTAGGTTTTAAGAAAAAGAAGACAAAAAATAACATTAAGCAGAGAAAATGTCTATTTCAGGGTATGTCTATTTGAGGATAGTTCACAAATCTGTAATTATATTGTATTAGTTTATTTTGTCATAAAAAACTCAAATGCTTAAAAAACAGTCTTTAGAGCAAGCTAATTTCCAAGGGGCTACATTTTGGGAAACAGCCCAGCCCAAATGATCTTTGCTGGTAAACAGGCAGCCATGACAACATCTTTGAGAAGCCAAAGAACATATATTGTTAATCAGTAACATGGATGGAAAATAGTTCTTTAATTAATTTTAAATATATAAAAATGAAGGTCCTTTTCAATTAAAAATTAATACATAAGGTGTTTGACAGAAAATATAATAAGAAAGAAGTGGGTTGCAAAAGTGAATTATCTAATGATTAATAAAAGCAATTAGGCACAATGCTAGATGCTTTAGATGGATTCTCTGCACCACATTTCTCAATAGCAATGGCTTTTGGGGCACCTGGGTGACTCAGTGGGTTAAGCATCTGACTTTGGCTCAGGTCATGATCTCATGGCTTGTGAGTTCAAGCCCCGTGTCGGGCTTTGTGCTGATAGCTCAGAGCCTGGAGCCTACTTTGGATTCTGTGTCTCCCTCTCTCTCTGCCCCTCCTCTGCTTGTGCCCTGTCTCTCTCTCTCAAAAATAAAAAAACATTAAAAATTTTTTAAAATATAGTAATGACTGTTATTTATTATTATCATTTTAGTATATTTCTCCCAGAACCCTATGTTTATTATATGTGTAGATTCATGGAATATACATATGTGTATATATATACAAATAATAATAAATACACACAGTTACATGTATATGTTATGTGCATACAGTTACCTATGTACAGGCACATACAATTTTTTCTTTGAGGTTTCAAGAGCTGAAATGAAATAACATTGTATGTATTTTACCATCAGCCTTTCACATTGTATGTACTTTACATCAGCCTTTCACTCAGAATAGAGATTTTCCATGCCAATTACACAGATCTATCTTATTCTTCTAAGCATCACATTTAAGTTATTAAAGGTTTTCACTATTACAAAACACTACAGGGAACATCTGTGTAATAATTCTATAGATTAGGATCCTGAAACTGAAATTATTTGCTATGCAACTAATGAGTACGATGCAAAATATAGAAGGTACACTGAAAACCAAAACTGAATATGAGTTCCCATTCACTAAAATTCATCAATGTGTATATCATCATCTGTTTAAATGCTTTCATCTTGTTGAGGAAAAAAGTATCAGTGTATTAATTTGCAAAGCACTGTTTACTTGTGAGGTTGAATTTATTTTCATATTTTATTGGCTAACTAGGTGGTATTTTTTTTCCTGTAAAATAGTTCTTAACATTATTAGGCCATTTAAAAATTGAAGTGTTTTTTTCTTTTTTTAAGATTTAATATTTATTAAGATTTAATAATTATTAAGTTAAAAAAATTTTTTAATGTTTATTTTTTACAGAGACAGACAGAGCATGAGCGGGGAAGGGGCACAGAGAGAGAGGGAGATACAGAATCTGAAGCAGCACAGAGCCCTGAGCTGTCAGCAGCACAGAGCCCAATGCGGGGCTCGAACTCACAGACCACGAGATCATGACCTGAGCCAAAGTCAGACACTCAACCAACTGAGCCACCCAGGTGCCCCAATTATTATTAAGTTTTAAAAATGTTAAAATATTCCTCTTAGAATTGAGAATATTTCTCACCCAAACTGTCACTTGTCTTTTAACTCTGGGTATGTTGTTTAAATGCCCTACTTTTTTGATAAAGTGGTATTGACTTGAGTGAACTTGGCTCACTATCTGCAGAGTTGATAGCAAATGCACTTTCCCCTAAGTCAATTCCAGCCATTCCTGGTTACTATGCATCCCTACATTCTATCTATATTAATAAGTGACTTATTTATTCTAGTTTGTCAAATAAGTCAATGGAAAATTCATAGTATAGCTGTACCTAAAAGATGATGTACGTGTAAGTATTTTAACATCCTCGTTAAATCATTTGGTCATCTTCATCCTTCTAAAGATTTCTTTCTGTCTGTGATCTCCAAGCTAATTGCTTAAGACCAGGTATACTGATAGAAGACTCTGAATCTCCAGCTACTAAGGATGACTCAGAATTACCTTCTTAATCTCAGTTTATCTATAATTTCCTTTACAGTAATAGGCTTTAAAGAGAATTTTTTTAAACTTGACCAACAGGTGGCAGGACAGGGAAATGCTGTCATGAAAGCACAGACTTCACATAACCATACAAATGAAAAGGAGTTTATTCTGTAATCTCCTTGCATCGTTTCAGACACTGTTACCAGGTTAACCTTCATGAATCACTTTTTTTCGTGCTACCCACTACTAACATTGTAATAGTTCTCTGTTGCCTATAGGTCATTGGAAGACATACTGAAATTCAAGGCTCTGAATATTCTGGTCTTACTCTACCTGTCTCTCCTCATTTCTCATTCTTCACTCCCTCTTGACTCAATAATGAATCTTTCATGCCATCTAAGCTTGCAGTTTGGCTCTACGTGAACTGGTCATTTGCATTTTCAACTCTAAGGTCTTGAGGAAAGAGGTTGAAACAACATACTGCATTTGTTAAGACTCAGAATTTATATTAAAGGCAATAAAGGGTACTGAGAAGTTCATCTCTCATCAAGAGGAGGAATATACATCTTAAAAAGATTTATATAACACCTTTTTCTCTTTTGACTTTCTTTTAGTAATGAATAAAACATAGTCAATTTAAAAAGTTATGCTCAATAGTTAGCAGTATCAAAAAATTTGTTTTTATTAAATATCAGAATTCCAAACCAGAAAAGGCAAAATACAAGCAGGAACTTCTATATCTTTTTCTTAGCATGTTCTTCTTTCTAGGCATTTATATTTCAGTTACATAAATGATTTTCTAGCCTATAATATATTGAATGGTAGCATAATATAGCAAAAAAAATTTCATTGGCAGTAATGAGAACTAAAGTTTTAAAATTCCAATTTAATATATATGAACATATTCAATAATTTTATGAATTTTTATATTAAGCATTCTAAAATATAGATAAAAAATAGGATACAATAGCTTATTTGAATTAAATTTTAATGTGCCTTAACATTCATGTGTGTATAATGGATTTGGTTGATACTACTAGAATTCTGGTTTAGATGAATTACATTGAGTAACGCCTCTGTGTGAACATGAAAGGCTCTATAATTGGGGAAAACCTGTATTTATATTTTATTTTACTAAGAATTGAAATATACATTTTGAATGAATGGAGCACTATTCTTTATTTTCTTCTTCTGCCTTTCTATTATGGCAATCACTTGGGGTTCTAAATTTGGTTTAATCTCCATGACATCTCCAAATGAAATTTCAGGTCAAAAAAATAGAAATAGAAGTCTGGACACATGTGACTGATTTTTGATAGAATCTTCCTAAGAGTTAAGTGCATTGAGAGGACTAGAAACAGGATTTAGAGAAAAGTAATATTTATAGCCAAGACTATGACAATAAGGTAAGTATATAAAACATACAGATGACCAAATCCACCGAATTTTCCCTTTGTTCAAGTACATGATCATGAGAAAATCAAAATTTTATCAACCTGTCATAAAAATAACATTAAAGATCTTAAATAAAATTTAAAAGTTACAAATGATTTATCTACCCATGTTTATATCTTCCCTTGCTTTGATAATTGTGTAAGCACTTCGTTTGAGGATTGAACTCCCTAAACACTGCCCTTGATTGCTCCCATAGCAGCTGGTTCTCTGTTGCCTAGGGGCACATACTCAACTTCTGACCATTCTGACTTTGAACCTGAGTTTCTTTTCTTGTTGCCTTTCCTGCTTGATTCATAGCAAGCATAACAGATATTCAGATAAATAAAATAATGAGATAATTGTCTCTTCCACAATTCTGGATGTCATAAACCTACACGTTTTCCTAACTGAAAACTTGAAATTGCTAAATCTTGACACTGTGTCTTGTCTTTCTCCAACTGAACCTTGGTTCCTCAATAGGCCTATATCTCCCACTTTTGAAAAATTCTTACATGTGGTCTGACAGGACACACTCCCTGTTATTGTTTGCTCCTCATCAGGAATCTTGAGGTAAAAGTTTATATTTTCTTCTTGAAGGCTACGTATATTTTTAATCACTTTCTGTAAAACACCTATAAAGAGGCATATTTGTCTCAAGGTATCAGAAAATGAGCACGTAGTAGATAGTAGATATGATATTGCTATAGTATCCAAAGAGTAGAAGATCACATTCAGAATCTGAGATGAAGCTACTACTGAATTTTCAGTTATGACTCATAACTTAGGAATTTATCTCTTAGGAGATGTTACTTTATTCTATTAAATTATCTATCTACACTAAGAAAATATG
Organism: Lynx canadensis; assembly: GCF_007474595.2. Taxonomy (NCBI): domain Eukaryota; kingdom Metazoa; phylum Chordata; class Mammalia; order Carnivora; family Felidae; genus Lynx; species Lynx canadensis. Next base: position 85,592,365 of record NC_044309.1, on the reverse strand, counting down.
ACCATGAGGAAATACGTCAAAAATAATAATTATTATTATTACCCGTGGTTTAGTATTTGAATATTTATAGCAATGCTTTATGTTCAGAAAAAAAAATAGGACACAATTTTTGTCAACAACTGTCTTCTATTCTAGAATGGAGAGGAAGACATAAAAGTCAAAACTTCAGGGGCGCCTGGGTGGTTCAGTAGGTTGAGTGTCCGACTTCGCTCAGGTCATGATCTCGTGGTCTCTGAGTTTGAGCCCCGCGTCGGGCTCTGTGCTGACACCCCAGAGCCTGGAGTCTGCTTCCGATTCTGTGTCTCCCTCTCTCTCTGCCCCTCCCCGACACATGCTCTGTCTCTCTCTGCCTCTCAAAAATAAAGAAAACTATTAAAAAAAATTTTTTAAGTCAAAACTTTGTAAAAAATTGTGTTTATTTATAATAAATTATTTTATAAAGCATTACAATAAAAAATAAGAGTATCAACTTAGAGATATATATATTACAAAAGAATATATTTTTTTTCATTCTTTATTCTTCTCTTTAAACTTTATAACTTAATTGGAGTTACACTACACCTATATGTAAATCTGAAAAAAAAAATTACCTCATCTGTAATAATGCCTCTTTACAATTATCTAAATCTACTTTTGATCTCAAATATGAACATAACACAGATATCTTCAATATGCATCGAGTCAAGAAATGTACTCTCCTTGCTGAAGATATTACTTGAGGATAAGCTCTAACAAAATGAGAGCGCTGGATAAAATTACAGGAGGTTTCCCATAAGAGAGGCATGTAGGCTAAGCAGGGTTGGGTATTGAAGATTAGCCTTGGAAGAGTAGAGGGGTAAAATGTGTACATTCTGGATTAAGAAACTAGTATGTAAAGAACTATAAGGCAATAGCTGTGGCTGATACATGGGCTATGAGATGGAATCAAAGGAGATGAGGCTCTGGATACCAGCTTTGGTCAAATCGCAGAAGACCTTACACGCTTCACTAAGAAATGTCAGTTTTATCCTATGGATAATGAAATTTCCTATCAAATAAAAACACACATTTAATAAGAATTCATATGTATTAGAGATGAGACAAGGAAATCTAAGTAGGAAACTAGGTAGATATATAAGTTAAACAGTATGAACGATGTATCTAGTTCAACATAAGATATAGGAATCACAGGGAAATACAGATTGATCAAACACATGGCTTGACACTAAATTCTAGGCACCAGAGAAATAAGAAACTACTATGACTGGTGATGTATATTTACACAGACCTTGGAGGATCTGAGTAGTATTAGTTCTCTTCCTTCAAGCAGGGTATGATAGGAAGAAAGCAAGGAATGACTTCAAAGTTCTGAGAAAGTAAATCAAATAGTATAAACCTGAAATTCATATCATTGCAAAAGACAGTATTATTCTCAGAATTTTACTCAAACAAAAAAATCTGTATGACTTAATATTAACTTAATAAAAATTGCCCCCTTGGCTTTTTGTTTAATGACATAAAACTCAGAATTACTTCCTGTCTCCCTTATCGGTTATTAAAAATTACTTAGATATTAAAAATAAGAGCCATAGTTATACATTATGAGTAAATAGCTCACTAACACCAAATGTGTAATTTTGGGGTGCCTGGGTGGCTCAGTCGGTAAGCAACTGACTTTTGATTTCATGGTCGTGAGATTGAACCCCAACCATGTCCCTCATCAGGCTCAGTGCAGAGCATGGAGCCTACTTGGGCTTTGTTCTCTCTCCTCTCTCTCTCTGCCCCTCCCCCACTTGTTCTATTTCTCTCTCTCTCTCTTTTTTTCTATCTCAAATAAACTTTTAAAAATGGAATTTTAATGCTTAAATTAGACTAGTTTCAAACTTAAATCAGAGTTGGTGATTGTATTTTCTCACAAAACAGTTTCTCAGTCATAACGATAACTGTCTACAAAAATATGTATAATAAGCCTGACAAACAGAGGCAAGGTTACTCATCCTCAGTTTGATTTTCAGTAGCCTTGATGCAAATATTGCTTTGTGGTTATCCACCTATTCTCAGTATTTAGGTTATCTTTCCCACTCAGAGTAGAAGGTTAACAAGGATGACAGCACAGATGGTGACTTTTTCTTCTTCACAAGTCAAAGTGATGAGCCTTATAAAAGACTGTCACCTGCACCCTCTCACCTGTCTGGTCCCTTCTGTGCCCCCATCTGCACAGAGTTAATCGGATGACTTGTACTTCCTTGACCTCTTGAAAACCAGGCTTTCAGGATCAGCTCAGAAAATGCTCAAATTACTGGCTTAGGTTTTCTTTTTAATTGTATATATATATATATATATATATATATATATATATATATATTATTAGCAAATATATATATATATTATATTAGCAAATCAGTTTGATGATGCAAGGTCAAAATGGGCTATATATTTTTTACACTTAAAATTCAAATACTTTTAACTTTCATGATCTGTAGCTACTTTAATGTAAAGTCTAATGCTCCTTTTGAGTCAATACATATTATCTTTCTCCCCCAGTTTTATTGAGATGTAATTGACATATAATATTGTGTAAGTTTAAGGTGTACAGCCTGTTGAGTTGACACACTTTTCTATGGCAATATGATTACCATCATACCATTATCTAACCATCCATCGCATCACACAATTACCATTTCTTTTTTTGTAAGTGAGAACAAGAAATAAGATTTACTCTCTTAGCAACTTTCAAATACAAATACATAATTGTTAATGATGATCACCATGCTATGCATGAGGTCTCCAGAACTTACTCATCTTCTAACTGTAAGTCTGTCTGTACCATTTGACCAACATCTCCTCATTTCTCCCCATCCCCCGGACCTTGGTAACCATTATTCTACTCAGTTTCTATGAGTTTGGCTTTTCTAGATTTCACATATAAGTGATATCATATAGTATTTGTCTCTCTCTGTCTGACTTTATTTCAGCATTAGCATTATTTTAGCATAATGCCCTCAAGGTCTGTCCATGTCACAAGTGGCAGGATTTTCTTCTTTCTCATGGCTGAACATTCCAATGTGTGTGTGTGTGTGTTTGTGTATGTGTGTACTACATACATATATATACCTATATGTATATACATATTATACACATTGTATGTGTTATATGTATATTGTACACATATTACATACACTATATATGTGTATATACTTATACATACATTTTTATTATCAAGTTAAAATAAAAACCAAACCAATAATGTACTATTTGAACTAAAAACAATCCTTTTCCCTATGCTGCTGAATAAATGCACCCACTATTACATCATTGTCAATTCTACTCCTCCAGGTGAGTACTGTTTGTCATATTTTTTCAAAAATTTGCTATAATGCGGTATTTCTGGTGAGATTCAAGAGTTGTGTATTTTTTCACAGCTTCAATAGTCTGTTCGCATTTAAACCTCAAGTAGGCAGACATTTTATTCCGTTCCTAACTCTGAATGGATCACATATTGCCTTCTTTTCCAAAACTGCCAATCTTTTTTTCCCTTTATCCTTCAAGTAAATGCCTTCAAATATATGCAGGTCTGCCTTGGTCCTGACTGTAAAAATGAACAAAAGTAAATGAATAAAAAACCTTCACTAGAAAACTAATAACTGTTTTGTTCTTTCCTCCGTTCTTTTTAAACAAAGATTTCAAAATGTTTGTCTGTTGATGGTAGCCTCTAAATATTTGTAATTAATTTTCTTTCTCTTGTCTTCCATTCTGACTACTAGATTTACTGTTTAGCTGAAATAATTTACTTCAGGGCATCTTCCGGGTTAAATTTTGATAGATCTAACTATCCCCACACAGAGCCTCTGTTAAGCCAGAGTTCTAGAATGTGTTTTACCAAGTTTGACTGTTGATTGGAGGACTATAATCAGGAAACTAAGCCAACTGAAGATTATTTTTAGATTAGGTAGAAACCAATGAAGTTGCTAGAAGCAAAAGACCAGCTAGCCCATGAATGTAACAACAGGGGCCAGGCCAATTTGTCAGGTCCTTATGACAGATTTTCTCCAGAACATATGGAGACAACGAACTCATTTTATGGCAAAAGAATGAAAAAGACACTCAGAAAGAAACAGAAAATCATATAGACCTTAAGATTCAAATTATTTTTGCTAGAGTTTCCTTATGTCTTAGGGATGTTTGGGTCCCGTCAACGCATATCCCCAGGAAGGTGAACACGGACAATATTGAGTAAAATCCAGTCTTGGGAGTGGGGGTGGGGAAAGGAGCAAATATGCTATTTTTATAAATGTAAGTGAATGTGATTGTGACTATAGGAAAAAAAAAAAAAACACAAAGTAACAAACACAGCTGAAATTGACTTTGTCCCTATTCATCACCTGAGAAGAGTTTTATCTTGCAGCAGCAACTCAGGCTCTAAATCCAGAGGATGTGGAGACTTAGGTAAATTTTAATAACACGACTAGGCTTTTATTTTGATAATTTTTATAGTTACCTTCTATTTATGGTAAGTTAAACTAGTGTCCTCTTTATGGTAGGATGATATTTAAGATGGATTTAAGGGCCAAATTTCGAGGTTTGGAGGGGTTAAAATCATTACAGGAATAGAAACAAGGTTCTCCTGTAAAATGGAAATAGGTCAGGATGTAGCAGGACTCAGTGCAAATGCTTCTTCCCAGCTGCAGCAAACTGAATCGCAGGGAGGTGGCAGGTTCTTTGGCAAGCTGTAACCAGAGTTCTGGAAATGGATGTCAAATGATACAACTGGCCATTTCCATTTACAGATTCACTTAGGAAGAGTGAATATAACCAGCCACCATTTAGATATTCGGAGACAGGTTCCCCTCCCCATACCAAGGTCGGATTGGCTTCACCAACTACCAAGTGGTAATGTCAGGAGTCTGAGAGGCAGTGAAGAAGCCAGAAGGCTGAGATACCCTCAGGCAGCAGCTTTTAAAGTATACAAATCTAGGGGTGCCTGGATTTGGTGCCATGACTTGGGCTCAGGTCATGATCTCAGGTCAGAGAGTTCAAGTCCCACATTGGGCTGTCACTGTAGAGCTGCTTGAGATCCTCTGTCACCCCCTTTCTCTCTGCCCCTACCTGGCTGGCACTGGATCTCTTTCAAAAATAAATATTTTTTAAAAAGCATGCAAAGACATAGTCTTCTGGGGGCCCTCAGAGTTAGTCCTGCATGTCCCTAGAGCCAGCCACCAAAGAGCAGGCCACGCATCCAAAGTCCCAAGGACGGGTCACCAAGAGTAAAACTTCGACCCAGACTCAATCCAGGGCTGGAAGTAAAACCGGGATCCAGACGCAAACCGAGACGCCTAACGCAAACCCGGGCCTCAGGCGCAAAACAGGGTTCCAGACACACCCAGAAGGCCAAGCAGAGAGTCCTGAGTAAAAACCACCCTGACGTAAACCAGGTGAACAGTGCAAGGACTCTGCGGGGGACACAGCCCTGGAGCAGGGACAACAAGGACGACAACGTGAACTGAGCCCAGGCCAGCGGAAGCCGCCCCATCTCAGCTGAGTCTGTCTAGGAGCCAAGCTCTCCGTCCGCGTTGGGGTAGACGCGAGGGAGGGTTTGCAAGTGAGAGGTTTGCAAACCTCCCTCAGGAGCACATCTGAAAAGCTTGGGTTCCCGACATGGCTTCAAAACCTCCCCCCTCTCGGGGTCTCAGTTCCCTCCCCTCAAGCTCACGGCGACACCTGGCTGGCCCTCCTACCTGCTTCCAGGAGCCCTCAGCCAGGTGCAGGTGCTCCAGGCGACCTCGTTCCGCGTGGAGCAGTGGCCTCATGCGTCCCAGGGAGGTCCCCCTGCGTCTCCGTCTTGAGCTGCGCAGCTGCACCAAGTGGGTCAAGGCCCTGGCCAGCGCTCGAGGCGGCAGCTGCACCAAGTGGGTCAAGGCCCTGGCCAGCACGCGAGGCGGCCCGCAGGGAGGGCGGCAGGTGACCAGGACTCTGTTCCTCTCCAGCGACGGCCCCTGGGGAACGCTGGCCCGCTCCTACTCCGGGTGCTCAGACTGTCCTCTCTGGCTCCCCCTGTCACGTAGATGAGTTAATAAACCTGGAACCAAACACATGCCTGAACTTGAGCGCGAAGGCAGCTGCGGGCCTGGGCGGATCGTGTTTCCCCCCAGAAACCAAGGGCTGGCATCGCTGTGCACACTTCTAGGGCGAAATAATCCCGAGGGAGAGAAATGTCTCTCTGAAAAGTTGATTGATGATATGATCACAATATCATAGTTTCATCGAGTGAAAACTGTATCTTGCAATAGAAGATGAATCTTTTCCTGAAGGTTTTTAGATTATCCAAAGAATATTTTTAATCTAGATTTCTTCGAACAGGGACCACTACTTCTGCTTACTGGTAAGAGAGCAGGACTCACGTAGTAAGGACCACCAGTATGCTAGCTGGTGGAGAGCAGGAGTCTGGCTGCTTTTTCACAGCTGTATCTTCAGCAGGAATACTACCAGTAAACAAATCAGTGACTGATTTGGGTATTTACTATGGGCCAGCATGCCGACTTAACAAACATCCCTACCCCTGTACATTTTCACAGCCGCCTAGGAAGTAGACGTTGGCCTGCATTTAAAATCATGAGGGGGAAAAAGGCAGTTTTTATTTCTCTTACACCATTTTTCATCTCTATAATTTTTTATTCTTTCTTAGGATTTCCACCTTTCTGCTTACATTTCCCATCTGTTCTTACATTGCCCTTGTTATCCATTAGAGACTTTAGCATATTTATCATAGGTGTTTTAAATTTTCACCTGGTAATTCCAATGTCCCTGCCACGTCTGGTTCTGATGCCTTTTCTGTCTCTTCAAATTGTGTGTGTGTGTGTGTGTGTGTGTGTGTGTGTGTGTGTCTTTTAGAAAGTCTTGTAATTTTCTTCCTGAGAGCCAATATGATGCACTGAATAAAAGCAATTGCTATAAATACATCTTGAAGGTGTAGGGGAAGAGGAAGCATACCATAGTCCTATGATTAGGTCCCCAGTCTTCTAATGAGCATATGCCTCTGGACTGTGAATTGTACAAGTGTTTCTCAGTTTTTTTCTCACCCCTTAGGTGGGAGAAGATTAGAGCCGTCTGGATTTGGGTATTTCCCTTCTCCTTTATGGTAGGCTGCAGCTGGCTGGAGTTGGTGTTTCCCCTCCCCAGGTCAGTTAGGCTCTGATAACACCTCTGCAGGTTAGCTCTGGCTAACTAGCTTCTGCTGAGGTCAGACTCTGTTTAGAGTGCTCTGGTGTATTTCAAAATGTTTTCCTTCTCCATCCCCCTGCTGAAAGCAGGAAGGGATTTTCTCTGATATTTACTGTGGGAACCTGGTCAAGCTCCTGAAGGTAAATCTCAGGGTTTTGTGGATGCCAACATCCCCCCCGACCCACACTGATAACTGGGTTCCCTGGAGTTTTTAGCCTTCAGACTTCTCCATGCTGAGCTTCCAGCAATTCATGGATTAGAGTTCAGGTTTTCCTACCCAGGCACTGATTCTTGAAGCAGTTTCTGCTTGTGAGTCTGTTTTGTGAGCCCTTTACTCACCTGTCTCTTCAATCTAGTGATTTACATTATGACTTCTCCCCTCCTATGAAACCAGGAAGAGTTGTTGATTTTTCAGGCTGTTCAGCTTTTTTCTTGTTGTTAGATCGAAATTGTGACTTCCGAGATCCTTACCTGCAGAACTGAAAACCCAGTTTCCATTTGTTTGTGATTGTTTTGTGTACAAAACCATAATCAGATTTGATTGGGATTGATTCATAGATTCAAATATTGTCAGCTGTGGTAGGCAGAATTCTAAAGATGCCACTCAAGTTCCTGGGCTTAGTTACTCAATCAAACACTAACCTAGGTACTGCTGTAAAGGAACCTTGCCAATCTAATGATGATGAAGACGTTATCCTGGATTCCATGAAATTGGATCTTGGATCCAGTTTAATCACCTGAGTCCTTGAAAGCAGAGAATTTTCTCAGGCTGGGGTCAGAGAGAAGAGGTAGCAGGAGAGATGACAGAAGGGGAGTCAGAGATATCACAGTGTAAGACAGACTTGCTGTTGCTGACTGTGCAGATGGAGGAAGGAGACCAGAAGCTAAGGAACAGAAGGGGCCTCTAGAAACCGAGTATGACCTCTAGCCAAAAGCCAGCAAGTAAATGGGACCTCAGTCCTACAACCATATGGAATTGAGTTCTGCCAAGAATCTGAATGAACTTACAAGTAGATTCAACCCCAGAACCTCCATAAAAAAAATAATAATAATAAAAAGGTAGTCCTTGCTGACAAACTGATTTCTGATGTGTGAAATTTAGGTAAGAGAACTGAGCTATGCTGTACTTAGCCTTCTGATCTACAGAACTGTGAGAAAATAAATTTCTGTTGTTTTAAGCCACTAAATTTGTGGTAATTTATTATGACAGCAATAGAAATCTAATACATCAGATTTATTTCTCTTTTATAAATTTCCCCATCAACCTTCCACCAAATGCTTTTAGCATTCACTATTGATCATTTCCCAGATCCATTATTTCATTAGAGACTGCAAAATAGTAATATAAAAATTCTATCATTCTTCCAGCATTTATTACCTGTGTATTTTCTTTTTATGAAGAAGATTTTGCCTTATTAACTATTGGTTATCCAACAGTATAAACAGAGCAAAACCAATGCCTCTCTTTTCACTTTATTTACCACTTTTAAGAAGATAGTGTTTTAGTTGGTGCCTAAATTTATTTGAATATTTGAAAGATTATGAATTCTGGATTTGTACATATTTGATATGTTTGGATCACTGCATTAAAAATTCTCCAGTCTTTGTCAGCTTATAAACTGTCTCTTGTTTCCTTGGACATGAGTCGGTTATTTTATACATCATCCTTTTTTTTTTCTGGAACTGCAAGATAATTTTAAGTTACCTTTGCATATTTTCTTCTCCAGGCCTGGAATTTCCCCCCATCATACCCCACCTCCCAGAACTCCCTTATTTGTTTGTAGGAAATTATATTTAGAGATTATCATCTGGGTGATAGGTGAGTTAGTTACAACTGAGTTGTTACTGCTTCTTGGACTTTAAACTGCACAGAGCAGAGAAATGCTATTCTATTGAAAAAAGTCATGAGTTCATACTGGTATTTCCATTTCAAATATAAGACTACAGATGTTTTATTTATTTTTTGAAATTTATTTTGACTTAAATACATCAACATAAATATTTTTTATTATTATTTTTAATTTTTTTAATGTTTATCTTAGAGAGAGAGAGAGAGAGCAAGTGGGGAAGGGGCAGAAGGAGAGGGAGACACAGAATCCAAAGCAGGCTCCAGGCTTTGACCTGTCAGCATAGAGCCCGACGTGGGGCTCAAACCCACAAACCACGAGATCATGACCTGACCCCAAGTTGGATGCTTAATTGACTGAACCACCCAAACGCCTCTCAGCATAATTATTTAATATATCTTACAATATATACATTATAGTTCCAAATATATATGTATATACACATGTAACCAATAAAAATAAAAACACTCTGAATAGACTTTAGACTTCCTTTACATTCTTTTTGTTCTTAGAATACATTCCACTGGAAATGTAAATACATACCGTGTTTTAAAATGTTTCGAGGGGCACCTGGGTGGCCCAGTCGGTTAAGCATCCAACTTCAGCTCAGGTCATGATGTCACGGTTTGTGAGTTCAAGCTCTGTGTTGGGCTCCATGCTAACAGCTCAGAGACTGGAGCCTGCTTCAGAGTCTGTGTCTCCCTCTCTCTCTGTCTCTCTCTGTCTCGGCCTCTCTCTCAAAAATAAATAAACACTAAAAAATAATAATAAAGTGTTTTGAAACACGTTTCATCTGTGCAGTTTTTATAGTATGTCATCCACATTGTCATCAAATTATAATGATTTTTTTGTTTTTTTGTTTTTGTTTTTTGTTTTTTGGTTTTTTTTTTCTGATTTAACAGTTTTTGAGAAAAACCTAGACAACATTAAGTGGTTCTAATTTAAAAATTATGGACAAATGACATTCAGAGAAGTTAAACTTTAATTGTAGCCCTGTTATTCTGTTGCCTATTTTCTTACAGAAAACCATTTTTTTATGTTTTATTTATTTTTGAGAGAGAGAGAGAGAGAGAAAGCACGGGAGGGACAGAGAGAGGGAGACACAGAATCCAAAGCAGGCTCCAGGCTCTGAGCTGTCACCACAGGGCCTGACACGGAGCTTGAACCCACAAACCATAGATCATGACCTGAGCCGAAGTCGTATGCTTAACTGACTGAGCCACCCAGGCACCCCACAGAAAACCATTTTTTTAAATTTTTATTTATTTATTTTGAGAGAGAGAGAGAGAGAGAGAGAGAACGAGTGGGGGAGGGGCAGAAAGAGAGAATCCCAAGCAGGCTCCACACTGTCAGCATAGAGCCCGACAAGGGGCTCTAACCCATGAACTGTGAGATCATACCTGAGCCGAAATCAAGACTCAGATGCCTAACCAAATAAGCCACGCTGGCACCCCTAGAAAGCCATTTTTAATAACATTTTCTTTATCCTTGCAGTAGTTCCCTTTGAATACAGGTACACAACGTGTTCTGTCAGATAACAAGGAGAGCCAGGGATCCTGAGTTCCACATATGCACATCTGTCCCCCCAGTTACCAGTCTTCCCTGGAGAACTGTGAATGAGGATCTTGAAAGAGACCAGTACTTTAGGCTAGCTCAAATCCTTCCAAAAACAACCAGGAGTCTGTACATCCTTTGTAATATGTATTTTTCCTCTCGCCTAAAGTCAAGTTAGATAGACTGTCTCTGCCACAAAATTATTCTTAAACTTTCCAATCCACATTGTTTTTGCTAAAATCTTAAACTCCTCTTGTAACCAGTATGTGAAAAAGACTCTTTTGAACGTTTGAGTAATAATTCATAATCTTATTTTTATAGGCAAATAATTGACTTTAGTTAATAGGTTTAAAAATTGAAAAGTGAAACTTCAAATTTGAAAGATTGAGATAAAGGAAAAATGGCTTCATGTAACTTTTTCCTTCACTTAATATCGTCTCCAGCTTCTGATCATTCAAATCTAATGGAGTCTAATCTAATGAATCGTATCACCTTTTGTGGCCAGAATGAATATCCTTAATAAGACTTCGAAAACTTATACAAACAGTAAGTGCCAAGCCTCATTTTACTTTAATAAAAATCCATTCCTTTTTGAAAATATTTGTGATAGGATTCTCATGTGGAGAAACTATTATTTTTTTCCCCTTATGTTTATTTACTAGAAAACAATTGACTGATCAAGGACATTGAGATTTTTTTAATATAAAAATGTCTCTATATATATCTGAAATATCACCAAAACTACCTGAACAATTTTTATGGCTTTTACATATTTTCAAAATTGATACCAATATTGACCGTAGATTACTCCATATAGTCTGCTGCTGAAACACAAACTGCTATCCTGAATGAGCTGATGTGAAGTCTCCCAGATTTGTTTCAAAACATCTTTCAAGATGCATAACTCATGTGGTAGAGAATATCATCTATATTTATTTTTAATATTACCTTTTTCCTTCTTAAATCATCAGATATTTCTGACTCCTCAAATTCTGGAGGCATTCACATCTTGATTCTAAGCATCACTGTATTTTGGAAATCTATCAATAGATTTTAGTTGTTTGTGGAATAGGCAAGCCCTATATGCTTATTATAAGATAGGCTGGTGTATACTGAAAATAATTTAGCATCACTAATAATCCAATTACCAATATAAAACCACTAAGAACATTTTGAGAGATTTCTTTCTATTGGTTCCTTTCTGTATGTAATAGATGAGCATGCACACCAAATGTTAAATATTTTTCACCTATTTTGAGCATTTCCCAATAAGTTCTTCAAAAATTTTTATCAATGATTATTGAATCACTATATTGTACACCTGAAACTAATATAACACTGTACATCAATTATATTGGAATTAAAAAATAAAGAAAAAAACCCAAAAAAACAAAAAACAAAACAAGCAAACAACAACAACCCCAAAACAAAACTGGAGCTCATAGGCACAGAGGGAGAACTGATTGGTGGTTGACAGAGACAGACAGGGGGCTGGGGTGGGGCACAAAATGCATGATGGGGGGTCAAAACGTACAAATTTCCAGTTATAAAAACCATGGGATTGCAATGTACAGCATAATGACTATAATTAATAGTATTGTACTGCATGTTTGAAAGTTGCTAGGAGAGAAAATCTTGAAAGTCCTTATCATGAGAAAAAAAATTGTATCCATGTCTGGTAACAGATGTTAATTAGACTTATTCTGGTGATCCTTTATGCAGTACATACAAATATTGAATCATTATGTTGTACACCTAAAACTAATATAATGTCATATATCAATTATACCTCAATAAAAAAAAATGTTCAGAAAGAAAATTCACCAGAAGCTAGAAAAGAGTATAATACCCAGCAATCACCAGATATTACCTGGACTTAAAAACCTTCTATACAATGGTCTTAAGGTACAGCACTTCCTTGTGCACACACACACACACAAAATGTCATATACTATATAATCACATATGTATGTGTGTTTTTCTTACATTTACAAGAACTCAGAGCAATATATTAAAAAAGAAAAAGAACATAAGGCCTGCTTGGAGAAGTGTATTAACCTCTCTAGGCTTCAGTTTATTATCTGGAAATGGGGATAATAATAGTAGATATCTCATAAGATTGTTGTGAATAATAAATAAATGAATGCATGCAAAGCACTTAGTGTTCAATAAATGTCTACCACATAGTAAGTGTTCGTTAAATATTAGACGTAATTATTACCATCATGAAACACAAAACTTGGGTTAGTTATAACTATACTCAGTTTTTGATGAAGAATAGCTTAACTTTTGAGAGAAGTTAAGTTTATATAACCTTAGCGGTTAAGCTTGTTTTTAAACTCACATCTGTATTTCATAGGCTTTCTATTCACCATGTGAAATTGGAAAATTTTCTACTGCTTGTTGCATGATTACTTATAATTTTCTTGTCTGCCCATTTAGTAAAGTCATTAACATTTTTTGGTTAATATAAGTAATGCTCTCTTTCTCATATATTGAATAGTTGATATAAAAGGAATGGGTCCTGGAAAATACCTCAGAATATCACCTTCCGTTCACTTGGTCAGGGTGGAATGACTTTCATAATGAATTGCAGTAGGGCGACCGACTGACACTAGAGTTTCCCAAAGAGTGGGATCCTCGCTTCTGGTAGAAAGAGGGACAAATTTAGATGTATGGAGGAATAACATTAAATCACACTGAGGTGCCATTGAGAAAGTTCCTCTTTTCAAGTCTGTCTGTCTGTCTCTCTCTCTGAGAAATTTTGTTGCTCACATTTCATTAATGTCTGTCTAGCATTACATCATTTTCCTTTTCAAAAAGAGAAAACAGACCTCAGTCTCAGATTTTGGCAGGCAATAGTATTCAAATGAATGCTAATATCACTATTTACTATTTGTTTTGCTTATATTTATGTCACCTTCTCTTTAAGGTAAAGTAAGTTTTCTACGTATAGTAGCAATGTAATTTTTTCTACTATGACAACAGAGGTGTCAGATATACCAGGAAAGTTGGCCACATGGTGAGATTTTAATATATTAATTGCCTATCAAACTTAGTTCTCAATTCCTAAATTTACTCTCCACTAGGAAAATGTGAACGAGGAATTTCCCATCAGCCAATAATGAAATGTTGTCTCTTGTTTGTTATTAAGCATGAGTTTATTTGTAACATTCTCTTCATTTGAATTCCTAAATTAGGAGAAACCCAAATTAGAGATACTCTCTATGTGTAAACTAGTCATTTGTTCTCACTCAGCAGTGACCAACAAACTTCTTAGTAGAATTTTGTGTAAATCAGCGTTTTTTTTAATGTTTTTATTTTTGAGAGACAGAGTGCAAGAGGGGGAGGGGCAGAGACAGGAGGAGACACAGAATCTGAAGCAGGCTCCAGGCTCAGACCTGTCAACACAAAGCTGGAGGCGGGGCTCAAACCCAGGAACCATGAAATCATGACCTGAGCCAAAGTCTGACGCTCAACTGACTGAGCCACCCAGGAGCCCCTTGTGTAAATCAGTTCTGAAGCCAAACACCAAAATTTCTCTTCTGGTGATTGCTGTTCTCCCTTGTTCCAAATGAGAAACAAAAATTGGGATGAGATGTGGTAGGTGTAAGAGACCATTATCTCTTCTCTGTGGTCAGTAAGATACATTGTAGGTGGTCTTTCAAATCAAATAGGAAAAAATACAAATGACAGAAGGTGGTTCCATTTGCCTAGGCCCTGAGTCCAAGTAGTACTAGGAAAAGAAGAATGAATAATGGATATTATACAAAGGTCACTGACAAATACACATGTGTAAATTATAAAATGAGTAAATGGAATTATTTTGTGAAGTAATATATAATATTTTGCTTCAGTGAGTAATGAAGCTTTCCAGGCTTTTCCATGGTACACACAAAAGAGGTAGAATTGGAAAGACATTTCAATGGCAAGGGGCTTTGTTATTTTGCTTTCCATGTTGACTAGGGAAGTCTTGATGTTAAACAGCATACTACATCATGCTACAGAACCTAAATAAACTAAATAAACTAAACTAAATAAACTAAAATGTAAATATTACAAAATATTAAAAATACAATCTATAGCTTTCAAACCAATAGAGAAACATTAATGGTAATTGTTGACACATATATCAATTTTAACAGAAGACAAAGAGGATGAAAGGAAGAAGCAAAGAAGTTTCTCTGAACAGAAAACACAAAATAAGAGCATTTTAAACAAAATAAGATCATTTAAGCATATCAAAAACAAAATTAAAAAGAACACTTAATAATCAAGATATGGAAAATATATACCCCCAAAGACTTGATGAAAGAAAATTGTTGTTAGCAGTATTGCCAATAGATAAAGTAGGATTTCCATAGAAAGCGTTGGTAGAGAAGGAAGTTAGGATTATATAATAAAATAAATAATTGGCTAATGATATATTAAAATAATTGGCATCTTCATAAATACATGAAGCAAACAACCCATTAATCATAGTGGTAACTCTATAATAGTCCATCAGAAAATTGTGATCAAGCAGATAAAAAATGTTAACAAGAATATAGAATATTTCAAAAAAAACTAATCTTTTTTTGCATTCTGTGTATACCATCTACAATTAAATATAGTACATTATTATCAAGTACACATTAAACTATTATAAAAATTGATGATATACTAGGTCACTCCTCAGCCTCAACACATTTCGAAGAATGGATGTCATACAGTCCATGTTGTCTGACCACAAAAAATGTAAAAACTAAATCGGCCACTATAATTTATGTTTGTTGTTGTTGTTGTATAAGAGAGAATAGAGATGGTATTAAGCCATCATTTCTGAAAGCTGAAAAAGTTAGTCTGACCTAATACTGTTGGAAAGTCAATCGAAACAATAAATTGTGCTGCCAAGGGAAAATCAAACATTTTCTAAAATAAACTAAGATTTAGGTTGCAAATGCCTCTGTGGTTTCCAGTATCAATGTTGGGTAATCACAGTGAAGAATTGTATGAAGTGTTTTATCCACGGGTTGAAACTATTGCTGAGTAGAGATATTTAAAGAGGGAGGGAATAAACAGTATTCGCTGTTGGTTGAATTAGTCTTTCTTTCTTTTTTTTTTTTTTAATTTTTTTTTTCAACGTTTATTTATTTTTGGGACAGAGAGAGAGACAGAGCATGAACGGGGGAGGGGCAGAAAGAGAGGGAGACACAGAATCGGAAACAGGCTCCGGGCTCCGAGCCGTCAGCCCAGAGCCCGACGCGGGGCTCGAACTCGCGGACCGCGAGATCGTGACCTGGCTGAAGTCGGACGCTTAACCGACTGCGCCACCCAGGCGCCCCTGCATTAGTCTTTCTATACCATGATTAAGAAATTAGAACCTTGTTTGAACTGTGGATTAAAAATCCTAGGAGGATTCTTAGTCTCCCTGTAACTGATGTTATCTTTTATCTTTTTCTCTCCCATTAAAAATGATTTTGCTTTTGTAGCATCGGAGAGTATTTTTGCTTTGTAGCGTAGGAATAACCTTGAAATCCCATGGCATAAATGCTCTTTCTGTATTAGAAGAAAATATGAAATACCAGGAGGAATGCAATATCATGAAAAATTGAGAAGAGAAATAAGAAGGAAACAATAAGAGGGAATCTGATTCCTTCTTGGACAGGAAAAAGAAAAAGTTTGAGAGTGCACCCTCACGTTCTAACAGATAAATGGCAATCAGAGAATGCATGTTAGGAGGATTTTTATCCTTAGGGTAGAAAAAAAAATCCCTGCAGTTTTGAAAAGCAGAAGTCTCCCTGCTGCTAATTTGTCTGGTGGCACTTTCTTAGTTAGAAGTGACAACACACTTACATGCGGAGATGACTGGGAGCTGCTTTTCTGACTGTGAATAGAAGAGCTTATTTTCTGTTCCCTCCACTGAACCAATTATACTTTTAACATCAACTCCCCACAGAGACAGTTAATACATGACAACCTTTCTTGGTCAAGCATGCCTTATTTAAACAGAGGTTTCTCTGGAGAGATTAAATGGTTTGGCACGGAAATAAATTAGCTGGTGACAGGTCTGTTCCATTTTATAGACCAGCATTAAGAAATGAACGTGGCATGTACCCAGCTATGAAGGTAATGCTTGATTCCTCCAAAAAAAAAAAGTTATTTTAGGCTCCCATTGAAGATGTAATGAAGAGACATATTAATAAATATTATGGGTAATTTAACAATAATAAAAAATTTTATGCACCTGTGGGGTAAATTAGATAACTGCTTGATCTTGACAAACATAATAACGGTTAGGCTCACGACCACAGCTTTGGTTCTCAGCAAAATAATATAATATGCTACATAATAGTCTAAAAAGAAAAGACATTTATTTCCTTTTCCTCATTACTAGAAGCAACTTAAGTATAGGCTAGCTTGATATTTGAAAAGAAATATAATGGCATAGAATTGGAAAGATTACAAGAGGAATGTTCTCTTAACTGCTCTAAGAAGAGCCTCTAATCCTGTAGAGGAGTTTTTTTCTAAGTAAACCCTATAGTACCTGAACAAGTATTTAGTAATAAAAAAGTTGTGGCCAAATCAGTTAGGAAAGTAGTACATGTTTTATTCTCCTGTTTATAGAGTCATAATGTTCAGAATCATATCCATGGCATTAAGGAATCCTGTGAGGTAAAGAAACTTGGACAAAGAAGCCCAAGCTTGTTTGAAATGGAACAAGCAACTTTTCCTTTCTTCTCTCTCCCTTCCTTCCCTCTTTCCTTCCTTCCTTTTCATTTTCTTTCTTCCTCTTTTTTTTCTTTTTTTCTTTTCTTTCTTTCTTTCTTTCTTTCTTTCTTAAGAAACAGAGATTTTACAGATTTAATGTTTTTGGAATATAGTTTACAAAAGTTGATTTGAGGATATGAGATTCATATCCAGAAAGACATTAATTAGTTACTTGGATATATGCCACCCAGGAAACTTCCTTTCCTTTAGACCCCTATAAATATATCTTTAGAACTTGTATAAAAAATCTCTCTCCCCCATATTTCCCTTTCTTAATTAATTCTCAATACTTAAAAAAGGTGATTCCTGTGACTTGGAATGAATAATAAAACTATTTTAGTAAGAATTTAAGTGGAACTTAAAAATTATCTGGTCCCAATTTTCATTCATAGATGGAAAATGGGTTCCCATTCTTCATGGCCCCTAGTTATGAATATGTTTATGGTTCCACATAAGTTTTAAATATTGTAATGTTTTATTTTTTTAACTTTTTTTAAAGTGTATTTATTTTGCGAGACAGAGAGAGCAGAGGAGGGGCAGAGAGAAAGGGAGAGAGAGAATCCCAGGCAGTCTCCGGGGTTGTCAGCACAGAGCCCGATGTGAGGCTCGAGCCCACAAACTGTGAGATTGTGACCTGAGCCGAAACCAAGAGTTGGATGCTCAACCAACTGAGCCACCCAGGCACCCAATACATTGCAATGTTTTCATCTTCAAGATCCTTGTGTTTTAAAGTTCTTTTCACATAATTCTATGAAAACATAACCCATAAACAGATGATAAACCTTTCGAGCATATGTGATTATTATGGAGAAGTCAATCTATAATTCTGTTGTAGGGGAATCTGTAAATTTTGATTATGAGAAGGTAATATCTAATTTATCCCATGTAAATTTATGAAAAATATTTTACTATCTCTATGTAGCCATATCACAAGTCAGTGAAAGATGGAATATAAAGATATAAGGTCAAGAAGAAAAATAAAAATGGGAATCTGGAAGAAGTAAAGTGGGACAAAAAAATGGGTGCTGTGTTTTGCTCATTTGACTTTTCAATAGTTTTTTACACCTGACTTTACTCACATAAGGTTTTTGACCCAGGGCTAGCATTGTTTAACAGGTTAGTCTTGCTCCACTGGGGACTGGGTTACAGTGGATCTAGATTGGAGCTGAGCTGTGTCCCCAAGAGAATAAGGGTGGTTTGTAATCCACACAGAACTCCTCAAAACTTAGTCTCCCATTCTTTTTTTTTTAAACTGAGTTGAATCCTCAGCAGCTTTTTTTTTTAAGTTTATTATTTTTGAGACAGAGAGAGACAGAGCATGAATGGGGGAGGGGCAGAGAGAGAGGGAGACACAGAATCGGAAGCAGGCTCCAGGCTCTGAGCCATCAGCCCAGAGCCCGACTCGGGGCTCTAACTCACGGACCACGAGATCGTGACCCGAGCCGAAGTCGGACGCTTAACCGACTGAGCCACCCAGGCGTCCCAGTCTCCCATTCTTGAGGTAAGAATCCTATGTCTGCCTTGAAACATTAGTAAATATTATTAAGGTTAAATGTTAGATAGTTAAAAACCACAGGAAGGTTGAAGATCTGTTGAATTTTCTATTATTACTTTTTATATTATTTGATACTAAACCTAAGTGTTGAATATATATCCTGTTTAAAACTGAGTAAAAGGTCTTGACTACTTAACAAAGTACCAAGATATTAATTAGCAGGTATTAAGATTCTATTTTATGCTCTGCAAAATCTTAAACATGTTGAGTAAATAAAATACATACAAAATTTAGAATGATTTTGTGACATCCTTCTCATTCCTAAAAAGTGATAATGCTTATCCACTGGATGTTTTACAGGAATTATACTAAGCTTGTAAATTAGTTTCGGGGCAAACAGCATCAGGATTATGGTATATTTTTTCATGTATTACCAAAGGTCCTTCATGAATTTCTTGCAGCTGTTTTTTTATTTTGTTTTGTTTTACATTTTTGTTCACCTTTCTTCTAGTACGTTGTTATTTCTATTGTGAATAAAATTTTTATTTTATGAATTTGGGGAGTTCGATATTAAAGGACAGTGTCTTCAAACCTGACTGCATTTCTAAACCCAGCTGCACATTAAAAACTCTGAAATGGGGCCCATTTGAACCCCTGCCCTGCAAATTATTTCTTGCTCACAACTAAATTTGTAATTAGTTTTTCTCTGGTTTGGGCATGATATAAATTCTTCATTTATTTTCTTTCTATTTTTGTTTTCAGTAAACAAGCTTGCATCTGTAAATAAAAGCCAGTACCCAAACACAAGTTTATTCTTTAATTTCTAAAGTGTAAAACTAAAAGACCTCCATAAAATTAGACAATGAAATTTATATCAATAGCAGCAACATTGGTTATAAAAGCAAATATTTGCTCATAATTATGTAAATCCCATTCTCATGTTTCATTTGGAAATATGAACACATTTTTTAAAATTTTATTTCCCCTTCTGTTTTTGAAGAGCAGATTTTGTCTTGCTTCATGCAAGAATATCTGACTGTTTAGTAGAAAAAAAGAATTGTTGTCATCTCGGGATGTTTCTACGATTATGCCATACTCATCCTTCAGTCTCCCAGAATGAGGAAAACACCAGCCAGTCATTTTATGACTTCATAATTAGTGTGGGCTAAACACAGAACAATTAAATAAAAACTTTTGGAAGGGAACAACAGAGCCTGTAATATTTTCCCCAAGTTCCTTGGGTGATATTAATATGCAGTCAGATTTAGAGCAACTGTTGTTGGGTTACTAACTAGTTCTTGGGTTTCAAAGGGATTGACTTAATCCTCAGGACCTCATCTTCTAACTCTTTCATGAGCCAATGAGACTGAACAGCCTCTGTGACCAAAATAAACATTCCTTCCTGTGAGGTAACACACTCTCAATCTCTCCTCTTTTGGCCTGGGACAGAGCCCAGTGTCCAGCTGCCCGGTACAGAAGAGGAAATCAATATAAATACATGTGTTGTATGATGTTGCTGCATGCTTTAATTTTTAAAATTCAGATATATAACTTTTTATTTAATTGCCCCTGCGACCAGACACACAGGCGTATAAGATGATTTATTAGGGTAAAGAATATAATCAGTATTCATCAGGCAAAATGAAGTTAATTGGTCCCCAGAGAAGTTATTCCCCATAGCACTGTTCTCATAAGCACAAGATTCTAACCTACTGACTCACTAATGGAAGACTCATGATTCCATCTCACATGCATAACATCTTTGCACAAAATGTCTTATAGAAGGAGGTGGGGTTAGGTTATTGCTCTGGGGATGGGATGCATTTGAGGAGGATATTGATACTGAACTTCTGACACAAGATTATCTACTTTCTCCAGCTCTTCTGGAGGAAATATTAGAACACATTAAGCATACACAGCAGAACAAAACTTTGAGTAACTGCAGAGCTGGGCTTCTGTAGATTATTGAAGCTGTATTATGGAAATGAGTAAATCAATAAGAGATGGCTTCCAATTCCAAAACAACAGGGGGTTAATACCCTCTGAAATTCAAAAAGAGCACTGAAATGTTAACATTGGAGTAGAATAAACATTTCTTCCTTGGTCCCTCAATGAGTAATAGGTCTATCTCAGTGACTGTATGTGATGTTAAAAAAAAAAGATGAGGGGCGCCTGGGTGGCGCAGTCGGTTAAGTGTCCGACTTCAGCCAGGTATCGATCGAGCCTGTTTCCGATTCTGTGTCTCCCTCTCTCTCTGCCCCTCCCCCGTTCATGCTCTGTCTCTCTCTGTCCCAAAAATAAATAAACGTTGAAAAAAAAAATTTTAAAAAAATTAAAAAAAAAGATGAGTCCATGATTTATATTCTCAGAGTGCTTATATTTTAATATATGAAACAAATTAATATATGGCACGTAAGTACCATAATAAAGGAATATGCACTAAGGGCTATGGGAACACAGCAGAGGAAACCACTAACTACTTGAAGTTGCCATGGGGATTAATTTGTAAATTAAATAGCCATTAAGCTCTTTTAAGTCCCATTTATGTTTTTCCTTGCTATAGCATTCATCCCTGTTAATCGTTAATTTCTATTTCTTTTAACAAGTACAGTGGTTCTTAAAATCTGCATGGATACAGACCTCATAATAAATCCTTGGCTTAGACCCTTTACTTTCCTGGATTTTCTGCCATCTTAGATCACTTACTCTGGCTTTGCATAGTTTCCTCCTCAGAACATTCCTTAAATTCCTTAAAATTAGGCACTTCTCAAACTTCTGCCCTTGGATTTCTTTGTACTCCATACTTGTCCTTGATAATCCCTTGAATATTTTTGTGCTCTACTCTACCAAAATATCTCACTCTACCCCTCTATTTGGTTATCAGATAATCTGAAACCTGTTCCAGGGTATGATTTTATAAGATTTAAAGATTCTCTGATAGCAGAACACATCACAATGACACTCAGATGGATGAAAGCAGTTTTTGTTACTTCTAGCTCTAAAGGAGAGAGAGGGACTCTAGTCAGGGCCACGTAGGGAGTTCTTCTGGGATGCAGAGTGGCAGCAAGCTGGAGCTGTAGGGGGCAGCTTATGAATGACAAGAAGGGTAGTAGGTTTGCTAGGTTTCACCGACTCCCTGTAGATTGGCTACTTAGAATAAATTGTTGGGCTCAGGGGCATAGTGGCTTCCCTAGTTGTCTAACCTGACTCCAGAGTGATTAGGGCAGGTGCATACTGGCAGAGAGTGTGAGATCCTGATAAGGCAAGTGGTTGAGGTAGATTTAATCAGCAGCTCAAGAAGGGGAACTGATCAGTCTATAGCTGGGGTCTCAAAGCTATGTCAAGAATTTAGGAAAGAGGGGTATCAGCAAGATGGTGGAACAGGAGTTCCCAGCCATTGTCTCTACGTGCCCCCCTGCAAAAAAAAAAAAAAAAAAAAACAAGGATTTAACAATTATCCACCAATGAAAGTAGCTCTGGGAGAGCTTAGAGTGCAGTTGACCAGCTGCACAAACCTGACAAACCCGGGATAACAGCATAGGAAAAGGTAAGAGGCATTTCATCTGTCCTCACCTCATTCCCCAAACTAACACAGTGTAGCACTAAGAGGAATCCTCTCAGCTCTGAGCTCCTCCATGAGGGAAATGTTTAGAGCAGGAGGACCGCAACAGCTTTCACCTCAGATCCCCACAGCAGTTCCCCACTGAGGACCCCTGCAGTCTTCACCAGTGCAGACCTGCAGACCTCCGATGCCAGAGCTTCCAAGAGCCAATACCTTTGTGCCCTCTCAGAACCCGTCCTGGCCCCCCACCCCACTGCTGGCCTTGACACCACCCCTCCCATCAGACCTAGTGCATTTCACTAAAAAGCTATTTCTCTGCTGAGCTATCATTTAATGTTATTCTAACAAACTTTAGATTCAGCCTGTTCTGAGAACAGTGCCTCCCACGTAGGGTTATGTGAATCATCATCTTAAAGTACAGATCCTATCACATAAAACTTAATTTCAAACTCCAGAGCCTGGTGTTTTAAGATACCAGGGCATATTCTAGGTAAGTATATCCATTCTATGTCTTTCCCTTCTACCATCATCAGATCTCTAGTTCTTGAACATGCTTCCTTTCTTTACTTCAGCAGCCATAATTATGCTCTGTCCCCTGCACATGCATAGAATACCTTTTCCCATCTCCTCATGTAACAATATTCCCACTCTTAATATGAATACAGGCAGAACTCTTTATTTTCCAAAAACCCCCTCAGATTCTCCCATCCAAAAGAAATATTTTAATTTTGGTTTTCCCTGGCAACTGATTTGAATTTCTAATATAGCATTCATTTACTTATTCACTTATTCAAAAAATACAGGTAATAAGGATATAGTGATGGGGAAAATGGATGAGTCCTGGCTTTGTAAATACGCACAACAACCTTCAAACAAATTGTACTGATATTACTACAGTTGTGGCTTAACAATACCTAGAAATTAATGGCCTAAATTGCTGTCTTTGCAGTTTGGTTTCCTTTTAACTGTGTAATCTTACCCACTCTAAATCTTATTTATTATATTTGTAGAAGGGCTAAGAATACATTTGGTAAGTGGGGCTAACTTAATTTTCCTAAGAAAACAAATAGAATGTGAATGTTTTATTGCATCTTCGTTCACATAATGCGAATGTGGCACATTTATCAAATTGGAATGGTAGTAAATAATCTAGATCCTATCACAGGACAACGAGGTGTTAATTTTCCTTTCCTCTGAATATTTAAATATTTTAATATATCTCTTAAAAAACTACCTACTCACAGATGGCTTTACCCATCTGCATTGTACTTTAGTGGCATCTGATTTTGATACCCAGATACAAATTAGTTTCCTAAACTATATCAATCATATCATACTTACATGGCAAGAAAAAAACTATAGGCAAACAATGACATATAAGTACAATGGCAAGTACAAGTACAGGAATTCCTATTGTCAGCCTCTCTCTCCACCTTCAGGCAAGTTATGAGTCAATAATTCACCTTCCATGTGCCAGACACTAGGGATTAGTTGGTAAGTGATACGCCCTTTTCTTAAGGAATTTACATAAAATTTTGTGTAACTAAAGAACACTTCATCAGAACACATTCATAAGCATTAATATTTTTCATCCTGACAAATACTTTTCTTGGAGGTGGTGTTCATTCAACAAACATATTGAGTATTCTGAACCAGACACTGTTATGGATATTTGGGATACAATGGTGATCAAAACAGATAAATATCTCACAGGGGGCTTACATTTCTTTGGAATTATCATCCATGTTCTATATGAGGGGAAAGAAGTTCAAGAAGATTAATTTCCTCATAGCCAAATATCCAGGAAATAGCAAAATTAAGACCCAGATTTGATTCAGAACTCTATGGGTTTTCTAATATTGTACAGTGTGTTTCTCAAACTACCTATCCTCAAAGCAAAACATAACAAAGTTCACTTAAGCCTCCGAAGCTACTATGCACCCTAGAAATTATTCACACATTATAACCTTGAGCACTGTACTGTAAAATGTAACTTTCACTTACTTCGACAACTGTGGGCAACGTTAAGGATGAGAAAGCTTGAGATCAAACCTCACAAATTTAAGTATACTTAAATTAATATTGACTTGGGGCCAGCCCAATTGAACATATTTGAAAAGTTCATATGCACAAGGCAAAACTTCGAGCACTGTGGATCATAATTAATAATCTACTTAAGAAGAAACTTCAAAAATATGAAAAAGAATCTGTCCACAATCATCACTTAGTACATTTACTTGGTGAAACTGGTGCTAAATATTGTGAAAAGTACAAAATACCTAAATAAAAGAAATTTCAAAGCATGAGATATATGTTATGAGGAGAATATGTAGGATAATTAGCAAAAGAAAATTTCATGATAGGGAGAGAGGACCAAAGTCTCAGGAAAGCATTAGGATGGAATAAGGTTCAGGCTGAAGCTCAAGGACTCTCAGAATGTAAGCAGGTGAAGTTCTTCTAGCCAAAGGGTTAGAACAAACAGAAACGCAAATTTAGAAAAAATACAAAACAAGGCTGAGGCACAAGATTTTGCAGAAGTAGCAGGAGAAAAGTCTAGAAGTTATAAGTTCAAGTCAGATTATGAAGGGGGTTTATTTCAGAATTTTCCAGAGTTTTACAGAAAGGTAAGACAATAATGAAGTATTTCTGAAAGACATTACAGGATATCTTTTCTAGTAGTCTGGTCTGGAAGAAATCCAGATGAAAATCAGAAGAAACTATGCCACTTAGAGATTAGTATAGATCTCATGAAGGTTAATTATTGGAAATACAATTATAAGGGGAACATGGGGAGGGGGAAGAATACATTTAGGGAAATAGCAGCAGAATCTGGAGAACATGGGCTGCATGATGAGTGAGTTATAAAGGACAGACAGATAATAATAATAGTCAATATTTACATAAGTTTACTCTGTACCATTATTTTTTTTTTAATTTTTTTTTTCAACGTTTATTTATTTTTGGGACAGAGAGAGACAGAGCATGAACGGGGGAGGGGCAGAGAGAGAGGGAGACACAGAATCGGAAACAGGCTCCAGGCTCCGAGCCATCAGCCCAGAGCCTGACGCGGGGCTCGAACTCACGGACCGCGAGATCGTGACCTGGCTGAAGTCGGACGCTTAACCGACTGCGCCACCCAGGCGCCCCTGTACCATTATTTTTTAAAAGCTTTATTCACGCTTCCTCATTTAATTCTCCAACAAACCTATGATGGGTGTTATTGTTTTGTCCAATTTACAAATGAGGAAATTAAGACTCATAGAAGCTAAGTAAGGTCCTACGGCTAAGTGGTAAAGCCAAACTTTGAACACAGGCAGTCAGGTTTCAGTCAATGATTGTTCGACTATTATGCCCTTAAAATTTAAAGTTTGAGCGACCAGAAGACTAGAGTGTAATGTTCAAAAACAGAAAATTTGAGAAGGTATTATCAATCTTTTGAAAATAATCCTATGTGAAAATAACCGGCTGGTTAAGTTCTCAGAGTTCATAAGTGGCAAAACCCGAATTTCATCATTTCATGGTGCCTCAAGCTTCATCTCAAAGTTAGTTACTGAGTATAATATAGTAACAACAACTATCAGTAGATTTCACTGTAAATGAAGAAATCAATGTCAAATGAAATTTGAAGTAACTCAGGGAAACCCAAATAAAGGCACTTTTTCTTCTGCCAAATGCACCATTACAAAGAAGAGGTAATATCACCATGTGCTGAACTAAAATAGTTCTTCCCTGGAGCCACCACATTATTTTGAGTTCTACTACTGGGAGCCACAGAACATAATCTACTCTCTCTTCCGTATGATAGGCCCTCAAAGTCTGGAGATAAGTATCATATTGCTGGCAATCTTCTTGTCTTTATAGTAAATGTCCCCTGTTCCTTTAATTGCTTTTCATTTTTATCACCCTTTTTGTTCTTCTCTGAATGCATTTAGGTCGATCAATATCCTTCAAGGTGTGGAGCATAGAACTGAATGTAATATTACAGTTATGGCCAGACTTGACAAAAATTGAACAAATCTATGTGGGAGTCATCCTAGATACCATATATACACCAGAAAAACTTAAATTTATATTTGCCATATAGCAGCCACATCACCTTATGGATTTATAAGGCATTTAATTTATCCAAAACTTCAAGCCTCTTTCACATTAATTCTATTCCACAGTTTTAAAAGGAAGAGATATAAGCCATCCAAAATAATCTATGAACTCTATAGAAAGACTATGAAAGATGAAAGTGCTTTCCATATATTTTTAAAACAATGTATTTTTAATAGTTGATATTATAGGTTTACCATAGGGTTTAAATTATGATTTTCTTGAATTGCAAATTTTTAAAAATTTCATGTCAAAATGAGGGCATGCTTTCAGTTATTTAAAATAGTAGATAAATATTCGCTTACAGTACAAGTAGATGCAATTACCTTGGAGTTTGTTAACTCAAACATTATATATATATATATATATATATATATATATACACTAAAAAATACTTCAATATATAATTTGTATTTACAACATGAGATTATAATTTGCACACCTATAGTGAGTTTTTTAAATTTTTTATTGTTTATTATTTTTGAGAAAGACAGAGAGAGACAGAGAGCAAGCAGGGAAGGGGCAGAGAGAGAGGTAGACACAGAATCGGAAGCAGGCTCCAGGCTCCGCGCTCCCAGCTCCCAGCTCTCAGCACAGAGCCAGACATGGGGCTCAAGCTCACAGACTGTGAGATCATGACCTGAGCTGTAGTCGGCCGCCCAACCGGCTGAGCTACCCAGGCGCCCCATATAGTGAGTTTTAAATAGTAAAACTAGATTATTTATTCTTAAATACTCCATTATTAAGAGTTGAACTTTTAACAATTTCACATTTAAATTTTAGGAGAAATCAATAAGTGTACAAATACCACTTAAGAAATATCTTCACCTGGGTGGCTCAGTCGGTTAAGTGTCCGATTTCGGCTCAGGTCATGATCTCAACGCTGGTGAGTTTGAGCCCTCTGTCGGGCTCTGGGCTGACAGCTCAGAGCCTGGAGCCTGCTTCAGATTCTGTGTCTCCCTCTCTCTCTGGCCCTCCCCTGCTTGCTCTCTCTTTCTCTCTCTCTCTCTCTCTCTCTCTCTCTCAAAAATAAATAAACTTAAAAAAGATTTTTTAAATGAAATATTTTCACTGTAAATTTCTGCTCATGAATTTGTCACATGTAACTGTGCATTATCATTTATATGAATTCACAATTTATAGCCTATCTGCTTTAAGGAATCCATTAAAATTTATGACATGAATGAAAACCAAATATAGAAAAGGTGACTAAATACTACACATTGATTCAATGGATAAATTTATGTTATAAAATAAATTATTCAGTTCATGCTTTCTGGCAAAATCAGATCCTCCTATCATATTATTTTACATGCACTATTAAAATCAAACATACACGTAATATATTCATTCTGGCATACAGCATTGCTCAAATCTTTCCCAGTTTCACATATATTTCCCTGTCACATTGTTCTAATAATAGTATTCTAAAAATTAAAAAAAAATGGAAATGGAAAAGTGTTAAGTCAAATTTGGTTGGCATCAGAATTTCAGATCAAAAGACATAAGTTTCATTTGTCCACTATCAATCACATTATTTGATATGACTTAATAGGGGGAAGGGTAGAGGCAAAGAGGGGAGAGGGAGAGGGGGAGGGGGAAGAGAGACAGAGGAACAGAACACAGTGTAACTGTTTTCAAACACCAAAATTCAGTTAAACATTGTCCTTGATATTCTTCCATTTGAATTCAACATTGCTGTCTATCATCTTGCCTCCTGATAGGTATTTTCCACAGAGCTATCCTCAGCTATGGTAAGTTTGTTTTCTTGTTTGTTTACAAATGCTGTATTATCAATATCGGGAGGATGTATTTGCTGTTAAATTTGTATTTATCATTACGCACCTTACCTTGAATTCTGGTCACCCATTTCCTACTATCTAACTGGCCATTCAATCCTTTAAAACATCCATTAAATTTTTTTTTCAGATTGTTTCCTTTTCGTTTCTTTTTAATTTGTTTAACATTTTAAACTATGTTATTTTCTTTAAATGATGCTTATGTTATAAGCAATCTAAAGTCATTGCATTATTTCCAGTTTTAAGAAGATATTATTGCTATCTTTTTTTAACTGTTGAATATGCATCATAGTAATTCATAGCTTATAGTGCTTATATTTTATTATAATTATCTTTCATGACTACTATCACTGTTCTTGGTGATATTATTGTTAATAGTGTTTTATTTGTAGAGGTCTAATTTTTCCTGACTTGGCATGTTTTAATAAGGCAGCTGTGTCAAGGTTGTGGGATTTTATTGTCTCTGGACCGACCTTTCACTTAATTTTTCAGTCTGCAGTTTTTTAAATGACACAAAAAGAATGTACTGAGATGCGTTTTCCATATATGATTCCAGGTTAAGTATTCAGTTTCTCGCAAATGACTGTTTTTTTCCTTTCCATAGATGATGAAATACACAAGCTTTCTTTCAAAACTCTTGAGTTGGAAGACAATTTTTAGATTCCTTTGTAAAGATAGTGTAACTACTTGAATCCCCTCACTTCATATGGGAAAGCTCTCTATGTGACCATTTTATACCTCTGATTTCCTTTCTTTCCTTTGAATTTTGCTTATATTGACTTAATATTATATTTTATCAAGTGACTGTACATGTCACTAGAGTAAGACTGGTTCTTCTGTCCCATTATGAGCTAGAGTTTCTTAACAGATCTGCCGTCTTAAACTTCCTTCCTTGCCATACAGCCTACTTCCCGATGTTAACTGCCTATTCTTAATGCCATTTTCTGACCACTTCTTAAGTTCAGAAATCTTCAATTACTACCCATTGCCTCAGAATATAATTTCAACTTCTTGCCTTGGCAAGCAAATTCTTCTAATATCTGCACTAAATTTAACTTTCAAGTATTCTCTCAGATGATTCTACTTAGATCAAAGTATAGCAAACTGAACATGGGCAATCAGCATACATGTTCCAAGACTTTCCTGCCTTTGTAAAACTAATAGTTTATGTGCTTTGAGCTAAACTTACCCTCAGTCAGGTTATGGGCTATGTATGATGTACAGCATATTTCATGTAATCTTTCTCATAAATGATTAAAATTTAGATAATTATATATGTAAGGAAATTTATGCTTGGGGAGATTAAATTTGACTATGATGACACAGATTCAGTAGAACCCAGCTATTTCTCAACCCAGATTTTTCTCTCTTAGTAAGCTAAACTGTCAACATCTGCTCCCTCTTATCCCCAAGTAATCAATTGACCCATACTGCAGGCCTTAATGCCAAATTTTTCAAATCTAGTATATATTTGTGTATATAAATAATGCACATATATTTAAGTGCACAGCGGTTTTGTAATAAGATAAGGTCAATAATAAGAACCTCAGGCTTCTAGTATGTCATTAAGTAGATATACAGAGTAATTCATGCTTTGTAGAAGATTTTCCAGTACACTAAATCACTGAGAATGATATATTTTGGGGGCCCAAAGCATGGGAGGTACCATTGGAAGTACATTAAATATCACTTTGATAAATTATTGTGCCTAACATTCAGATACCATGCTTGTTACCACATGTCATGCAAACTCCTCAACTCCCTTATTTTTTCTCCACTCCGGTTATCTGAAAGAAAAAAAAAACACCTTATATATATATAAACAACATGGTTGGCGATAGTTTCCTTTTTTTTTTTTTTTTTTTTTTTTTTGAGAGGGATGGTGGGGCAGAGAGAGAGAGAGAGAGAGAGAATCCCAAGCAGGCTGCATACATCAGGGTCTGCACTCAGTGCCTTGGGATCATGACCAGAGCTGAAATCAAGAGTTTAGTGCTTAACCAGCTGAGCCACCCAGGCACCCTGGCTAGTGATAATTTAAATTTATGCTTACAAGCTTCAAATAGACACTCGATCATCCCTGTAAACCCTACTACGTTTGCTTCTCTATTCGTCACCCTACAGATATGTTACTAAAAAATAAGAGTAAGCGGCAAGAAGCTATCTTAATTTGTCACCCTCAGAGAACAGATCTATCTCCATCTTAGACTTTAGTTTTTGCTTATTTGTATCAAAATCACAGAAATATTCCTGCTCCTTTCAAAGGTCAACCCCTTTATTTTTTGCCCTACTACCCTGTCCTCCTCACCTTCTCAAATATTTTGTTTCATCAGCTCTCTGCTCTCTTCTGCAGCCCCTGATTCTCTCCACCTACTTGCTAAATCCGTCAGAAGACTAATATAATTTAGTATCTCCATTATCTCCATTCTTCCAACTCCAATCCTATACTTCTCATCCGTACAGGTCTATGTTTACTCTCTTAACTTCGTCATCGCAACTTTTACTCCTTCACTCACTCCAGACCACCTTCAGCCACCTTCCATTCAATGAACTTTCTCAAAGTCACTGATGCTAGGGCGCCTGGGTGGCGCAGTCGGTTAAGCGTCCGACTTCAGCCAGGTCACGATCTCGCGGTCCGTGAGTTCGAGCCCCGCGTCAGGCTCCGGGCCGATGGCTCGGAGCCTGGAGCCTGTTTCCGATTCTGTGTCTCCCTCTCTCTCTGCCCCTCCCCCGTTCATGCTCTGTCTATCTCTGTCCCAAAAATGAATAAACATTGAAAAAAAAAAAATTAAAAAAAAAAAAAAGTCACTGATGCTATCCGTGAGGCTGAATCTGATCATTTTTGTGTCCCCATTTTATACAGCATCACAATAGCTAAAAGTGCTGATGAATCTAAAATAGACTATCTCCCATTGCTCAGAGATCTTGTCTGAGTCCCAGACACATGTTTCTAAAAGCCTACATTAGGTTTGAACTTGGATAGATATAAGCATCCCATACTTAAAATATTAAAAATAGAAATTTTACCTTCTACCTCACCTATGGTCTTCTCTAGCTTAGTAAATGGTACAATTACTCTACCCATTTTACAAACCCCAAATTCACTCATTACTTTTGATTTTATCTTTCCTCTCACATCTAACCCATCTCGCAGCTGTCCATGTCTCACTTTTCCATTGCTCCCTTCCTAGCACAAGTCACTACAACCTTAAACTTGAACTACTGAAATACATTTCCTTAGTCGATTCTTGCATCTTATTCAATTTCTACATGGCAGCTAGAGAGAGTTGTCTTTTAAGAGTTAACAAAATGTTTGAAAGTCTTCTCGTTACATTTATAACAAAACTTAAAACTTATTACCATGTCTGATGAAGCTTTCAGGATCAGGCATGTGACCACATTTCTTTTGTCTAATCTCTTGGTGGTCTTTCATTCAGCATTTATTAATTACCTTGTTTGCCTTCTGTTCCTTGAAAACATGAGGATGTTTACAACCTTAGGGCCTTCTCACAGTTGTCTCCACCTAGAATATATATTTCTTAGTCTTGTCTCTTCTCATTCAGATCTTATCATTCTGTGAGAGAGGTTACCTGTGTCCTCTCAATGTAAAGTACTGTCTAAGCCTGACACTCTATCAAATCAAATTATTTTATTTCCTTCTTAGAAATATTCACTATCAGACCACATCAGTTATTTTATTTATTTGCCTTTTTGAAATTTCTGAGACCACCTGTTCCCCTGTCCTACTTACACAAATATACATTAGAACATAAAATTCACATGAAGAGAGAATTCTGTATTTTCCACTAGTGTCTCCCCAATATATGAAAAAGGCAAATTACTGAGTAGTAGTGCATTATCAATAAATATTTGTTGAATTAATGAAAGTCTTAAATGAATAAATGCTAAAGGCTTTTATTATATCCTGTTTATGGTGATTGGAGAGAAGTTTTTTGTTTGTTTATTTTTTACTGAGAGAGAATGTCCTTACAAAAAAAAAGAAATTTTAAAATAATAAAAGATGAAAAGACCAATACTAAGAAATTTAGATGAAAATAAGAGTTAACAATTAAAAGTGATTGCATTAAAAATAATACAAATCAGGAATTCAAGCACAATTTAAAGATTTCTACAGCAATTTAAATATGGTAGAACAAATGTATGAAATCAATGACATTAAAAATCCTAAAATAATAGTGAATAAAGATTATGATAAAAGGATACAATGTAAGAGGTGAAGATTATAAGCATTAACAGTAGGATTACATATTGAGGAAAATAAGCTCTAAGAGGTTAAGAGAATAACTATGAGAGGATTCAATCATCTGCATATTTAGGATAAGAACAGGTAAACTATAAGGCTAAAAAAAAGGAAACAAATAATGACTAGGTCAGTATAAATCAGGCAAATCAGATGTATCAAAACAGTAGTATAGTCCTGAACTTCCTGGATCTGTGGTTTGGTGTATGAAATTAATTTTCAAAAATTCTTGGCCATTGTTCCTTAGGTATTTCTTATACTTTGTTCTATTTTCTCCTTTGAGTATTCCAGTTATATTTATATCTTTTGAAATGGCCCCATAATTACTTGAAGTTCACTTTATTTTGTTGTGTTCATTCTTTTTTCTCTTTGCATTTTAGTTTGAGAAGTTTCTATTAATATTTCTTCAAGTTCAGAGATACTTTCCTCAGTCATGCCAGGTATACTGATGACCCTGAAGGAATCATTTAATTTCTTTTACAGTGTTTTTGACTTCTCATATTTGCTTTTGATTCATTCTTAGAGTTTCCATATGTCTGCTTACATCACCCATTGTCTTGCACATTGTCTATTTTATCTGTTAGAACTCTTGCTGTAACCATTGTTATTTTTCTTGCCTTCTAGAATATCTTATAATTTTTTGTTCAAAACAAGATATATCAGGTAGTAGAAACTGAGATATATAGGCCATTAGTGCAAGGTTTTTTTTTAGCTAGTAACTGGGCTGTATTTAATGTTTGCTGTAACTCTTAGTGTCAAAGGTTCATATTCTTCTAGTGTTCTTGCTATATTCTCTGCTGTCTTTGAACTTCCCTAAGAACTCTTTCTCAGTGTCTGTGCCTTGCTGCTCTTTGAGCTGCATATCAAGAGTTGAGCTGAGCTGGAGGGAGCTGAGCTGTTATTCTAGATGTCACAGTAGACAAGACAATAAGCCGAAACAAAGACAAGTTTTCAATCACTTATTGCTATAGCATAAAAACCAGGTTAAACAGGAGAAAATACCAGCTTCCTGAATGTTCCATTCTGCCCACCTCCCCCCGCCCCCTCACCCCACCCTGCCCCTGTAGTGCTGCTAGGTAAGGCTCAGTTGCATCAGTTGGGAAGGAAAAAATGTCCTAAACAAAAGTCTCCTGCTGTTTTATGGACCAAGGATTGGGGGTTGGTATCAAAGGATGGGTTGGCTGAGGCAGGAGATGGAGGGAGTGGACAGTAGTGGGAAAGTGTCAAGTACTAAATCAGAGTAGAGAAAAAATGTCTTTGGGTTCTATCCTCCCATAAGGAGGTCTAGGCAGAGATGTCTAAGTAAGACGTTGGCCAAGGATCCCCAAGAAAGGGGCTCTGAATGGAGGGACCTATGCTGGGAATATAGATATGCATAATATCATAGTCATTGCTTTTTATAATTAAATATCAGTCTTTTAATGGACAGCCTTTGTGACCAATATCAAAAGATATGTGAAATTTCATTTGTTTATATTGTATATTGGCCAATAGTAAGAAACGTGAGCTATATGGATCCCTAGCATCTGGAAAAACCACTGAAATACAGCAATGTTTGTTAATTGAATAAATAAATTAGAATTTTAATAAATATTTGCTGAGGGTCACCTGGGTGGCTCAGTCCATTAAGCATACAACTTTGGCTCAGGTCATGAGCTCATTATTCATGGGTTTGAGCCCTGCATCCAGCTCTGTGCTGAGAGCTCAGAGTCTGGAGCCTGCTTCAGATTCTGTGTTTCTGTTTCTCTCTGCCCCTCCCTGGCTTGTGCTCTCTCTCTCTCTCTCTCTCTCTGTCTCTCAAAAATAAATACATGTTAAAATTTTTTTAAAAAAATATTTGGTGGCACAGAGTTCAAAATTATAAATTCTGAAGAGATCTTGGAGCGCAGATTTCCTCTCTAGATAATGAGGAACAATGTGCTAAACAACATATCAGAGTAGATTATTAAGATAGAATTTAGAAACATTAACAATTATATGTAAACATAGACCTGAATTGAAACTTACTTCTGTCATCGCTCTTATCACATTTTTTATTTCTTTGTGAATAAATTCATTCTCAGTGAAAATTGTATTGTGGATGCTGAGAGAGAAGAATAATATTAGAATATTTTATTGCAAATTAAATTAACTAAATAGAAATAGGAAAAACAGAAGAACACAGCAAGCACTGGCTGTTGAATCAAAAGACATAGTCAAACATTATTATTTTAATTACCATATATTGATTGTGACATCATCCAGTATCAATGCCCAACTAAGAAATTCAACCTATATTTGCAAAGAATTTTGTGTTAAAACATCTATAAAAAGGCAGCCACTGTATACTCATGCTCTGGGTTGCCTTTCTGCTTCCTAACAATGATCAACAACTCATTGGGGAGACGTTCTCATGAATTTTAACCTCCTTTTGAAGTATTTAAAGACATGAAGTTCAATAGAAATATTGTTCCTCTTTGTCCCTTCTGAACGGAGCTAGTTTGTTTTTGGTTTTGTTTTGCCCATAGTTGGTGATCTTTACGACTGACTACAAGTGGAATTCTGTCAGTTTTAGGCGACAATTTGCATGGGTACGATAATGGACATTTGACAATCATTTTATTTCTATGACAAACATGAAGAGTGACAGGTGAATGCCTTTATTCACACATATACATATATGAATAAATACCTTCTGGTTTACCTCTGCTTATTCTGCAAATAATGAAGAAAATTATATTTTCCAGAATTACTTTTTAAAAGAATCATAAATTATTAACAAGAATTACTTTGAGAAGCTACTTGAGATGAATGTTCTCAGATTATCAAAGGGCATCATTATGCCGCTAGGTACAGTGGAAGAAAAATGCCTTTTGTTCTTAAAAGAAGAGAAGAAAAGAGAAAGACAGGCCATCAAAAGTAGAGAGCAAAATAAATGTCATGGAGTGATAAGTTCAAAAATGTTAATTCATGACCCCAGAATTTCAAATCCTTGGTGTGAGTGGCTTTAGGGTATATAGAAATCTGTCAGCTTCTGATTTCACATCCATATTGACATCAAATAAGGAGAAACTGAATGTGTGAATGTAAAAACTGGAGGCAGGGAGGCTGATGAACAAATGAGATTCTCAGATACCTGGAGGGAATTTACATTTTTAGATCACTGAATTAGAGTTTAGAGCTGAATGTACCTATACAACCAAAGAATGAAAGGGCACAGCTGACATTAAGTTTAATGACTAAGGAATCAAATAGTTAGATGTTATATGGAGTAGACAACAACCACTCGTAACTAGCTCCCCAAATATAATTACCTCACAAGAATATTTTAATTAGAGAAAAAACAAATATGGCTTTTATCCATATGTTTATTTTTCCCAAATCCCTTAGAATTTAGGCAGGCTAATTGGAAAATGCAAAAATGAAATAATGGTCAATGCATTTGGCATATCTATTATATATTTTGCACACATTAAGAGGGCTTAAAGAACAATCAAATGAATATATCTGCTCAAAATTATACTTTGTGTATAATCCCAAGGTAATTGGGATTCAGGTGGTTGTCACATAATTGAGCCAAAGAAGGTATCCAGGTGTTTATTTCTTCACTGCAGGCTAAGAAATGTTAGCTCTAAAGCCTACTAGTGCTAAGATCAAGTTTTTACACACCCAATTATTTTTTAAAATTGTCCAAATAAACAGACTTTTGGCTATTTAGAGCTTCCTTGCTTTGCATATCCTAGAAACATCATTCCACATCTGCTTGCCTTTTAAAGACAGACTCTTGTTATAATACCCTGGGCTGCTATGGCCCTTCAGTTCCCTGACCCACAGCCTACCTACCGTGCTTCTGATTGCCCTCATTCCCTTCCCCTCTCCCCTTCTGGATAGTGGCCTCCTCACTGTAAGCCTCTGTAAGTCTCATTCTGTGTGAGACTTCTCACATACAACTCTGTTCAAGCACCACCCAATAAAGCTAAATGTGTGTTACTGCCTTTTGTGGCAATAACTTTTTCCTTGGGATCATCCCCAAATCTTTTGAATCCCCTATGTAGTTACAGAGAAAAACACAAAAATCATGTTGGCAATGTGACGGACTAGATATGCTGGGGAAAAAAAGCAAAAACCCAAAACACTAAAAAATGTGAGAAAATGTAGAAAAATCCCCCAAAGCCAAAAACAAATAGGAAACTAGAAACACTGTTCCAGCATTCCAAACAAATATACATAGATTCTCTTTGACTAGACCAGTTTTGATGCCTATGCCCATTCTCTGAAACAACCAGTATGGCCAAGAGGATAGAAAGGAATGTTAGATTTATTAGACTCGGTTTCAGGTCCAACCCTGGAATTGTGGAGACAGGTTCCCAGAAACTATGGATTCAGAAATGGAAATTAGGGGATAGTAAGAACAATTGGTGGAAAAACGTATTCTGATTTGGCAAGCATCACAATGAAGAAAACTGTTCTGTTCCAACAAGAATTCGGGGTTAAAGACCTAACTGCGATGGGCTAAGCAGCTTTAGTAAAATTTTGGATGTCCACCTTCAAATTTCTTGACTAGTATCTCCCATGAGTTACTACTTAGCTCCAGTTCCTCCAGAGATATGTGGGGGAAACGGAAAGAAAACGTGTTTGATGTTCAAATAATATTAGACAACATTCACTTAATAAAGTTAAATGAGTTTCCTGTAAGTCTCCCTAAAATCATTATCAAGTTAAAACGCATTTTAAGTATGTAGTAAAAGGATGTGTTATATATCGTATCTCAAAAATGTTTAACCAACAAAGCCCTTTTTCTGGAATGGCATCACTGGATTAATTTCTGAGAGACTTACCTAGATAATTGCATTTCTAAACCCAGGTGCTGGCTTTGCTTGGTGGGCCAGCTGAGTACCTCTGTCTCTCATTTCTCACACCCAGGAGCTGTCCCAGTGCATACTTCCTTGATATCTCAGCAAAACACAGTCTGAATAACATGCATTTGCCATCTTTCTGATACTGAATACATTTAATTTTCTAATTGTGATTATTAATCATGTCAGGGAATTCTTCATGTGCACAAATTTTAACATAACCTCCTGATTGAAATTACTGAATTTACATTATTTCCAATAATGATCCAAAAGTACTCTATGTGATAGTTATTGTTACTTTTGATTTCTAGAATACTTTTTTTTAAGGTTTTTATTTTAGTTCCAGTAAGTTTAACCTACAGTGTTATATTAGTTTCAGGTGTACAATGTTCTAAAGTATTTTCATAATCTAAGGTCTGTGCGGTACTTGGGAAGTTATCTGTTTCAAGAAAGAAAGAACTTGTCCCCAATTTAAAACAAGACATATGCATTTTTAGACTTGAAGTTACTTTATCTGAGCAAGTCCAGAAAACTCTATTTCATTCATTGTCTTAGCTATGTTTGATAGGAGTGGCATTAGTTTTATATAATATAAACTCAAAAAGCCATATTTTAGACTGGATAGAAATTTATCTCTGTCATGCAAATCTCTGAGGTAGTGTGGCAGCTCAGTGCTAACATGTCGTGATGGATTCATGCTTCCTCTGGCTGGTTGATCTGACATCTCCAGAGTGTTAACCTTGCCATGTGATCCAAAATGGCCACTCCAAGTCCTCATTTCAACTACTGAGAAGGTAAAAAGAGGATAAGGAAGTCAGAATTAGGGCCTCCAAATGCAACATTCAATAGACATTATTCAAGTTACAAGCCAGTGATGCCCAGTAGATGTAGAATGCCAGTTACAAAATGCAATTTAAAATTTTCTAGTAGCCATATTAAAAAAGTACATAGAAACAGGAAAGGTTAATTGTTTTTAAAATGTTTATTTATTGCAGCACTTGGGTGGCTCAGTCAGTTGAGCATCCGACTTCAGCTCAGGTCATGATCTCACGGTTTCCTGGGTTCGAGCCCTGCGTCAGGCTCTGTGCTGTCGGCTCAGAGCCTGGAGCCTGCTTCGGATTCTGTGTCTCCCTCTCTCTGCCCCTCCCTCACTCTCACTAGGTCTCTCTCTATCTCTCTCAAAAATAAATAAGCATTAAAAAAATTTCTTTAATAAAATAAAATGTTTATTTATTTATTTTGAGAGAGTGAGAGAGAGCACAATTAAGGGAGGGGCAGAGGGAGAGGGAGAGAGAGAATTCCAAATGGGCCCAGTGCCATCAGTGCAGAGCCTTGTGTAGGCCTGGATCTCATGACTGAAATCATGACCTGAGTCAAGATCAAGAGTTGGATGCTTAACCAACTGAGCCACCCAGGTGCCCCAGGAAAAGTTATTTTGATAACTTTGTTATGCTTGACCTAATTTATCTACAATGTTATTATTTGACATTCAATGAATATAAAATTTTAATGAACTATTTTCATTTTTATATTGTCTTCAAAATCTGTTTTTTATTTACACTTACAGTATATCTTAAATTGTACCAAATTTTCATTGATAATATTTGTTTCGTTTTCATAAAATTTATGGCTGAAAAAGTAAATGCAACACCTGTTTTTCCAAACATACCTAAATATTTTTAACTGTATTAATATCAATTATTAAAATTAACTAAAATTTGATAAAGTTTAAAATTCAGTGCCTCAATCAAACCAGCCACAATTTTAAGTCTCAAACATGTGTCTAGTGGCTCTTATATTGGACTCTACGGTTATGAAACACTGACTGACAGTGGGGGCTCTGCTATGTGCACCTTATTTGTTTGTTTATTTTTATGAGAGAGAGAAGGCATGACTGGAGGAGGGGCAGAGAGGAAAAAAGGGAGACAGAGAATCTGAAGCAGGCTCCATGTTGTCAGTGCAGAGCCCAACACAGGGCTTGAACTTCCAAACTGTGAGATCATGATCTGACCCAAGTCAGATGCTTAACTGACCGAGCCAACCAGGCACTCCTATGTGCACCATATTTGGATCAGCATATTGTCCCTAAATGCAACTCCTGTTTGCTTTAAGTTAACAACCTAGAAGCTAGCCAGAAGTAAGGACTTGGTCAGAGATTCGAGGGTTTTCTGGAAATTTAGCTTTGTTCTGGCCAGCCATTGAACTATGTGTCTAGCTAAAGAGGAATCTTTCTATTACAAATCAGAGAGTGGATATTAAAGGACAATTAGCAATTTCTGCCACAATGCACCCAAATGTCCATGTATATGATCTCCCACACAGAAAATTATACCCTGTTATTGCATTTAGCTCAAAGCTAAGGGTCTCAGAGTAATGTGCAGTCCCATCAAAGTCCCATATGTGGCTCTTTATATTCCATCCACCTATAAATGAAAAGTATAAATTAAAAAGCAGTTTATTTTTCCCCTTCACAGCCAGTATAGAATTATGGTATAGGAACAGAAAAATTTCAACAAACCACTATTGTTCTAAGGAGATAAATGGGGTGCATGTAGCAGTCAATTGGGTTTTTTGCAATTATTGAATCCTGAAGACAGGATTTACATAGAATTCCTTGCCTATGTAATAGAGTAAATTCCTTGCTTAGTCCATCTGACAACACTTATTTCTAGTCTGTTGGAGGAATATCCTAACCCAATAGCCCCTGACCTGTCCTTCTATGTGGTTCTTCTTTTTCCTATATTTCATGGGACTTCATCTGAAATCACCATTGGAAGGCACGCCCTGCTTTGGAGCTTAGAGGTCTTTCTACAGGTGCAGGTTTGGACTCCGTTGTTAGGACTTAAGAATTTGAACAACCATACATTTGGTAGAGCTGTCTTTTTTCTGATAATGCTATACCCTTAAATTTTATATTATTTTACTTCTGTTTTCAGTTTCATTTCGAAGTAACCACAGATAATGATCTCATAAACTTTATTGCTGAAAATTGCATTATTTTATTTTCTGATCCCTCTGTTATGACTAATCCCCACTCCCATGCCCACAACTTAATGTATGCTCCCTTGAGACCATCTTCAAACAACAGGCTTGGATGGAAGGTATTAATTTCAACCACATCTTTAATTCTGGGTTACTTCATACTGGTTCCTAGAGATACTTCAAAAATGTTTGGAAGCATTGGCTTATTCTTTAAAGATAGTATCTTCAAAGCTATCCCTTATATCTGCTTCCATTTTGGGAAACAGAAGTAGAGGCATCTTTCAATGCTGCAAGGTCATATATGACCTGAATCTTTTAAATTAAATTAAAATTAAAATTTGAAGTCAGAGGAAACTTTCCTTAAAGAACTTTATTCCCTTCTGTTTTCACCTGCTGAAGATGGCAAGAAACAGCAAACATACTAACTTCTTGGGTTATGCCACCTATATCTTGGGAGCTACAGACATAATAAACACACTGTGTTCACAAAATGTTTTGCCATGCCATGGACAAGAGCATCAGTTTTGTAACTATGCAATATCAGTGTCCTGTTGCTAGAATTTGATTCTTGAACAAATCCAGTATAGCTTAGGTTTTACTCTGTGCCACACCCCTTTTCAAAACCAAATTTCATATTACTTAATCTTTAGGTTTAGAGTATGTATTAGTCAGCTCATGTTGCTATAACAGAATACCACAGACTTGGTGGCTAAAACAATAGAAATTTATTTTCTCACAGTTCTGAAGGCTAGAAGTCCAAAATCAAGGTTGGTTTCCAGTGAGGTCTTTCTTTCTGGTTTGTAGATGGCTTCCTTCTCATTGTGTCCTCCCATGGCCTTTCCTCTGAAAAGAGAAAGAGAGACAAAGAGATCTTGTGTCTCTCCCTCTTCTTATGAGGACACAAGTCTTATCAGGTTAAGACCCCGCCTTCATGACCTCACTCAACCTCCTTTAGCCCCTATCTCCAATACAGTCACATTTGGGATTAGAGCTTCAACACATGAATTTTGGGAACACACTATTCAGTTCATAACAGATTATAGCAGAGGACCAAAATAACATAGCTAAATTAAGTCATTTTATTTCCTGAGCATAATATGTGTCTACAAAATAATTATGGATTCAGGTTCCTTCCCCTTATTCTTCCATTTATAGATTGACTGGGTTTGAGATACTAAAAGGCCCTATGTGTATTTCACCCAGAGTGAAGAGAATAGGAAGGGACTAGAATGTTACTTCCCTTTAAGAGCTCTGCCTAGAATTCCATACATTAGTTTTGCTCATGTTCCATTGGCCAAGATTGTTTTATTTAAGAGTTGGAAGAAACATTTCCTACTAAACATAATCTGGTATAAAACTTTAAAGCATAGAATCAAAAATGTATAAGAATAAAAAGCATTCCAGTCTTCCTAAATGGCAGTGAACTAAAAGAGTCTCCAAGTTTTCCATTATGAGTATCTGTGAAGACAGGGAATTATAGAAACACAATTACATATTTTATAGAGTATTTGGAAAACAATATCCTGAGATAATACTCAAATTGAACTTCTCCCAACTGGATCATCATTGGGAAAGAGGAAGATTCAGATTCTAGGACATGGTAATTATTTCCTAACTTTCTACTGGGAAATTATTTCCTAACAGTTCATGTAGATCCTGTTCTGATTGAGACTCAGGCACTAGGCAGGGCCAAGTAATAAGTGGTAAGGAGAAGAACTGAGCAAGAATGGAAGATTAAATTGTGTGTGTGTGTGTGTGTGTGTGTGTGCATGTTTGTGTATGATTTACTTTTTCTGTTTTCCAGCCTCAAAATGTCATGGCTTTCTTTATCACTTCTGTTCTATTTGTCCTTGACATTTTATGCCTTTCCAAAGTCTATTTACATTTTAGTAGACTTTCAGGAAAGAGTGGAAGTAAACACCTGTTCAATCCGACATGTTGAAACCAGTTTGTATTATATTCATAGAAATTATATATATAAAGAAAATAAGCATATCTTTCACTAGAAGCTGAATATTGACTAACTGTCAAATTTTGCATTGACCATCAGTTTCCAGCTCCTTCTCTATCAAATCAAAATGCAAAGTACGGGCATGACAAGAACAAACCTCAATAGGGGATCTAGAACAATAATCATTAAAAAATTGGAGAATCCAATGTACGTAAAAGAAGTCATGTAGCATCTGCTGTGCTTTCCTCTCTTTGGAAACATAGAACTTACAGCAGGGCTTAGGAATTTGCATATTGAATAAATAAAAATATTACTGATGAAAACAGTAGAATCATATTAAAAATCTATTTGCTTGGGCTAGCAATTACTATGTGAGAAAATAAATGACGAAGAATGGAAGTACATGAAAGTAAATGCGGATTAGTTGACTTGACAAACTTTAGACAATCCACACGTTAAAAAAAAAACAGGAAATGTGTTTTTTAAGGGGAATGTAAGGAACATGTCAGTGATTTAAATTAGCTTTATTGAACAGATTGAAATCGGTGTATATTTTACCCTAAGTGAACATTTGTGAGTGAAGACTTTTGAACAACTTTCTGTAATTTTATTGTAATAGAATAGTTTATTGTAATAAAAATAATGGTTAGGCTTCTTTTAAACAGAGAAACAAAACTGTTGTTTTTAGGAAAAAGAATTGTGGTGAGCAGTTAGTTCTTCCAGATCAAAACTGGTGAGCTTAAAGGAATCACTGCTGTTTACAAATCAGAGAACAAGAAGGTGTAACCTTGTAGATCCGTTGATTATCTATCAGATTATCCGCTTGACCTCAGCCAGATCCTCAACAGAATCAGCAGAAACTTTGTTCTGCAAGGGGAGCTGGAAGCCAAATAAAAGTCAGTTTCCAAATCCGTTTGCTCAGCACAGATACAATTTATGTTTCTCCTTTTGCTTAGCAAGCAGTTGTGCTACGAATTTTTATCTTGAGAATTTTGGTGGTAATGAAACATTGCTGTAATTTAGGATGAGCCAAGCATGTATAAAAATGCAAAAATCTGTCTTCCTTGGCCCACTGAGGCATCTTTTAAAAAAATCTAGTTGAAATATGTATGACTTCCCTGAGCTCTTTGGCATAATTCATCATTTAAAAAAATCAATAAAGAAGATTTTATTTTCAATTAGTAAACATTTGTCTGCCAAGGAACTAGACACTCTTGATTTCTCTATTACATTTGAGATTTTACAATACAAGAATATTCAACTGTCTGTATTTATATAACAATACATTGAGTAAATTGCCAGCTAATCCCTCTAAATGCATATGGGAAAAGATGGATTTTTCATCATCATATCAGGCAAACAGTAGATGCTCAGTAAATGCTGTCTTACTTTTATTGCTCAAGTTTTTATCCAGTCCTACTTTATATGAAATATCTAATAAGGAAATATAACTGTTTCTTTTTTACCATCAATATTTCTATCTCCTAAAGAATATAGGGAAATATTGCCTGAAAGAAAATAACATCACAAAGAACAAATTGCTTTGTAACTATTTGTTTGAATTTATCCATCAATATGTTGATTTACAAAAAAAAAAAAAAAAAAAAAGTGTGGGAGGGGCGCCTGTGTGGCTCAGTTGGTTAAGCATCCAACTTCAGCTCAGGTCATGATCTCGCTATTCGTGAGTTTGAGCCCTGAATCAGGCTCTCAGCTTGGAGCCTGCTTCAGATTCTGTGTCTCCCTCTCTCTCCTCCCCTCCCCTGCTCACGGTCTGTCTCTCAAAAATATAAAAAAATTGTT
Source organism: Lynx canadensis (assembly GCF_007474595.2). NCBI lineage: Eukaryota > Metazoa > Chordata > Mammalia > Carnivora > Felidae > Lynx > Lynx canadensis. Next base: position 85,548,237 of record NC_044309.1, on the reverse strand, counting down.
TTTTTAAAGTGTGGGAAAAATAGTCATCAGTAACATAAAACTATAAAGATTTTCTAGAAACTATATAAAAGGAAACCTAAGCTTTTAATATACTTGTCTTGATGAGCACTGACTAAGGTCTGGAAGTGTTGAATCACTGCATTATACATGTGAAACTGATATAACACTGTATGTTAACTGCACTGGAATTAAAAAAAAACCTAAGATTTAAATGTGTTTCATCTGATTATTTTATACAGATAACAGATCATTCTCTTGACATTAATAACTTTAATCAAAACTTCACTTATTGCCTAGAAAATACAGGAACTCAAGTATTGACATGGTCCATCAACATTCTTCAAATACTTTGCAGTTTTAGCACAGACATAAAGCTCTTTATGTGAGAATAAAGACAAAAATAATAAAACAAATTGTAAGGGAAATGTATATAATAAATCTGAAAATGAATACTGGATGATAAACTTATAGGACTGACTCCTTTAAAAGCAGCTTTCATGGAAAGATTTCAAAAGTTTATAAAACTCCATAAGCTTATTAAGCTCTAAGAGGTTGGTGAGGCAGTGTTTTCAGCAAAATGTTTAAAAGAATTAATGTGACTGGTCATTTTATAATGCCCTGACCTGTCCAGAAGACTGTGGAATAGCTCACTGTAGAAATACCTCATATTTCACCACGTCAAGAATCATACTGTCCTTTATTATGAACATAGCATGATAAAAATATACAAAGGCTATACAAGGAGTACGGATGTGGGGGGGTAGTGAAAATACTCATATTGATGGTTAGAATATATATCCACAAAATTTCTGGAAAGATACCTTTGCAGGACCTACCAGACTTTACAACCTTGTGCATTTGAGTGGGAAATCCTACATCTGGAAATATAAACCCCAGAAATACACGTTTGCAAAGGTTCTAAAAGAATCTTCCTTGCAGGTTTGTTTATAATTTCTAAATATTGCAAATGACCAAAGTGTTGATAAACAGATAGATGACTGTATAGTATATGGTGCGTCCACACTGTGGGAGGCTCTGGAGTGTCTAAGAATAATGCCTCTATCCCCAGTCATGAAAATATCGCCAAAAGTTAGTGATTGAGATACAAAAGTCGTCAAAAAAGGCGTATCCCATGATCTCTCATAAGTAAAAATGACAAAGGTATAGAAGTTCTTTATTAACATGTAAATGCGTGTAAATACACAGCACAAAAACACACGCCAAGTTTTTAAGAGTGGTAATCACCAAGGATGAAAGCAGGACTGGGAAGAAGAAGAAAAGGGAACTTGCACAATTTCATTCTTTATATTTGAATCTTTGAATTTTTTATAGTGAGAATATATTTGCTGTATAATAAGCAAGGATGATATATCAAAGCCAAATATGAATAATATTTGGATTTTTCATAGTTTTTATAGTATTGACATAAGTAATAATAAGAAACTACCATTTATTTAATGTCACAGATGTCCTAGGCAGTGAATGAGGTACTATATATACATAAATAAATACTCATACACACACATAGACATATATATACATATATACATATATATTAAATCAACACAGTAGGCTGACTCTCCTAGCTAAATCCCATTGGAAAATTGAAAAGAATTTATTTTCTTCGGATATTCCTGCCTTTCTGCCTGCTACTTATCTATTGAATTCAAATTAAGAACAGCCAAAGCATGCATGTGTGAGTGTATACACATGTGTATATATATATATATATATATATATGCACACACACATACACAAACGCACCACATTTAAGATTTAAATCCTGCACATATCCCTGAAGGCAGATATTACAATCACCGTCACTGTGCCTTTTTAACTACTAGATGCATCAGCAGTCACAGAATATGTTTTAATTTACTTAATACAGATCATTTAGGAAAACATTCACACTAAAGGGATCATCTAAAACTAGTTATTTTTATTTTATCTACAAACCACCTCAAACAGGTACAGTGTGACAAAATGTAGTTGTTCCTTCCTGACACAAGGCATTGCACTCCTGACCACCTTTCTCCCTATTATTTTATCTAATTATGCAACTAAAATCCTGTTATTTCATACATGGTAATGATGGGAAAAAAATATTCCTGTCCTATCGACACTGCTTTGCTTTAAAACCAAAATCAATGCCATTATGTAAGGCATCTTGGAATTAATTTCCCAGGTTGCATTTGAAGTTTACCTGAAGATGCACTCTGCCTTTGGCTCAGTTAAACAATTTTCTGTTCAGCTCCAGTTTTATTACTGACATCTATATATGATACTTAAAAAGAAATGGAAAGACAGAGTTACCAATAAGAAGCAACAAACACATGCTCATAACAAAAAGGTTGCTTAGGTTTACATCCATATCATGCCACTTTGTTCTTTTGTCTTATCATTAAATGCTCTATTTAATCCATACCCTCAGAAATGTCTTTAAACAGTACCATTTGATGGCCATACATAAGACATTTCTAAGTTACAATAATTTGAACGAGACATTCTGCACACTAGGCTGAATCCCTACTAGCTAATTCCCACTGGAGAACTGAAAATAGCTTGTTTTCTCTAGGTAATTTTGCCTGCTAATTATCCATTCAATTCAAATTAAGAACAGTCAAGACCTATATAAAAAGGGGTCAGTCAAAGTGACTTGTTTCTCTAAAATGGTACTAAAAACTATTCTTCCTCAACATATAAGATTAGAGTTTTCTTCATACACACATTTGGTCACACTCAATAAATAATTATAGGACACATGGGCAAATCACATTTTAAAACATCTGATAAAATGTAATATTCATTACAATATGGTCAAAGTAAAATTTTAACAATTAAAAGGTGATCGTTACTGGCAACTGTCTCAACCATGTGTTGAATATTTATTTTATGGTATGTACCATTTTTTCCATCTTTATTTTTGTTCTTGGCCATAATTACTTAAGAAATCTGTTTTTTTTTATTTTTCGTAAAGATTTTTTTTAATGTTTATTTATTTTTGAGAGAGAGAGAGACAAAGAGAGAGACAGAGAGACTGTGAAAGTGGAGGAGAAACAGAGAGACACAGAATTTGAAGCACAGAATCTGTCAGCACAGGGCCCAACACAGGGCTTGAACCCACGAAGCATGGGATCATGACCTGGGCCAAAGTGAGCCGCCCAACTGACTCAGCTACCCACGTGCCCCATAAGAAATATTCTTAAATCAAGTACTTTGCAACTCTTTAGACAGACTTATACCATACGTACTTTCTGCTATTTGAAGTAATAGTGACAGAGCTCAGTGACAGAGGTCAATGACAGAGCTTTGTGACAGGATAAAATTCTACAGATAATCCTATGACTCTGGACCATCTCATTTTTCTTTGTGTTCTTTTCATCTGTAAAGCGATAGGATAATGCTTGACATTGTCTAATATTGCATTTAACAATCTATGTTTCTAATTTTCATTCTTTTTTTCTTGTTGCTATCCTTCAAGACTACCACAGGGTAGATAACGTTGAAATGATTGAAGCCTGTGTCTATTTGAGAAATATTTATTAAAATCAAGTTATTGTGCATGTTGTATAAGTGATAACCCAGAACCTTTGGCAAGATTTTAGACAAAGCCTATTATCATCTCCTATGTTGTAGATATTATAAAAATCACAATCACCAACTACTATAAAAAATATGTGATTATTGCTATTCAAGTTAAAGAATATCCTATACACTCTGTTTCTTCATGTTACTTAATGGTAATTTACAAATTGTGGGCTCTCAATAACTAAACCAAGAAACATTTTTGTAGATATTTTTGTAATAAAAGTCAATGAAACAATAACTGTCCCTTACAGATTTTGTAATATAGGAGCTACTCTGTCTTCCCTATCAGTAATTGGGATAAGCTAATACAATAAAAAAGAAACAGAAACTGATCTCAATAGAAAAAAATTGTACATAGGATCAATACAGTCTTACCCTTTCTCACAGCTTGACCAATTTTTAGGCAGGTTTCTTCCTGTGTCTAGGCCCTTGATCCCCAACCCCACTTTCCTTAGACCATTTACTTTAGTACAACTGTCACTGTAAACTTTTTCTTTGTTCCTTTGAAATGTATGTAAATCTTCTCCAAGTCTCTTGTCAGTTTTACAGCCTAGGCATCTTTTTTTTTTCTTAAGGATCTGAGAGCCATCTTTAAAATATAAACACAGAGGAAGATAGCAGCTCTATTTCCCAAGTTTCTACGAGAAGGCAGGAACCTAACTTCTGAGGGCATTGTTCCAACTTGTAAAACTACCTACTGTTATGAAGGTAATGAAAGTTTGCTTTTTCCATCAGCCACAACATTCTTCTAGATATGTCTCCTGAGGCAAGGGAAACAAAAGCAAAAATAAACAATTGGGACTACATCAAAGTAAAAGGCTGCTGCACAGGAAGGAAACTACCAACAATACTAAAAGACAACCTACCGAATGGGAGAAGATATTTGCAAATGGTATATCTGATACAGAGTTCGTATCTAAAATAAATAAAGATGTTAATACAACTCAACACCAAAGAAACCCCCCCACAAATAATCCAATTAAAAATGGGCAAAAGACATCAACAGATATTTCTCCAAAGAAGACATACAGATAGCCAACAGACACATGAGAAGATACTCAACATTGCCCATCATCAGAGAAATGAAAATCAAAACCACCATGAAATATCACCTCATACCTCTCAGAATGGCTAAAATCCAACAACACAAGAAACAACAATTGTTGGCAAGGATGTGGAAAAAAAAGGAATCCTTATGCACTGTTGGTGGGAATGCACACTGCTATAGCCACTGTGGAGAACAGTAGAGAGGTTCCTCAAAACTTTTTAAATAGAACTATCTTACGATCCAGTAAGTGCACTACTGGGTATTTACCCAAAGAATATGAAAACACTAATTTAAAAAGATACATGGACCTCTATTTTTATTGCAGCCTTATTTAGAATAGTCAAATTATGAAAACAGCCAAAGTGTCCATTAACTGATGAATGGATAAAGAAGATGTGGTATATATACACAATAGAATATTATTCAGCCATAAAAGACAAAATCTTACCATTTGCAACAACATAGGTGATTCTAGACAATGTAATCCTAAGCAAAATAAGTCAATCAGAGAAAGACAAACACTATATGAATCACTCATATGTGGACTTTGAGAAACAAAATGAACAAAGGGGGAAAAAGAGACAAATGAAAAAGCAGACTTTTAACTATAGAGAACAAACTGATGGTCACCAGAGGGAAGGTGGGTGGGAGATGGGGGAAATAGATGAAGGGGATTAAGTGTACACTTATCATGATGAGCAATGAGTAATATACAAAATTGTTGAGTCACTATATTGTATACCTGAAACTAATTTAACATCACAGTTAACTACACTGGAATTACATTTATTTTTATTTATTTTTTTTTTTTTTTGCTTTTCCTTTGAGTAAAGCCAATTAGAGAACAAGATGACCTAGGATATCTGCACTCCTGCTCTTGAAAATTCTCCAGCCTTTTTTCAGCAGAATTAAGTTCAGTCTCTTTTTCCTTTTGCAATAGATTGAATAAAGTCTTCCTTGCCTGTTTAACTTCAGTGCGATTTTGCTTTGACACGTAAGAACTATGGTCAGAAAATAAAAGATGTATCAAATTTGTTTAATTTGGGGATTTATAAAAACAACTCCACAAAAATCATAATCATGATATTGAGAATGCATTGAAACCTATTCAAATCTTATTCTTATAAACTGTTCAGGTAGACTTAACTTATAACAAATATTTTAATTTTGAATTAACGTCTGTTGAAGACAAATTTCACAGTGTAGCTGAATTATTTTCGTTTATATCAAAGTCTCCAGCTTTACGTAAAATTACCACAATTCTGAGCTTATATTCTGTTGATTTAGGATCCACAGTAAATGGTTTCTTGCTTGCAAGAGCTGGTATTTTAATAGAATGGACAAATATTGATTTAGAGGGAATTACTAAAAGCCTAGATGAGAAAACTAAAACAAGTCTAAAGATGAAGCCGAATGCTGCTTATATGCAGGCTTGGTGCATTATATATATAACAAAGAACAGGAGAATGCGTCCATAAAATAGTGAAAGGACACTAATAGAAGATTCATAATGCACTGATCTTAAGTACAATTCAATAAATGTAATGCTTTTTGGTGCTTTCAAGCTTCACCTCAGATTGCTTGTTCTTTAAACAATGGTTAGAGTTATCTTTTAACAGCTAAAGATGAAAGAAGCTACCATGCAAGAGAGAAAAGATTGAAAGAACAAGGAAACAGACAATAGCCACTTCAGATGGGGAATGATGTGATTGGAATGTTCTTAAATATTAGCGAGAAGACAAATGAGAAAGAAGAATAAAAGAAACTTCAAGGATTTCTTTTTACATTTGTTTTTAAAATCTCTCATGGGTTCACCTTCATGTATTTCATAGAACTGGAGGGCATCTTTTATCTTGTAGCTTCTTAGGTCTGTTTACAAATTTGCTTTAAAAGACTGAGAGAGTGAGGGACAGAGAGACAGAGAGGGGCAGAGATAGAGATTTTTGTTTCTTGTTTTTTTGCTTTTTGTTTTTTCTTTTTGCACATTATTAGTTAACAATGTATATTTTTTATTTTAAAGTACGGTTTGTTATGTCTACACATAAAAAAAATTAGCAATGTAACCTACTGAGATATATGGGAAGTCAATAATCACCAATATCATCGCCTTTTTTCTTTCTCTAAATAAACTGAATCAAATGTTTTGTTTTTTTTTTTTAGGTATCATATAAATGTAACCTGAGATAAAGTTCCATTAAAATAATCAGGAAACTTACAGCCTATTCATTTTGTGTCACTCTTTATGTATAACTTTTTGAATTGATGTACAAATTCCATTGTCCACTTGAAAAATGAAAAAGATATCAACAAACCAGGGAAGTGATCATGGCAATTAGGCAAATGAAACAGAATTCATAAAAATTAATTAGTTCTGGCATGAAGCAAAATAACAAATAACTTGTTTCTGTTTTCACACAATTCTATGTGCAGCTTTTATCATTATTTAGGATTGAGCAGATTGTGTTTGGATAAATGCTTTAGCCAAATGAGATACCAGTAGAATTTCCTTCCAAAAGCAATTGGTCTGTGGGAATCTGTGGAATTGAGATTTAAAACAACAACAAGAAAACAACTCTGAAGAATTAATTTGACAATGGCTTTTCTTAACATTTTCTGTGTGTGTCTCTTACTGTTTTACATATGAGGCAATCTAATTAAATAAAAAATCATAGAATTTCAACACTTGAAGAGTGATTGTCCAAAAATTTCTCCAGCACTGAAACTACTCTGTGGCATTGAAGCTTTACCTGTCTTGGCTCAGTTTCTAGAAACTTATCAGTTCCCAAATAGTCTCACCATCTGAGAAAGCCAGTGATGCTTGAAGAAGTCATGTTTATGTTGCCCTTTACCTACTTTGTTGCCATTTATGTTTTTGGGCTCAAGTTCTACCCACAGAAACCTAACACGTCTAATTCCTACTCTGTGTAATGGCTCTTTCAACACTTAAGGAGATCTTTATGTGATGAACAAATACAATTAAAAGAGATAAATTATATACCATTAAAAAATATATCAGTTTCCTTTCTTGAATATTTTTGTTTTTTAGTAACATAGTCATTCTTTTAATGTTTTTTTGTTTATTTATTTAGAGAGAAAGAGAGAGAGCAGGGAAGGGTCAGAGAGAGAGGGACACAGAAAGAATCCCAAGCAGGTTCCATGGTGTCAGCACAGAGCCCAATGCAGGGCTCGAACCTACAAACCATGGGATCATGACCTGAGCCAAAACCAAGAGTCCAACACTGAACAAACTGAGCCACTCAGGCACCCCAGAAACATAGCCATTCTTAAACAAGTGTGGTCCAACACCTCTGGGTGACTGTCATATATTCTCTGGATTTTTATTTTTAAAGCTACTTTCACCTAAATATAATCTTAATGAAGAAGACTCATTAATGTTGTCATAGCTCCACTCTGTGGACATGTCCTTTTAATATTCTACGTGATGAAAGGGGAAGTTTGCATTAAACAATTTTGAACTGCTCGACAATAGTTTGATTTGCATGCTGAACTAGCCACTTTCTTGACACCATTCTTACTTAAAAGAACACGTGACAGACAAAAAGAGATTATTCAGAATTGACTATCAGACAGAAATTTACTCAAAAATGGATGAAGTGAGCTGTTCAAAAAACATGACAGTATTTATTGCCAATAATAAAATTTTAGCTTCCAAATAAAAATTTAAAACTTGAATTTGCTACCATAAATTTATCCTTCTAATAAAGATTTTTCTACTAAAGAGACCAGTATAGGATAGCAACAGTGAACTAATATTTTCCAAATGACCAATCACTTATGATACAAAATTATACATGAGAAAAAGATGCAAAGTATGAAATATACTACTGAATACTAATACACAATTTACTGTTATAGTGTATGAACTTTTGATTGGTATGGGGTCAGACCTTACATTATAACTAACTTTTAAGAAATTATTCCTTGCTGGGGCGCCTGGGTGGCTCAGTCGGTTAAGCGTCAGACTTCAGCTCAGGTCACGATCTCACCGACCGTGAGTTCAAGCCCGGCGTCGGGCTCTGGGCTGATGACTCAGTCTGGAGCCTGCTTCCGGTTCTGTGTCTCCCTCTCTGTCTGCCCCTCCCCCGTTCATGCTCTGTCTCTGTCTCAAAAATAAACGTAAAAAAAAAATAATTAAAAAAAAAAAAGAAATTATTCCTTGCTGATTTTTGACATAGTATCAAAAGGAGACAGAGTTATCTGCAAAAGTTGTTGAAATACTCTTTCCATTTTCCTACTTCATATCTGAGACTGTATTTGCTTTATACCTGTCAACAAAAAAATATATATCACAAATGCTTGAACTCAGAGCAGGTATAAAAATCCAGCTATCTTCTATTTAGACAAACTTTAAAGAGATTTGTAAAATGTAAAAAAATGCCACCCTTTCACTATTTCTTTTGTTTTGGAAAATGCATTTATCACAAAAATATGTTATTTGTGTTAACACACTATATGCTTGTTGCTTTTTAAAATGAATTAATAAATAAATGCTTTAAAATTTGCTTTAATTTCTAATGTGATTAATATTGATCAACATCACCTACATAAATGAAAGCTCTTTGAGGTCCTTGGTAATTTTTAAGAGTGAGTAGAAGTCCTGAGACCAAAGAGTTTGAGAGCCACTGATCTGAGCTTATTTATCTCTCTGTGTGTATCTCTTGTTTCAACTTCGTACTACCTTATTCAACTTTACCTGAGTTAATTTAATCCTTGAAATCACCACGTTCTTTCTGGTCTTCTGGTCTTTTCTTTTGTTCTGTAATACTATCATTCTTCTGATTTTCCCCGCCAACTTTCTCTTTTTCTTCAGATATCTTCTAATATCTTCTAAGATAAATATCACTTCCTTCCAGAAGCTTTATAAAAGCACCTAGTCTACTGTATTGTAATTACATGTTAAATTGTCTGTCTCCATGCTAGATGTCTCACTTGTTCATCCCTAATCCCCTACAATTTAAGAATAACTAACATTTGTTGAGCACTTTGCCCTAGGCACTGATTGACATTTTGCATGTATTATTTCATCTAATCCTAACATCAAGCTTATTAGACAGGTTTCCATATTCTTCTTTTAATGATAAAGATATTAGCAGAGAAGTTAATAATAAGTAGCCTAGATTTCATTGTCAGCAAATATTGAAGCTGAGACTCAAACTGCATTTGTTGACTCATTACAATAAACTTCACCTCAGTGCCTGTCACCTAGTGAGCATTCAACAAATATTTGCTAAATAGAATTTTCTTTCAAAGATGTTTTCTGTCCTTTGGTTAATTTCCTGGATAACACAACATTATATATTTTCCTTCAATGTCATTATTTAATTTTTTTTGCAATTAAGTAGGAAAAATAAAGGCTTTAGACTGACAAAATTTAGAATATGATATATATATACATATATGTGTATATATATATACATATGTATATATATATATATATGTATATACATACTATTTCTTAGAATTAGTAAAATATTACCTAGCCTCAAGACTGACAAGAAAAATCAAAATTATATTGTTGGAGAATTCCTCCTGAGGTAGTATTTAGAAAGAATATTCAAAAACATACTCAATTTTATTGTCTTTAGTCTCCTACGACTACAAGTGGAATTGTGAAACACCTCATAAATTTCTTATATTCTCATTCTAAAGGACAGTTCTCAAATAAATGAGTGTGAAATCCACTGGCCATGAACTATGCTACAGAATAGTGATATTGAAATTTTGATACTACCTACTCTAGAAGGAATAAAATTGCCAGCCCTAAACAGGACAATTACCCATTTCATATCCCTGGATTCAGTCTTCTTTGATGGTCCAAACATTACTCAACATTTCAAATTAAGATGGAAAGATACCTCTAGGCAGATGTACATTCTCTTCCACATTTCCTGCTGTCAGTTCATTTTGTTAGCCCTTCTATTACGTTTTCAGTGTCACTATGATCTGGAGATGAAAGGGGTGATATTTAAATTATATAAAAGTAACCAAACCTAAAGGTAAATTTATAGGACAAAAAAATTATGGTGGGTATATAGTGAATATACTGAAATGCAAACATGTCCTGGAGTGGGGAAAGTGAATTCTATATAGAGCTGAGTCAATGAACCACTTGGACCCAAATCAGATTGAATGAACTATGTTAAGTAAATAGTCTTATGAGACACCATTCAACTACACATTTGCACGTGAACACTTATAGTATAATGAGGCTATAAAAGTAACCTAGACAGACTCCGTGCATTCTTAAACTTTATATTATCACAACTCTCAAAATTTGAATAAAAGAGGGAATGTGAGACACAGACCAACAAATAATGTGTTAATTAATTGGTTACCTCTGTAGAAAACTACTGCTCCATCCCATGGGGGAAACTATGAGAAACTACATAGAATGTACCTCAGAATTGTCTCTTCTCTCCAGAGAGTAAAGGGGCTGGTTGAACTATACACCAACTCCTGTTACTTATTTGTTCGGGAATGACCCAGGGGACTCTTAACTATCTTGAAATTTCACTGCTAAAACAGCTTTCTACAGCTAAGGAGAAAGCCACGAGTCAGCAAAGCAAAGAAACTGCTTTTTATATATCGTAAATATATGACATGGCACACAGATATATGATATATAGGATATGACACAGATACATATACATAAGATATAATAAGATATATAAGATACATATATGATATGGCACACAGACCAGGTGAGTGAACAGTGCACTATAGCTGTGGTGAATCCAGGTCAGTCAAGGAGATTTAGCATAATATATCCAAGCATGGATCATCAGCTATATCACTTGATTCAGCATGTTTCCCATATGAAGTCCTCTCTGTTGCTGACTCTTCTAGGTGGTACTGTGTGCAACCTCTAAGATTTGTTCACAGTACTTAAGAAAACAAGTTATAGTTCCCATTTGCGGCTATCAGAGGTCATAATTTATATTTGTCATCCTTTTCGTCCACTCACACTAGATTTCCTTCACTCTTTTTTTTTTAATTTTTTTTAATGTTTATTTATTTTTGAGACAGAGAGAGACAGACCATGAACAGGGGAGGGTCAGAGAGAGAGGGAGACACAGAATCTGAAGCAGGTTCCAGGCTCTGAGCGGTCAGCACAGAGCCCGACGCGGGGCACGAACCCACGGACTGCGAGATCATGACCTGAACGAAGTCAGACGCTTAACCGACTGAGCCACCCAGGCGCCCCTAGATTTCCTTCACTCTTGCCCAACATTTCAACTGATGTAAGTTGTTTGTCTGGTGGAGTCACCATTTATCTCTGGGGTATCTGAGTCCTTGGTGCCCTTCTCCTTATCAGATTAGGTTTTAGCAATTGTCCATGCACAATTGTCACTAGTCATGAAAGTTCCAAGGGATGCCCAGAAAAACCTACAAGTTTCAAACATATTTATCTCTATCCCCATTATATAGGGAATATACAAACCAAAGCTTCTCATGAAAAGTAGAATTGATTATCTCCATTAGTATAGTAAATACTTTCTTTACCTACTCATTCACTCACATGAGGACTCCAAAATGATCAGGCAACAGGAATATTTTTATGTTCAGTGGAATTCTTATAATGCACCCAGACGAAAGCATACTGCCTGATGACTAGGATCTCTAACCCAGGAGAGTCTAGAGTTGCACAGGCACAAAGCTCAAATTCTGCAAAGTCACTGAGAGTGAGAAGAACTAATCCTACTTCCACTCTTTGGTTTGGGAATCCAACTTTTCTAGCCTATTGGCAAGTGTGCCATAGATATGTTTTAGTCCAGCATATATACTGTTTCCCGGAAAACAGCAACCAAACCCTACAGGCTGTCATCGTCAGATTCGTTCCCCGTTCCAAAGTGGTTTTACCCAGGATCCTATGTCAAGAAATCAGATTTTTTGTAATCACGTAATCTTCTGGTCTAAGTAATCAATCACATAGTATTCTGGCCTAAGTAATATAGGCAGGAAGGCAAACCCATATCCAGAGTAGATGAGTATCCCAATAAGATAAAAACTTTGTCCCCTCCACAGTAAAATTATATCAGAAATTAATTCAGATATAATTAATAGACTTTAGAGGCCTGTCTAGATTCTTGAGAGATGTTACCATACCTGGGGCTAGGCATTTCTCTCTCTTCTTATGATTCAGGAATTCAGGAACTGCTAGATTAGCATTGGTGAGAGGGAGCTCATACTATAATTTGTGTATAAATTCCATCCATGTTTCCACAGCTGCTTCATAAAATACAATGTTTGAACTTCCCTTATCACCTAAAAAAGTCACAGAAAGAATAAAACTGGAAGACATAATATTCTTTTGAAATGTCATCTTTTAGTTTTAGTAATTAAAAAATATATATGGATAAAATTATCTTTATAAATAAAATGCAATGAAATAGGATTTACTCAAGACTTATTTGACCTTTTAGTTGAAAAGATAATTTCTGAAAGCAAGTATATTTTCATCTTCTTTATAAATATTTTAAATTAAAATTACTCTTTATACTTTAGCTAGACTTTACAGGGAAAACCAAGATCTCCACTCAAGAAAAGCTTAAAGTTCATGTGTATTTAAAAAAAATCAATTACAAACCGAAATCAGAATTATCCTCCATGAAGTAATGAAAATTATGACTTTTTAGAATATCAAATCTGAATGTTCATCACACATCAAGGCTGAATTTAAATGTATCAGATACTCTAAAATATTTTAAGCACAAGGTTTTAAAAAATGCTCATTATCAACTAATATCATTTTCTGCAGGAGTGATTTATTATGCAGAAATTTTCAAAATATTTTTATCACAATACATTGGAAACTTGTCAAAGATATTACCTATGTATTTTACACTATCTCTTTTGAAAATGTGAAGTAAAATGATATTCTAGAAATGGAGAGCTATTATCATCAATAGACAGTGAAAATGCATATTGAAATTAAATGCATGGAAACCAGATGATGACATAGAGAAGTATTTCCTTTATTACACTCAGAACTCTACTTTTCTCCTATTTGATTTTTTAAGATTTTATATATTTAAAGCAGTTTTAGGTCCACAATAAAACTGAGAAGGAAATACAGATTTCTCATATATCTTGTGCCTCCACTCACGCACAACCTCCCCCACTACCAACATTACTCTCCTGAATGGTACAGTTTTTAACCAAAGATGAACCTCCATTGACACATCACAATCACCCAAAGTCCAGAGGTTACCTTAGGATTCACTCTTAGTGTTATGCATTCTGAGTTTGGACAAAAGTATAATGACATATATCCATCAGTGTAATACCATACAGAATATTTTCACTGCCCTAAAAATCCTCTGTACTCTGCCTGTTCATCTCTCCCCACCCACTATCCTTGGCAACCACTGATCCTTTTATTGTCTCCATATTTTGATCTTTCCCAGAACGTCATATAGTTGGAATCATACAGTATGCTGCCTTTTCAGATTGGCTTCTTCCACTTAGTACTATGCATTTAAAATTCCTCATGCTTTTTCATAACTTGATAGCAAAAGCCTTGGATTTTAAAATCTGGATCACAAAACACCATGTAGCTTCACTCATTTACAAACTTCATAAAACAATGGAGAGGTAATGGTATCCAATTATAAGTTACTGAAGCCAGGACTATGTTGATCTGGTCTAACATTGTAGATGGAGGAATTAGCAATGTCTGACCCAGGAAGGTTATTTATATACATACATGTTAAAAGAATGTACCTAAATTGAAGAAAGTGACTGCTTCAGTTACATAATTCAAAGCTGGTATGTTAACAAAGCAGAGGAAATTCATACCTTGAACACAGAAATCTTTGAGTCTATGGGAAGCTTCTGCATCCTATTTGCCCCCTCCCTGATAGTTCTTTCATCATCATGGGAGGACACTTCATCATGTGTCCTTCTTAGCATACCTTGCTGCAAAGAACTACACATATTTTGCTAAAACCATTGCAGTGGTCTTGATACAAGTAGATCTTGAATTTCTAAAATATATAGGTCTTTACTCCATACTTTTCCAGACGTAGAAACCCAAGTAGGCTAGTCCTGGCATTTTGACAAGATTTTTATAATCCCCTTATCCAACTTCAGAGAATTGATAAAATTACAATTACATTTCTGTAGCATGTTTCAGTCTATAAAGTGCTTCCTATAAAGTACTTCATTTCCTTCTCATGATAATCTCTACAGTTGGGCACAGAAGATAATATTATGCATAATTTTGAGTGAAACTAAACTTTGGGAGCTTAATTCACATGCACAAGTCTGTACATTTATTAAGGGACATAGTATTATTACTTTAGGGAATATACTCCATTATATTACAAATTAAATAACTTGTCTATTTCTCTTTTATAAAAATGTAGACAAAGTTTTATATGGAGAAAATTTCCTTGGATGGAAATGGGGTGTTGGGTAGGAGGAAAAAGAGCCATGACATTTTAAAAGAACATTTAATCTAAAGCAAACTGTTGTTATTTCTACCAGCAAGAGCATCTCAAAGTTAAAGTAAATAAAGACAACATTTTACTTAGAGGAAGAACAAAAAGTATAGATTTTGGATTTCTCCATGGATAGAAGTTTGTAGCTTTCACAGTGATGACAGCTTGTCTTGGTAAAATGACACCTTTTGGCTAAGAAAATGCACATCTATTTTCATGAAAAATTTAGCATAAAAATGTTGTATCTCCCCAAATTTGAAAGCTGTTTTAAAAATTGAGAAGGCAACGGGAATAGTAAGGGATAATGGAAATAAAACCACATCAGAAGTGTGATGGTAACTGGCTTGAATTCCTACACAGTCATTAACAACTGTTCTTATGTGGCTTTAAGCAAATTGTTTCACCTCCAGGAGTATAAAATAAGTAACCTTGATGAGATGACACACCTCACTTTCAACCAAGTCTTACATTCTATGATTTTAACTGGTGTAAAATATTTCTTAGATCGCTGAGAATATGTGGTTTTAATGTTATTCATTTGTTTTCCAGTATCGTTTTGAAGAAAACTGTAATGACTCTTAAATGCTTTCAAACGTAATGAATGTCAAGCCTGTTCTTCCTAAAATGTTAGAAATCAAAACATATGGGTGTGAATTCCTCTCATATGAGAAATTTAAAATTTAATTAGAAATAAAGGAGATGATTATGTTTCAAAATTCACAGTGATGAAGTTCGGGTGTCTTCACTACAATTCCTTAGAAGGATAAAGAAACTAATGATGATATTAGAAGTTTAAACTAGTGGAACTTAGCTTCAATATCCTGTAATATACCATAGAATCTTACTTAGGTACATATTCCTCCTGAGTCAATAAAAAACTGGGGACTTGCCTTGATAGAACACAAGCTGTCACGGAGGAAAAGAGGTATCAGCATAATGCCCACAGAGGCCACACATACTCTACAGCTCCTCTCGAAAAGCTTTCTACATTATTTTGCTCTGACTTCCTCAGATGGATAGCTATACTCTAAAAACATAACCATTCTAGAGGTGCTAAAATTGTATCTGAATCTTTTTAGCAGCTTTATGTCATTAAAACTGGAAACAGCACAAATGTCCATCAACAGACGAATAAATTGTGGTAAATTCCCACAGTGGCATACTACTGAGCAAAGGAAAAGAAATGAACTATTGATACACACAATCCCAAATAATTATGCTGAATGAAATTAACACAGGCATATATATATACATATATGCATATATATATATTTCCATTTATATAAAAATATCAAATGTAAACTAGTCTATAATTACAGAAGCCAGAGCAGTGATTGCTTGGGTATGGGGGCTAGAAACAGAAGGGAGAATTACAAAGGCACAGGAGAAAACTTTTGGGAGTGATGAACATGTTTATTAGCTTAATCTTGGTGATGATTTCATGGGTATATATAAATGTCAAAACTTATAAAAGCTTATATTGTAAATACATGCAGTTTACTGGATGCCAATTATGCCTCAAAAGAGCTGCTTAGAAAAAAAAAACTGTAGTAGAGTACAGTACAATGATACCAATTAAGTTCTGATATGTTTACGTCATCAATAGTTAAGATTACACATAGGGTCACCTCTTTGGGGAAAAAATTTTGGAAGAATTCTAATTTTTGCTTTCACTTTTAGCATATACTTTGCATGATAAGTTCAAGGTTTTAAATATACTGCTGAATTTATCTCCTAACTACAAACCAAAGAGTTATGTGGATTTCATTTTAGGATTTTATTTTGGATTTAGGACTTTAATTGTTTGAAGTACACTATTGAAATTGTTTTAATTGGTGCTACTGCATATGGGTTTCAATACTACCACGTCCCATCTGGGAGGATTTTAGAGGCCTCAGGGAACAACTTGCCTTCCCCATGGGCTTATACCTCAAGCTTTGCTCTTGCTATTACTCTGTGAAGAAACTTGCACTTTTATATCAGTCCTAGTAACTGGTGTCCTATTTTTGTATTCCACAATAAAAGTACCACCTTCTTGGGGCGCCTGGGTGGCTCAGTCGGTTGAGCGTCCGACTTCGGCTCAGGTCATGATCTCACAGTCTGTGGGTTCGAGCCCCGCATCGGGCTCTGTGCTGATGGCTCAGAGCCTGGAGCCTGCTTCGGATTCTGCGTCTCCCTCTCTCTCTGCCCCTCCCCTGCTCATGCTCTGTCTCTCTCTGTCTCAAAAATAAATAAAAACATTAAGAAAAAAAAATTTTAAAGTACCGCCTTCTTTTCCTACAAAGCCTCCTGCTGTAGATCAGACCATTTGACACTCTTATAAGAGGTAGCTTCCTTTCTGTTAACCACCTTGCACTAACTGACTACATTTTGCCCTCAAACTTTATTAAAGTATAATTGACAAATAAGATTATATAAATCGGGGCACCTGGGTGGCTCAGTCTGTTGAGCTTCCAACTTCGGTCATGATCAGGTCATGGCTCAGGTCATGATCTCACGGTCTGCGAGTTTGAGCCCCTCGTTGGGCTCTGTGCTGACAGCTCAGAGCCTGGAGCCTGTTTCAGATTCTGTGTCTCCCTCTCTCTCTGGCCCTCCCCCCATTCATGCTCTGTCTCTCTCTGTCTCAAAAATAAATATTTTAAAAAAGATTATATGAATCTAAGGTTATAACATGATATATGATACAGTGAAATGATTATCACAATAGAGTTAGTTGACACGTCCATCACCTCACATAGTTAACTATGTGTATGTGTGTGTGTGTGGGGGGGGTGAAAACAGTTAATATTTATTCTCTGAGCATATTTCAAACATACGATATTGTTAACTATAGTCACCATGTAGTACAGTTGATCCTCAGCGCTTATTCATCTTTACTTTTTTATGTTCATTTTGAGAGAGAGCAAGCAAACATGAGGCGGGGAGGGGCAGAGTGAGAGTGGGAGAGGGGACAGAGGAACCGAAGCAGGATCTGTGTTGACAGCAGAGAACTGGATGTGGGGCTCACACTGACGAGCCATGAGATCATGACCTGAGCCAAAGTCAGGCGCTGAATGCACTGAGTGCCCCAGTTACCCCAGAACTTACTCATCTTTAACTGAAAGTTTGTATCTTTTGGCCAACATCTTCCCATTGCCTCCACTCCATAGCCCTGGCAACCACCATTCTACCCTCTGTTTCTATGAGTTTAACTTGTTTATTAGATTTCACATAGAAGTGAGAATATACAGTATTTGTCTTTCTTTGATTTATTTCACTTAGTACAATGCCCTCAAAGTCTAACCATGTTGCACAAGACAAGATTTCCTACTTTTCTGTGACTAATATCCATATATATGAATATATACATATTGTATATATATATGTGTATATATATATGTATATATATATATACACAACATACTTGTGTATATACATATATACACAAACATACTTATATAGTCCCCACATTTTCTTTATCCTTTTATCCACTGATGGATACTTAGGTTGTTTCCATGTGTTGGCTATTGTAAATAATGCTGCAGCAAACATGAGATTGCAGCTATCTCTTTGATATAGCGATCTCATTTCCTTTTGGTATATACCCAGAAGTGGGAGTTCTGGATCATATACTAACCAACCACTTAATTTTGCTGTCTCCTGGTTGCTTTAGAATCCCATATGTGCTTTTACCCTCTGTAGGTCATTGCCTAGTTTTGTCATTATTTTCCTTCTGTAGAGCTTTCTGATCTCAGGATCTTGTCTGCCACAGTGATGACTGAGTCCTATTTTTGAAAATATAAGTAATATAAACAATAATGTAATATATGTTCCTATTTATGAAACAAATTTCTTTTTTTTAATTTTTTAATATTTATTTATTTATTTTTGAGAGAGAGAGAGCGAGAGAGAGAGAATGTGAACAGGTGAGGGTCAGAGAGAGAAGAAGATACAGAATCCAAAGCAGGCTCCAGGCTCTGAGCTATCAGCACAGAGCTGGACATGGCACTTGAACCCACAAGCCATGAGATCATGACCTGAGCCAAAGTTGGATGCGCAACTGACTGAGCCACCCAGGTGCCCCTTGGAGCAGAAATTTCTAATGAGATTCTAAAGCATTGTGTGGAAAGGACAACATATCACTTGTCAGGCATTGCCTTAATCCCCGAATAAATAACTTAAAAGTTTCCCTATTTCTAATATTGATTCATTGCCATGCTCCCAGAATATCATGGGGATTTCCAGTGTGGATTAAATGGAACAAAGTTAAAACCAGTGATGTTCTTTTTCTGATTTATTGTTACTGATATCATATATTCTACTTAGCTTCTACTTCTTCAGAATATTCTAATCAGATGTAATTATTTGCCTATAACTCACCTGAAGGATATGGACTGCCTACCTCTGAGCATAACTCAGCTAGGAAAATTATAGAGAATTACAGGAAAATCTTACTGAACTATATGGTGACAAACATACCTACTAGCAAGTTCCAAAATTCCTTTGTTCTCTCACTTGTCCTATATGACTTTGTGTTATTCTTTCCCGGGAAGCCTAAAGCCATTCAGTGTGTTTCTTTGACTTCGCGCTTCTCCCCCTCAAGGTGTGTTTAATTGCTTTTTTTACATTTTAATTTTTTTTTTTGCAGGGTTCATATGTGTCCCAGTCCTTCCCTCATTGGCCACAATTCTGCTAATCTCTTCTTTTTAATTTCCACTTTCCACTCAATTTCTCTCTTAAGTTTTCTCTATGAGGGGATTGAAGTCCCATCTGACCTAATTTGAGTTTATTAGAGCAAGATGAGTGAGGGTATTATAAACATTCAACTTGTAATTATTAAGATGCTGGGACAAGCCACCAAAAGGCCTATGGGTCTACGATTTAGTGAACTGACTTCTCAACGTGGGACCTGAAACTGAAAAATCATGTAACGTGGAGCTCTGAAAATTCATATGATTCCCTGACAGGACAGATAATATAAGGTAGATTGAAAGAGCTTTCATCCCCCTAATCCCCCTACAGCTTAATCATTTGCATAGTGGGTACAAGAGTACATTAGTGTGATGAACAGAACACAAACCTGCCCACTGTCCTGTCCCTAAGGAGCATCACTGGAAGTATCTGACAAAAAAATATGGAAAAAATGTTAGAGGGAAGGAATTAACATCAAGCACTCATGCAGAAGGGAGGAGAATCACCACATGGAGTTAACTACCAGAAAACTCTAAGTAACTCTGAGATGTGTGCTCAATAAAATAATCTATGAAATGCAGATTTCCTTTGTAATAGGCTGTTAAAGCCTATGTGTTACAAAATAGCTTCTAGGTCAGCTAAAGGAATAAGAAACAATCTGGTAATCTTCTCCCCACCAAGTGTGGGGAATTTAGTACTGAATTTAGCACTCGATACCAGGCATTAAAAATGGAAAAGAGGGTCATGTATTAGGTGTGGTGGTCATGATGCTAGCAGTAATTACTAAAATCTATTGAGTGCTGACTATATGCTTGGCACTGCTTCACAAGTTTTCAACAAATTAACTCATTGAACTTGAGCTACCTTGTGAGTAGGTACCACTAACTCCATGTCAAGATAAAGAAACTGAGGGACAGACACAGTGAGTAGATTGTGCTTATTTCCACAGCTAGCAAGCAGAAGATTCTGCATTTGGTCATAGATTGTATATACAAAATGCGAGCACATCACCCTTGCTAATGCCTCTGTCGTTCCCCAGCCACGCTTCTGGGCAGAAGCCTCTGCAGATGCACTCCCTGTGTTAAGATTACCATGGCTGATAGTAGGTAGATTGTTAGGGGCCCTTCTTCCCTTATCTGACTGTTGTGGGCCAGATGACCCACACACATGACCAGAGAGAATTAAATGAGGACTGGATCTCAGCAAACACTTGAACAGGGAGGATGTTGCAATAGCGGCATCCTTACTCAGAGAGGAATTTGGGTCTCTTCAGTGTCCCACTTGTCTGCATCAGAATAGGGCAAACTTCTTGCTTCACTGTCTTTCCTAAAGATATTATAGCAGAAATGGGAAACATTTCTCATTAGTTATTTTTCTCTAAAGATGCAGAAAGCTAGTTATTTATTTAACTGCTGTACCTTGCTTAGAGTGAAAATGATTAATAAACATTCAGGATCCTAACAAAATTTATGTTTAGTCCACTGAGGAGAAGATTTTCTCTGAATGACATTTTCAGAATTTTAAGTTCTTAACCAAATTATGCAGCAAAATAGGTATTGTTAATTCCTTGAAAATATGCATTATCACAAATATTATACGGGATGAAATACCAAGTATATTAACATGCCTAGGTGGCTTATCATCGTTTAGAAATTATTAAGAAGTCATTAGTTTTATTTTTAAAATATATCTTCCATATTAAAATATGAACATATCTTAATGTATCTTCTATTCCAAGTGAATGCCAACTACCAAAATCATCATCCATTAAAAGTAGCAGGTATGATAATTGGGGAAGATGGCGGCATAACAGGCCACGGAGCTCACCGTGTCCTGTGGATCACTTAGATTCCACGCACACCTGCCTAAATAACCCAGAAAATCGCCAGAAGACTAGCAGAACGGATTCTCCGGAGCCAAGTGTAGACGAGAGGCCCACAGAAGAGGGTAGGAAGGGCGGAGAGGTGGTGCATGCTACAGGGACAGGCGGGAGGGAGCTGGGGCAGAGGGGCAGCCTGCCGCAAAGCAGAGGCCCCTGTCTGGTTTGCAAAGCGGAGGGGCCGGACAGAGTGTGTTCTGAGAGCAAGCGGGCCTTAACATCTCAGAGGTTATAAGCTAACAGCTCTGCTCAGAGAGCGGGAGGGCTGGAGGACAACAGGAAGGAGAGTTGTTGAGCCCTGGATGACAGAGCACAGCTTGGCAGGGAACAAAGGCACTCGCCAGCGCCAACTCCCTCACCCATCCCCCAGCCAAAATCCCAAAGGGAACCAGTTCCTGCCAGGGAACTTGCTTGCACCGCAAACACCCAACCCTGCCCTTCTGCGGATCCATCCCTCCAGCAGGTCTGACTCCCTCCTGGTGCCACAGTGCCCCTCCCGAAGCGGATTTCTGAAGGAAAAGCAAGCTGAGTCTGTCCCTCCCACCCCTGTGCACCTTGCTGATCCACCCCAGCTAATACGCCAGATCCCCAGCACCACAAGCCTGGCAGTGTGCAATCAGCCCAGACGGGCCATGCCATCCCACAGGGAATCCCGCCGCTAGGAGAGGGAAAGAGAAGGCACACACCAGTCTGACTGTGACCCCAGCAGTGGGCTCGGGGCAGACATCAGGTCTGACTGAGGCCCCGCCCACCAACGCAAGTTATTCAAGACAGCACAGGGGAAGTGCCCTGCAGTTCCGCACCACTCCAGGGACTATCCAAAATGATGAAACAGAAGAATTCCCCTCAAAAAAATGTCCAGGAAATAACAACAGCTAACGAACTGATCAAAATGATTTAAACAATATAACAGAAAGTGAATTTAGAATAATAGTCATAAAATTAATTGCTGGGCTTGAAAACAGTATAGAGGACAGCAGAGAATCTCTTGCTACAGAGATCAAGGGACTAAGGAACAGCCAGGAGGAGCTAAAAAATGCTATCAATGAGTTGCAAAATAAAATGGAGACAACTACGGCTTGGATTGAAGAGGCAGAGGAGAGAATAGGTGAACTAGAAGATAAAATTATGGAAAAAGAAGAAGCTGAGAAAAAGAGAGATAAAAAATCCAGGAGTATGAGGGGAAAATTAGAGAATTAAGTGATGTACTAAGAGAAATAATCTATGCATAATTGGTATTCCAGAGGAGGAAGAGAGAGGGAAAGGTGCTGAAGGTGTACTTCAAGAAATAGTAGCTGAGAACATCCCTGATCTGGGGAAGGAAAAAGGCATTGAAATCCAAGAGGCACAGAGAACTCCCTTCAGACGTAACTTGAATTGATCTTCTGCACGACATATCATAGTCAAACTGGCAAAATACAAGGATAAAGAGAAAATTCTGAAAGCAGCTAGAGGCAAACGTTCTCTAACATATAAAGGGAGACCTATAAGACTCGTGACCGATCTCTCTACTGAAACTTGGCAGGCCAGAAAGGAATGGCAGGAGATCTTCAATGTGATGAACAGAAAAAAATTGCAGCCAAGAATCCTTTATCCAGAGAGTC
The DNA here is from genome assembly GCF_007474595.2 of Lynx canadensis. Taxonomy (NCBI): domain Eukaryota; kingdom Metazoa; phylum Chordata; class Mammalia; order Carnivora; family Felidae; genus Lynx; species Lynx canadensis. Next base: position 85,524,984 of record NC_044309.1, on the reverse strand, counting down.
TGTCATTTAGAATAGAAGGAGAGATAAAGGTCTTCCCAAACAAACAAAAACTGAAGGAATTTGTCACCACTAAACCAGCCCTACAAGAGATCCTAAGGGGGATCCTGTGAGACAAAGTACCAGAGACATCGCTACAAGCATGAAACCTATGGACATCACAATGACTCTAAACCCATATCTTTCTATAATAACACTGAATGTAAATGGACTAAATGCGCCAACCAAAAGACATAGGGTATCAGAATGGATAAAAAAAATAAGACCCATCTATTTGCTGTCTACAAAAGACTCATTTTAGACCTGAGGACACATTCAGATTGAAAGTGAGGGGATGGAGAACCATCTATCATGCTACTGGAACTGAAAAGAAATCTAGAGTAGCCAGACTTATATCAGACAAACTAGACTTTCAATTAAAGGCTGTAACAAGAGATGAAGAAGGGCATTATATAATCATTACAGGGTCTATCCATCAGGAAGAGCTAACAATTATAAATGTCTATGCGCCAATTACAGGAGCCCCAAATATATAAAACAATTACTCATAAACATAAGCAACCTTATTGATAAGAATGTGATAATTGCAGGGGACTTTAACACTCCACTTACAGAAATGGATAGATCATCTAGACACACGGTCAATAAAGACACAAGGGCCCTGAATGAGACATTGGATCAGATGGACTTGACAGATACATTTAGAACTCTGCATCCCAAACCAACAGAATATACTTTCTTCTCGAGTGCGCTGGAATATTCTCCAAGATAGATCACATACTGGGTCACAAAACAGCCCTTCATAAGTATACAAGAATTGAAATCATACCATGCGTACTTTCAGACCACAATGCTATGAAGCTTGAAATCAACCACAGGAAAAAGTCTGGAAAACCTAAAAAAGCATGCAGGTAAAAGAACACCCTACTACACAATGAATGGGTCAACCAGACAATTAGAGAAGAAATTAAAAAATATATAGAAACAAACGAAAATGAAAATACAACAATCCAAATGATTTGGGATGCAGCGAAGGCAGTCCTGAGAGGAAAATACATTGTAATCCAGGCCTATCTCAAGAAACAAGAAAAATCCCAAATACAAAATCTAACAGCACACCTAAAGGAAATAGAAGCAGAACAGCAAAGACACCCCAAACCCAGAAGAAGAAGAGAAATAATAAAGGTCAGAACAGAAATAAACAATATAGAATCTAAAAAAACTGTAGAGCAGATCAACGAAACCAAGAGTTGGTTTTTTGAAAAAATAAACAAAATTGATAAACCTCTAGCCAGGGTTCTCAAAAAGAATAGGGAGAGGACCCAAATAGATAAAATCATGAATGAAAATGGAATTATGACAACCAATCCCTCAGAAATACAAGCAATTATCAGGGAATACTATGAAAATTATATGCCAACAAACTGGACAACCTGGAAGAAATGGACACATTCCTAAACGCCCACACCCTTCCAAAACTCAAACAGGAGGAAATAGAAAGCTTGACCAGACCCACAACCAGCAAAGAAATTGAATCAGTCAACAAAAATCTCCCAACAAATAAGAGTCCAGGACCAGATGGCTTCCCAGGGGAGTTCTACCAGACGTTTAAAGCAGAGATAATACCTATCCTTCTCAAGCTATTCCAAGAAATAGAAAGGGAAGGAAAACTTCCAGACTCATTCTATGAAGCCAGTATTACTTTGATTCCTAAACCAGACAGAGACTCAGTAAAAAAAGAGAACTACAGGCCAATATCCTTGATGAATATGGATGCAAAAATTCTCAATAAGATACTAGCAAATCGAATTCAACATATAAAAAGAATTATTCACCATAATCAAGTGGGATTCATTCCTGGGATGCAGGGCTGGTTCAACATTTGCAAATCAATCAACATGATACATTACATTTTAAAAGAAAAGATAAGAACCATATGATCCTGTCAATCGATGCAGAAAAGGCAATTGACAAAATTCAGCAACCTTTCTAAATAAAAACCCTCGAGAAATTCGGGATAGAAGGAACATACTTAAAGATCATCAAAGCCATTTATTAAAAGCCCACAGCTAACATCATCCTCAATGGGGAAAAACTGAGAGCTTTTTCCCTGAGATCAGGAACACGACAGGGATGTCCACTCTTACCGCTGTTGTTTAACATAGTGTTGGAAGTTCTAGCTTCAGCAATCAGACAACAAAAGGAAATCAAAAGCATCAAAATTGGCAAAGATGAAGTAAAGCTTTCACTTTTTGTGGATGACATGATATTATACATGGAAAATCTGATAGACTCCACCAAAAGTCTGCTACAACTGATACATGAATTTAGCAAAGTTGCAGAATACAAAATCAATGTACAGAAATCAGTTGTATTCTTATACACTAATAATGAAGCAACAGAAAGACAAATAAAGAAACTGATCCCATTCACAATTGCACCAAGAAACGTAAAATACTTAGGGATAAATCTAACCAAGGATGTACAAGATCTGTATGCTGAAAACTATAGAAAGCTTATGAAGGAAATTGAAGAAGATATAAAGAAATGGAAAAACATTCCATGCTCATGGATAGGAAGAATAAATATTGTCAAAATGTCAATACTACCCAAAGCTATCTATGCATTCAATGCAATCCCAATCAAAATTGCACCAGCATTCTTCTCAAAGCTAGAACAAGCAATCCTAAAATTCATATGGAACCAGAAAAGGCCCCAAATAGCCAAAGTAATTTTGAAGAAGAAAGCCAAAGTGGGAGGCATCATAATCCCAGACTTTAGCCTCTACTACAAAGCTGTAATCATCAACACAGCATGGTATTGGCACAAAAACAGACACATAGACCAATGGAATAGAATAGAAACCCCAGAACTAGACCCACAAACGTATGGCCAACTCATCTTTGACAAAGCAGGAAAGAGCATCCAATGGAAAAAGACAGTCTCTTTAACAAATGGTGCTGGGAGAACTGGACAGCAACATGCAGAAGATTGAAACTAGACCACTTTCTCACGCCATTGACAAAAATAAACTCAAAATGGATAAAGGACCTGAATGTGAGACAGGAAACCATCAAAACCCTAGAGGAGAAAGCAGGAAAAGACCTCTCTGACCTCAGCCGTAGCAATTTCTTACTTGACACATCTCCAAAGGCAAGGGAATTAAAAGCAAAAATGAACTACTGGGACCTTATGAAGATAAAAAGCTTCTGCACAGCAAAGGAAACAAGCAACAAAACTAAAAGGCAACCAACGGAATGGGAAAATATATTTGCAAATGACATATTGGACAAAGGGCTAGTATTCAAAATCTATAAAGAGCTCACCAAACTCCACACCTGAAAAACAAATAACCCAGTGAAGAAATGGGCAGAAAACATGAATAGACACTTCCCTAAAGAAGACATCCGGATGGCCAACAGGCACATGAAAAGATGCTCAACGTCGTTCCTCATCAGGGAAATACAAATCAAAACCACACTCAGATATCACCTCACCCCAGTCAGAGTGGCCAAAATGAACAAATCAGGAGACTATAGATGCTGGAGAGGATGTGGAGAAACGGGAACCCTCTTGCACTGTTGGTGGGAATGCAAATTGGTACAGCCACTCCGGAAAACAGTGTGGAGGTTCCTCAAAAAATTAAAAATAGACCTACCCTATGACCCAGCAATAGCACCGCTAGGAATTTACCCAAGAGATACAGGAGTGCTGACGCATAGGGGCACTTGTACCCCAATGTTTATAGCAGCACTCTCAACAATAGCCAAATTATGGAAAGAGCCTAAATGTCCATCAACTGATGAATGGATAAAGAAATTGTGTAGGGGCGCCTGGGTGGCTCCGTCAGTTAAGCGTCCGACTTTGGCTCAGGTCATGATCTCGTGGTTCATGAGTTCAAGCCCCGTGTCAGGCTCTGTGCTGATGGCTCAGAGCCTGGAGCCTGTTTCAGATTCTGTGTCTCCCTCTCTCTCTGGCCCTCCCCCATTCATGCTCTTTCTCTCTCTGTCTCAAAAAATAAATAAACGTTAAAAAAATTAAAAAAAAGAAATTGTGGTTTATATACACAATGGAGTACTACGTGGCAATGAGAAGGAATGAAATATGGCCCTTTGTAGCAACGTGGATGAAACTGGAGAGTGTGATGCTAAGTGAAATAAGCCATACAGAGAAAGACAGATACCATATGTTTTCACTCTTAGGTGGATCCTGAGAAACTTAACAGAAACCCATGGGGGAGGGGAAGGAAAAAAAAAGAGGTTAGAGTGGGAGAGAGCCAAAGCATAAGAGACTGTTAAAAACTGAGAACAAACTGAGGGTTGATGGGGGGTGGGAGGGAGGGGAGGGTGGGTGATGGATATTGAGGAGGGCACCTTTTGGGATGAGCACTGGGTGTTGTATGGAAACCAAGTTGACAATAAAATTCATATATTAAAAAAAAGTACTCTATAATTTAAAGTACTTAATCAATTAAAAAAAAGTAGCAGGTATATGATTAAACATATCTCAGAGTAATTTCACAAGTATCCACAATTACATACAATAAAATAAGAAAGGAAATCTTGAACCTTTGGTTCATTCTAATATTTTCTAATCTCGCATAATCAAATCACAAATTAAATACCTTTAGTGAAATCTCACTTAAAAAATTGCTCTTCTGTATAATTATACATGTTTAATTGCTGCTGCCTCTAGAAAATATTTTCTGTGTTCTAAGTAGATCAAATAAATATCAAGCACTTCCATCTTAGCTTCAAATTATTTTTAATTTTCTTTTTTTTTTTTGAACGTTTATTTATTTTTGGGACTGAGAGAGATAGAGCATGAACGGGGGAGGGGCAGAGAGAGAGGGAGACACAGAATCGGAAACAGGCTCCAGGCTCTGAGCCATCAGCCCAGAGCCCGACGCGGGGCTCGAACTCACGGACCGCGAGATCGTGACCTGGCTGAAGTCGGACGCTTAACCGACTGCGCCACCCAGGCGCCCCCAAATTATTTTTTTAAAGTGGGAAATTGAAAATAAGTTTGTCTTATTGAAATTAAAATGAAACAGCAATTACAAATTTATTTCTAATTCATAATAAAATTATTTGAATTATTTCACTAAAAAGAAGTTGGAGGAATAGTAACTATAATTACTCCATTTTCCCAATTTAGAACATGAAATATTTTCAAGGTTTATGGAAGACTACAATATCAACATTGAGGGGTATACTTAGTTATATTTTAGATGAATTTATAAACATTAATTTCTCTACTATAACAGAATTTTTAAAGCCCATGTATATCTTTAGGCTAACTCACGAAATTGTTAATATTTGACATTCTATGACCCATAAAATATCACTTTCATTTCATTCAACCAAACATGTTTATAACTGAAATAATATTTATGCCATTATTTTAAAACTATCTAATTTCATGATTCTCTCCTCTCTCCTTATTTTCTCTCCTGTTACATTATCTACTTTTCCTTTGATATTTGTACTCCTCACATTGTTAATTATCCTAATAGCTATATAAGACAGTTTTTAATATAATAGCACTTAATAGTATTAATTTATTTAAGACTCTATATATTACTCTGATTAGGAATTATTACCTTCATTTAACACATATTTCAGACACATAATAATTAAAATGGCAAAAAGTAAGGATAATGAGAGAATTTTAAAAGCAGCAAGCGCAAAGGAAACAGTCATATATAAGGAAAACCCAGTAGGCTATGAACTGATTTTTCAGCAGAAAACTGGCATGCCAGAAGGAGTGGCATGATATATTCAAAGTGCTGAAAGGAAAAAGCCTACAACCAAGAATACTGTAAAAGGAGAAATAAAGAGTTTCCCAGACAAACAAAAGTTAAAAAAATATATATCACTACTAAACCAGGCCTACAAGAAAGGGAAGAGTGGAAAGGAAAGACCAGAAGCAGGGTTAAGGAATGTAGGAAAAGAAAAAATTTCATAGGTACATAATAAAAGTATTAAATTAATCACTTATAAAGCCAGTACAGAGGTTAAAGCATGAAAGCAGTAAAAGTTAAGTAAATCTATAAAAACAACCCAGGGAGGCATAAAATAAAAGGATGAAAAGTATGAAATTATATATCTAAAACATGGGGTGGGGGAGGTAGTAAAAATGTAGTGCATTTATAATGAGTTCAAATTAAATGACCATCGACTGCTATATACATATATAAGATGTTATATATAAACCTAATGATAACCACAAATCAAAAATGGCAACAGATATGCAAATAATAAAGAGAACAGAATCCAAGGATATCACTGAAGAAAGCCATCAAGTCACAAGAGAAGAGTGTAGGAGAAGAAAGGAACAGAGAACTACAAAAACAAGTAAACAAAATGACAATAAGGACATACCTATCAATAAGTACTTTGAATGCAAATGGACTAAATGCTACAATCAAAAGACATAGGATGACTGAATAGATTAAAAACACAAGACCCAACTATATACAGCCTATAAGAGACTCATTTCAGACCTAATGACATATGCAGATTGAAGCAAAGGGTTGGAAAAAACATCTACCCTGCAAATGGAAGTAAAAAAAAAATCTGGGGCAGCAAATTGTAAACATTTATGCACCCAACATGAAAACACCCAAATACATAAAGCAGCTAAAAACAAACATAAAGGAAGAAATCATTATACAATAATAGGGGACTTTAATGCCTCACTTACATCAATGGGAAGATCATCCAAATAGAAAATCAGCAAGGAAACTGTCTTTGACTGACACATTGAACCAGATGGATCAAACAGATATATTTAAAACATTCCATCCTAAACAAAAGAAGATATATTCTTTTCAAAACACATGTAACACTCACCAGAATAGATATGTTTGGCCACAAAACAAGTCTCAACAAATTCAAAAAGATTAAAGTCATAACATGTATCTTTTCCAACCACAATGCTATAAAACTAGAAATCAACCACAAGAAAAATTCTGGAAAGAATACAAATACATGGTGGTTAAATAACATGATACTAAACAATGAATGGATTGACCAAGAAATCAGAGAGGAAATCAAAAAGTACATGGATACAAGTGAAAATGAAAATACAATGGCCCAAAATCTTTGGGATGCAGCAAAAGCTGTTCTAAGAAGGAATATTATAGCACTACAGGCGTACCTCAAGTAGCAAGAAAAATCTCAAATAAACAACCTCACTTACCTAAAAGGTGAGTAAAAGAAGAAAAACAAAACCCAAACCATTAGAAAGAAGGAAATAATAAATATTAGAGCAGAAATAAATGAAATAGAAACTAAAACAAATAAACAAACAAACAAACAAGAACAATAGAACTGATCAATGAAACCAGGAGCTGGTTCCTTGAAAAAAAAATCAATAAAATTGGTACAACTTTAGCCATATTCACTGAGAGAGGGACAGAGAGAGAAAGGGGGGGGGGGGCTCCAATAAATTCAAAAATGAAAGAGGAGAAATAAACACCATAGAAATACAAAAGATTATAAGAGCATATTATGAAAAATTTCATGCAACAAATTAGACAACCTAGAAAAAACAGATATATTCCTAAAAGTGGATAGCCTCTCAAAATTGAATCAGAACAAAAAATAGAAAACTGAACAGACCAATTACTAGCAATGAAATTGAATCAGTAAAAAAAAAAAAAAAGTCCAACAAACAAAAGTCCAGGACCAGATGGCTTCATAGGTGTATTCTACCAAACATTTAAAGAAGAGTTGGGGCGCAGTCAGTTAAGCATCCGACTTCAGCCAGGTCACGATCTCACGGTCCGTGAGTTCGAGCCCCGCGTCGGGCTCTGGGCTGATGGCTCAGAGCCTGGAGCCTGTTTCTGATTCTGTGTCTCCCTCTCTCTCTGCCCCTCCCCCGTTCATGCTCTGTCTCTCTCTGTCCCCAAAAAAATAAATAAACGTTGAAAAAAAAATTAAAAAAAAATAAATAAATAAAGAAGAGTAAATACCTGTTCTTCTCAAACTATTTTAAAAAAATAGAAGAGGGAAGAAAGCTTTCAAATTCATTGTGTGAGGATAGCATTATGCTCACACCAAAACCAGACAAAGACACTACAAAATAAGAAAACTATAGTCCAATATCTCTGATGAACATGATGAATGCAAAAATACTCAAAAAATATTAGCAAACCAAATTCAGCAATATATTTAAAAAATCAGGGGCACCTGGGTGGCTTAGTCCATTAAGCATCCAACTTCACCTCAGGTCATGATCTCAAGGTTCATGGGTTTGAGACCCATGTTGAGCTCTGTGCTGATAGCTCAGAACCTGGAACCTGCTTCGGATTCTCTCTCTCTCTCTCTCTCTCTCTCTCTCTCTCTGCTCCTCCCCTACTTGCTCTCTGTCTCTCTCTCAAAAATAAATAAACATTAAAAAAATTTGTTTAATCATTCACAACAGTTAAGTGGGATTTCTTCCTGGGCTGCAAGGGTAGTTGAATATTCATAAATCAATTGATGCAATACATCACATCAACAAGAGAAAGGATAAAAAACATGAGACAAACCATAAGAGACTCTCAAAAACTGAGAATAAACTGAGGATTGATGGGGGGGAGGGAGGGGGGGCGGGTATGGGTATTGAGGAGGGCACCTGTTGGGATGAGCAGTGGGTGTTATATTGAAACCAATTTCACAATAAATTTCATATTAAAAAAAACATGGTCATATCAATAGATTCAGAAAAAAAACATTTGACAAAATACAACATCCTTTCATGATAAAAACTCTCAATGAAGTAGGTTTACAGACAAAATAGGTTAGAACATACCTCAATATGATAAAGATGATATATGAAAAACCACACTAACATGATACTCAGTGGTGAGAAACTGAGAGCTTTCCTTCCAAGATCAGGAACAAGACAAGGAGGTCCTCTCTCACCACTTTTATTCAAAATATTACTGAAAGTCCTAGCCACAGCAATCAGACAAGAAAATGAAATAAAATGCATCCATATTGGTAAGGAAGAAATAAAACTTTCACTATTTACCCATGATATGATACTCTATATTGAAAATCCTAAAGACTCCCCGCAAAAATTACTAGAACTAATAAATGAATTCAGTAACATTGCAGGATACAAAATCAATATGGAGAAATCCATTGTATTTCTATATGCTAATAATAAGGTAGCAGAAAGAGAACTTAAGAAAAAATCCCATTTACAATGGAGCAAAGAACAAAATAACCTAGGAATAAACTTAATCAAGGAGGTTAGAGACCTGTACTCCAAAAAATAGGAAACACTGATGAAAGAAATTGAAGGTGACACAAACAAATGGAAAGATATCCATGCTCGTGGATTGGAAGAACAAATATTGTCAAAATATCCATTGTACCCAAAGCAATCTACAAATTTAAAGCAATCTTTATCAAAATACCAACATCATTTTTCACAGAACTACATCAAATAATAAAAAAACTGTGTGGAACCACAAAAAACCCAGAATAGACAAAGCAATCTTGAAAAGGAAGAACAAAACCAGAGGTATCACAATCCCAGAGTTTAAGATATGCTGCAAAGCTATAGTAATCAAAACAGTATGGTACTGATACAAAAATAAACACATAGATCAATAGAACAGAATACAAAACCCAGAAATAAAACCACAACTATATGATCAATTAATCTATGACAAAGGAGGCAAGAATATGCAATGGGTAGAAGACAGTCTCTTCAACAAATGGTGTTGGGAGACCTGTACAGTTACATGAAACAGAATGAAACTGGACCACTTTCTTACATCATACAAAAAATTAACTCAAAATGGATTAAAGACCAAAACATGAGACCTGAAACCATAGATATCCTAGAAGAGAGCATAGGCAGTAATCTGACAACTGCTTTAGCAACATTTTTCTAGATATGTCTCCTGAGGCAAGGGAAATAAAAGTGAAAATAAACTGTTAGGACTATAGCAAATTAAAAGAGTTTTCCACAGCAAAGGAAACAATCAACAAAATTAAAAGACAACCTACTGTCACTCATATGAGGACTTTAAGATACAAAACAGATAAACATAAGGAAAGGGAAGCAAAAATAATATAAAAACAGCGAGGAGGACAAAACATAAGACACTCTTAAATATGGAGAACAAGCAGAGGGTTCCTGGAGGGGTTGTGGGAAGGGGGATGGGCTAAATGGGTAAGGGGCATTAAGAAATCTACTCCTGAAATCTTGTTGCACTAGATGCTAACTAACTTGGATGTAAATTTAAAAAATAAATTAAATTTTAAAAAAGACAACCTACTAAATGGGAGAAGATATTTTCAAATGATATATCTGATAAGGGGATAATATCTAAAATATATAAAGAGCTTACATTGGGGCGCCCGGGTGGCTCAGTCAGTTAAGCATCTGACTTTGGCTCAGGTCACGATCTCACAGCTCATGAGTTTGAGCCCCGTGTTGGGCTGTGTGTTGACAGCTCAGACCCTGGAGCCTGCTTTGGATTCTGTGTCTTTCTCTTTCTGCCCCTCCCCAATCGCACTCTGTATCTATCTCTCTCTCAAAAGTAAATAAACATTAAAAAAAAGTTGTAATAAAATAAAATAAAACATATAAAGAACTTATAAAACTCAACACCCATAAAACAAATAATTCAATTAAAAATGGGCAGAAGACATGAACAGACATTTTGGATGGCCAAAGACATCCAGATGGCCAACAGACACTTGAAAATATGCTCACCATCACTAAGCATCAGGGAAATTCAAGTCAAAAAACTACAATGAGATATCATTTCATACCTGTCAGAATGGTTTATATCACCAACAAATGTTGGTGAAGATGTGGAAAAAAAGGAACCCTCATGCACTGTTGTTGGGAATGCACATTGGTGCAGCCACTGTTGAAAACAGTATTGAGTTTCCTCAACAGTATTGAGTTTCCTCAAAAAGTTAAAAATAGAATTACCATAATACCGTAATTCTTCTATGAGGTATTTATCCAAAGAAAATGAAAATACTAATCTGAAAAGATATATGTACCCCTACCTTTATTACAACATTACTTGCAATAGCCAAGATATAGAAGTAACCCAAGTGTCCATTGATAGGTGAATGGATAAAGAAGAAATAAAGAAGTGATATATATATTATATATTATGGATATATATCCAATATATATATATATATATATAGGATATATATATTATGGATATATTTTATGGAGATATATATATATATACATATACATATATATATATGTATATATAAAATATGGAATATTATTCAGCCATAAAACAGAGTGAGATCTTGCCATTTGTGACAACATGGATAGATCTAAAGAGTGTAATGCTAAGTGAAATAAGGCAGTCAAAGAAAGACAGATACCATATGATTTCACCCACATGTGGAATTGCAGAAACAAAACGAACAAAGAAAAAAAAGAGACAAACAAAAAACCAGACTCTTAAAGACAGAGAACAAACTGATATTTGCCAGACTACCAAACATCTGGGGATGGGTGAAACAGGTAAAGAGGATTAAGAGTACACTTATGATGGGCACTAAGTAGTGTATAGAACTGTTGAATTACTATATTGTACAACTGAAACTAATGTAACACTTTATGTTAACTATACTGGAATTAAAAAATAAATAAATAAATTGTAGAATCATGATATAAACCCATAGTCTAGCTCCACAGCCTGTGCTCTCAATCATTCCACTCTTAATTCCTCTTTTTTAAGAGACATCTCTGAATTATGGTGGCTTCTCAATTTGTCCTTGATGTCAGGATATCTACTATTATTTTATTGCTTTGAGCAATATGTTAATTTCTGCTGTGACATTTATCCATTCATCCATTTGCTTTTTCTTGGAGTCAGATTTTCATATGCTGTTTTCTATCCCACCTTGCCTTGACTTTAGATATATGATGTATAATTCGTCTATCTGAGCCTCCTTCACTTGCACTGTTTATTGCAGTAGGGAAGAAATCTGCCATATTAGGGAAAATATAAATCCATGAATGCCATCCAAGTTTTCTTTTTTAAAATTGACAATGTTTTCCTTGGATGGCCCACCTCAGCTTATTTCTAAATATTTAAAGCCTCTCTCCTGCAACTCTTCTTTATTTCTAAAACTAGCTTTTCCAACAGCCAGTGTATGCATGAGATTATGTAAAGATTTCTTCTGACTTTTCACAGTCTACATCATTTTTTCAGGAATGGCTGTTGACATTGAACCTTGTTAATTGGTTCAATTCACTGGATATCTAGTATAACAGTGACTGTATTTCCAACAGTAATATAAATACGTTTTGTCATCTTTTAAATGTCCTGTAATTACTTTTTAAATATTTTTAATGCTTATTTATTTTTAAGAGAGAGACAGAGACAGAGTGCGAGCAGGGGAGGGGCAGAGAGGGAGACACAGAATCCGAAGCAAGCTCCAGGCTCTGAACTGTCAGCTCAGAGCCCAGTGTGGAGCTTGAACTATGATATCATGACCTGAACCAAAGTTGGACACTTAAACAACTGAGCCACCAAGGCACCCACCCCTTCCTGTAACTACTTTAATTGGCTTCTAGAAGGAGCTGTTACACTAGTTGTCATCTTTTCAAAAAATGTGGAAAGAATGGCCTAAACGTGTGGTTTTCCCAGAACATCCTCTCTTATTTCCCTACATTTCATAAAAGGTACTTGGATGCACCTGCTTCTCTGTTTGATTTAGCCTGATATAAACTATTAAGTTCAAGGTCAGCAGTATTCTCTTCATGTAAATTTACCCAGACCATTTATCCCTCATGCCCTCGGTAATCCTTTAAACATAGTTCTTCTTCTCCATGTTATATCATATTATTCAGAACGCACAATTAAATTCCCTAGATTTGGGGTTGTGACATTAAAAAAAACCTCAAAGACCTTTATAGTACCATATTAAGGCTTACATTGTGATAATATCAGTAACATCAGATGTAAGCCTTCAGTTCTTAAAATATGATATATTTAACCCATTTTCCTCAAACTAAGATAAAGAGGTAAATAGGAATAATGTGGCTGATTACCAATGAAAATTTTTATTAATACAATAACTGAATGTGTGAAGTACCTTAATAGGTAGTTTTGTATGAAGTTTTCTGAACAACACTAAGATGCATTTCATACTTTTTTTTCCATTTTTCAGGTGAAGAAACCAAAAGAAGCCGACAGAATATAGCTTGTAGGAGAAGCACTTTGACCACAGATTCTTATGTTCTCGCCATATGAATCTACTAGGTTAAGAAATAGCATACGGCAAGGCTTCCTGTTTCATAATATACTGCTTTTTCTACCCTGTCATCTGCTAACTAAATATTATTATTGAAGTAAGAAAGTGAGTTTTCCTAGGACACGAAGCACAAGAATTGTAGTCACTAGTTATGGGGCAAAAGCAAGTGCTTTGGGGTGGTACTAATCTACATTCAATATGGCTCCAGTTATATGCTATGTTGTCCTGGGCATCTGGCCTAACTTCTCTGAGCCTCCACTACATCATCTGTACAGTGGCACACAAGTCTGATTCTCTGGCCTCTAAGATGTTTTGAAAATTAAATGAACATAGATTTTTTAGAAAAATGCCAAGTACATAGTGCTCATTTTAAGGCAATTCAATGCACCTAGTTCAATACCAATTACTTAGTAGGTATGACAGTGTTAGTTATTTTAATATGGACCCAGATGAAAATCTCTATTCACAGTAGCACTCAGCACTCTAAATCTATTTTCATACCATAAAAAATTATAATTTAAGAGGTCATTAGTACAAAAGCAAGTAAAATTTTATTAATGGAAATAAGTCAAGAGTGGCACAAGTATTTACAACAGGAAAAAACCTTGTAGGGAAAATAAAGAAGATTTCTACCTAAGTATTTCTCTTCTTTTCATGATTGATGCAACAATTTTATTATGTTACCAATAGGTCCTATTTGTAATATTAGTGTATACATATATAATAACTTATAAAGCATTTCTATAAGTTTAAGGACATAGCAGATGGTTGAAATGTTAAGTAAAAACAGGCACATTCTTGACCAGATTTCCTCAAAACATAACTTTCACCTGACAGGATTCTCAATAGTAAGCAATCTGGAAAACTTTTCTCCTTCTCTTTTTTTTTTTTTTTTTTTTTTTTTTTTTTTTCAACGTTTATTTATTTTTGGGACAGAGAGAGACAGAGCATGAACGGGGGAGGGTCAGAGAGAGAGGGAGACACAGAATCGGAAATAGGCTCCAGGCTCCGAGCTGTCAGCCCAGAGCCCGACGCGGGGCTCGAACTCACTGACCGCGAGATCGTGACCTGGCTGAAGTCGGACGCTTAACCGACTGCGCCACCCAGGCGCCCCTCTCCTTCTCTTTTTGACATGAAAATGCAGAGAGAGTGGAATGAGCATAGGCAATTGTTCTCAATCTTAGCTTTATGTCAAAACCACCCGGGCAACTTTTAAAGCACACATTTGGAGCTCCTACCCCAGACATATTGAATCAGAATTCTCAGAAATGCGGTACAGCATCTTAATTTCTTTTAAACTCCAAATGTGTTTCTTATATGTAGCTAGGAATGGGAACCTCTGAATGATGGCTTTGAAATAGCTTGTTCTGCGATTCAACCCTAGGTCAATTATTTCTATGTACCACGGTATATTTGAAAATTGATAGCATTAACTCCTGCTTCAAAGAACTGCTCTAAGAATTAACAAAATTGCTCTAAGAATTAATAAAAGTATCTAGATTGGGATGCCTGGGTGGTTCAGTTGGTTAAAAGTCTGACTCTTGGTTTCAGCTCAGGCCATGATATCAATGTTTGTGTGTTCAAGTTCTGCTTGGGAGTCTCTCTCTCTCCCTCTCTCTCTGCCCCTCCCCCACTCATTCTTTTTCTGTCTCTCTCACTCTCTTTCTCCGTATCAAAAAAAGATAAACATTAAAAAAATTTTAAGTACCTAGATCATAATGGATACCTAATAATAATATCTATCATATAAATATAAAGATACAAATATTGACAAAGACATAGATATGGTTACAGATGCAGATATAGTTATCATTCTCCCTTGATTACCAAGGGAATCCACCTCTTTGTTCTGGGCGCTTAGGAAATAAGTTGGCATTCTGATAAGATAGCTCCTTTGCTCTCTTTAGTCTACCTGAAGCCACACATATCTCTGCCATATTATTATGTGCATATGCTCTCAGTAAAGAGTAGGCAACGGTCTGATAGGGATAGAAGGTCAAACATAATCACAGGCACTGGGTACAGTTCCAATAATTATTTCCTACCATAAGTTGCGCAATAATCCTGTAGTAGTAATAATATGATTCCTACCTGGCTTCCTTCCTGGCTCATTCAGCCACCATGATGGAAGCAGACAATGAAAAGTATAATGAACCAGGTTATATCAGTGCCTTGTATGTTCAAAGAAAGAGTATATATTGTAGAACTATGTCATTCACTGGGTAGGATATGGGCAGAGTTAACACAAATCTTCAGATCCATGAGTAACCTTTGATAGCTTAGTTTCAGGCTTCTGGATAGCAAATGAGTTCCTCTTAAATTAAGGACTTGAAAGAATGGAGCCATGTACTTATCTGGCTGAAGATTTTGAGAAATGGAAAGATTCTATTCTTTACCTAATCAGCATTTATATTTCTCTGTAAAGTATAGAGATTGAAATATATCAAAAGCAAATATTGTAAAGGAATGGTCCAATAGCAAACTATGGCCAATTAAATGTTTATTATATTATTATAGAAAAATATCAGAAAAAAATTCAACAATAGGGAAATGATTAATTAAATCCTGGTGTGACTCAATGACAATATAACTCATTGAATGGAAATTGCTTCTTACCTATTCCACAATGCTGGCACTATCTGCGAGATGAATGTGACCCCTCACCTCTACTCTTTGCCATACTTTACTGTAGAATGTTGCCTAGACTGCCAAACTACTCCTTTCAGTACTGAGAACTGAGACACTCATTCCATAAGCTGAATGCTTTCTGACAAGTCCTACATTGGTGATTATTAACTAATGTTAGATATGGTGGTACAAAAGCTACCTTTCTTACCTAATCCAGGACGACTCTCAAGAGCTATCTTAGCTCCAGAGTTCTCCATAGGGTTGGTTAATGACTTCATGTGACAATTGCTTTGTAGTTCAAATTCTCTCTTTGCTCTAAGGACCCCAGAGCACTCCCCAGTTAATTTATTGAATGCAAATCTCTCTCTCAGACCTCTGCTACCCTGGGAAAGATCACCTACCTGCCTAGAATGGGATACCTCAAAGCAGCTGGAGTGATGGAACTCTCTGTCCTCCAATTTTGGGATTAGGTCATGGGAACTTAGAGATAATGGCCATAATGTTTGTTTCATATATATATAATGTATATAAATATGTATTATATAAATATAAATATATTATGTTTATATATTATATTATATTATATATTATGTTTATATATATTTATATTTTATATATTTAATATATATTTAATATATATTTAATATATACTTAATAGATATTAAAATATTTTATATATTTATATTGTATTAAATATTTTTATATATTTATTAAAATATATTTATATAAAATATAAATATATAACATATAAATATATATATAATACATTTTTGTTAAAAATATATATATAGCCATACTTATAGATTTACTTGTACTTTTACCTTTTAATTAACTAAATTTGAATTTAAACTATATGGAACCAATATTTAGGAGGATCATTAAGTAGAAATAAAACTGGTTTATAGGAGGAGGAGCCAACATGGCAGAACAGCATGGAAGTTTTTTGTGTCTCACATCCATGAAATACAGCCAGACTAAGAATAAACCATCCTGAACACATAGAAAACTGATATGAGGATTAACACAACAATCTGCACAATCTGAACCACAGAATTCAGCAGGTACACAGCATGGAGAGGTAAACTGGGGGACAGAGAAGCCATGGATGGCAAGAAGCTATTTTTGCATGAGGATAGTGGAAACAGCCACAGGGACTGAACTAAAAAGGGAGAAAGGAGAAAGGAGAGGGTTTAAATTCATTAAGACTCTATAAACAGGGGGACTGCAGAGTCTGAAACTCCACAGCTCAATACCTGGTGGTGCTCTGGTGAGAAGGAGGAATCCCCAGTAGCAGGGCGAAGCCTGGAGGTCTTTGGGCCACATGGGGAGAGCCAGTTCCCCTGCTGGGAGGACACCTGGTAGAGGCTGTGTGACTCCCCCAAAGGCAAAGGTCCCAGTGTACCTGAAAGAACAGCCACATTCACTGGTGCTGGAACAAGGTCGCTGGGGGTGAAGCCTGGTGCTAGATGCGTGTTGTGATTGGCCATAATCCCTGAAATGCTGCTGCTACACAATCACAGGAACTTTTTCTGGGGTGGGTTGGACCCAGCTGCAGTCTCTGGGCATCAGCAGCAGCAGGGTCCCACAAACAATCCTGTGTGTGGCCGGCACCCAGCCATTGCTCAGTGAGACCCTCTGCAGACAGGCAGAACGGATCAAAGCGGCAGTCCCTCAGAAATAAAGGGTCAGGAAAAACAGCCCCATCTGAGATAAAACTCAGGAGGGAGGTGCTGCCTGGGGCTTGGTCACAGTCAGTGTAAAAACGGGGAGTGGATGGAAGCCGAAGACAAAGGATGAGTGCACAATTGAACACGAGTCTGTCTGCTTAGTTTATGGACTATAAAGTGCCTCATAGTTTGTCTTCTAGGGGAAAACAAAGTAATTTCAGTTGTATTTCAGTCTGTTCGCTGGTCCATCTATTCAATTATCTTCCTTTTTTTGTTCTTTTTTTTTTCTCTTTTTCATTTCTTTTCTTTCTCTTGAATACAGAAAGAAAAAAATTCATTTTTATTTTCATTTTTATTAAAAATATTTTTGTTTAATTTTTTTACTATATTTTTTACTTTTGTGTAAATTTTTTCAAATTCTATTTTACTTCTATCATTTCATTTTATTCTACTTCAGTGTATTCATTTTTTCAAATTTTCAAATGATTTCCTTCTTTTCCTTTCCCCTTTTTTCTCTATCAAGTCCCTTTCAACACCCAGAATATTTTTTTAGTTTTAATATTTTTTAATTTTAATTTTTTTAATTTAATTTTTTTAACCTCATTAATTCCTTTTCTCCTTTCAAAATGACAAAACAAAGGAATTCACCCCAAAAGAAAGAGCAGGAAGAAACATCAGCCAGGGACTTAACCAACACAGATACAAGTAAGATGTCTGAACCAGAATTTAGAATCACGATAATAAGAATACTAGATGGAGGTGAAAATAAATTAGAATCCCTTTCTGCAGAGAAAAAAGAAGTAAAAGCTAGTCGGGATGAAATAAAAAAATGCTATAACTGAGCTGCAATCTCGAATGGATGCCACGGTGGCAAGGATGGATGAGGCAGAACAGAGAATCAGCAATATAGAGGACAAACTTATGGAGAATAATGAAGCAGAAAAAAAGAGGGAGATTAAGGCAAAGTGCACAATTTAATAATTAGAGAAATCAGTGACTCATTAAAAAGGAACAACATCAGAATCATAGGGGTCCCAGAAGAGGAAGAGAGAGAAATATGGGTAGAAGGGTTATGTGAGAAAATCATAGCAGAAAATTTCCCTAACCTGGGGAAAGACACAGACATCAAAACCCAGGAAGCACTGAGGACTCCCATTAGATTCAACAAAAACCGACCATCAACAAGGCATATCATACTCAAATTCACAGAATACTCAGGCAGCATCATGAAAGATGCAAGGGAAAAAAATTCCTTAACCTACAAGGAAAGACAGATCAGGTTCACAGCAGTCCTATCCACAGAAACTTAGCAGGCCAGAAAGGAGTGGCAGGATATATTCAATGTGCTGAATCAGAAAAATATGCAGCCAAGAAATCTTTATCCAGCAAGCCTGTCATTCAAAATAGGAGAGATAAAAAGTTTCCCAGACAAAAAAAAATTAAAGGAGTTTGTGACCACTAAACCAGCCCTGCAAGAAATTTTAAGGGGGACTCTCTGAAGGTAGAAAAGATGAAAAAAAAATTAAATAAAGTCCAAAAGCAACAAAAACTAGAAAGGACTAGAGCACACCACAAGAAACTCCAACTCTACAAGCAACATGATTGCAAAAAATTCATATCTTTCAGGACTCACTCTAAACGTCAATGGACTAAATGCTTCAGTCAAAAGCATCTTATAGATAATAAGACAAGGTCCATCTATATGCTGTTTACAGGAGACCCACTTTAGACCTAATGACACCTTCAGATTGAAAGAAAGGGGATGGAGAACCATCTATCATGCTAATGGTCAACAAAAGAAAGCTGGAGTAGCCATACTTATATCAGACAATATAGACTTTAAAATAAAGACTGAATCAAGAGATGAAGAAGAGAATTATACCATAATTAAGGGGTCTATCCACCAAGAAGTCCTAATAATTGTAAACATTTATGCGTCAAATGTGGAGCACCCAAATATGTAAATTAATTAATCAAAAACATAAAGAAACTCATTGATAATAATACCATAATAGTAGGGGACTTCAACACCCCACTTATAGCATGGACAGATAATTTAATCAAAAAATCACAACAAGGAAACAATGGCTTTGAATGACACACTGGACCAGATGGACTTCACAGATATATTCAGACCATTACATCCTAAAACAGCGGAATATACATTCTTCTCCAGTGCACATGGAACGTTCTCCAGAACAGACCACATACTGGGACACAAATCAACCCTCAACAAGTACAAAAAGACTGAGATCATACCGTGCATATTTTCAGACCACAACGCTATGAAACTCGAAATCATCCCCCCCAAAAAATGTGGAAAGGTAACAAACACTTGGAGACTAAAGAACATCCTACTAAAGAATAAATGGGTTAACCAAGAAGTTAAAGAGAAATTTAAAAATTCATGGAAGCCAATGAAAATGATAACACCACAACCCAAAACATCTGGGACGCAGGAAAGGTGGTCATAAGAGGAAAGCATATAGCAATCCAGGCATCCTAAAGAAGGAAGAAAGATCTCAGATATACAACCTAACCTTACACCTTAAAAAGCTGGAGAAAGAGCAGCAAATAAAACCCCAAACCAGCAGAAGACAGAAAATAATAAAGATTAGAGCAGAAATTAATGTTATCAAACCCAAAAAAACCCAGTAGAACAGATGAAGGAAACCAGAAGCTGGTTCTTTGAAAGAATTAACAAAATTGATAAACCACTAGCCAGTTTGATCAAAAAGAAAAAGGAAAAAACCCAAATAAATAAAATCAAGAATGAAAGAGGAGAGATCACAACCAACACAGCAGAAATAAAAACAATAATAAGATAATATTATGAGCAATTATATGCCAATAAAATGGGCAATCTGGAAGAAATGTACAAATTCCTAGAAACATATACACTACCAAAACTGAAACAGAAAGAAATAGAAAACTTGACCAGACCCACAACCAGTAAAAAAAATCGAATTAGTAATCAAAAATCTCCCAAAAAACAAGAGTCCAAGGCAGATGGCATTCCAGAGGAATTCTACCAAACATTTAACAAAGAGTTAACACCTATTCTCCTGAAGCCGTTCCAAAAAATAGAAATGGAAGGAAAACTTCCAAACTCATTCTATGAAGCCAGCATTATCTTGATTCCAAAACCAGACAGAGACTGCACTAAAAAGGAGAACTATGGACCAATTTCCCTGATGAAGACAGATGCAAAAATCCTCAACAAGATATTAGCCAACTGGAACCAACAATACATTAAAAACATTATTCACCATAACCAAGTGGGATTTATAACTGTGATGCAGGACTGGCTCAATATCCACAAAACAATCATTGTGATTCATCACATCAATTAAAGAAAGGACAAGAACCATATGATCCTCTCAATAGACGCAAAGAAAGCATTTGAAAAAATACAGCATCATTTTTTGATAAAAAATCCTCAAGAAAGTAGGGATAGAAGGACCGTACCTCAAGTTCATAAAACCATATATGAAAGACCCAACGCTAATATCATCCTCAATGGGGAAAAACTGAGCGCTTTCCCACTAAGGTCAAGAACACAACAGGGATGTCCACTCTCACCACTGTTATTCAACATACTATTGTAAGTCTTAGCCTCTGCAATCAGACAACACAAAGAAATAAAAGGCATCCAAATCAGTCATGAGGAGGTCCAACTTTCACTCTTCAGAGATGACATGATACTCTATATGGAAAACCCAAAATATTCCACCAAAAAACTGCTGGAACTGATTCATGAATTCAGCAAAGTTGCAGGATAAAAAAATCACTGCACAGAAATCAGTTGCATTCCTATACCCCAACAATGAAGCAACAGAAAGAGAAATCTAGGAATCGATCCCATTTACAATTGCACCAAAAACTATAAAATACCTAGGAATAAATCTAAACAAAGAGGTGAAAAATCTATATGCTGAGAACTATTGAAAGCTTATGAAAGAAATTGAAGAAGGCACAAAAAAAATGAAAAAAGATTCCATGCTCCTGGATAGGAAGAACAAATATTGTTAAAATTTCAATAGTGTCCAAAGCAATCTACATATTAAATGCAATCCCTATAAAAATTATACCAGCATTCTTCACAGAGCTAGAACAAATAATCCTAAAATTTGTATGGAACTAGAAAAGACCCCAAATAGCCAAAGCGATCTTGAAAAAGAAAGCCAAAGCAGAAGGCATCACAATCCCAGACTTCAAGCTGTATTACAAAGCTATAATCATCAAGACAGTACAGTATTGGCACAAAACAGGCAGTCAGATCAATGGAACAGAGTATTAGCCCAGAAATGGACCCATAAATGTATGGCCAACTAATCTTTGACAAAGCAGTAAAGAATATCCGGCGGAATAAAGACAGTCCCTTCAGCAACATGGTGCTGGGAAAACTGGGCAACAACATGCACAAAAATGAACCTGAACCACTTTCTTACACCATACACAAAAATAAACTCAAAATGGATGAAAGACATAAATGTAAGACGGGAAGCCATCAAAATCCTCCAGGAGAAAGCAGGCAAAAACCTCTTTGATCTTGGCCGCAGCAACTTCTTATTCAACAGGTCTCTGGAGGCAAGGGAAACAAAAGCAAAAATGAACTACTGAGACCTCCTCAAAATAAAAAGCTTCTGCACAATGAAGGAAACAATCAGCAAAACTAAAAGGCAGCCAACAGAATGGGAGTACATATTTGCAAACGACATGTCAGATAAAGGGTTAGTACCCAAAATCTATAAAGAACTTATCAAACTTAACACCCAAAAAACAAATAATCCAGTGAAGAAATGGGCAAAGACATGAATAGACACTTCTCCAAAGAAGACATCCAGATGGCCACCCAACTCATGAAAAAAGGCTCAACATCACTCATCATCAGGGAAATACAAATCAAAACCACAATGAGATATCACCTCACACCTGTCAGAATGGCTACCATTAACAATTCAGGCAACAACAGATGTTGGTGAGGATGTGGAGAAAGAGGATCTCTTTTGCATTGCTGGTGGGAATGCAAACTGGTGCAGCCACTCTGGAAAACAGTATGGAGTTTCCTCAAAACATTAAAAATAGAACTACCCAACAACCCAGCAATTCCACTACTAGGTATTTATCCAAGGGATACGGATGTGCTGTTTTGAAGGGGCACATGCACCCCAATGTTTATAGCACCACTATCAACAATAGCCAAAGTATGGAAAGAGCCCAAATGTCCATCGATGGATGAATGGATAAAGAAGATGCACTATACACACACATACACACACACACACACACACACACACACACAATGGAATATTACTCAGCAATTAAAAAGAATGAAATCTTGCCATTTGCAACTACATGGGTGGAACTAGAAGGTATTATGCTAAGTGAAATTATTCCATCAGAGAAAGACAAATATCTTATGACTTCACCCATATGAGGACTTTAAGACACAGAACAGATGAACATAAGGGAAGGGAAGCAAAAATAATATAAAAACAGGGAAGAGGACAAAACATAAGAGATTCTTAAATATAGAGAACTGAGGGTTACTGGAGGGGTTGTGGGAGGGGGGATGGGCTAAATGGGTAAGGGGCATTAAGGAATCTACTCCTGAAATCATTTGTGCACTATATGCTAACTAATTTGGATGTAAATTAAAAAATAAATAAATAAATAAATAAATAAATAAATAAATAAATAAAACTGGTTTATATCAGTTCTACCCCTATTCAAGTTGAAGCCCTGAAATCAGTTTAGTTGGTCTATTTTAATGAGCACTAAATTCATCTTTCTGCCTCAATTATTTTCCCTCTCTGATCAATCTAATGCAGTGCTGAAATAGTAATAATCTTTTAATATACGTCATAAAACTTGTCAGCTCAAAAACTTGCAGTGGTTCCAGACTGCCCCAGGAGTGAAAAATCAGCTGGATATCATTCAACATTCTGGCCCCAAACAAACTTTTTTGCTTCTATATTTTAGTCTACTTTTTGTTTCATGCTAATGGTCTTTGTTTCCTCCATTTCTAATTTTATACCTTGTGTCTCCCTAAAATATCTTGTCTCTGCCATCCAAGGTGCAATCTCTCTGCTTGGGTCCAGATCAAATAACACTGCTTTTTTGTAGTCTTGCCGTAACTCCCTGAACAAAGTGAGTTGCTTATTTTAAGTACCAGATTTTATATGTGTGCCTCTCTTATCGGTTATGATGTTCTACCTTATATCAAGACAACAGGGGGCATACCTATTTATCTGTGCATCTC
This sequence comes from Lynx canadensis, assembly GCF_007474595.2. Lineage (NCBI taxonomy): Eukaryota > Metazoa > Chordata > Mammalia > Carnivora > Felidae > Lynx > Lynx canadensis. The sequence continues at coordinate 85,501,180 of NC_044309.1, read as the reverse complement.
CCACAAAGCCTTCTTATAAAAAGTGCTCAAAAATATTTAAAATAAATCGTAAAAAGTGAGAAGATAGAGGACAGCATAGCCTACTTGACACTTTTTCTATCAATGAAATACCCTTGAAAAAATATAGAATTGTTTCACTGAGTCAACACTTATTGTTTACTCTTATTAACAAATACTGCTTTTCTCTTGCTAACTAAACCTTATGTACCAAGTATAACACCTTAATAATACATTTTCTTCAAGACACTGCAGCAACCATTCATGAGGGAATAGTCCTAGTAATTTCTACTGCCCATGTCTTATACCATGAACTCAGATGCAGGTTTGAGGTGTCATTTGCTGATGGTAAAACAAATCAATCAAAATAATTTATGTATTTGGAGCTTACTTTGACATCTCAACAATCCAAATACAATTTATCCTAATTATGAAACATCCAATCACTCATCAGGGTATGTTACATCTTCAAAAATTCAAGGAAATTTATATTAAATAACTTGTATATTTCAGTTTTTCTGAAACTGTTTCCTCAGTTTCCTCAGATGCTAATTCTGTAAAACTACAGAACGAAGGAGGAAAAAAGGTGAACTCCAGCATTCTTTGGTGTGTCAGTTTTCATCAGTTGAAATAATAATGATGATGATGATGATTTTTTTTTTTGCTCAAGGAATCTCTTAGCATTCTCCTGATGTCATTTTAGATTATTTATTCATGATAGGATAGCTGGAAGAGAGATAGAGTGTCTAAATTTTAAAAAGATAATACTAAGTAGATAACTTAGTATTATCCTACAAATAACTTAAATTCACCTCTAAAAATAAAGGAAGGCATCCTTTACATTCAATCTACAAATGGAAAACATTTAATTGTGAGCCAAAAATGGTCCTAAAAATTTTCGTTATTGTCTTACTTAAGCTTCAAAATTACCTTTTTATAAAGTACGTTATATGCCCAGTTTAATATCAGTAGTTTGGAGCATAGCTGGGCTTTATACTCAGCTAATTTATTCCAGTGCACATATACCCAACTCTTATGCAATAAATATTTTGAAGAGCTAAAATATTAAGGAAAACATGATTTGTGCCCATAATTTAAGAATTCTGAATGATTTAAATAATCAATGTGCTATAATTTAATCAATGCTATTATTTTGATGTCTTTAAATACATGACGATTGTGTGAGGGAGCATACTGGTTTATCTCATTAATAATAAATGGGTTGATACTTAAATAAAAGAGAAATTTATTTCCTTTATAAATAAATCAATCACAAATTTTCTTGAGCAAGAAAGAAGGTACTTTTGAGTATAAAGTCAATCACTATTGACATTTTATCTTGTTCATTTATATCACTAACATTTAAAAGGAAATATGCATACAATCTGTTATGAGAATGAAAATGTACAATAGGGGGAGGGTTCATTAAACACTTAAATTATATACATCTGAGGTGCTGCTATAGGACTCCTTAATGTTCACCATATTGACTTTTACATGATGTCCAGAAAGAAATTAAACCAAGGTCACAGTAAAGCAAGATTTAAACATTAACTACCATGGCTCTTCAGCCCCATATGCTAGAATGACCTCACATACAGAGACTACAGAGAGCTATTAAAGTTTCCCTAGTGCTCATCTCTCACCTGGACTATTTCAATAGTCTCATAATTATTCCCAATTTTACCCTGTTTTCCTGTAGTCTATTCTCACCCAGTATTCAGAATGGTATTCTAAAATGTAACTCAAGTCATATGATTCCATTCCTCTGCTCAAAATCCTCTCCTGGGACTTTTGCTTGCAGCTATAAAAGAGTAGTTTACCTTGGACTAACCTTTCTACTGAAAACAGAAACAAAATTTTCTCAAGAAAAGTAAATATTTTGAAGCAAGTCCTATGCTTGCCATAACATTTTGTTTTGTTTTGTTTTGTTTTGTTTTGTTTTCCACTTAAGACTGTTTGCTTCTATTCACAAGGCATAGAAGCCAATCAGACAGCAACATCTAAATGCTGTGGCAGCCGCACTGGACTGGAGAGACAAAAACTGGAGTTCAGAGCTACCAAAGAAGTCAGGAATAATGGGTCAATATCTTGGGCAATATAGAACTACATAAAGTGTTTCCAGTATTTTAGGCGCTATTTCCTATTTCTGATTTCCTAAGATGGGCATGCAGGTGGTAACAGACTTTCATATTTGTAAAAAAAAAAAATCGAACCTATTACTTAAAAAAAAATCTTGTAAAGCAAAATCTAGACCCATATGGCTTCACCATTAAGGTAATTTCCTTTGTGCTGCCTCTTCCATGCAATAGAGTTGTCACTGAGAAATGGCTAAGCAGCTAGGGATGATATTTTCCACAGTTGTTATAGTGATGTGGCCATATGACCACATATTCTAATGTGTGGAATGGACGCAGAAGTTACTACCTCTCTCCTCAGCTCAGTACATGATAACCTTGTAGCCGACACATTTATTATTAATAACAAACAAGTATGCTCATTCATATAATGTTCATGTATTTATAGATACACCCCATTGGTTGGATCTTACACTAGAAAAGACCAGTCATTCATTCATATAAAAATGCATCTTGGAAAACTACTCTGAGTCTGAGACACAGACTTGAGCATACCCTAAGGCAAGGGGAATAGAGATCAAAGGGGTAGTAATCCATAGACCAATGTTTCTGAAAGGACAGTAGGCATGGGAAGGATTGATAATAGGCACTGGGAAGGAAGAAAGATCCATCTTCAGGGGCAGGACATACGTAAGTGACAGATGTTGGAATATACAGAGAAAATCAGGGGTGGGAGAAAGGAAGTAAAATGTCTCAAACTTGGTGGTAAAGTAGGAGGCAACATTGTTTGCTAAATCCAGGCAGGGGTAGACTACAAGGCTGAGACTGAGAAGTCTAGTGGAGATTTGGAACAGATATTGCAGTAAATAAGATAGAATATTACTTAGAGATAAATAGAGTAATAATGAAGTCACAGATGAGGCTAAGTAGCCACACTACAACTAAAGAACTGTGATGAACCAGGAAAATCAAGAAGGAAGAAACTAGCAACACTAAATCAGTGAGAGACTGAAAGGTGCAAGGTAGGAGAATTTCAGTTTCTAGAACACTGACTGACAGAAATAGAAGCAATGTCTGGTATTTGAAGGATTTTAAATTCTAGTTAAGGGCATAGGACTTCCTTACACTGTATTAAAAGGAGAGTTCAAGTAAAAATATGTGAATAAGTATTCATGTTGTAAATCTCAAACGAAATGCTTTCAGGAATAATTAAGGTGGATGAGCTTGAATAACATATTTCTTGAATAAGGTGAATTTCAAGCAAAGATTGGAAAAGAGGAGAGGGGTGGTCAAAAGGAAGATTTCAGGCTGGCAGAGGTATGAAGGAACCTCTGAGATTAGAAGGAATGATCAAAGCTCTGGGAGTGTGTTGGCTTCAAACTCTCCTGTGGGCTCCCTTTTGAGCTTTCTGCTGGGCACAAGACTACCCAGGGTCAAGGAGGAAAAGTAAGAGAAAGAGAAGTAAACATCTCTGTTTGACCGCCAAGGGCAGTACAGTGAGTACCTGCATCTGCAAGAATGGAAAACATTGATCTATGTTAGAAATAAATCATTTCTCTGACACAAATGCCTATGTGTCTATACAAAATGATTTATCCTTGCCAAAACTCGCTGTTGGCTTAGTGCATCTTTAGAAACTGAAGGAAGCTCAGACCAAACCACAATGTCTTTCTCTGCCACCCAGCCCCCATAGCCAGAAAAAAAGATGAAGAAGAAAAAGAAAAAGACAGAAAAAAGAAAGAAAGAAAGAGAAAGAAAGAAAGAAAGAAAGAAAGAAAGAGAAAGAAAGGAAAGGAAAAGTAAAAAGAAAGATAAGAAATGTCAAAATGGGGGCACCTGGATGGCTCAGTTGGTTAAGTGTCCGACTTGGGTTCAGGTCATGATTTCAGAGTTTGTGAGTTAGAGCCCCACATTGGGCTGTCTGCTGTCAGCACAGAGCCTGCTTCATATTTGTCCCTCTCTCTCTCTCTCCCCCTCACCTGCTCTCTCTCTCTCAAAAATAAATAAACATTAAAAAATTTTTTAATTAAAAAAATGTCAAAACCTCATTCATTTTGAAAAAGCTCTATAAGCACCATCCTGGCAGGAATCAGAGTACAGTATCCATTCACTCTTTAGGAAAGGCAATTTTAAATTCATTTCAGTCATTGCCCGAAATTGAGTTTAACTGCACAAAATCCTTCAGTTGACCTACAGTCAATATTTTGCTTTTCTTTAATGCAATTGCTCAGAAAGTAAAGTAATCTATCTGAATTTCTGGAATGAGAGCAAAGCTTAAAAAAAATAATCAGAAGCACAAACAAGCAAAATAGTGTCAAAGCCATCTGTTTGGGGAATATCAAAACTGATGCAGGTAAATAATTAAAACAGTTTAAGTGGCCTTTTTTCCTATACAAAAAGAAAATTTCAGGACCACATGCTATAAAAGTATCACATATGGAAACTAATTAAAACCCTGTCAAAGGAATCATGTCATCTCTTATACCTCAGTAAGTGAACAAGAAAATAGGACAAGATTGCTACATAAATGGGCACAACAATTTGCTTTGAAATTTGTCATTATTTAATTGAAACACATTTCAGCAATCCAAGTTCCTTATCCTGAGAATGTTACTGCTGATTTGATCTGAAGTAAATTCAAGTTTGGAACAAGCCGTAAATTATACAAGAATTTGAATGTGCTATCATGTGGCGTCTGAAGTTCACATCATGAAATCATTATGTTAAATTAAAACGAAAGAAAACATTCAAACAAAAAGCCAAGGAATCTCAGTCCGTTAAGTGTATGAAAAAAAGATAAAGTGGTTCTGAATTGAGATTCAGGTCACCTGAGTTCAATTTTTAGCTCACTAAGTGTTTTGGTCACCCAAGACTTACCAATATCATCACTCCATCCATGACTCTCAATGGGTTACTTTACTTGTATTTTCTATTCTACACCCATATTCCCCTGGAGATTTTATATACATAGTTAAATATGTTTCACTGAGTGGCACCTGGGTGGCTCAGTTGGTTAGCATCTGACTTCGGCTCAGGTCATGATCTCCGGCTTGCAGGTTTGAGCCCCATGTTTGAGCCTACTTCAGATTCTGTGTCTCCCTCTCTCTCAGCCTCTCTCTCTCTCTCTCTTTCTATCTCAAAAATAAATAAACATTTAAAAAATTTAAATATGTTTCACTGATGTGAATTTTAGCAGTGTCAAAGTCTCTGTTATTCATCATCTCCCTAACCCAAAAATTACCCCCCCAACATTCATGCATGTACTCTGTCTTCCTCCTTTGTTTTGTTACATTTAGACGTCTCTTGGGAGTCTTTCAGGCAAGCCTGTGAATTATTCTCACCTTTCTACCTGGGAATTCCCTAATTGGAGTCAAAGTGAGAAAGAATATTATTAGACCCTCTACTAGGTATTTTATCTGTATGATCACATGTTATCCTAAGAAGGACTTCTGTCAGGTATGGAATATTATTATCCTAATTTAACAAACAAGAATAATGATGGTTCGAAAAATAGCTCACTTGCCAGAAGTCATGTAACCAGAAAGTGACATAGCTGGCACTAAAGCCATATGTGTTTTTGTCAAATGCCCAAATAGATAGCATTATGCGATAGTGTCTAATTTTAGAAGAAATAACCTGATATAAATGGGAGGATCCTTATTTGTGAAAAGAATTTACCTTAAGAACAACAACTCTCACCCATAAAGCAGAGCTGCATTTGCTTTTGGAAATGAATGTTTTGGTCCTAAAATGGGTCTGGAAGATTTTTTATGGCAAGATTTGTAAAATAAATGAAAAGAAGACTTTATGACTAAATAAAACATCTGGGAAGGGAATTCAGGTGCCAAGTTAATCAGTTGGAATGTTAAAAGTTACTGACGGTAAAAATTACAATATTGCTTTTTTAAACACAATATAACAGATATTTCAAATACTGGTATAAAAGCAATCTTTGGACTCATAAAAATAGGATGATAGGAAATCATCATACACATAAACACTGATGTCTGTCACACTGCAAGAATCTCCATAACAAATATTTTCACAGTGTCATTTGGTAAGCTATTTCATTTCAAGATTACTCTAAGAAAACATTTTTTTTCTAAATGTAAGCCTACAGAGATCAATAAAGTCCTTTTAATCTTGCTTAGTCTGATTAGAGCATTACTTAGCAGTGTATGAGTTTTTAAAAATGTACAAGGTGAAAGTATATGCAGGTTCTTCATGTCTTCAAGTCTGTACCATGTATCTTTCCTAAACAGATACAGAGTAAAAAATGTCACAGTGAAAGACACTTACACGCCATTATATGATTTGAATGGGGAGCCCAGGAAAGTTGCCACTTTACATACATAAGCTCAGTATAGCTGTCAAGATTCAAAGATGACCTTTTGGACCAGTTGTCCAGCATTAAGATCAAGGTTAACTCTAAGGCTTACCTTGCTTTAGATCCCTTGTAATATTTACCATAGTGCTCTGCTCATTCAGGAAGTATTTGATTTAATGAATAAAGCAATATATTCTGTGGGAGAGCTGATCATTTTGCAAACAGCAATAATTTCTTTTTTCTTCCTCCCTCACTCCCTCCCACCTTCCTGCCCTTCCTCCTTCCTTCCTTTCTTCCTTCCTTTTCTCTTTTTTTTTCTCTCTCTCTCTTCTCCTCCCTCCCTCCTTCAATGAGAACATGCTGGAGTCAGGGAATTTTCTCTCCGTTAAGGAAAAAGCCTAACCAAAGATAATAGGGATACATCCAAGCTTTGGGACTTTAAGAAGAATATTGTTAGCGTATTCTGATTGTAAAAGGGACTGTAAAACACATTCAAATGCCTCCTAACTCTTATTCAGACTAAATGATCGTCATTGTTGGTAGATATGTGACTCTTTCTATGGGTCACTATAGTTGAGCTCATCAGAGTCAGAGGATACATGGGATCAGACACGCAAGTGGAGCCATCAAGTAGAAAAGGCAATAAGAAGTCACAAGTCAGGACAACAGGCAAAGCTGTGAAATTGATGAAGCAAAATAATGCAAAAACTAAGAGATCAGCAGTGGAGATAGTGGAAATCATATGCTGAAAACCAAGACTGGGAGATTAGACATGGGTTTTCATGATTAAAGTCATTAAACTAGACATCAGGATAAGAAACATATCACAGCTCAAGACTTCTACGTGAAATTCAACAAAATAAGTACAGAAAGGCCAGTTACTAGTTGCAGGAGCATACTTCGATGCCATTACCCCCAGCAGCTATTGGTGATGCCTCCCCCTCTTGCTCTACCTGACTCTCACACAGAATTTAATATCCTACTGCTCAGTTTACCTCCTGCAAAAATCTTCACACTGATTTTCAAGTTGTCACTTTCAGCATTTTACTGTTAGTTTTCGTCATCTATTTCTTTTGTTTGTTTTCAGAATCACTCTCTTAGACAAGATAGCTTTTCAAAAAGGAAATATAACAAAATACATGCCTTACTCTCCTTCTGGTTGAAAATCTCTTTTGAATTGCTCTTTTTGATCTCCATCAAGGAAGTTGTTAAACACTTACCAGTAAGTTTCTAAAAAATCAAGTCACAGTTTCTTTAACTGAGACATGACTATCTTGCTCTTGATCTCTTCTCTCTGACTTTTGGAACTGAACATATTAGCTTAAATAAATGAATATGTCATTTTTCTATCTTTCCATGACCACTGATGTGATAGATATCAGAGTGGAATCCTTTTTTTTTTTTTTTTTGTTCATTTTCTACCTTGTGCTGATAAAGAGGGCAGAAAGGTAATACTGTCTTTAAATGGAATACAGTATCTCATTAGTATCCAGAACTTAAGAGTGGCTGACATTGGCAAGGATTACAGAATGAAGAGCACTGATGATAGGTCTATAATAAAAATGTGGTTTTATCAGAGAAGACATTCTGCTTGCCTTGCTTCCTTTATCTGACATCTAATCAAACTGGAACCAGGTTATACCAGGAAAAATTGTATTTGTGGCACTGGATGCCATCCATTTCTATTGACTGAAAAGTGGTCATGAGTCCTAGCTGGCCATATCTTTTTTTTCTTCAGGGTAAATTATCCCACTCATAATGTATCTTCTAGGAAATTAACACCATAAATAACACTTCAGTGCTCACACCAATTTTGTCCAAGTAATGATTAAGAACTACAATTTTCCATCTACTTGAAGATTATATAAAGGTCAAGAAAATAAAACAGCTTCTCTTTGTTGAGACTTCCACTATACAAAGGACCTAAGAAATAGACCTTAAATTTCTAATATATGTGTAAGGTGATACTTTAGTTTTCAAAAGCAATGTTAGTATATAAAATATAAATGTAATGTCCTAATACTTTATATTTTGTCCAAATACTTTATATTTTGATATTTCTGAAACTGTAGAGATTTTCCCATGCCTCATTTGGATTACACAAGAACTTTATGAAATAGTCAGCATTTTGATGGAAGAAAAAATTCTAAAACTTATCGAATGTTTACATTGCATTGGTAAAATTCATATTTTGGGTCCTTGCAAGTGTACTGCCTTTAATCCTCAAGGGAATCCAGTGGGTTTGATTTATAGAAGAAAATGAGGCTCAAACAGATTAAGTAATTCTTTCCTGAATGCATGGAGAGCAAGTGAAATTCATTCATTCATATAGCCAATTCTCTATTCACGATTCTACTTGGATATGTTTGAGTTATCTCAAACTTAACATATCCAAAAGTGAATTCTTTATTGTCACTATCAAATCTACTCTTCTTCATTTCCCTTTCTCAGTAAATGACAACAACACTATCCTCCCAGTTGCTCAAACCAAAAATATTACAATCATAAATTTTCTTTCTTTTTTCTCTCATCCCCCATCGAATTCATTAGCAAATACTATTAGTTCTCCATTATTTATCCTGAATCATAACATCTGTCATTATATATATCCTTTGATCACTTTGTTCTAACCATCATCATCATCACTCACCAAAACCATCTTAAATTGTCCTCCAAGTAGTCTCTCTAATTCCTTACTAACTCTCTCTATAGCCTACTTATCACAAAGCAGCCAGAGTATTCTTCTGAAAAAGTCAATCATATTATGTCACTTTTGCACTCACAACCCTGAAATAGCTTACTGTTTCACTCAAAGTGCTAATCATGGCCTTCAAGGCCCTGCATGACGTGTCACCTGCTCGTCTCTTTCCACTCTCTCACTGACCCTCCCACGTGTGCCCTGGCCCTCCTCCTTGACAAAGCCAAGCACACACTGCTTCATGCCATTTGAAAATCTCTGTTTCTGGGTTGCTCCTCTCTTAGATATCTACCATGACATTTCATTTGAGTCTCTGATCAAATGCATTCTTATAAAAAAATTAAAAAAAACTATTTTAAAATAGCATACCAGTTCCTCTCCCCTTCCCTACTTTAATTTTCTTCTTAGCACATTATCAACTGATATGAATTTATTTATATTGTCTTACTGTCAAGCTTATGATAGTAGCATGACATCTCCAAGATAGTAATAACTTTGTTTTCGTTCAGTGTTGTACCTTTAGCACAGAACAAACACTCGGTGAATATTTGAGACATCCGCACAATCATCAAATTTTAAGTATCACATGTGCTAGACACAATCTTCTGAACAATTAAATCTAGCGAAGAAAATAAACATCGATCATGTAGTTATTGGAGCATTGAGTAATAAAATCAAGCCTTGCACAGTGGTACAGGAGCAGAAAATGGGTGGGTATAACCTTCATTGGGACATCTGGGAAGATCTCCTATTTTGACTATGGGTATGAATTAGATAGGCATAAAGGGAAATGGCAAGGCAAAAGAATTCCAAGAGATGGAGTGGCACGTGCCAAGGTTGTCATTTATGGTGAAAGCACGCACAACTTATTTGAAAAAGTTGAATAATTTTTAAATGGGACGATTAAGTACATTAAACAAAAGGAGAATAGTGGAAAATAGAGCTAGAGAATATGTGCTTCACGTATTAATCTTTTTCCTAAATACAGTGGGATCCACAGACAGTAGAAGCTTTTCAAAAGGTCAGTCTAAAATATTAAGGTCAGATTGGGGAACCTGGGTGGCTCAGTTGGTTAAGCGTCTGACTTTGGCTCCAGTCATGAACTTGCCGTTCGTGGGTTTGAGCCCCGCATCTGGCTTTCTGCTGCCAGCTCAGAGCCTGGAGCCTGCTTCGGATTCTGTGTCTCCCTCTCTCTCTGTGTCTCCCCCGCTCATGCTCTGTCTCTCAACACAAAATAAAATAAATAAAAATAAATAAAATAAATAAAATGTTAAAAAAATTATTTTATTTATTTATTTATTTTTTTTAAATTATTTTAAATATGAAGGTTGGATTCAAATATGAAGTAGGGATTCAGAAATATCATTTGTGAAATAATAGCAATAATATAGTATGGTAGTAATGAAATGGAAAAAACACAATGGGTTCTAAAGCTTTAGAACAAAGCTTTTATTTGAGATAATAAAAAAATGTTCTGTAGATGGAGAGTGGTGATGGCTGCACAACAATGTGAATGTATTTAATGCCACTGAACTGTACACTTAAAAATTGTCAAAATGGGGCACCTGGGTGGCTCAGTCGGTTAAGTGTCTGACTTCGGCTCAGGTCATGATCTTGCTGTCCGTGAGTTTGAGCCCCGTGTCAGGCTCTGTGCTGACAGCTCAGAGCCTGGAGCCTGCTTCAGATTCTGTGTCTCCCTCTTTCTTGGACCCTTCTCTGTTCATACTCTGTCTCTCTCTGTCTCAAAAATAAATAAAAGTTAAAATAAAAATTTTAAAAAAATTGTAAAATGGTAAATTTTAGGTTATGCACATTTTCTCACAACAAAAAACATACATATAATTAAAATATAGAGAAAATTAAAAACACAATAAAATACTAGAAATATTTTTTGTAAACCAGCTTTTAGTTTTTATTACAAGTGAGAAGTAAGAGGCTATGGGATTGAGCAGGATTCAAAGATTTCTAGTTAAGTTATATAGGGCTAATTTTGAGATGATTTTGATATCTAAGTAGAAATGTCAAGAAGCAGTCAAATATGGAAATCTAAAGTCCAGAAAAGAGGTATGGACTGAAAATAACAAAATGGGAGCTGTTAGCATGGAGATGGTAATTGAAGCCTTTAGAATGAATGAGATTGCTGTGGAAGAGTATGTAGAAACAAGAAAAGTGGGCTCCCAGAGAATCTAACAGAAAAGTATAGAAGAAGAAGAAGAAGAAATAGAAACCAGGAGAATATTTGACAGAAGTGGAGTGTTTCAGGGAAGAAGTTAAGTAAAAGTATGCTGAGAGGCCATAGAAGATAGTTCTGAGCAGTGTCTTTTTATTTGGTGACAAAGAAAACATTGGTGATTTTAATAAAAGCACTTTGAGGGTAGTAGTAAGAGTGTAAAATGGAAAAGGTTGGAAAGTGAATGGGAAGTGAAGAAATGGAGGCAAAGCATTTTAGAATAGCCCTGAAGAAGTTGTTATGAAAGGGATCAAGAACTAACCAATACCCGGATTACTAGAAGGAATTAAGAGGCACTACTTTTTTTAGTATTGGAGACATTTAAGCATGTGAAAATTTCATACAAAGGGATCTGTAGGAAGACAAAGCTCCAAATAAAAAGAGTACCCTGGATTGTACTCTGGATGTTTGAAACAAAAATGAGATCCAGTTCTCAGCTGACCTAAGAGGAAGGACCACTTTTCTCATTACAACAGGAAGAAAGAAATGTTCTCTTAGAACTGGGACTAAACCAAGAGAGTTGTTTGTCACAAACTTATTTTTGTCACAACTTATTTTTATCGTATAATCAGCATCTTCTATTAGAAAAATATTCCGAAATACCAAAAATAATGTTTAAAACATACTTCAAATTTTACCAAAATATTTTATTTGATATTATCAAAGTGGCTTCTGTTTAACTTCACCTTTCTGCCGTCTGCTACTTTGCTTCCAGACACCTGGAGCAGTTACTTGTTCTTTGACCAGGCCTAATGTCCTGTCTCCCATGGCCTCATGTCTCTTCCCTTTGCCAAGCCAAGTCTTGATTTTTTTTTGTGCCAAGCTGAGAATTTGCCACTAGGGATACAAAAAGGAAGAAAAGACAGGTATTCCATAAGAAACAGAAACCTGGAAAGATTCTAAAAAACCAAAGCGTAAAATACTGAAACGAGGGAAGTATTTTCACTATGACACTACATATTACTAAGAAACTGAGCTGCTGAAACTGAGCTCCTGAAGTATAGGACATGGCTCATTTATCTTTTAGCACAATAACTATTGTGTACATCCAAATAATTGAAAAATAATTATTGAACCACTACATAATTGAAAACAGTGGCATAAGCTTTATCTTTATGAGTAGTGTCATTAATGCAATACAAGAGCCTAAAGGTTTTTGTCACTATTCTATTTTGGATTTTGTGAATTATCAATTATTCCTAGGGAAAGACTATTAGGAAGACTAAATTTTCTAAGAAGGCAATTAATTAGAGTGCTCAAAATCTGTGTAGTCCACGTACTCTTACCAGGGTCTTTACCTTTGATTTTAATCTCAAATACATTGCTTTTAACGACATTGTGCTACGCACCTGATTCTCTAATATAGCAGTACATGTTAAAGGCTAATGATTGAGATTGGAGTATTTTTAAGTACTGATAATTATGTTGCATTTCAAAATGTACTTAGTGTATACCTAATATTAATTTAGAGAAATACTAATGTTCTGTGGCTGTGTACTGAGGCAGTTTATAATTACATAAATAGCTTATTAAAACTTCATTTCTTGAGTTCTATTAGAAGCTTATCTGCAGCCCAGACTTATAGAGACTCTTACGAGAAAATACCTTGTATAAAACACCTATATTTAAATTACCAATTGAAAATATTTAGAGAAATAGATTCAAGAGGTTTTTTTAAATTTTTTTAACGTTTATTTTTGAGAGATAGTGAGAGAGACAGGGCACAAGTGGAGAAGGAGCAGGGAGAGAGGAAGACACAGATTCTGAAGTAGGCTCCAGGCTCTGAGCTGTCAGCACAGAGCCCAATGTGGAGCTTGAACTCATGAACTGTGAGATCATGACCTGAGCCAAAGTCAGATGTTTAACCAACTGAGTCACCCAAGTGCCCCTCAATCATTGGTTTTACTCTAAAGAATTGATGACACTGGACTGATGGTAATATTAATTCGTTGAGCTCTGATTATACTAATTGCAAGATGGAAGGTCCTAGATGGTAGAATTTTCTCTATGTTGAGTTAAGCAAGATACACAGGGTATAAGATACTATATATAACTAATGCCACGTACAATAAAAATATTATTGGCAGTGCTTGGTGTGGTATAGTCACTTAATCATCCCACTCTTGATTTCAGCTCAGATCATGATCTTACAATTTGTGAGATTGAGGCCTGCGTTGAGCTCTGTGCTGACAGCACAGAGCCTGCTTGGGATTCTCTCTCCCCCTCTCCCTCTCTGCTCCTCTCCTGCTCACACGTTCTTTTTCTCTCTCTCCAAATAAATAAATAAACATTTAAAAAAATATGTTGTTGAATATAATCTTTAGAGGTTATTTCATATTTACATGAAATATTTTTATTTCTTCCTTGAAACAAGGGCTTAACACAACATCCCTGGTAATTATTTTCACATTTTATGCAGCAAAAAAGCAAAGATCATAATCTTTGACTCCAAAATTAATTAATTAATTAGGTTTTCTATTTTAGAGAAAACTTCAACCATGATGGTCGAAGGCAGATTCTAGAAACCAATTGCTTGGGTTCATATTCTAGCTCTGCCACTTATTTTAGGATCTTAACAACTTTTCGACCTCTCTGTGCCTTGGCTTCCTCATCCGTAAAACAGGAATCATGATTTTCTGTCACAGGGGTCATTAGAAGGGTTAAGTAAATCAATGCATAAGAAACAAAAGTGCCAGGCGCATGGTAAACACTCAGCAGGCATTAGGTTTTCATTACTATGGCGTTTGAGGATATGGTTTTGGACTATTCTAAGCTCTTGACCTAAATCCACTTGGTCTGATTGTAGCAACTTGAGTATGTGGTAACAGACAATCAATACTAGGTTCAACTTAGAAATATAAATAAATAAGTACACGCAAAAAAAGAATTGAAGAAAATATTCTGGTAAGCTTTTTGCCTAATAGTTGACACAGTCTCATGGGCACACCTGCCACTACAATATGTTTAGAGAATAAAACTATGTAAGATCTTTGAATTGCAATTTCCACTATTTCAAATTGCAAATTACTTCATTTCTGATACTTGTCACACTCTATGTATTATGTCTTATTAGGCCATTATCATAGGCTGCCAAGTAGGAAGCAAAATACTCAAGTTATTTTTTTCTCAAAGTAATTATAGCACAGTAAATACTTGCTATAGTGCAAGGGGGGCAAGAGGGACTGACAAACTCTAACCATTCAATCTATGTAATTAGAAATAGATTCTAGGAAAAAGTAAAATAATGTGAATTTCAAGAATTTTTCAAAACAGTCAAACTTTCACAAATTATGGTAGGGTTTTTTTTTTTTCTCTCCTTTAAAGAGAGAAACTTAGGAATTACCATAATTTACATTTTTTTTTTTGAAAAGTAAGTGGTGCTGGCACAGTGTTAAACACTTCACATTAATTATCTTTTTTAACCCTCAGTTTCACAGTGTTATGTGGTATAATTTGTCAACCCTCACTGAATTAAGAAGCACCTAAAACTCAGAGAAGCCAAGAGACTTGGCCAAGATTACCCAGCTAATAAGTAGACAAGGTTAAGCCTAAACAGTTTGTCTCTGGCACTCTTGTTCTTAAACTTTATGCTGTATTGGGGTGCCTGGGTAGCTCAATTGGTTAAGTGTCCTTCTTCGGCTCAGGTCATGATCTCACAGTTCATGAGTTTGAGCCCCGCATCAGGCTCTGTGCTGACAGCTCAGAGCCTGAAGCCCACTTCCTATTCTGTGTCTCCCTGTCTCTCTCTGCCCCTCCCCTGCTCACGTTCTGTCTCTCTCTCTCTCTGAAATAAACATTAAAAAAAATTAAACTTTATGCTATACTGCCTCTTTAAGTGTTTATTAACAATATTCAAACCTCAAAATTGTCTTTAATATAAAATTATTTTCATTTTGATATGCTGAAAAGTCTTGATTTGAATACAGAGATTTCAGTTTCTTCAGAGTGCAGGATCTGAAGCCAGACTAACTGAACTCAAATCTTAGCTTTGCTGCAGAACAGCTTCATGATCTTTGAGACAGTTTATTTCAAGTCAATGAGCTTCAGTTTGCTCGTCTGTAAAATAAATTTAATAATGGTGCCTCATTGGGGCATCTGGGTGGCTCCGTCAGTTGAGCGTCCAACTTCGGCTCAGGTCATGATCTCGCAGTTTGTGAGTTCGAGCCCCACGTCGGGCTCTGTGCTGACAGCTCAGAGCCTGGAGCCTGCTTCGGATTCTGTGTCTCCCCATCTCTCAGCCCCTCCCCTGGCCATTCTCTGTCTCTCTCTGTCTCTTAATAATAAATGTTAAAAAACAAATTTTTTTTAATAGAAAAGTAATGGTGCCTCATGTAGTTATTACAGATTTCAAATGCTACTATATGTAAATCATGTACACAGGTGCCTGGAAAAAAATGTTCAATTAATACCAGCTATTGTTATCATTATTAACCAAAGTAAGAGTTTGGGCTTAGTATGTTATTATATTCATTAAAATTAATTTTGTGAGTGACAGACAACTGGAAATGACAGTGGCTTTAAAAAGATTATTTATATTTCACATAACAGTGTAGAGATAATTATTCCAGAGTAGGTGTGTCTGTGTCAGGAACTAAGCTTCTTCCATATTGTTGTTCTCCCAAGTACATTGTCCATTTCTTCAGACAACTCATGACCAGCTCTGACTTGACCATATTGAGCCACACCCATATGCATTCAAGTCAGAAGAGAAAAGGAAAAGCAAAATAACAGCAACAACAGATAAAAGTTATAGATTAACTATCTCTTAAAGAAGGTTCCCATGGGCTCCTGGGTGGCTCAGTAAATTAAGTGTCTGACTCTTGATTTCAGCTCAGGTCATGATCTCACGGTTCATGGGTTCCCGCTCTGCACTGGGCTCTGTGCTGACGGTGTGGAGCCTGCATGGGATTCTCTCTCTCTCCTCCTCTCTCTTCCCTTTCCCCGCTTGCACTCTCTCTTTCTCTCAAAATAAGCACATAAAAAAGGAAGTTTCCCAGAGGCTGACACCTATAACTTGATCAATATCCCTTTGCCAGAACTTAACAACAAGGCACAACTAAGGGCAAGAGAAGGTGGGAAATATAGTCTTTATTTTTGGCATACAAGAAGGGGCAAGAATTTCAGAGAATTTCAGAGGTCTTTATTAAGGAACTAAGAAATGAACTGGGGAGCTTGAAATTTCTTTCAGTGTTGGCTGAAAATTTTTCCCTTAATACATCACTTTTCATAACACCAGATTTCTTTTGAAGTATTAGGTGTCATCTTTATCTGCTTTTACATTTTTAATCATATCCTCTGTCCTCGTTATACATTTTCTCCTGTTATTTTCTGTCTGATTTTCTAAAGCAGAAAACCAAAAAGCAAGGGTTTTCAGTCTAAGGAGGGCACCACAGCATAGTGATGGTACTCTTTCTGGGATAATATAGAGAACCACAAATCTCTCAACTTTTTAAATCCCTTGTTCTTTAAAGTAGACTCATTTGCTGAAACAAAAAACCTACATCTCCTTGCCACATGCAAATAGTTTTGGAGAAATATGGGAAATAAATTAATATTTTTCAATAACCACTGCATAATCTATTGAAGTGCTAGGATAGTTCACCAAAATAATGAACCCAATGTTAACTTTCTAGCTCATGTTTCCTGATCCATTTAAAAAATCAGCCTTTTGTTCCTGGCAAATAAAACTATAAATCGTGTAGTTTATAGGCAATCTCTAAAAATTATATTTCTTACATTTTAAACTTATTGGTCTATATTTGGAAAAATATGGAAAGTAGAGGGAAACGAGTAATTTTACAGTGGAGAAACCTGATAAACACTACCACAGCCCTGTGATTAAAGTCAACAACAGTGATAAATCATGTTGGTAGTATATATCCTTCGTGTGATGAAGGTGGTATTTTGTCTTTGTGGCCTTCCTTCCAGAAACCAGTAACCCCAGTCTAATTATGAATAAAAAAAGACAAACTCCAGTTGAAGGACATTTTATAAAATATCTAACCACAACTCCTCAACTGTCAAGATCATCAAAAAAGAAAGATCTGGGAAACTGTCATAGCTAAGGGAGCCTAAGGCAACATGACAACTAAATGTAATGTGATATCCTGGATGGGATCTTGAAACATAAAAAGAGCATTAAGTAAAAAGTAAGAAAATCAGAATACAGTACAGATTTTAACAAAAATACATCAATATTGATTCATTAGTTGTGACAAATGTAACCTACTAATGTAAGATATTAATAGTAATGGAAATTTGGTATAGAGGCATATAGGAGCTCTCTGTATGATCTTTGCAACTTTTCAATAAATTCAAAACTCTTCTAAAATAAAAAGTTTAGTTAAAAAGTCATATTATTTTGTAATTGTAGCTACCCTTTATAAATGCATACGTGCCATTTCTCCTTCTAAAATATTACCAGCTATAAATTGGGAAATTAGAATGCAGTTGATAGAATGCCAATTTTACAAATAAGGATATAAGTCATGCAAATGAGGCAAAAGCCGTAAAAACAGATTAGTTTGGAGATGGCAGAAATCTATACAATGTTTCTGCTGCTTATCTATTGATAACCCAAGAAGTAAAAGAAGTCCATAACCCTCGTGGGCCTGAATTATTCCTGGTGATTAAAGGACATTCTGAAAGCCACACAACATGGTGCCTAGGTTTCTTGCCTACTGAAGTCTTTTGTTATGAAACTCTCCTGAACAAGAGCTTTAACTGATCATAGAACAAATATTTGATATCTAATTACCTGTTTTGAATCTACCTATCTAAAACTGAAGAGTTTTTTTTGTTTATTTCTTCATTTTAACGCCCCCTGCTGTTCCATAGAAGGAGGAATAATAAATGTTTCAAAAATATCATAAACAGTTAAAGAAAATTGACCCATCATGGATAAATGCTTAACAAACAACTTCCTGTTTAAGGATTACTGATGCTTGTCTCACTAGCATTGCTTGGAAGGGTGATTTTTTTTTTTTTCTGTTGGTGGCTTGCACACAGCAGAGATATGAAATAATTCTGACATGGCTTAATTTATGCTCTGTCACATAACAGGACTGGGTCACCTTTGCCAAGTTATTTCTAAGACTCAGTTTCTTTCTCTTTAAAAGGAGAGAAATAAAACTGACCTCATGGGATTGTTGTGAGGTAAAAATAATATGATATATGTAAAACGATTTTTATAGGGCCTAGGCATAAGATTGTTGTTCAGTAACCAGTCACTTGAAATAATAGGGGCAGGATAAAAAGTATGATTCATAGTTGATATTTTCAAATAGATCTTGCCAGAAACTGAAAAAGAAATAAGGATAGGATAGGAGTCCATATTCCACTTAAGGTAGGAACTGTAAATTTTTCAGAATTAAGAACCTTCTTAAAATCAAAACATGTAGACATTCCCATCCCAAAATAATTTGATATCTACCATTATAATATTTGACCATAATCTCTATTTGAATGCTTCTAAGATATATTTATAATATGTTAATCTCAAGGGCATCTGTTTACATGTTAAAAACTGTAATATACACACATGCAAGACCTAATATTCCTTCGGTCTAGGAAAAAAAATTGATGTATATATGGATTTTTGCACGTGCTCCTTGCAATAATATTAAGGTCTTTATGAGTCTGTATCCCTGTGCTCTGGAAACACTGATTTAAACCATATCTTTTGAGTAATCAAAAATCTAAAATCCCTAGTATGACTGCACTGTCCTGAACAATGTCATATTCACATTTAAATGAAAAAGACTTAAGACAGTGCCTTGACTTTCCCGTGCTCTTGTTCGCATACATGGACACTGAGAATTTATCCTGGGTGTAATCCTCCAGGATCTTTGACAACAAAAGAGACGTAATATGAGACAAAGCCTGATTGTCAGCCTTTGAGACATTCTGCATTGTGAAAAAAAAAAAAAAAAAAAAAAAAAAAGGACCCAGGAAAATCAAAGTATTGGGGAATTCCATTCTGTACCACAGATGAAGCAAATCAAGTGTTGACACAAGAAATACTCGATATAAGACAGTAAATAAACTCTCTACCTCAAGTCACTGTTGGATGCAGATTAGGATTGTGACAGAAACTTATGGTTACAGCTGCCTCTGCTATGTCTACCCCTGTAAAACAGAACATCTGTATTTGGTTTATACTGCCTGTCAATCCTTCTAGAGGGCCGTAGACTATAAACTCAGAGCCTGGTACTACCAAGGCTTACGAGGCTCAGGCCGTATCTAATAGCACTACCCAGCAGGCAATAATGACTACGTAGCACACAGCAATACACAAAGGGTGCCTGCCCTGGAAGAATTTAACAGTTTTCTTGATCCGATAAAATGGTTAGGAAATAGAATTTTAAAATTAATTACGTTTTTATTGTACGTTAGCTTATGTTCTCTGCCAACTCCACCTCCAAAAAGGCTTTGTTCATGGAAATGGGATGATCTGGTTTGAAATTCGCAAAGAGAAGCTACATCCCACCCTCAGGATGGGGCCTGGCAAAATAAAGTGTCAGCGTGGAGGTGGATCTCACAAAATGTGCAGGAGAAATCAAGTGTGCCCATATATCAGTCTTGGTCAGACAGAGCGTGGCAGATTCATTGTGAGGGCAACACAGAATCACAGTAGGTTCTGCAGCCTGTGCCCAGAACCCTGTTATCTCTGGAAGGTGAAGGAGGCCAGAGTGTGAAGGACGGTTGCTTGAGGCACAAGTTAGAATACTTTCTCAGCGAACTTTACCAACAGTCTAGATTCTGCTGGCATTCTGTCTGGGGGTAGTTAGACAGGGAGAGCCACATCACTCAAGTGGAAACAAAAGGAAGTCAGCAGGTGTGAGACATCCAGGAATTATCTTCCTTTTTCAGCCAAAGGAAAAAAAAAAAAAACAAACAAAAAACGAAGGTATAGATTAGCTGTTGTGCTATTAAGCTGTGCCTTGACCATGACCCTGGGAAAGTGATCTGGGGAAATACTAGTATGTCAGATAAAAAAGCATTCTGAGAGGACAGAGAAGACAGTTAAATTGTAAGTGAAGACGTCTGAGAAGAAACTGGTGGAGAAAGAGGTAGGATAGGAGGTGAGCCTGACAGGACATTGACAACTTCCAAATCATTCTCTTTGGATCCATGCCTTGCCTACTGGACATTCCCTCCTGAATAAACCACAGAATAAACTACAGGATAAACCATAGGATTGATCCTCTAGGATAAATCATAGCACACTACATTTGAATTTTAATTGATTGCTTACTCCCGATCCTCTCAATTATATTGAGCATCTGTGAATTGTACTCATGTCCATATTCTCAGTGCCTAGGATTGTGTTTAGTTCTTTGAAAGTTCTCAATACGTATTTGTAGAATGTATAAAATCGTGAATTAATGAGAGGACAGTTAAGGGAATTCTACTTTCTCATTTCTCAGATATATTTTTAACCGAATTTGATACCAAAATCTATCTTTATTCATTAAAGTTATGAGCACAGACATCCTGGCACTCCAGCATGTTTGAATTAAAAAATGCAAATATCCCATTCTCCAACTGCAGAGGCTTGTACACTACAATGAATGATTTTTTCAATTTGCATAATAAGATTGCAGAACTAATAGTTCTTACTTCTGCCACTTTCTCCTGAACTCTTTTAAGTTAAAAATATTTTGCAAAAGTAAAATAAAAATTGTATTTACTACAACTAAAGATAGCACTTGGAAATCTGATTTCTCAGGAGCCTATAATAGTCATAGACTAGAAATATACAAACATACCAGTGTCGTTTTTTTTGTCTAATCTATAGCTTTATGGGCATTCTTCAAATGAAGAGATTTATTTGAGTTGTGGATTTCCAAATGTTAGCTATGTGTAAAAGCTCTTCGTGATTGCTAATGACTGTTCCACTATCCAGTATGTACTAGTTTGCATGGATCTAACCCATCTAATTATTACGTGGTCCCAACTTATGCTTACCTGTGCTCCCATTTCTCCACAATGACATTCTCATGTTGTTTCAAATTCCCCTGACTATATACTTGGTTCATTTCTTCTGCCCAAGAAGCAGATATGGTATGAGATGCTCTCCCATTATCTCACTACTTCACAGAAGCTAAACGGTAAGTATGTAATAAAGGTAGATCTCATTAATGATACTTATGTTTCTTGTAATTTTTGCATTAATAAAAAGTTGGGAGATTACTATCAATAATCAATATTAATAGGAATGTTTAATATTAATATTACTTAATATTAATATATGAACCACAGAAGACAACCTAGTCTAAGCTAAAATCATGACAGCAGCAAATAGGTTCACAGTAAGGGATTAGTAACTTCCTTTTATTACGGACTCTCATGTACTCATACTGAAAGTATACTATAAAGTACTTATGTTTAGAAATGTAACTAAATATAACTTGGAAAAACTATGGCCATGTACCATTCTTCTTCTAGCACACAGATGGGACCTATGAAGCCAGTTGATATATTTTCATAATACGTTTTCGAATACCTCTTGCCTTCTCTCTTTTGTATATTAAGTGTTCTTATTTACCATTTAGCCAGCATCCAAAAATCGTTCACCTTCTTGATGTCACCCAGGTTATTTCCAGGAGCGTGTTATCCTATCCCAAAGAGACGAGGAGAGGAGCGATTACAAATACATAACAGGTGCTGTACATGGAGGTATTAATAGTTGTGTAAAGTATTTATTCTTTTCCGACAAAGCAATGCCCTAAGCAATTGTAGAATGTAGCACATAACACTTAAAAGTTTTTTACCCTAGGGTTCCACTGCACCACATTTCAATATAAAAACTTACATTACAACATGGATTGTTTTAGTAATAATTCATCTCAAAGTCCATTGCTCAAGGTTGGAATTATAGGAACAAAGCTCAAGAATTAAATGAAAAAGCAGAATTATGCAAAATATATTGCTTTGGAATTTTTCAATGCAAAACACTGAATGAGGCTAAAACATCTCCAGACTAGGGATCGGTTTCAAAATACTACCAAACATTAACCACCTGTAGTCAGGTGAACCAAATGTTAAACACTGAGGTGATATGTAGTATTCAAGAGCAGTAGGATACCGCTTTTTGGCAAAAGGAAAAACACGTGCATAAAATTGGATATTATATCTAATCGGTTCGCATTCTCTTCAGTCATCAGTTGATCTTTTGTAAAAACTAATATGTTATGAACCAAAAAGAATACTAAATATTCTTATGGACCATAATAACATGTTTAGTAAATACAATTGCATTTTGGTGGTGGCTTTTCTGAATGGAAATATTTGCAGAAAAAGTGGCACTAGCTAACTTGAGGTCAGTGTTCTATAAAATGCAGGAGCTGTCATACATTGCATAGTTAACATTTTTCAAATTCATGGACTTATATTAAGATTGTAACCTTCGGACATTTAAAATAAATCCCATTTTTTTCCTACTGGACACAATTTATCACTTTCCAGAAAAGGTACAGTCACAAAAATAAAAAGATTTTTTTCAGAAGTGTTCAATTGAAATAGAGATGTTGTAGACTTTGGGAGGAAAAGAAAAAGACTGAGTTTCAAATAATAATATCCCTCGGGTCAGGCATTTCCTGTCACTTAATGAATAACTGGGTTAGAGATCCCCAAGGGAAAGCTTACTCCTTAAACAGCATCATGTATAGCTGATAAGGGTTTTCATATTGACCTTCTCTGTGGTTTCCTGCTAGTCTCTTTTTAAAGCTATGGTTTCTATTGATCCACAGCCCTATGTTCCTTTTTAGATATTCTTCTCAAGAAATATACTTTCATAGATTAGCAAATGTGTGCACAAAGAGAAAAATATGACCTCAGGAAAAAATCATGGGGCAACATTAATAGGTCTTACGCAAGATGTCCTCCATTCTCTGGAGAATGAGGATTCAAAGTGGAGAGGGTGGGAGAGAGTCAGTCTGCATTTCTAAGTCAAAAGAAAAAAAGGATCTGTTTCACAAATAATGACATTTTTAAAACTTTATGCATTATGTCTTCAAAAGGATTTGGGGTTAATTGAATGTGGGCCCCACGCCAGCTGTTCTTATCAACATATTTCCCTATTTTTATTTCGTTGCAAAGAGTTACAAATAAGCTTTCCCAAATACTTGGAAAAATTTGTCTTGGAGGCTAATTTATTGATAACGAAATCCTGAGACTATTAAACTAGCTGGGAATCTAGTATGGTTTCAAATCTTACTAAACTTCTCATTCTAAAACATGAGACTCATACATGTAAAAGGGAATTTTTAGGTTATTCTAGCTCAGATTCTCATTTTTGGAAATGCAGGTTGAGCTGTAGAGTGATTAACTGAGTTGTCCAAGGTCAGAAATGCAAAAATATCACACAAAGAAATACACAGATATCAATCAGTAGAGTGATCACCTATGCATTATTGTCAAAAGTTCAAATTATTTCCTAAGACTCAAAGGTAGGATCAGTTTGGAAGGTAGGTATCAGTTACCGAAGGCCTTACTCTTGAGGTCCAGAAACAAAGATAAGGAGCAAAGCAAGAGAATTAGACATGTCCAATAAGGGCTCCAAGGGGACATGAAGACTGAGTTTAAGCTGGTGGGTAATATCCTTTTTACAGACCAGTATTTCATACAATACATACCATCAAAATAGCAAAAAATACATATATATGTGAATGTATAAATGCATATGCACATAAACATACAGAAACAAATAAATAGATACTTCAAATATCTTTAGAAACCCTTACTCAAACACATTGAAGAAATGTTGCACATCATAACCCTCCTAGGAGATGTCCAAGTTAATAATTAAAACCTGATTGGGGCGCCTGGGTGGCGCAGTCGGTTAAGCGTCCGACTTCAGCCAGGTCACGATCTCGCGGTCCGTGAGTTTGAGCCCCGCGTCAGGCTCTGGGCTGATGGCTCAGAGCCTGGAGCCTGTTTCCGATTCTGTGTCTCTCTCTCTCTCTGCCCCTCCCCCGTTCATGCTCTGTCTCTCTCTGTCCCAAAAATAAATAAACGTTGAAAAAAAAAATTAAAAAAAAAAAAAAACCTGATAGTCCCTGCAGTTATAAAAGACTTTGTGAATTCTTCCCCTCCCTTTCTCCAGACCTACACACACTGATTGTAACTATTATGCTGTTTCCTTAACTTAGGCTGCCTGGGAACCCTTTTTGTTATATCTATGCACATCCTGTAGAAAGTGTCCCAAAGAGCATGTTGGGGGAAATAATGTCTTCAGCATTCATCTCCATGGTCTAAAGAGATGAAGAGATAAAATATGAACTAATGCTATGAACACCGTGCTTTCTGCTTTTCTTCTGTATTAGCCTTTCTTAGTAAGCAGTCCCCTTCCTGAACAACCCCATCAACTCAATATGCTTCTTTTCTTGTTCAGAAAGAACCCTCTCTCTCCTTTTGCTTGTTTCACACAAGCTAGGAGGCATTAATAGCACAGTATTTACAGTACACGCAGAGGGAAACCAACTTGGCTGACTGGTAGAACTGTTTGTAAACCCTGAGTTTCCCGAGAAGGTTCAAAAGTCTGGGTACAATTTTTAGAGATTGCCCTGTGCTCTATACAATTTAAAATAACGCTCTACCACTCAGAAAAGATTACTGTGATGGTTAAATGAGATACTACATACAAAGTTCTTAGCACAATGCCTTAAGTGAAGCACCATTAAGTATTAAATATCAGTCCATCCACAAGTGAAGGTGTGAAACAGTCAATGTACCTGTTTTCATTAAAACAATTTCATTTCTTTTTTTTTGACACTCCTCCCCTACCCCAAGACCAACCTGACAGGATGACAGGACATTTGACTTCATGTGATACCTGTGGTTTAGTTTTCCTAGTGTTGCCACAGTCCTGGAGTTCAAACCAATTGAAATGTTTGGGAGGGAGCTCAGTAGCTGGAGTCATCTGCTGCTTGGTTTGCCTTTCATATTGGCTGCTACTGAATGTCATCATTCTATTCTTCCATACTCCTTCAGTTTCAATGACTCTGTTGCTGCATCTATGTAGTACACGGGGCTTGGAATGGCAATATTGCTACTTAACATCAAATATGGAACTTAGGAAACTTACATGGCCTGACATATCGGTCATCTCTTAAGTCTCACCACTTCTACAGCAGCATAAGTGAGTCTAAGAACCAATAATTGTCAGGACCCTCAGATGTCTCCAATCTGTCTCTGCTCTTTCTTCTCTTTCCTCTCTTCTCCTCTTCTCTTCCTCCTTCCCTTTCTTTGTCTTTCTTCACAGCTCCCTGAAAAATCTCCTCCTGATTAAATCTGCTGGAGACTGATTTCTGCCCTCTCAGTTTCCTGCCAAGATAGTTTGTCTACATCTAAGAATTCTCTTTGGCTTTCAAAACCAAAACCACAAAACAGGGAAACTTAAAGGTAACTTTTATTTTCCACCCCGTCTCTCCTCCCCAGCTATTATCCAACCCAAATTATTTATAATAATTATTCCAGGAAGCTACTGATATAATAATCAGAAACTCTTTGGAGTTTTGAATTGTTTTAACCTCAAAATATTTTTTTCTTTTTTTTTAAGTTTGTTTATTTTGAGAGAGAGAGAGAGAGAGAGAGAGAGAGAATCCCAAGAAGTCTCCATGCTGTCAGCGCAGTGCCCAGTGCAGGGCTTGAATTCACAAATGCTGAGCCCAAACCAAGTTCAGTGCTTAACTGACTGAGCCACCCATGCGCACCTCAGCGTACTTTTTCAACTAAGTTTTCAGCTATGTTTGAGTCAGTCCTATCCAGTCCTCCAGACTGTCAGATCACCCACTCAACACTTCCTGTTTACCTTTATATCAAATAGTTTCATCCCTATTGCTTGTGTGGATGTTTTGTTTTGTTTTGTTTTGTTTTTTCAATCCTGGAATTATTTTCCCACTCCACTCTTAATGTTTCTACTTCATTGTCATTATTTTCTTGATGGGGAGTACTGACCAACCCTGGTCCAAGAGTTCCATTGGGTTAAAAATAACTAGAGGACAGGGTACCTGGGTGGCTCAGTTAGTCAAGCATCACTCTTGGTTTTGGCACAGGTCATGACCTCACAATTTGTGAGTCGGAGTCCCATATCAGGTTCCATGCTGACAGTGTGGAGTGATTCCCTTTTTCTTCTCTCTCTGCCCCTGCCCTGCTCGCTCTGACTCTCTCACAAAAATAAATTAAAAAAAACAACTTTAAAAAAAGGGCTGAAGTATCTCATAAAGAGATAAATGAAAATGAAAATGAAAATGAAAATGAAAATGAAAATGAAAATGAAAATAAGGTATCATGAAGAGATAGAGACTGAGAGGAAAGCCAGAAAGTGTAATCCAAGTAGGTTTCCAGAATGAACCAGGCTAAAAGGGCATATGACAAGCTAGGAAGAACAGATAATCAGGGACCCCAGAGCTGAGAAAAGATACAGCAACAGTCAAGAACAAGCAGGTTACAACTTGGGCCAACTTCCTGAAACAAAGGTGGGATGTGCAACATTAATTTTTATGTTCCAGTCACTGCATGCTACATGGATGGGGACTCCTTAAGTTTAAAAATAGCGATTAGGCCTTAAATCTATGCCAAAGTTCATATCAGTGCAATAAGAAATGTCACTTACTACCAAAGGAAAATAGAAAAGGTGATCCCAGAGCTTGTAGGCTGGTAAATATTTGCTTTTTGCCTTGTACAATGCCCTGTGTTTTGTTCATTCACTTTAACATACTGCCAGTGTGCCCAGTGCTAGAAGCTTATGTGGAGTGGGACTTAGGGTCTGAAAACTCATCATGGTGGTGGTGTTGAACCTATTTATATATTATAACCCAAGCAGTTACTCTTATACCCCAATATTTACAAGTCTCACTATTAATACATTTTCCAAGCTGCAGAATAACAGGAAGGAGCTGAAACCATAGTTCTTCAAAATCCCTCCCCTTTATTTATTCAGCACTCTGGACTGGTGCCTAGAAGTTATTCTTTAGGAATCCACCTTATAGGAAGGCACATTTTCCTTTGCAGAGACCAAACCCCAGAGGATGAAGTATGGCATTTTGATCAAAGTGACAGCAATCTCTAGGCTATTGTGAAAGATATGATGAACGAATTTCACTGTCATTGTGCTTCAAAGGTTTTGTTTTGTTTTTGACTTTTAGAAGATTAGAAAAAATATTATTTATGCTTCAGGGCCAGTCCTTGTCACAAATACAGCTAGTCTTTCTCACAAAAACTTGTTCCTTATTGATATGATTAGGTTTAAGTATAACAAATTGCTATTTGTTTTCCATTTAGCCCACCTGGGAATTTTTTGTTCAGTTGGTTGATTTGATTTGCTTTTTCCCCCCTTTCTTAACTTCTTTGCATTAACTGAGTTTAAAAAATAACATTCCATTTTATTTCCTCTATTGATGTTTAGTTTTACATGTTATATTTTGAGTGGTTACCTTAGGAATTATAATATGCATCTTTAATTTACAACAATGTACTAGGGATTCTTAAGCATTCATGTATAATGGAAGAACCTAACCATAGTGTTCTTGCATTGACCCTGGTCCCATATTTTTAGTTAATTTTGTCACACATTTTACTTCAACATGTCTTATAAAAGCCATAATTCATGGTTATTTCTGATTTAAGCCACTTATTAAGTTTAAAGAAATTAAGGAAGAAGAAAAATTAGTTTTATGTTTATTGATATATTTGCCATTTGTGATATACTTCATTGTTTTGTGTAGATCTAACATTCTCCTTTGATTTAAATTTCTTCAATATTTCTTATAGAGTTCTATTGGTGAAAAGTTCTCTCAGCTTTTGTTTTTATCTGAAAATATCTCTATTTTCCCTTCATTTATTAAATGTGCCTATGCTGCGTAGATAATTCTAGATTGGCTTTTTTTTTCTTTTAGTGCTTTGAAGCATTGTTTGCTTTGTTTTGTTCTAGTTTGCACTACTTGTGATGAGAAGTCAATGGTCACATTTATTTTTGATCCCCTGAATATTACCTGTTTATTTTCACCCTCTGACTCTATTTAAGCTTTTACCTTTACTTTTATTTTCATGCAATGTAACTGGAATATCCCATGCAACTAGAAAATCTCAAAGTAAGATATTTTATATAAATAAGGCTTTTTTGGGTTTTTGGATTGAAAATCTTCCACAAAATTGAAATTCTTTATTAAATTTTTTCCTTCCCAATTTCTCTTCTTCTAAGACTTCAGTTAATTATATTAGACCAGGTAGTATTGTCCATAGTTCACTGAAGCTTTGTTCATTTGTTTTAACCTTTTTTTCCCTCTGTGCTTTAGTGTGGATGTCTCCTATTACACCGTCTGAAGTTTACTGATCTTTCTTCTACAGTGTCTAACTTAATGTTAAGCCTAGTCGGTGAATTTTTTATTCCATAGATTGAATTTCTCAATTCTAGAATTTCCATTTATTTGTTTAATAGTATGCATTTCTCAATTGGTACTTCTACTCATTCATTGTGCCATTCTTTCTATTAAATTCACAAATATTTTTAGAATAGTTGTTTTAAAGTTCTTATCAGCTAATTCCAACATGTTTTCCATATCTGAACCTAATGCAATTGATGTTTTTCCCAGTATAAGTAACATTTTCCTGTTCTACACATCAAATAAGTTTTTATTTTATGCTGACTGTTGTAGACACTGTGTTGTTAATAATCTGGATAGTGATATTTTCTTATAAAGATAGCTAATTTATTCTGGTAAGCAGTTAATTTACTAGCAATGTAGCTTGATACTTACAAGTTGTTTTTAAGCTTCTTTAGGTCACATATAATAATACTAACCCTAATGCTAGAGTAGTCATACTCCTAAGATGTAGCCTTTCCAATATTTCAACTGGATCTCAAGTGTTTATCAATGTTTTATCACTCTGTATGATCAAAATCCAGTGGCTCCCAGAAACCTGTGACCCCTAAACCTCTATTCTGAGCATAGCTTCCTGGTAGCTGTTCTCTGTTCAGTCTCCTGGAATTTTACCCTGCACAGGCTCAGTTTAGTAATTCACCAAAGACTTAAGGGAGCCTATTTAGATTTCTGCAGCAGATTTCTCTGAATATTTTGCTTCTCTCAAATACCCTGCCCTGGTTATCTGAGTAGCGCCAACCTATGAACACAGCTTCCTCAGCTCAGCAAGACTATTCTGTTCTGTTTAAATTCTACTTCCATGGACTGCAGTTCATAAACTGCTTCAAACAGAAACCCTGGAATATTATGGGCTCACTTTGTGTGTTTCCCTTCATTACAGGATTATAGTCATGAGCTGCCTATTTTCCAATGGTTAAAACCAGTTGTGTAATAGTGAATCAAATTGCAAATTTATCATCTTACAATTTGGTAGGTGAGAAGTCCAACATGGGTATCACTGGGCTAACATCAATATGGTGACATGGCTGCATTCCTTTTTGAAACGCTAGTATCTGTTTTCTTATTTTTTCCAGGCTCTAGAAGCTACTTACAATCCTTGACTCACCTTCTTTCCTTCATCTTCAAACCAAGCAAGTGCAGGGTGTCCCCTTCTCACCTCATGTCTCTCTTCTTTCTTCTCCTATCCTATCACTTTGACCCATCAGGGAAAGGCCTTCCACATTTATGGATTCATGTAATTAGACTGGGCTCACTGGGATTATCCCAGATGATATCCCTTCTCAAGTTATCCCTAGTCATCTGTACCCGTACCCTTAATCACTGCTGCAAGATCCATTTTGTGATGTATAATAACATTCACAGGTCCTGGAAATTAGATAACGAGCATCTTTATTATTATAAAGGGCCATATGTTCTGATTACCACATTCTGCCTTGTATATACCTGTATATATATTACATTATTCCGATTACCACATTCTGCCTTGTATATACCAAACATATATGTTCATCCGCATGTAAAATACATTCATTCACCCAATTCCAAGGTCCTTGAAAGCCTCACCTACTACAGCATCAAACTCAAATTCCCAAATCACATCTAAACCTATTAAACTAAGAAGTCTCTCTTCTTATTATCTATATCATCCGAATTAGGTACGGGTGAGAGTCTGGGTGTGATTCATTCTGGAACACAATTCCTCTCCATTTGTGGTACTATGAAACTAGAGAAATAAGTTATCTGTCCCAAATAAATGATAAGACAGGATGAGGATAACAGTTTTAGACATTCTTGTTCAAAAAGGGAGAAAATATGAGAAAAAAAGAGTCAGTGGTCACAAGTAATTTTAAAATCGACCAGGCATTTTCCATCAGGTTTCAAAGTTTGGAAATAATCTTCTGGCGCTTATGATTGATTCTGTCCTCTTGAGCTTGAAACTCTGCTCCTAGGTTCATTTCTCTGCCCTCTAAGATATCCTTCTTTTTCCGTGAAAGATAGCATGTGTTTGTGGCTGAAGTTTTGTCAGCTTCTTTTCTGCCTGCAGAATTTGGGAGGATCTGGAAACTTTCTCTTACTTGATATTGTTGCTTTCCTTCTGGTCCAAGCTGGTGGCATTTCTGATGTTATAAAATTCTCAAGAGCTTTCTGGGTTGCCCATGTATATCATGGGGATTCACTCCATTAGAGAGGGGACTCATCCACACATCTTTCCTAGATAATTCTCTATTTTTGGTTTCTTCTGAGATGGCTGAGAGGATCTATGAGTCACACCATTAATCTCTTCAAAGAGCCATTTGTGTGACTGAATACTCTGACCTTTTAATTTTTTCAGAGTTATTAGCAAAAATTTGAGCAAAACCTTGGCTTTTTCTTGAGAGCATTCTTTTGTGATAGTGAATCTTTTAAGTTTAGCATCTTTTGCCATCTGGGTAGGCTGAGAAATTCCCAAATCATCAAGTCCTTGTTTCATTTTAATAATTCTACCCCCAATTTCTCTCTCACCTTGCAAAAGAAAAAAGCAAAAGAAAAAAAATAATAAGCAAAAGAAAAAAAAGACACATCTTCAAAATTTTTGCTTGTAAATCTCAACTAGACATCCAAAATTATTGCTTAAAAATTCTGGTTTTTCCTTACATGCAGGACACAATTTCACTAACTGTTCTGCCACCATGTAAGAAGCAACCCCTTTCCTCCAGGTTCCAATGAGACTTTTTTTTTTTTTAATTTACTTTATTCAGGGATTTCACCAGAAATAGTGAAATCATTTAGTGTCCATACATCTACTAGCCTCATTTCATGATGACTTAGGCTTTCTATAGAGTGATTTTGGTTTTCTTCATAATGATCCCCACTTCCTTTAGGGTCCTCACTGGCAGTCATTAATAACTATATTTATACTAAGTGTCTGTTCTGTTCTGGGCCATCTATACTTTTCTATCATGTTCTTCAATGTTTTTCCAGCCTCTGCCCACTGTTCAATTCCAAAGCCACTTCATTTTCAAGTATTTGATGTAGCAGCACCCCTCTTTCAGATACCAGATTCTGTATTGGCAATCTATTGCTGCTCTAATAAATTGCCACCTACTTAATGCCTTCAGTAATACACATTACTGCACCACAGGTCAGAAGACTGACATGGATCTCAGTGGGATAAATCAATGTATCAGTAGAACTGAATTTCTTTCTAGAGGTCGAGGGGTCGATCCACCACTTTCCTTTTCCAGCATTTCTAGAGATTGTCAGCATCCCTTGGTTCATAGCCTGCTCCTTCTTCAAAGACAGCAACAATAGATTGAGTCCTTCTCACATCACATTTCTCTCTCTTCTCTGTCTCATCTCTCTAATCCAGTCTCAAAGGTTTCTGCCTTTAAGGATTCATGTAATTAGATTGGGCTCACCACATACTCCAGAAGTATATCTCTTCTCAATGTATAGCCTTATTCAAATCTGCAGATTCCTTTTTTGTTATGTAAAGTAACACATTCACAGATTCTGGGGATTAAGATATGGACATTATGTTCCATTAAATTCACAAATTCACAATGAGCATTCACAATGAGCAAATATTCTGCCTATCATATTTTGTGCCTAATATTTTTGTGATTTTTATCATTGTTATCAGCAGAAAAGCTAGTTTGTTACTAGGTGTTCCAACATGAACAGAAGTTTTATTTTTTTTTTAAGTACATAAGAGCCCATATTAGAAGTTAAGCTAGGTTCTCAAAAATTAAGTAATATTTGTCACCTATCTGAGGAGTTAGGTTGGAGTCCTTATCGGCTACATATACAAGAAAATATTTTTTTAAATATCACATTTCTGTAGAATGCAGTGTCCTTATATAGATGATATTTACACATGAAAAATAAAAGAAGAAAAACCCATAAAATTAATTACTGGCTAGCTGTCATGCGTGTGCTAGGTAGTTCACAAATATTTTGTGTTTCCATAAACACAGTATAATAAATAATATTACCCCATTTCACAGAATAGAAAACAAAGGCAGAGGGAAGTCAACTCACTTCTCAGGGTGATTAAAAAATGACCAAGGCAGAATTTAGAAGGTTTGAATGTACATGAGCATAGCACTAAATTCTGACCAGAAGTTTTAGATGAAGAAGTTTGTGGGACAGACTTATGTGATATAAAACCAAACTCACGGTTTAAAAATTAAAAACATGAGGGGATGCCTTGCTGACTCAATCAGTAGAACATCAAGTTCCATTCTTATAGTCAAATATAATTTCATTTATTTATTTATCACATCAGTTTACATTTACATTTATTTGAATATTATTTTGATAATGTCATATTTTATAAATTTAAAATAATATATGTTAATATGTCTCACCTCATCAACAAAGATTGAAATGTAGAGAATCCCAAAATCTAAGTCTAAAAATAGTATGACACAGGGGCGCCTGGGTGGCTCAGTCAGTTGAGCGTCTGACTTTGGTTCAGGTCATGATCTCATGGTTCCTGAGTTCCAGCTTTGTTTTAGGCTTTGTGCTGACAGAGCCTCTCTCTCTCTCTCTCTCTCTCTTTCTGTCTCTCTCTGCCCCTCCCCACCAGTGCAGGTGCATTCTCTCTCTCTCTCTCTCTCTCTCTCTCAAATAAACATTTAAAATAGTTGGGGCGTCTGGGTGGCGCAGTCGGTTAAGCGTCCGACTTCAGCCCGGTCACGATCTCGCAGTCCGTGAGTTCGAGCCCCGCGTCGGGCTCTGGGCTGATGGCTCAGAGCCTGGAGCCTGCTTCCGATTCTGTGTCTCCCTCTCTCTCTGCCCCTCCCCCGTTCATGCTCTGTCTCTCTCTGTCCCAAAAATAAATAAACGTTGAAAAAAAATTTTTTTAATAAATAAATAAATAAAATAGTATAATACAAAGCTGAGAAATAAGGAATGATTGTAAACTGTGCATATGTTAATGCTATGTGACATTATTCTACATACTGATAGGCAGAAATACTCACCATTTTTGTCATAACCTGTCTTGAATCACATAAGTTTTGAATTATTGTAAGATTTTGGCAAGGCAGACTTTGCATATAATGTAACTGCCTCATACTAGTAAAACATCGCCTTATCAAGATTACTGAAAATGTGACAGAAAATATCTGAAACATAAATGTAAATACAAATAAAATGTACCAACTTATTTTATAAAATCATAACATTTTTTATTAAAACCATTGCAAATGTTTGATTAGTGAATTGGAGTAAAGGGAAAGATGATTGCAAAACTCCTTAAGAAATATGTAGGAACTTGGAGAAGAGATACCAATATTATAAAAATTTGCATTGGTCAAAAAGTTAAGAAATGTTAGAAAATTTGTATGCAATCACAAAAGACCCTGAATAGCCAAAGCAATTTTTAAAAAGAAAATCAAAACTGGAGGTATCACAATTCCAGATTTCAAATTACACTACAAAGCTGCAGTCATCAAAACAGTATGTATTGTCACAAAAACAAACACATAGATCAGTAGAACAGAATAGGAAACTCAGAAATAAACTTACCATTGTATGGTCAATTAACTTTTGACAAATAGGAAAAAATAGGCAATTGAAAAAAGACAGTATCTTCAATAAATGTTGTTGGGAAAACTGGACACCTACATGCAAAAGGATGAAACTCAATCACTTTCCTATACCATACACAAAAATAAATTGAAAACTGATTAAAGACCTAAATGTGAGACCTGAAGCCATAAAAATCCCATTAATATAACACAGGCAGTAATTCTTTGACAATGGTCGTAGGAACTTCTCTCTAGATACGTCTAATGAGGCAAGGGAAACAAAATGAAAAGTAAACTATTGGGACTACATCAAAATAACAACCTTCTGCATAGTAAAGGAAACAATCAGCAAAACTAAGAGGCAACCTACAGAATAGGAAAAGACATGTGCAAATGATATATCTGATAAGGTGTTAGTATCCAAAATATATATTAAGAATGATGTTCTAATCATGTCAAGGTCAAAGCTGTGGCTTTTATGTTTAGCAACCTGAATAATTTGGGAGTAAAATGAATAAAATATGTAAAGGACTAATACAACTCAACACCTAAAAAACAAGCAATCCAATTTAAAAATGGGCAAAAGAACCTCTGGTAGGAATGCAAACTTGGTGCAGCCACTCTGGAAAACAGTATGGAGGTTCCTCAAAATATTAAAAATAGAACTACCCTATGACCCAGCTATTGCACTACTAGGTATTTATCCAAGGGATACAGATGTGCTGTTTAAAAGGGGCACACACACCTCCATGTTTATAGCAGCACTATCAACAATATCCAAAGTATAGAAAGAGCCCAAATGTCCATCTGTGGATGAATCGATACAGATGTGGTATATATATATATATATATATATATATATACACACACACATACATACACAATGGAGTATTACTTGGCAATCAAAGAAAATGAAATCTTGCCATTTGCAACTATGTGGATGGAATTAGAGGGTATTATGCTAAGCGAAATTAGTCAGAGAAAGACAAATATCATATGATTTCACTCATATGAGGACTTTAAGACACAGAACAGATGAATATAAGGGAAGGGAAGCAAAAATAATATAAAAAGGGAGAGGGACAAAACATAAGAGACTCTTAAATATGGAGAACAAACAGAGGGTTACTCAATGGATTGTTGCAGGGGGGATGGGCTAAATGGGTAAGGGGCATTAAGGAATCTACCCCTGAAAAGCATTGTTTCAATAAATAAATAAATAAATAAATAAATGCAAAAGACATGAACAGACATTTCTCCAAAGAAGACTTCCAGATGGCCAACAGACATATGAAAAGATGCTTAACATCAACCATCAACAGGGAAGTGCAAATCAAAACTATAATGAAATATCACCTCACACCTGTCAGAATGGTTAAAATAAAAAACACAAGAAACAACAAGTATTGGTAAGGATGAAAAAGGAATCCTCTTGCACTGTTGGTGGGAACGCATTCTGGTGTAGCCACTATGGAAAACAGTATGGAGGTTTCTCAAAAAGTTAAAAATAGAACTGTCGTATGATCCAGTAATCACACTGGATATTACCCCCAAAGTATAAAAGCACGAATTCAAAGAGATACATGCACCCCTATGTTTGTTTACAGCAGCATTACATACAATAGCCAAATTATGGAAACGGCCCTAGTGTCCATCGATAGATGAATGGATAAAGAAGAAGTGGTGTATGTATGTGTATGTGTGTGTATAATTCAGCCATAAAAAAACAGTGAAATCTTGCCTCTTGCAAAGACATGGATGGAGCTAGAGACTATAATGCTAAGTGAAATAAGTCAGTCAGAGAAAGACAAATTCCATAGGATTGTACTCATATGTGGAATTTAGGAGACAAAATAAGCGAGCAAAGGGAAGAAAAAAAGTAAGGGAAAGAGAGAAACCAAGAAAGAGACTTAAATATAGAGAACAATCTGATGGTTACCAGAGGGGAGGAGGGTGGAGGGATGGGTGAAATAGGTGGTGGGATTAAAACATGTACCTGCTGTGATGAGGACCAGGTGTTGTATGGAAGTCCTGCATCACCATATTGTACACCTGAAACTAATATTACACTATATGTGAATTATACTGGAATTAAGATAAAAATGTAACACATTTAAGAAATGTTTACACATTAATACCTAGATATTTCTGAAAGACATATATATGATAGCAAAGAGAAGAAAAATAAAAGCATCAGTCCAATTAGTAGTCAAATAAAAACCTATTTTCATATGTTAAACAAGTTCACTGGACATGGAAAATCACGATGCAATAACAAAAACAAAGAGGTTTAGTTATCTTAAGCATGTAGCATCATTTCTGTCCAAAAATATTCTAGATTTATTCTCAGTGATATTTGCAAATGCAAAGGAGCATATTACAGCATAAGTATCATACTCTGGATTTTTAGAAGTCATAAGCGAAGTAGGAGAAGTGGCAAAAAGCAATAGGATAAATTATTAATTGTTGCCCTTGACATATAATTAATAATGTCTTATTTAATTATGTAGAATTGTATGATTTACAAAATATGTTCATAAATCCTCATTTTTTTTTCACAACTCTGAGACAGCAAAGGAAAGAAAAGGCTGAGGACACAGAGTCATAGGATTTAAAGTTTACAGAGGACCTTTTACTTTATTTCCAGTTCTATAAACTCTTAACTCTTTGCTTTCAAATTCTAATAATATTTGATAGAATGAAAGCTGAAAGCATATAAGAAAACATTCCTTGGCCCACTTTCCACATTAATGCAAGGTAGCATCAGAAATGCCCTTAACATACTAATCCAATGAATATAAAAGCAACAAAGAACAGAGCATGCCAATATTATTGAATAGCATATCTGTGGAATCAAGGTACAGCAGGTAAACTTGTTTATTCATGTCAAGGATACCTCTTACTTGAATTTTTCCAATGTTAGACTTGAGACCACCTAAACACTTAAGCTATTATAAAATGCAACTTCAGATTTTAATTAAGAAGCTCAACATTTTCCTTCAAAGTCTCTTCCAGGAAGCTATGTAACTCCTTAGAGACTGATTGGATTATATATTTTTGGAGAACAAGGATAAAGGATATAAAGTGTAAAATAAGTTGACCCAGTTACAATTACTTGAGTTAAATCTACAAAACCATGCTGTATATTAGCAGAGCCACTTTCCCAGGAAATCTTAAACTTGACAAAGTTCCTATGAGGAATTTACCTTCTTCTGGGTTTGATGTGGATTTAGGACAAGAGATGTGACCTTTCCTCTTCTCTCCTCCTATTATTGCTACAAATTTCCATGGAAGTAATGATAATGGCTCTACAATGAAGCTTTTGACATTGAAAAAGTCCCAAGGGCCATGATTGGGAATTTGGAGAGAAGGAAGAGGTGATAACTTCATGCAGTGTCATAATACATCGTAAATGCCATAATATGAAACTCTAAGAGGAAATATATTGAAAGATTTCACTTCCTTCAATACCTTCTCTTGGCTCCTTCCTGGAAGGACTTGTCTTAATACTATTTCAGACCAATTTCCATTTTAATAGAAGCATTAAGAGAATGAAAATCTTCCTAAAAGAAAAAATAATATCTATGCGTATATTCCCATATGTTGGAAAAATAAACTTTGGCGTCACTGAGAAATGATGTCATAAGATTTGGGGAAGTGTCTATCCTGCTCAGATAGCAAACCAGCTAGGTATTCATGTCCGTTTTACCTAAATATTTCACTACAGGATCAGAGTGTTTCTACCAAGTTTCCTAAATGTGTACTATAAGAAACCAGACTAAAACTTCCACTATGATGGATACTTTAATCCAAATTCAGACTACATCATCAGTGTCTATTTGTTTGTCTGTTTTTCCAGCAAAGAGTGCAACAGGTTGAATGTTCTGATTTTTGGAAACCGTTCTGATATTATGTCAATATATTTTAACTTGAGCTCTTTGGGGAATGAGGAAACACATTTTGTTCATTTTACCTTTAAATATATACTATCTCCAAATGAAATGTTAATGTTCATACAAGAATTTAAATCATAATAAAGAATTGTTCATTTAAAAGCTACCTATTTTCTGAGTTCATTGAATTTGCACTTATTAAATTATTCTGTCTTTAGCTCTGAGATCAGCTTCTTTATTATGGCTTCCTACAAATAGAGCTACATTCATATCTTTGCTTGGGGCATCACTAATTTAAAATATTTATGGTCTTATTGCTACTATACTAAGACTTGAACACAATATACACTTACCCTCGTTTGTAACATGGAATTTTTTAATGTAAAAAAAAAAAGTAAAATGAATCTCACCAAACGAGGAGACTATAAAGAGCCATTCAACAATAAAATTCAATATACAGACCTCCGCTGATAACTGCACATAAGGCCTTATTTTAGATTTAGCATATACTCTTCTTTGGCGGATGGCACTATAGCCAGGTTGTTCCCAGAATCGAGAGCCAAAACTAAGAACCAATCACACAATGGGGTGCTCTAGGAGAAACAGTATTCTCATCACTCAGCAATGAGGATGGTCAGTTCTCATGTAAGGAGCTTCACTTCTACTGCATCAAATCAACTAGCTGGTTCTTTGACAGTATTTGAAAGGAGAAATACAGCTACTTACACCCCCCTTACCCCAGCAACCCAAAGGAGACCACCTCACTTTGTTCAAGTCTATATCTAAGTGTCCTTTAAATTTACCTGACTGAAGGATCCTACTGAGGAGTCCAGCTCCAGGCCAAAGTTCTATGGGGGATTTTTCAGGCCCAGCCACAGGCAATTACAAAGATTTTACCTGGCCAGCCTCACAGAGGAAAGCTTACCTGTCTTTACCAGAGTTGGCATGCAAGCAGTGAACTGTAGTCTCCGAGGGAGTTGCAGTCAAGGACTCAGGCTTCCCCGCAAGTCCATTCTCATATGCAAGTCTGCATTCCCAGCCCACGCACCTTCATTCAGAGTCCAATTTACCTGAGTCCTTCACAAAGGCCTTCCTCAGGCATCTCTTTGAGGTCTCCTTATTGGGGGAAGGAGTGGAAGGAAAACTTAAAGACACATTTCTTTACTCAGTACTCAGTACCTTTTCATTCCTAGTTCTTCCTCCGCACTCACTCCTTTGTTCCCCTGGTTCCAGACAACGGCAAGAACCTTTTGTTCAGGGGTCTCCTGACAGTGAGATATTCCCCATGTCTATATTGGCCATACTGACCATGGACCTGTTTGCCATTGCATGGAGGAAAATAGAAGACTGGGATGGAGAAAGGTCAGTGCTTTCTCTCGTTTAGACTTTGCTTATACTGTCATGATAAGAGGTTAGAGGCTTAGGTGCTACTTCATTTTTGGCTTGTTGTTTTAGTCAACTGCTTCTACACCTTGCAGCTCAGTTCTTTGCAGCTTGGCTGAGCTCCTGATACCCAGGACACATGTTTATCATTAGAATGCAAGACAGGCTAACAACTCACATTTTCCAGCTGTTATCATGGCAAAATGAACGACTAATGTGGAAAACTGTCAACACGTAGGAAGCATGTTCTAAGGTGCTGATGAAAGTAATAAAGTTTTAAATTATGAACTATTATGAATAACATATGACACTGTCACATATAAACATCATATGTATCACTCTTCATTGTACTGCATTGGTGTTTGTCATAACATTATGACCATTTATTTGTAAGCAAAGTGGAATTCACAGAGGCTAACTACCAAACCTAGAAAGTAAGTTGCAGGGTTAGAATTTGAATAAACTCTATCTTATTTTAAGCACCACCCCCTTTTGTTTCTTTTTTGGTCTACTGCAATAGAGCTACCTTTCTAATAGATAGATGCTCAACTACATTTAATTAAATTGAAATGTTAATATTTCTTGATAAATAGAAGCTGAGCTTCAAGGCTGGTCTAAAATGAGCTCATCTGCTTTTCTTCTAAAATTAATTAGACTATCTTGCCCAAGCAACCTGTTTTTCATGACTTAATATTATTCAGTGTTTCTGATTTTGTTATAGCATCTTTTGTTGTACACGATCTGAAGCTGAGAAGTAAGATAGATGGGCTTTGGAGTGTCAGATATGTCTTAATTCTGAATCACTGAGTCAGTCAGCCAGTCAATTTTAAGAAACAATAATAAAGTAGGAAAAAGTAGGAGGGGAGAAAAGGTCAGGAACATTTTTTTTCCACAAGTGTACTTGTTTCTGCAAGTGGTTTTAATGAATCATTTCAAAATTGAACAAGAAACAGATGTCAGTTAATTAGAGATTTGAATTTAATGACATGGTTGCATAGGTATGGCACACAAAACATCTGTGTTCTAGTACCTAACATTAATTTAATTTCTTTACGGGAATCATTTACATTTTTCTTCATTTTCAGTAAATTGTTTTTCACCACACAAAATAACATTGTAGTCGTGAAGTCATTGCCATCTAAACAGACCACTGTGAGGCTGACTCTACTTTCATCACTGAGTAATTCCACAGCTCACAGGGAACCATATACAAGAATAACAAGCAAGAAGAAATCAATTTTAAATCATGTAGACAGTATATTCTTTGTGCCATGTGAGAAGATTTAAGGATTAGTAGGATTAGTAGGTCATACCGTATGCAATCGTAAAATGTCATTTTAGGATCTGAGCGTTTCAGATTTCACTTTACTCTTGCTTTGTGCCATGATACTTGTGAAACACAAGATAAGAACCAGTTTAATGTTTAATGTCTAAACAATTCATTTGGGTAAATAATAAATAATGCAGTCTTTACTCTTACTAAAAAAAACAAATTGAAAAGTGTATACTTATTAACTGAGTATTTACCATGTGTCAAGCCTTGGATAAAATACTTTTAATATACTCCATTTGGTCTTTTAACAGTCCATGAGGTAATTATGACTATCTACCTAAGACAGAGGTAAAATACTATAAATGTAGTATGAGGTAGAATACATAAATAACATGATGAGGTAGAATACTATAAATAATATCAGCACTTGCTCTTTTCACCCAATAAAATAGGCTATAAATTACTCCATGAAAATGTAAGGAAATGTTTCTTATATGTTTTAAATAATATATGGTACAATGATTAGCCTATGGCAGGGGGATTGGAGACAGTAATTAGAAAATATAGTAAACTTGCTGATTGCTACATAGATTTCAAATGAGATAAAATTATATCCCTTTTAATTTGAAGATTGAGAGAAGTAAGGGATAATGAAGGACATGCTAGCTTATTATTTTTCATATTAGGTAACAAATATACAATACATTGTATTGGTGTAAAGGTAACAATTAGAACACAGCTATACATATCTTTCTAAATACCAAAATATAAAACATAAGTACTTATAGTTTTTGTCCAGTAATCTAACTACTACTGATGTAATTGGTAAAAAAAACAAAATGACTTTTATGTGAGGCCAGTCTTTGTACCATTAGTCGTGATACAAAAGACTGAATGCAATCTAAAAGTCCGTCAATAGACGGAAGTAAAGGACCGTGCATTCAGACAATGAAGTGCCATATATGGTGAAAAAGGAGAGAAAACATTTCCATTTGGAGTAACCTACAACATACCCTTCTCTTGCAGTTCTTTTTGCCAAACCAGTCAGTGTAGTTTATCTTCTTGTAATATGACCAAACACGCAAAACATGCTTTCCTATTGGAATGTCATGCAAAGAATCTTTCTGAGACCCTGAGTGCTTAGACTGAATAATTTCTTTATTGGGCATTAAGAAGTGATCTTAGTACTTTACCCATTAGTTAAGTAACCTACTTACTTATTCAGTTAATCGCATTGTAGTACTGAACAGAACCCAGATTTCATTGAGCCCTGTCTGTCCATTTTATTGCTGGAAAACCTGAGAACGGAGGGTTGTACCACTCTTCTATAACATTTTAATTAAGAATCATGTCTACAAAGGGGCTTCTGGGTGGCTCAGTCAGTTAAGCATCTGACTTCAGCTCAGGTCATGGGTCTCACGCTTCAGGGCCCACTTCGGGCCCTGTGCTGACAGCTCGGAGCCTGCATCAGATTCTGTGTCTCCCTCTCTCTCTGCCCCTCCCCCATTTGCACTTTGCCGCTCTCTCAAAAATGAATAAATGTTAAAAAAAAACTTTAAAAGAAAAAAGAATCATGTCTACAAGGGATATGCTATGGCATATATCTTTTTTACCCTTTTTTACCTTTTTTTTTTTTTTGAGGAATGTACACAAAACACGAGATCCTTAAAAAGACAGAAAGTTCAACTTTAAAAATTTACAACATACATAGGATGCATGCCTTACAAATAATACATGTTTTATAAATAGTATTCTAATTCTTCATCTTTCTCCTCTAATTATCTCTCTCTTCTGGTCATCACTTTTATTTTAAATTCTGGTGATGTCTTTGATTAGATGGGAGTCACTGATGGGGGAGCCTGGGTGGCTCAGTCTGTTAAGCGTCCGACTTTGACTCAGGTCATGATCTTGTGGTCTGTGAGTTCCAGCCCCATGTCGGGCTCTGTGCTGACAGCTCACAGCCTGGAGCCTGCTTCTGATTCTGTGTCTCCCTCTCTCTCTGCCCCTCCCCCACTCATACTCTGTCTCAAAAATAAATAAACCTTAAAAAAAAAAAAAAAGATGGGAGTTACTGCTTTAGGGAGTTCCATTTCTTATTAGCACAGCTGGTTTCCATAAACTTTTCTTGGGGGCCCCAACTTTTCTGCCTCATCTCTTACCTTCACTACATCAAGAATTCCAAAGTTCTCTCTTTGTTCAACTCATCCATGATTGAAAAGTTTTAGGACTTCCTACTCACAAAAGGACAGAGCAGCCTGGCTGCACTTTCTTAACAGAAGGTAGAGCTTATCAGTAATATGTCTTATTGCCCCTGGGCTGCCTACAGCTGAGCTGACTTGGCCTCCTCCTTTGGACTTATTACTTTTTCTTATCAAGTATATATTCCTCGTAGAAAGATAACTTCTCTGGTATTATATTTGTGAGTCTAAATCTGGCACCTATTCACCATAGATTTGTATTTAACTCATGAATGTGAGTGAAAAAACTGTGAACACTTGAGAAAATGGAGAGCAGTATAACATTTCGTCCTAGGCCACCATTTATTGACTGCAGGAGAATCTTAGCATTCTAATTAATGTCTTTTAAAAGTCTCATGCAAATCTACAGCAGGACAGCATTAATGCATGCAATAAGACTTTAGTCAACATAGTGTAGATGCAAACAAATAGCTGATATCAAAATGCACTGCCCTACTTACTGCCTTTCTTTATAATGAATTTGAATTAGCTACCTCCTCCCATCTCTGGGGGGAAGATAGGTGATATAGTGGTAACCCTGCTAGCACTTTTTGGCAACCCAGTGAGCACAGAGTGACATTCTGCTATATTAAGTGTGAAGGCTTTGCAATTGGGAGTGTGGTTTACTAAGGACATTTGTGACACTGTGGATTATGTGTGGAGGATCAACGTGGTCCCCCAGATACTGTAAAATTAATACTTTTTCACAAAGACACCTGGACACCAAAGCCAATTTATGTGAGCGTTGCAAAAATTTTTGCTTTTGCTATAAATAGCATCACAAATGGATGTGAGTTTAATAGTCTAAAAAAATTGGGGGTGCATTTATCTAATGCATTCTCACAAGTTTCAAAACGTGAGCAAGTTACATTATAATTACATTTCGCTTTACCCGTAATGTAAAGATAATTTCTTTAGTATCTCTATTTTATGCATATAAATCCCTTAGTAATCGCCGATGGATCATCAAAAC
Organism: Lynx canadensis; assembly: GCF_007474595.2. Lineage (NCBI taxonomy): Eukaryota > Metazoa > Chordata > Mammalia > Carnivora > Felidae > Lynx > Lynx canadensis. The sequence goes on along the minus strand of NC_044309.1, from coordinate 85,457,188 downwards.
ACAGATACAAAATAGTTTATAATTATTATGAAGAAGGAGCTAAGAAAATGATTTTTAAAATGAAAAGGGTTACATTAAAAAGAACAAAAGCATTTTATAAAGTAAATCATGGTATGTTTTATCAAGGCAAAGAATGCTTCAAAAAGGCAGTTTAATTGATATTAAGATATGTTTTGCTTTCGAACTATGATTTTCTTTCAAAAATGTCTATGGTTGCTTGTCCAACTCTCTGTAACCTTCCCAATATATCCTAAAGGGTTAGTGTCACTGATACATTATGAAAGATATTTTCAAGGATTTTTACCCATTAACTCTGTCTTGACTCAGTTTTTACTCAAGAAGTATCATCTGTTTTTGCTATTAATAATTTATAAGCATTAATGATAAAACCTGCTCAGTGACTCAATACAGACTCCTAAATAAGTTGAATTCTCTGAATCTTAACTGAAAATTTGCCAGTATCCTATAAGTAGAGGTAACAGTTCCAAACCAGTCTAACATTTGATTCTCATATGTACTTGTGAAACAGAGAGATGCTTTCCACAAACCTATCTAGATGAACACTTGATCTGTTCGGCTACCGGTAAACATAATTCGAAGCATACATTCTAGTATCTTTTCATGAATGGACAGAATAACTTAACTGGCCATAGAAACACAATCCATTTAATCTATTTAAACTCTAATGATCACCACATTATTTTTAACATCCTTGAACTAAATTTAACCTAAACCATTTAAAATCTGGTGATTTCCAATTTTTTTTAGTACCATTAAAACAAACAAATTATACATAAAAACAGATTAACGTAACAAATACTTACTTAACACTTGTTATTTGTTAGATATTTCCTGATATGTAGATTGTTTACAAACACTTATGCAATCGTTTCACTTTTTTTTTTCCTGCAATAATGCTTCAGAGGATTGCATAAAGAAAATTGATTTCCTATTCCGTGTATTATAGGCTAGTTGCAGTTATGCTGATAATGGGTAGACTCAGATTGGGGTTACCTAGACCAGGTGGGATTTCAGACTCTGAGTTAGGTTGTGCATCTCCATAGCTTCCTTCCTGGATTCAAGTTGAAGAATAATGGCTATTGAGGGAAGAAATAAGCTCACTGAGTCTTGCCATGTGTCTTAAGGCCTTCAGTCAAAATTGGCACAAGTCGTTTCCATTTTCTATTAAAGTAAATCATATGGACAACCTGAAGTCAATAGTGTAGAGAAGTATGCTACCACACCAACAGAGAGATAATGGCAAAGGGAGATAGGGGTGAAAAAGTTGTGATAAAATAATACAAGCTATCATACCTTAAAATAACTAATCAATTCTCAGGGAGACAGAAACTTGAATATCAATTGAGTGTCCCAGTCAAGTTACAAATATATCAAGATAAAAATGGAGTCAGACAGCAATGCTCTTCAAGTCAGTGTTTCTAAACTCTGACCACACATTAGAATCAGCTGAGGAGATTTTATTTGTTTGTTTTAATGCTAAGGCTCAGGCTTATTCCTAAAGATTTGCATTTAATTATTTTAAGATGGGACTCAGTCCCCAGTATTTTAAAAAAGCTCTTCAGATGATTTTATAATGTAGCCAGGTTTTGAAAGCCGCCAAGATACATTTTTCAAAATGTACTGTTATTAATAACATCTTGTCTCAGAGGTTTGAAAACTCAGATGTTGTTTAGAAAGTCAATTCAACCAGATTAAAATGGGTTTGATGAAATCAGCTGTCACTTCCCTTACAACAAATTATATCCCTTAAATTCTGGCTACTGGTTTGAATGAACTCTAAATGGTTTTGGATAAACAGTAGTCTCTGGTGACCAGGCAGACACAGAATATGTAAATGTTCTTTTTCTTCAGGGTACTTGAAAAAAAACAAAGTTGTTTTGTGGTCAGTGACTAAGCAAAGATGTCAGAAAGGAAAGTACAGTTCCTTCTTTTTCTGTCCTCATTCCTTCATTTAGTCCTCCAGTCTGCTAGTAGTGACCTCACCACTGACCCACATTTTCAATCACTTCTTATGGCATCTAGGCATTTAATCATGGCATCAATTATGACTCAAGAACTTCTTATTGGTTCTCATCCTCAGTGTAAATTACAGAATCTTTTTGGGTACAACTGTACCACTACTAAAGATACTGACTTAGAAAAGGAAACGAAACATTACCTTATATACTGTGTTTCTGAATTTTTCAGACTTGATTTCTTTGACCTTCATTTAGCTATTTTGTTAATGGTGGACTTCAAAACCTTATTGCTGCTTTCTTACTTAAAATGAATTTCACTCGCTTCTTCTTGCACCCAATCTACTTTATCGGAAGTCTGCTCTCCTCTCTCCCTACAGCAGTCACTTACTTAGCCAATGATTTCGATTCACACATTTCGACACAAGCCTTCAACGACTTTAACAAAAATAGAATTAAAGACTATTAATAATTACTGATAGTGTGACATGGGTCTGAGATCTTCCTTGGAATGGGAAATTTGGGGTGACATTCAGATTGCATCTTGTGTCAACTTCATCAGCCCATAGCATATAATGGGACTATATCTATGTTAATATTTAAATTAGTTCCTTGAACCATCACATCCCCTACTCCTGTAAACTTAAGTACATTCTAACGTTTGAGGGACTGGTTCTGCTTGTTCATATGTCATCATGCTGAAGCTGAACATGAAAGATAAGTCCTCTGATTAAAAAATGATCTTCTGCACTTACCAAGCATTTGTGTCTCTGCTGTTGTTGGCATTATCTGCTGCTTGGTGATCCATTTTCCAGCTATTGAGGGTTCCATGAAGGTGGATGGCTACACTTCTCTCCTGTGTGACACTTGGCTCAGGATCTGTAATGCAAGGTTTACCAAGGTTTAGAGCTCACGACATGACACGATCAGGCTTAGTTTTTATCCCCAAGGGATACTGCCTGTTCCAGGTTTTCCAGGGTTAGGGAGGCTAGTGTCTCTGTCACCGTCTTCCTTTTGGTGACTCTTGTTGTCTTTTCTTGCCAAGAGACTCCAGATGAACCTCAAGAAAGAAATGGATATGTTCTCCATTCCTTTGCTCCCAAAACGCAAAAGGTCCCCAAACTGGTTTTGCAGTTGTTTGGTTTTGTTGTTGTTGTTGTTAGTTTTGTTAGGTTTTTGCTTTCTTTCCAGTGATTAGTTCTGCATATAAGTGGGAACTGGAAGGCAGAGTTATTCCCTTTCCCTAGAGCAAATGCTCATTATGTGTCTTTTAAGTACATAAATGAAGATAGAAATCCACCCCCGAGATGCTTCTTAAATCCTCAATATTGGGGGGGGGGTGGTGTTTAAAGTGAGTATTATATTATCTGCTGAGGTGAGGAGTTATGTAGAGTTTGTAAATTGCTTCAGACATCCAATCTCCTTTCTCCACTGAGACACAGGGATATAAGCAGTTACCTAATTGGGTTATTTTTATAAGTAGTGTATGATAAAGAAGATTTAATGTCTTGGTGGTATATTGTAGACTATCTACGAAGCTGTCCTTGGGGGGATCAGAAGTGCTGTGTAAACTGCAGCTACATACTTTATCTCACTCCCTGGGAGAACTTTTCTGGCTCCTTCTCTTCTCTGCACAATCTACTTCTTACCTGAGTACTCTTTGTATGTCTTAACTATAGTTGGAATCCAGAAAGGATTGTACTTTATATAGAAGAATAAAGGCTTTCAAAATGCATTTACACTATGTAGCAATTACTCATCAGCCCCCTCCCCCTCAGGGGTCTCCAGAACTCTTTTTAGAAGATATTGTAATAAGCTACTCTTCTTCAATACCAAACCAGAGAACAAGGGATCAGTCCTCCAGATGGGAGGGGAGCCCACATTCTGCTCAATGAGCATGGGTATTGGTGATTCTGTCTGTTTCGACATTGAACCCAATCTCTGTCTCCTAATGTGAAACTCCCAGTTATAAAAGTCCCTCTTGCATAAAATCTTCCTTACCATCTTTAACAAATATCTGAATAATTGTTTCTTTAACAGCTCCCTAAAACACAACGGCAATGGAGTAAATATATATATATTTTTTTAAATAGTGGCAATGCTCACTGTAGTTGTGAAGTGCTTTTAAAAAGCAATGAAAGTGGGGGGCAACTGGATGGCTCAGTTGGTTTAGTGTCCAACTTTTGCTCAGGTCATGATATTGCAGTTCATGGGTTTGAGGCCCACATCAGGTTCTGTGCTGACAGCTCATAGCCTGGAGCCTTCTTTGGGTTCTGTGTCTCCCTTTCTCTCCACCCCACCCCTGCTCTTGCTCTGTATCTCTCTCTCTCTTAAAAATAAATAAACATTAAACTTTTTTTTTTAAAAAAGCAATGAATGTGAATTGAAAGGTGCCAGGGTGGCTCAGTCAGTTAAGCGTCCCACTCATGATCTCGGCTCAGGTCATGATCTCATGGTTAGTGTGATAGAGCTCCATGTCAGGCTCTGCTCTGACAGTGTGGAGCCTGCTTGGGATTTTCTCTCTTCCTCTCTGCCCCTCCCCTACTTGTGCTTTCTCTCAAAATAAATGAAGAAAAGAAAGAAAAGAAAGAAAAGAAAAGAAAAGAAAAGAAAAGAAAAGAGAAAAGAAAAGAAAAGACAAGACAACGAGTTGAGAGACTTGCAGAGCAAAGCAAAACATCCTTTATAAGGGATGATCAGAGAAGAACAAACTGAGAAGCTGAGAAATATATGAATCCAAAGAGAAACAGGCAGGATGACACAGTTTTTGAGAAAGAGCCAGGATTCCCTGATGCAATAGTTTACACAGGGAGTTGGATTTTTCTAGAGCACCCAAAGCTTCAGTAGGGGAGAGACAAGGACATAAAGGCCAGACAGAAAATGCTGGACTATCAGCAACTCTAGATCGGTAAAAAATGAGAATAATTCTGTATTTCTAACTTGTACATCGCTCCTTTATTTTTCTTAAGTGAGTAAAACTGCGCCTTGCACCAAACCAATAGTAATAAAACAATATACAGAAAAAATAAAGTCTTCCTTTTGCTCTGCTCTCCAGCCACTCATTTTCCCTCACTGGAGTAACTAGTGTTGCCAGATTCTAACAGTCCTTCTAGAGATAGTACATAGATTTCAGGAATATTTATATTTTCTTCTACAATTATAGAAACGATGCATTCTATTCTGTACCTTGGTTTTATACCTAACCGTATATCTTGGCAATCCCTCCACAAGTGTATATATAGTGTAGCCTCATTATATTTAATGAGCTGCATAGATTTATAGAATTGATGTAACTTAATTCACTTTAAAAATCACCTATTGACTGAATTTTATACTTATGCCATACACCTAGGATAAAATCCTAGGAGTGAAATTTCTGAGACTGTGTTGATGGTTATTGCTAAGTCATATTTTATACAAGCCTTAGTAGATTAGTTTATAATTCAACAAATATTCATTCCTCTTCCCAAGCCATTGTGGCCCAGACCATGTGACTTGCTTCAACTAATGTGATGTGATCAGAAGTTACAATGTGCCATTTTTTTAAGTTTATTTATTTTTTCAGAGACTGAGAGAGAGCACGTGCACACACAAGCAGGGGAGGGGCAGAGAGAGAGGGGGACAGAGCAACTGAAGCAGGCTCTGCACAACAGCAGAGAACCCGATGTGGGGCTCAAAGTCACACACTGCAATATCATGACCTGAGCTTAAGTCAGATGCTTAACCAACTGAGCCACCCCGGTGCCCAAACAATGCATCATTTTTAAGCTGAGGTCTTACATACATGTCATAATTCCTTTGCATTCTTCTAATCTGCTAAAGAAAAACTGTGTCTCTACTCACAACACTTCTGACACCAATCTCTAGGTTTTCCATACAAAGAAACTCTCCATTTCTCTGTAGACACTACATGGGTGTCCTAACAATTTAACTCAATTATGGCACTAACTACCCAGAGTTAGGGGAGACCCCACAGGTAAGGGGCTCAGTCTAAAAAGACTGTCCCCCACTTTAGATGCCAGTCACAAGTAGCTGGTTTCCAGGATTCCATACTTCTGTTTGACCTAGCTGAAAACTCAGAGGTTCCCACAAAGCCTTCCTTGAGTATGGCTCATAGAACTCAGGGAATCACTTTACCTACATTTACCAATTTATTTAAAAGATATTAGAAAAGATGCAAATGAACAGCAAGATGAAGAGGTATATGGCTTAAAGACCAGAAGATCTGAGCAAAGGAGTGTCTGTTTCTATGGAGTTGGAGTTTGCCACCCTCCTGAGTGAGGTCGAGCATCTTTTTTATTTGTTTTTGATATTGGGCTAGATTATTTTTTCCAGCTTCATTGAAGAATTCACAAAAAATTATGTATATGCTTAAGGTATACAACACGATGATTTGATATATGTATACATTGTGAAATGATTACCAAAAGAGTTAATTAACTCATCCATCACCTCACTTAGTTACTTTTTTCGTGTATGGGAGGGTTGAGAACACTTAAGATTTATGTTCTTAGCAAATATCAAGTGTACAGAACAATATTATTAACTACAGTCACATGTTGTACATTAGATACCCAGAACATATTCATCTTATATTTGCTAGTTTGTATCCTTTGACCAATATCTCCCTGTTTCCCCCACCCCTCAGCACCAGGCGACCACCATTTTCCTTTCTGGTTCTATAAGTTTATTTATGACATCTAGATTTAATCAGGCCCAAACACAAATACAGCATTTTCATCAAACAATGGACTACTGTTGTGCCTGTCCAACGTCATGACTCTGGGTTTGATAATGCAGCTCATGGTGGATACCTGAAGCCGCTTAGACACTTTGTATGTCATGATCAGCTGCTCAGCTGCTTTCCGGGCTCAGTAGCACTCAGATGGTACCAGAAAGCATGACCTGTGCCGTGACTTTCTTTTGGATCTTGCCAAAGACCACACAGCTTCATAATCCACTGAAGATCCTAACACCATGAGATCTGCCAGTCATAGTGGCAGAACAGATGCACTACTAGACTCAGCACAGAGCACTGCCTTTCTCTGCACTAGTTAAAGCTGTAAGCCTTTTATGTTACCTAACCAATGATTTTAAGCGCTTTCTAAAAAATGTTTATTTATTTTTTGAGAGAGAAAGAGAAAGCACATGCATGTGAGAGAGAGAGAGCACGGGGGAGGGGCAGAGAGAGAGGGAGACAGAGAATCCGAAGCAGGTTCTGAGCTGTCAGTGCAAAGCCCAACACGGGCTCAAACCTATGAACTGTGAGATCATGACCTGACCCAAAGTTAGATGCTCAACCACCGAGTCACCCAGGCCTCCCTTAAGTGCTTTTCTTTAAAATTCACTTTGTACTGCCTCAAAAATCTGAAAGGGCCCAATAAGAGCTGTACCTTCTCATAGTGGAAAAAAGTGGCAAAATATAAACAATTTGTCCTTTATCTTAGAGGAGTTGTCTCAGCAACTAGATTACTGGACCCCGATGTGGCAGATCCTTGAATCTTTACGGGCTTAAATCTCATCTTCTGGCATATATACATTTTATTGGCACCTAGACTACTTGTCTCTTCCTTCTCATCAGGGTCAATTATTATGCTTTCATCAGTGTAGTGAACTAGTACAATGTGTGTGGAACATTAAAGTAATTGACATCCCAGTGGACTATATCATGACAGAAAGGGAAACAGCATATCCTTGGGGCAGGGCAGGAACTGAGCATTGTTATCTCTTTATGTACAGGCAAAATGCTTCTGATTTTTCCTATTGATGGAGATCAAGAAGAAAACACTTGCCAGATCAATGATCACTTACCAAGTGCCACAGGCTTTAATTATCTGCTCAAATAAAAATACAAACATCCAACATGGCAGCTAAAATTGGTTAAATGGCAGCTACCAACCGGTTAAATATATGGTTGTCAATCTTCATTGACCATTATTGAACTCATTTTTTTTTTTGGTAGCACTATAAAGGTTAATTACATAATGATATGAAAACCCCTGGTCTTTCTTCCCAAAATGCATTCTTGCTTCTAATTTACTATCTTGGCAGAGCAGGAGAGTTTCTAGTAGTTTCTGAGGCTTCCACTTGGCATTTCAAATAATGTCTCTTATTTCTCTAGTCAGGAAACCAATGTGATTATTCTGCCAGCTGCTAAGTATACCAATTCCAAATACACATTACAAGACTGGAGTGATAATCACAAAATATGTCCATGGAAACTCTTAGAAATGTTACAAGACAAATATACCAAACACTTTATTTCTACCTGACTTTCATAAATTCTTATTTTAATTGGTATTTTGGTTTCCCAGGTATCAATATTAGACCAAACAGACCTGTAAATCAAATAGGTCATACAGGGGAAGGAATTTTATTGTATATATTTTCAGAAGTGTTGCAGCATCCTTGCTCAAGGCTTCCAGGCTTCTTTTTCAATAAACAGGCTCTGGATTTGTAAATTTCATTTGAATTGGCCTGGGAAAGGACCACAGTTTTCCATTGCAGCAGATTTCATCATCTTCTGTTCAACAGAAGATTGGGTATTGACCAATAATACCTTGCCAGTGGTCCATCTTTCTTAACCCAAGGAACATCAGATTAGTTAACACCAAAGATCCTAATGGATTAGTCTTCCTGATTGTCCTTCTGGCCTTTCTTCTCATTGAAGTAATTACATTCATTTTGCCTCTCACATTTAAGCATTACAATTTGGTCTCTACCATTCTGAAATTCCAACATTCCACTGACACTAGGTAGCCCAGTTCCATAGCAACAAATCCTACCATTAACTCCAGCTTATGAAGGATGACCATAAGCTTCTCAGAGAATGTGGTGCCTACCTTACAAGTGCATTCCTGTGTGCCTTAGTGACACAGATGTCCTTTGGGCACTCTAGGAGAACTTAATAAGATGGTAGGCTTTCGGACCTTACATTCTCTGATATTCTAATATTCCCACCTCTCCGACCTTCTCCCCCTTTCTTGATATGTCAAAAATGTCCTGTCATTTCTCCAAGGTTCAGTAAAAGCCACCATCTTGTCCCAGCTTCAAGGATCATTAACACAGACTCTGTCCGCATGGTCTTGCCAGAACATTGAACATTAAGTGGTAGATGAACTGCCCATGTAAAAAAAAATTCTGCCATCCAGTCTTATGTTCTGTCCCCAGTTTCAAATTCTTGAAGATCTATTCCAATATCTGTTCCACTCGTTCCTAATAACATATTAAATAAGTCTTGCAATTTCTTTGGCATTAAGCCATTTCCTTCTGGAGCAGGGATTGTACTAACCTGTTTAGGTGTACTGAGACCTGACTGATTATCACTCTGGAGGAAATGAGAGTAGGCAGGAAAGATCTAGAGTAAGATAAGTGTTAACTTACAAGTCACCTGCCCCAAAGAATAAAGAGATTTTTCCCTTCAAAAGAAGAAGGCAGTTTCTGTCAACTCAGTTTGTTCAGGGAGATGAGGGTTCAGGTTTTTTTTAAGACCCATTCACACACATGGCTTCAGCCTAGGTATCAAGGTTCTACTGTATGCTTCCTAGGGTCCAAACTTTGGCATTAGAAAATAACTGAGATTGGCCAAACCATCTCGTTTGCAGTTTTATCACTCTTGCAACTATATCCTGAGCCTGATTTTCCAACCATCTCCTTTGGGACTACTGAAATTGCGTATTTCCTTGAAAGCTATGGTAGATGCCTTCTGGCTTTTACAAATGACTTCAGTTAATAGTTGGCTGCCTTCACATGAAAAGATGCTCAACGTCGCTCCTCATCAGGGAAATACAAATCAAAACCACACTCAGATATCACCTCACGCCAGTCAGAGTGACCAAAATGAGCAAAACAGGAGACTATAGATGCTGGAGAGGATGTGGAGAAACAGGAACCCTCTTGCACTGTTGGTGGGAATGCAAACTGGTGCAGCCACTCTGGAAAACAGTGTGGAGGTTCCTCAATAAATTAAAAATAGACCTACCCTATGACCCAGCAGTGGCACTGCTAGGAATTTACCCAAGGGATACAGGAGTACTGATGCATAGGGGCACTTGTACCCCAATGTTTATAGCAGCACTCTCAACAATAGCCAAATTATGGAAAGAGCCTAAATGTCCATCAACTGATGAATGGATAAAGAAATTGTGGTTTATATACACAATGGAGTACTACGTGGCAATGAGAAAGAATGAAATATGGCCCTCTGTAGCAACATGGATGGAACTGGAGAGTGTGATGCTAAGTGAAATAAGCCATACAGAGAAAGACAGATACCATATGTTTTCACTCTTATGTGGATCCTGAGAAACTTAACAGAAACCCATGGGGGAGGGGTAGGAAAAAAAAAAGAGGTTAGAGTGGGAGAGAGCCAAAGCATAAGAGACTGTTAAAAACTGAGAACAAACTGAGGGTTGATGGGGGGTGGGAGGGAGGGGAGGGTGGGTGATGGGTATTGAGGAGGGCACCTTTTGGGATGAGCACTGGGTGTTGTATGGAAACCAATTTGACAATAAATTTCATATATTGAAAAAAAATAGTTGGCTGCCTTCATTTATTTTCTTTTTGCAACATTTCTAAAAACATTTGAAATAAATTCAAATACTCCCTAATTTAAAAAAAATACTATAAATCTATACCATATAAGCTCATAGACATTGTGGGGTCCAACATTTATCTTACATCTTCCCCTAATCCCAAGAAGCCACTTATTTTGAATAGTTTTTTTTTATGTTTTATTTATTTATTTTGAGAGAAAAAGCGAGTTGGGAAGGAATAGAGAGAGAGAGAGAGGAAGAAGAGAATCCTAAGCAGGCTGTGCACTATCAGCACAGAGCCTGACGTGGGGCTTGGTCTCACAACTTGTGAGATCAATACCTGAGCCAAAACGAAGAGTTAGACACTAACTGACTGAGCCATCCAGGTTCCTGAATAAGCCACTTATTTTAAATAGCATTAAATTACTGCGTATATTTCAGTTGATTTCTGTGTTTCCTATTATGATTCAGAGATCAGTTGGCTCAGTTGTGTGATAGGCCAACCTTGTTTTAATTGCTCAGTAGTATAATTCTTGTAATGTGTCTGCTTTTTAGAATGTTTAGCTATTATTTGTTTTTAGTCACATAAACTATAGAATCAGCCTATCTAGTTCCAGGATATCCTTTTGACACTTTTACTGGTAGTTTTTAGATGTGATCAACATTTAAACCAGTAAATGTCAAGTAAAGCAGATTACCATGTATAAGCTATGGTCCAATTAGCTTAAGACCTTACGAGACACACACACATCTTAATGGTTATATTCTACTGGTTCTGTTTCTCTGGTGAACTCTAATACAAGGGAAATATTAATAATAAAGCCAATACTGACAGTACTTTTCCCAACTTGTCGATCCTTCAAAGTAGACTTATCATGGGGATCATTTTATAATGTATAAAATATCAAATCACTATGACATACACCTGAAACTAATAGAATATTGTAGATCAATTACATTTCAAGAAAAAGAAAATTGTTGAGGACTCCACACAAAAACCTGCACACAGATTGTAGCTTTATCCATAACTGCCAAAACTTGGAAGCAGCTAAAATGCCTTTTAGATGAATATAAATAAACTACTGCTGATCCAGATAATGGAATATTAGCACAAAATATGAGCTATCAAACCATAAAAAGGCATGGAGAAAGCTTAAATGCATATTACTAAGTGAAAGAAGCCAATTAAGAGAGTACATAATGTACGATTCCAATTATATGATATTCTGGAAAAGATGAAACTATGGAGATAGTAAAAAAGATCAATGATTGCCAGGGGTGAATAGTGTTGGGAAAGGAGATGAGTAGGCAGATCACAGAGAATTTTTAAGGCAGTGAAAATATTCTGTATATCATAATTATGGTTATATGTCATTATATATTCATCCAAATCAGTAGAATATACAATACAAAGAGTGAGCCCTACGGTAATCTATGGACTTTCGGTGATTATGACGTGTCAATGAAGGTTCATTCTTGGTTTAAAAATATACCATTCTGGTAGGTGATCTTAACTATGAGGGTTCTACATGAGTAGCTTAGGGGCATATGGAAAATGTCTGTACCTAGCTGTCAATTTTGTTGTAAACTTGAAACTGCTCTAAAAAAATAAACACTCAAAGAAAAAAACTGATCAGTATTTGAAAGATAAAGCCAATTAAAAATTTGAAAACATTCACTATTCATTACTTGAAGTTAGATATAACTAGAGAATTACCATAACCACCATTTTAGAGTGATCCTCCTATCCATTGGCCTCATTCCTACATTTTTAGTTTACTAACAAAAACAAGTCTTTACTGAGCAAAATGACAGAATTTGAGTTTTTTTTTTTTACAATTTTTCCCAAATAACACAATTTTGACCATCACCCACAGACAAGAGTGCTTTTGTAGAAGTCTAGGAATCCAGCAAAGAAGTTCCAGCACACTATTAGAACAAAAAATGCAAGACTGAGCGCACTGAAGAGGGTAAGAGGGGCTGTTTCACTTTACACTTGTTTCCCCTTCCCCAAAGTGGTATAGCTCACTACCAAGAATGACCCTCTCAGCCTGTGATTTCTCCATCAGGGAAAGAGAAAGCCAGTGAATGAGTGCCTGCATTCCACAGATGTGTGGGATGCTGCCAGAGGCCCATCTGTTTCCAACCCATCCAGAATACTGAGATGTGCTTCATGACTAGGGGTTAGGAATGGCTGGGAGAAAAACAGCCAGCACTCTTGGAGGACATCAAAGGCATCCAGATCCTACTAACCACTTAATTATGACTTCATCAGGATCCCACCCTTGAGCCACTGGAGGTGCCTTGCCTGCCCATTTCCACAGCTGCCCTATAGGAACCCCCATTGCCCTATGCACTTCACCCACACACACTGATCCTTTTTCCAGATACCTGTGCCCACCTGAGAGGGCAGCAAGTGTGAACTTTTGCAGAGAGCTAGTGAGCTCAGACAAAAACCCAGACCATCTCTGTGGGATTGGGGGAAAGCACACATTTGAGTATTCAGCACTACCCTAGATAAAGCAAATGGCAGGCTGTCATCGCTCAGAACCCCTAGCAGAGCTGACAGAAGATATTCCTCTCCTGAAACCAGTCAATTAAGACTGAGGAAGTCACTGCTTCTTTACATGTGAAGGGAGCAACACAAGACCAAAAGTAGGATGGTTACAAGCCTGGGAATCCCAAGAAATATTTCCCTGATTTGGAAGAGACGACAATATAATACTGTTGATTTTAATTACTAAAAAATGTTCTTTTCATAATTCTACTTCATATTAATGATGGCTTTTACCCTAAAAACTTTGGGAGACATAAGTTTGCTCCTAAGTTTCTCCTAAGTTTGCTATGTTTTATTTTGTTTGCTGCACATGGTGGGAGAAAAGGCTTATACCAAATACAAGAAATAACTTCAATAATTTTAAAAGACACAGTCCTCTTACTATAAGGCTGTGGTGTTGAATAATCTCCCAATTCCATAGTCAAGATGGTTTGAAAGAAGGTAAGAGCAAAACAGATGAAAAAGTACATACAGACTATATTCGTAAATTTCATGTATCATTTGAGTGAACAAATTTGGCAGAATTTGATGGCATATAAAGATTAGACTGTCATTAACATAATGTGAACATGTGTGTATTATACATGGATTAAAAAAATAGCAATTAACATAATGTATAGAGATAAATAAGAAATCTATTTTCATTATTTTAAATTATTGATTGGCATATAATTAAGAAAGGTAAATTGTAAAAAATATTTCAAAGTAACACATTAATCTGTAGAATATATATTTTATACAATCGACAAAATTCAAGAATAATTATGTACATCTTGAACACAATGACTATCAAGCATATAAAATAGGAGCTTAAAACAATCCACACCATAGCCATTTTTCCTTGGAATATTAAATAATGGGTATTTGTGACGTTGAAAATAAGATATAAAACTTAAATATCATTTATGTGTTCTATACTCTTTAAAAAATTGACCTGTGTTAAAGTCATTTACTCTTCATAAAAGTCCCATGAAATAAATACTACCATTGTCTGCATTAAAAGTGAGAAAACTGAGAAACAGAAAGATTGCACAAGGTCACAAAGCTAGGAGGTGGCAAAGTCAGATGTGACCTCAGACTTTCCGGTGTTTTTTTTTTTCCCTGACTTTTTGTTAAAATTCCAGTTACTTAACAAACAGTATAATACTGGTTCACAAGTGTTCATCAATTGGTGGACACGTGGGCTATTTCCATAGTTTGGCTATTGTAGATAATGCTACTATAAACATTGGGGTGCATGTATGTATCCCTTTGAATTGGCATTTTTGTATTCTTTGGTAAATACCTAGTGGTGCGATTGCTGGATCCTAGGGTAGTTCTGTTTTTAACTTTTTGAGGAACCTCCACACTGTTTTCCACAGTGGCTGCACCAGTTTGCATTGCTACCAACAGTGCAAGAAGTTTCTGCTTTCTCCACATGCTGGACTGCATCTGTTTTTTTGTTTGTTTGTTTTTGTTTTTTTGTTTTTTGTTTTTAATTTAGTCATTCTCACATGTATGAGGTGATATCTCATTGTAGTTTTGATTTGTATACCCCTGATGGTAAGTAATGTTGAGCGTCTTTTCATGTGTCTATTGGTCATCTGCATGTCTTTGGAAAAGTGTGTTTTCATGTCTTGAAATTTTTCAATTTCAATTAAATTATTCATTTTGGGGGTGTTGAGTTGTATAAGTTCTTCATATATTTTGGATACTAACTCCTTATCAGATATGTCATTTGCAAATATCTTCTCCCATTCCATAGGTTGCCTTTTAGGTTTGTTGATTATTTGATTCACTGTGCAGAGCTTATTTTGATGGAGTCCCAATAGTTACTATTTTAATTTTGTTTCCCTTGCCTCAGACAACATAATCTAGAAAGAAGTTACTACAGACCATGTCAAAGAAATTACTGCCTGTGTTCTCTTCTAGTATTTTTTATGGTTTCAGGTCTCACATTGAGGTCTTTAATCCATTTTGAATTTATTTTTGTGTACGGTGTAAGAAAGTGATCGAGTTTCATTTTCTTGCATGTTGCTGTCCACTTTTCCCAACACAATTTGTTGAAGACCTTCTTTTTCCCATTGAATACTCTTTCCTGCATTGTCAAAGATTAATTCACTATATAATTGTGTGCTCCTCTGGGTTTTCTATTCTGTTCTATTGCTCTTTGTGTATATTTTTGTGCCAGTACCAAACTGTTTTGATTATTTCAGCTTTATAATATAACTTGAAGTGTGGAACTGTGATGCCTCCAGCTTTGTTTTTCTTTTCAAGGTTGCTTTGGCTGCTCAGGGTCTTTTGTGTATCCATACAAATTTTAGGATTGTTCTAGTTTTGTGAAAAATGCTGCTGGCATTTTGATAGAGATTGCATTAAATCGCAGATTGTTCTGGGTAATATAGATATGTTAACAATATTTGCTCCTCCAATACATGAGCATGTAATGTCTTTCCATTTTTTTGTGTCATCTTCAGTTTCTTTCATCAGTGTTTTGTAGTTTGAAGAGTACAGGTCTTTTACCTCTTTGGTTAGGTTTGTTCCTACATATCTTATTGTTTTGGGTGCAATTAAAAATGGGATTTGTTCCTTATTTTCTCTTTCTGCTGCTTCATCATTGATGTATAGAAACACAACAGATTTCTCTACGTTGATTTTGTATCCTGTGACTTTACTGAATCGGTTTCTAACTTCTAGCAGTTCTTGGTGGAGTCTTTCAGGTTTTCTATACATAGTATCATGTCATCTGCCAATAGTGAAAGTTTTACTTCTTCCTTGCTGATTTGAATGCTTTTTATTTCTTTTTGTTTTCTGATTGCTGTGGCTAGGCCTTCCAGTCTATGTTGAGTAAAAATGGTGAGAATAGACATCCTTACCTTGTTCCTGACCATAGGAGGAAAGCACTCAGTTTTTCCCCATTGAGGATGATATTAGCTGTAGGTTTTTCATATATGGCCTTTATTCTGTTGAGGTATGTTCCCTCTCAACGTACTTTATTGAATGGATGTTGTATTTTGCTTTACTTTGTCAAATGCTTTTTCTGTATCTAATGAAATGACATTATTTTAATCCTTTCTTTTATTAATGTGATATGTTGATTGATTTGCAAATATTGAACACTTCCAACACAGGAATAAATCCCACTTGATTGTGGTGAATGATTTTTTTTAATGTATTGTTGGGTTTGATTTGTTAGTATTTTACTGAGAATTTTTGCATTAGTGTTCATAGGGGATATTGGCCTGTAGTTTTCTTTTTTAGGGGAGTCTTCATCTGGTTTTGGTATCAGGATAATGGTGACCTCATAGAATGAAGTTTTCCTTCCATTTCTATTTTTTTAAATAGTTTGAAAAGAATAAATATTAACTCTTCTTTAAGTGTATGGTAGAATTTGCCTGTGAAGCTATCTGATACTGGACTTTTGTTTGTTCGAATTTTTTTAAAATTTATTACTGATTCAGTTTCTTTGCTGGTTATTGGAAGTTCAAATTTTCTATTTCTTCCTGTTTGAGTTTTGGTAATTAATATATTTCTAGGAATTTATTCATTTCTTCTAAGTTGTCCAATTTGCTGGCATATAATTTTTCATAATATTATCTTATAAATGTTTGTATTTCCTCATCTTTCATTTGTTATTTTATTCATTTTCTCTTTTCTTTTTGATGTCTTCCTAGGGGATTATCAATTTACCTGGTTTCATTGATCTATTCTATTGGGTTTTTTTTTTTTTTTTTAGTTTCTAAATTACTTATTTCCACTCTAATCTTTCCTTCCTTCAACTGGCTTTAGGCTTTGTTTGCTGTTCTTTTTCTAGCCCTTTAGGTTTAAGTTTAGGTTGCTTATTTGAGATTTTTCTTGCTTCTTGAGGTAGGTCTGTGGATTTTATGTACTTCCTGCTTAGGACTGCTTTTGCTACATCCCAAAGATTCTGGACTGTTGTGTTTTCATTTTTGTTTGTTTCCACGAATTTTTAAAAATTTCTTTGATTTTCTGGGTGACCCATTCATTATTTAGTAGTATGTTGTTGAAGCTTCATGTATTTGTGGTCTTTCCAATTTTTTTTCTTGTGGTTGACTTCTAGTTTCATAGTATTGTGGTCAGAAAATGTGCATGGAATGATTTCAATATTTTTGTATTTGCTGAGGCCTATTTTGTGATCTGTATGTGATCTATTCTGGAGAATGTGTGCACATGAAAAGAATGTGTGTTCTGCAGTTTTAGGATGGAATGTTCTGAATATATCTGTTAAGTCCATCTGGTCTAGTGTCATTCAAAGCCATTATTTCCTTTTTTATTTTCTGTTTAGATGTTTGGATGATCTGCCCATTGATGTAAGTGCAATGTTAAAGTCCCCCACTATTATTGTGTTATTATCAATTAGTTTCTGTATGTTTGTTATTATTCATTTTATGTATTTGAGTGCTCTCATGTTGGGTGCATAAATATTTATAATTGTTATATCTTCTTGTTAGATGTCCCCTTTATGATTTTATAATGCCCTTCTTTGTCTCTTTTTACAGTTTTTGTTTCAAAGTCTAGTTTGTCTGATATGAGTATTTCTACTCCAGCTTTCTTTTTATATCCATTTGTGTGATGAATGTTTCTCTTCCCACTCACTTTCAATCTGCATGTCTTTAGGTCTAAAATGAATCTCTTGTAGGCAGCATATAGATGGGTCTTGTATTTTTATTCATTTTGACACCTTTTGATCGGAGCATTTAGTCCATTTACACTCAAAGTAATTATCAATTTATATGTATTTATTGCCATTTTATTATTGTCTTGTCATTGTTTGGGGGATTTTCTCTGATCCTATCTTGTCTTTGTCACTTTTGGTCTCTCTTTTGCACTCAAAGAGTCTCCTTTAATATTTGTTGTAGGGCTAGTTTAGTGGCCACGAACTCCTTTAGCTTTTATTTGTCTAGGAAACTCTTTATCTCTCCTTCTATTCTGAATGGCAGCCTTGCTGGATCAAGTGTTCTTGGCTGCAGATTTTTGCCATTCAGCACTTTGAATATATCATGGCACTCCCTTCTGGCTTGCCAAGTTTCTGTTGAAAAATCTCCTGCTAGCCTTGTGGGTTTTCCCTTGTACATTAATGACTTCTTTTGTCTTGCTGCTTTGAAGATTTTTTTCTTTATCACTATATTTTGCAAATGTAATTACAATATGTCTTGGTGTTGGCCTGCTTTTGTTGATTTTTAATGCGAGTTCTCTTTGACTCCTGGATCTGGATGTCTGTTTTCTTCCCTAACTTGGGAAGTTTTCATCTATTATTTCTTCAGATAAATTTTCTGCCCCTTTTCCTTTCTCTTCTTCTGTAACTCCTATGAGTGTTATTATGTTTGATGGAGTCACAGAGTTCCCTAAGTCTTTTCTCATGTTGCATAATTCTTCTTTCTCTCTTTTGTTTTGCTTCATTGGTTTCCATTACTTTGTCTTCTAGGTCATTAATTCATTCTTCTGCTTCTTCTACCCTGCTGTTTATTGCATCAAGTGTGTTTCTAATCTCATTTATTACACTCTTCATCTCAATTCTTTTTGAACTCTTTTATCTCTGTGGTAAGGGTCTCACCAGTCTTCTATTCTTTTTTCAAATCCAGTTAGTATCCTTAGAATCATTGCCTTAAATTCTCTATCAGGCATGCTACTTATATATGTTTCACTTATATCTCTGGCAGTGGCCATATCTTGTTCTTTATGTGTATGTGGTGGGGGGGGGGCAGATAAATTCATCCATCTTAACATTTTGTCTAAGTCTTTGACTTCTCTATGTTAGAAAATCCAGTTATGTCTCTTGCTCATGAAAGTAATGGCCTTATGAAAAAGAGGTCATATAGTGCCCAAGGCCTGGCACTTCAGGGAGTGTCTCCAGTATGCACCATGTCCTCTCTGCTGTTGTGTTCTAGCTGCTCTATCCTTAAGGACAGTCATCTGCAGAGTCTCTCCTTGCCTGCTGTGGGCAGTGTTTGGCCCCTGGTCTGAATGTGACAAGTTTTAACTGGGTGTACTCTGGTCTGCTTGTGAAATGAGACCTGCCACCACTTCCACCAGAACTGAGGCCCTACCAAACTCTCTTGTTGGGAGACATGGTGTGGGCAGGGGTTTATGCTAGTCTTCTGGCAGAGGAGACTGCCATGTTGGGACTGAGGCAAACATGACTGGGAAGGGCAGTTCCACCAGATTCCAGAGGGTGGGGCCAAGTGTAAGCTAGTTAGGTAGCCAGTGTCAGTGCTCTGCTGCTTCCTGCAGGCGGCTCTGTTTATGTTGAGGTGTGGGTGAGGGAAATGGTACTGGCCAGCTCTTTTGTTCCCAAAGAGGTGTCTCAATGAACACTGCCTCTCAAAGATGGGCTCTGAGAAGAGTGAATAATGCCCTCACAGTGTGCCCCAAGGTGTTCTTCAGATGGCCATTTGTAGGCTGTCTGCCACTGGATTATTTGCCTACTTTCTCTTCAGGAGCAGTGCAGTGCCCTCAGGGCTCTGTCCCAGCCAAACCTGCTGATTGCCAAACTCACAAAATTCAGCTCTAATCATTTTCAAAGTCAATGGTTTTGGGGAAACATTCTCCTTATGCATTCCCCTGTGTGCTCCGCTCTCTCTCTTGCCCTTCTTTGGCACCATAGATCCTTCACCTCCACAGCACCCACAGTCCATCTCTCCCCTAAATTGTGTCTCCACACTTACTACCTACTTTGATATGGCTTCTTCTCTCCTTTTAGTTGTAGAGTTTGTTCTACAAAGTTTTAGGTAAATTTCTGGAATATTTAGGATGATTTCATACTTATCTAGTTGTGTTCATGGTATGAGGTGAGCCTAGGGTCCTCCTATTCTGTCACATATTCCTCAAATGCAAACTTTCTGGTTTTCTTAATTAACACATAATATCATCCCAGCTATCAACTCTATGCAAACTTAAATGCTAGCAACATGAAGAGTGAAGCACAGGAAATCAAGTTTACTGAGTACACACTATACATTCATGTCAATTTGCTAAGCACACTTACCAACTCATGAAGTAAACACAAATGAACAAATAAGGGCTTAATGAATTTAGGTAATTTTCCCAAGATCACAGAGCTAAAAAGTAATGAATCCTCTGCCCAAGTCCATAATCTTTATGATTTCCACCAACTGAAGGGGAAATCAATGAGGGAACTTGTATTTCTTGAGTATCAGTTGTGTACAAAGCTTTGTGCCACTGGTTGGGATATAAAATACAGTCTTATTCTTGAGGAGGTCACTTTTGTGTATGGAAAGTATGCACATATAAAAATAATGAAACAAATTTTTTTCCACACTAGAAAAAAGCCTGACTAGTCACTTAGTTCAAAATTAGACAGAAAAAAACTCAGATTAAGTAGTTTAATAAAGTCACAAAAACAACAGCAGCAGAGCAAGGATGACCAACAGTTCAGAACTTTTTCTTTCCCATCTAACCATTCCCTCCTGCCATGTTCATTCCTTGGCCAACTGGATTACACAGACAGTAAAATTATAGTTCAGATAAGGAATAAAGTACTGTGGTGCTGGAATAGTTGATTCCATTTGTATTTAAGATCCTATTCAGAAGATAGTTTTTTGGATGTTGGCCAGTTGATTAGAAGAAACAATAATTGGATTTATCTAAAAGTAAATATGAAAATATAAACACTTGTTTCATAATTGTGCAGTGCTATTGATTTGCTGCACTGCTGTGTCCATACCAATTGACATCCAAGATTATGTGTAAGAGGAGTATACACATAATAACCATATATTATCTGCACAAATCTAAAAAGTAGGGTCATTAGACATCAGAAGTGATGGCAATTGAACATGACAACTTTGGTTTGTTAGGATTCTACAATAACAGTGTTTCTGAGTTCTCACAGCACCCCGGTTAAATAATGGCTTGGACAGCTCAACAAGAGAACTTTATTCCATTTAGCTAAAAATTTTCTTTCTAAACCATCTGGGCTGGCAGGTGTTCATCATCAGATCTGGGTTGCTATGAGACTAGAACTTGCTAATGCTAATGAGGTATAGAGACAGAAACCTAAATTTTGCTCATTTGAAACAACTTTATATTTGCCATGACTGGAAGTACCAGCAACGCCTTATGACTTTCCAAAATGCAAAATTTGTAATTAAAGTTTCCCAAAGAGGATGTTCTAGTGATCAAAACTGATAGAGTAAATTGATGGCAATGTGTGTTTGTTTTCATTTTAAACACTGTGTGAATCTTAATGCTTTCTGTCTTTCCTGGTAGAGAACAAGTCCCTAGTCTGTATATAATTTTAAGGTGAATGGACAAAAAAAGAAAAGAAGCATCTTTTCTCTCACGTAAGAGTTGTATTCCTATCCTTACAGGAGTAAGAGTCATTTACATATGATTGTCATAATGAAATTTGAAGTGTGCAGAAAACACACAATAAACAATAGATAGAAAAAATATGATCAAGTTGGTGGTTTCATTAGTTTTAGTGGTCAGGTGGTATCACACCAAATTCATCCTGTTGGTCACGAACAGGCAGTCTATACACAGGGCGGAGTTATATAAAATGCAGAACAGATATGCAAAGTGACCTTGAAAAACTAGAAAAATGGCTTTATAGAAAAATGATGGAGATTAACAAAGGAAGTTCGAATTGTACATTTGGAGGTGAGGTTACAATTCAGATCTAAGAGAGTAGATGAGTAACTGAGCAGAAAGAAATCTAGAGTCATGCTGGATTCTGTGATGAACATGAATAGATAAAAAAATCATGTCACATTGAATGAACTGGTAAAAGTGATATTCAGTGTTTTTATTTCCTCAACATTTCATTACCACATTAGGTACAGTCTGTATCACAATGCTAGCATTAAATGGTGGAAGGGTGTCCCATAGGTTGATAAAAATTGAAGTTTTCAGACTGTCTTTTGTTGTGCCTAGTTTTTCAGAACGTCTCTGGATTGCTGGGGACAGGTGGAGAGACAGGAAGGAGGGGAAGGTGAATACAAACCCCCAACTCATTATTTCTAATCTAATAAAAGGTTAATTTTCATATTTTTTATATATCAAAGTTCTATGTAATATTTCACTTAAAAGAGGATGAGGGAGCTCTAGTTTGCTAAGAAGGAAGGAAGGAACTTTGAAAGCCACCAAATTAAATCATAGAAAATAAGAAACAAAGATGTGCTTAAAATAATTTCTACTCAAAACTGATGATAAAGGGAGTAATGACATAGATTCTGTTATGGACAGGAATAAAATATTGTGTTGTGCTTTATGAAATATACCTAACATTAAAGAAAAAAAAATGTGTGTGTGTGTGTGTGTGTGTGTTTTGCAGAATTAAGCTAAGCACACAAAACATTTCAACTGGTCAACAATGACAGAAATACTCAACAATGATAAGAGAAGTAAATCCTATTTAATAAATTATTGAGTAAATTATTGTATATATTTCTATTTGATAATGACAATATTATAGTAGTAACATTATGTTATAAAATTACTATGCCACAGAAGCTTTACATTCATTATCTCAAATTATTCTTTACAACAGTCCTATAATTTAGGTGCTCAATCCCCATTTCAGAGATGTGAAAAGTAAAGCCTATAGTGAATTCGTAATTATTCTCAGGCTGCAAAATTAGTAACTGTCAGAGAACTGCAAAACTCTGAAGCTTGCAATTTCGCACTATACAACCTGTCACGAACATAATTTGAAAAGTTCAAAAATATCATGTAAGTCATTTTTAGAAATCAAAAAATTGTATAATAAAAGAAAGAGTAGTGTTTCTTTCTCTAAACATGCATAATCCAATCACCATGTTAGCAGGTATGGTGTGACCAAAGTAAATACTATTTACAGTTTTCAAAAGTTAATTCAAATCCTCATCCAAGAGTGAAACTGTTTTCATTCATTTTAAAGTTTCATCTGGAGAGGTGAATTTCTGAAGCAGCAGAAGTATTAGAATAATTCCAAACTGAGTACTGAAATTCCGGTACATTCTACTCTTCCAGTGATGTTTGAATATACATTACAGTACAAGTGGTTTCTATGAGTTCTTTAATAATAATAAAGTGAATTGATCTCTATGGGGTCAACCTAGCAAGAAACATATAAGTAATTTATTTGTTTCTCTAAAAAGGAAACCTGCTCTAATGGAAGAAAAATCAAGGTAGCATGTTATATTCAATCAGAAAACCACTGGATACCTGGCCTGTGTTAAGAATGTCTTGTATTCCTAGGCAACAGAGAAGAACATGCTGATTCCTTGAGACTTCTTTGCCTTGTTAGAATTCTTTTATTGATCATCACATATGGGGATGCTAAGTTAGTGATAAAATGTAGTAAATCATTTAATTTTTTCTCCTCTGGGAAGTTAGGTTAATAGGCAGAATCTGTGAATGAACAATGAGGTAGAATGATGATACACTTTTTGTTCAATCCTAGTGTCAATTTCCAAAAGTATTCATTTGAAAAGTTGCAAATGCAGTATGAAAGTATTTCATCCTCCTGAATTAGCAACTTAGTTAAAGATCAGTTAAGCACTGACTCTTGATTTCAGCTCAGGTCATGATCTCACGGTTTGTGAGTTCAAGCCCTGAGTGGGGCTCTGCGCTGACCGTGTGGAGCCTGCTTGGGATTCTCTGTTTCATCTCTGTCTCTCTCTGTGCCTCTCTGGCTCATGCTTTCTATCTCAAACTAAGTAAATAAATAAAGACACTTTAAAAAAAAAAAGATGCATATGTTTTTCCATTCATTCACAAAGAACAAATATCTACATGGTGTATAACTAGTATCAGTTCTATTTACCATCTACTGCCTATGCCTGAAACTTAACCACTCTGTTGAAAATAGCCCTCAGAGTCTTTCTCCAATCATACCATCCCTGGTGCTAATGTCCATATGCCTGGCTGACTTGGCTTTGTGACTGGGAGCTACGAGCAATGCCCAAAGGTGTAACTCTGATATGCCATAATATTGTGTCACCCATTCTAAGAAGTGCTAATCTGGAAGATTCCTCCCCATTATATTGTTGGTTTCTCCTTTCAGACTCTTTCCCTTTTTTCTTCCAAAGTTTCATATTTTCAGTGCACAGCAGGGTGCCTGGATGCTTCTGAAAGCAGAAGAAATGCCTCCCACCTTATATATCGCTGTGGGTATTAAGTGAATTAAGTGTCTAGGTTGTAAAGTTTAAAATCGGTAACGAAATCATGTCTTTCAGAGTTTGGCTTATACTCTGAATTAGAAATCAATATCACAGAGATTGGAAATTTGACAAATGATCATAAAATCTTAGAAATCATTTAGTTGAAAAAGATTCCATACTTTTTTCATTTCTCAAAGCAAAAACATAATAAATACACAAATGAATCCAAATTGAACAGGTGGATAAAATATCAAACAACAAATAAGTAATAAAAAACTTATTTTCAAAAAATGAGAAAGTATTTTTAACAGAGTAATTAGTGTTTATTGAGAAATATGTTCAGATCATTATTGGATTTGCTTAGTGTTTGGAATAAACACACAGATTTTCATCTGTTTAATACAGCTGAAATTTCAGGATATTATTTGCATGCTTTCATTTGCAGAAGAAGCCTACACACACTAGGCTATCTCTAGCATTAAACGCAAGTCACACCTTAAAACGGATTTTTAACAGGAAGCTATCTGCTGCCCCAGGTTCATAACTATGACTCATTTTGTTTTAATAAATTGGAAAGACTGTGTTTCAGAGCTAATTAGGCAACTGGCTATCATTAGCGTTGTACAGTCTCTTGCCAGCTTGAATTTTATAAATGAAATTAGTGTGATGATTCCAGCTCACTCTCAAGCAGACAGTTTACATTATTAAGCTGTGTTTGGCCCACCTCAGCAATTAACTGACTCTCCAAATATACTGTTTTTGTCCAGTTTCTCCAAAAGAAGATAAAAGGAAGATCGGAAAACCAACCAGACCCAAATTATGACATTAATAACTAAACAATGTTGGAAGCCAAATGCTATTTTGTGTTTTAATCAGAAACACCTCACATCATACCCTAATCCTTGATGAATTTTAAATGCATTCCATGGCATTACCCATTTAGTCATTAGTAGCAACTGTTTATTCATAAAGAAGATCCGCAAAGACCAGGGGACTATGCTTGAAGATAAAAAAGAAATATATCGTGTAGAGTGAAACTTTTTTGCAACAAAACAAAAATATACACATGTGCACACATGCATTTAAAAAAGGAAAATGAATTAGATATCCTGAGGGAAAGACTAACTAGGAAAACTGAGCTGACTAGAGAATGATGTTTCCACATCATGATTCTGATCATGGTGCTTTCCAGGTTCAAGCCTTCACTTACCCTTTATTTCCTAGGACAGGGGTCAGCAAGCTTTCATAAAAGGTCCAGATAATAAATGCCTTTAGGGGCCATTTGTTCTCTGTTGCAAGAGAACAATTCTTCTGCTATACCTAAACAAATGGGCATAGCTATGTTCCAATAAAACATTATTTACCAAAAAAATAGAGTATGGCCTGAATGTGGCTTATGAGCCATAGTTTTCTGACCCCCTGACCTAGGCAGATTCACATATCTCCACAGACTTATTTCCTTCCTCTTCTCCTTTACTTACACAGCTTTTCTCTGCCTGGGAATTTCTTTCATGATGAATAACTGTCAAACAGCTACTAATATTTCCAATATATGGATTATTAACTTGTGGTAGGTTATCTTAATATTCATCTCCCTCCCTTCCCCTCATGTGAAGTAAATCTTTTTCTTTCCATTATCTTATTTAGAATCATTTTATTAAGTGCCCACTATATGTTCTCCATGTCTGGGATACTCCAGCAAACAAAATAGAAATTCTTGCTCTTTGCTATTTCCATTAGACGTGGGAGTGAGGACTGTGGGGGTGGCAGGGGAGTAGACACAGGAAATAAATGACATTTTCATTAACCAAAATAAGTAAATATATCATGTTGCATATTAGATGGTGAAAATTATTATGGGAAAATAAGGGGGGCGGGAAGAGCAGTATAAGGGAAAGGAACTATATGTAGAAAAGGGACAGTTGGCCCTATTCAATTGGGTTCTCATTGTAAACCTCATTGAGAAAGTGGAATTTGAGAAAATATTCGGGGGGGAAAAGGAAAAAAGGAAGTTAAACAGATATCCTTTTTTACAGAAAGAACTGTTAGAGCAAAGGCCATAAGACAAGAATGCCCAATGTAAATGGATGCAGTAAGCAAGACGGAGAAGAGGAGGAGATGAATTTGAAGAAATCGCTTGAGACCACATCCTGTGGGGCCTCATTAATCATTATAAAGACTGTGGCTTTTACTCTGAGTGAAAATGGGAGCCATCAGTGAGCACAGGAGTGATATGAGCCAGATTATGTTTTAGAAGGATTTCTGACTGCTCTCCTAAGAATGGATTGTAGCAGGGCAAAAGATAGATGTGTCATTAGTGATAAGGTTCCTGCAATCATCCAGGCAAGGGATGATGGGGATCTGACAAAGAGATAGCAGCGGAGGTGTTGAGAAGTATCCAGATTCTTGACTTTAACATTCTACCTTTGCATCTTCTTGCGTATATTTTTATTTAAATACATCTTGAAGTATTTTAATTCTTTACATAAATTCTTATGTCCCCATATCAGGCCATCAAGACAGTAATTATGCCTATCTGTATTTCTGAGACTTCACTTAATTCTTGGCACATTAAAATAGCCCAATAAATGTCTAATAAATATCTGGATGAACTAAAGAATGAATCAACCAATCAAGCAGTGAATGATTCAGAGTAAACTTTTTTTCAAAAGGTTAAAACAAATTAAAGTAGGTATTTAAATAACAGGTATATAAGACAGAAGGGAAATGATGAATTGTCACTAGGAATAAATTAATCTTAATGTGGCTAATTAGCTCAAAACAATGCAAAAATGTGGTTTTTGCTTCTTGCTGTTGGTCTTCTCTTCACTTTTGTAATTTTATCTGTTTTCTAAGTCTTTCCCTTTTCTCTCCTAATTCATCATTTTAGTTCATTCCAAATATCTGTCTTTCTTATTCCTATGTTCCAACATTTTCACCCCTCTCTCATAGTTTGGGGATCAATGAAGTAATGAAAGTTGTACCACCTGGTTATGGCTTGGACACTGTGGATTAAATTGTACCATGTCCTAAAACAACAGAATGATCTCAGTGACTGTAGGAAAATAATATTTTTTTCTCTTCATTATTTTTACTGCTTAAAAACAAAAAAGAGGCTGTCCTCTGAAGAAGACATATGAAAATGCTCCTCTTACCTTCCAGTGTCTATTGTATCATGAGCCTCGTGGCTTGCATTTAATAAATTGTTCTGCAAAAATCATGTATCAAATATTTTTGGACATGTTAAATCTACCCTCTACCTACTACCCCACAAGATTTAATCTATAAGAAAGCCAAATAGAATCTAAGAATACTGTTTTCAGAAGATTTTCTGAAATAATATATTTCTCAATAACTACAGAATTGCCAAGTGTGAATCACTGTAGGGCATACTTATTTTACGATTTTTGCTGGATTGAGTTTTACCCTCAACTTATTGATGCATTTGTGAGGTAAATTTTGGAATACATTTATAGTTGTGGGTTTTTTTCATAAAACTATTGCATTCATTTCAAAGGCATTTAGTACCCATTTCTCCATTATAAAAGGACTACCCAAAATAAATTGCATTACCAGGATAAGAGAGAAGCTATTGAATTTTAGTTATTTTTAAAGGCCATTTGAAGGAACACTATACTTGATTCTTCTATGTAGAGATGAACAGATTTCTATAAAGGCTGATTAGCCCATCTGAGGATTTACATTATTGGTTTGAGGTACAAATTTTTCATTTTGTTGCATTTCAGCACAGGCTTCTATAAAACTGGATGTCCCTTCTCTTTGTAAACCATGAATTTCCAGAAGGGAGAGTGATTCTGTAGCAGGGTCTGAATTGAAAGAAACAAGAAAACTAGAGCTCTAATGATTCTGCTACAACACTCTCTAGCTCCTTTTATAAGCTGTTCTGTTTTAGATTTCTAACCACAGTAAACACATTTGCTGCAGCCAGAATCCAGGTTGCTGTAGCAAGGTAGTTCTCTGAAGGAATTGCATAAAATCCCTTCTATGAATAACAGGGGAAAAGCCTAGGTGAAAATGCTTTGTTTAGTGTATTTTGATCCCTAGTTTGAAGCAAAAGAGAAAATCAGCATCATTTGTCATCTCCAGCTTCTTGATGCAAAGCCATCTTTTTGAAAACTTGCAGCATGACCCAATAGAGAGTGTTAGACAATGAATCAAAGATCTTTGCTCAGGCCTTGGCTCTCCTATACACAAGTTTTGTTTCTTCAGATAAAGTCCCTTTACCTCTGTGTTCCAGTTTCCTTATTTATAAGGCTTTAATCAGAATACTAACCCTGTTTACTTCTGAGAATTAATATGTTAACCACATAAATATTTATGTGAAAGGGCTTTGAGAAAGTACAGGAAACTAAAATAGGCCATATTCCAAACTTGGACTACTTTTATGTTCACATATGTCTTGTCTTTCAACCAATGCTTTGAGCAGGCACATACTTTATCAGTAAGCAACACTTTTGACTACAAGTATTTTTTTTTTCAACGTTTATTTATTTTTAGGGGGACAGAGAGAGACAGAGCATGAACGGGGGAGGGGCAGAGAGAGAGGGAGACACAGAATCGGAAACAGGCTCTAGGCTCTGAGTCATCAGCCCAGAGTCTGACGCGGGGCTTGAACTCACGGACCGCGAGATCGTGACCTGGCTGAAGTCGGACGCTCAACCGACTGCGCCACCCAGGCGCCCCTGACTACAAGTATTAATATTCAAATAACAGCTATTTAAACTAGGGTGGGGGTGGGCTCCTGGGTGGCTCAGTTGGTTGAGCATCTGACTTTGGCTCAGGTCATGATCTCACAGCTTGTGAGTTCAAGCCCCACATCAGGCTCTGTGCTGACAGCTCAGAGCCTGGAGTCTGCTTCAGATTCTGTGTCCCTCTCTCGCTGCGCCCCTCCCTTGCTCTTGCTCTGTCTCCCTGTCAAGAATAAATAAAACATTTTTAAAAATTTTTTCACAAAAATAAAAAAAATAAACTAGGGTGGGGGCATTTATTATTTAGTTAAAATGAGGTGTGGAGGTAGGAAACTATTCAGTGGGTTCAGTAAAAGTTAACAACTTTCTTTACATTCTGAATTATTTATTGTGTATGGATTGTTTTCACCCATATGCACATTACCATCTCCCCTTTCTCAGTAATAAAATGGACACCTAAGCACCAGACATCATCATATCCATATATAAGGCTGGGAAGGGAAGCACTGGCTAAGGAAGACAGCCAGCTTTCTTTTCCTGACAAGTTCATATAGAAATTATCTTTTCTAGGCAGTTAAAGAAGGTGGTGTATAAAGATCCTGAACTCATCTCTGATGAACACACCGAATATGCAACTACATATGGAACATTTCTGTCTGAAAAAGACCTGAAAACTGAATAGCTCCTCCACAACAAAGTATAAAAGAGTCACATGGAGATGGAAAGGAGAGGTAGAAGAAACACTGTCTTTTCAAAAACTCCATCCCTGGCATGGTGACCCACAATCAGGAGGGATCTCACAAACCTGTCCTTTCTCCCTAAGGAGCAAAGAATTTGTGCCTTACACCAGGCACCCAATCCTTGGGATCTGCAACAAGCAAAGATACCTCAAAATGTCTGGCCTTAAAAACCAGTGGGGCTTACATCCAGGGGGCCCATAGGGTTGTAGGAAATGCAGATTCTACTCCTAAAGGGCTCACACACATACTCACTCACTCCAGGACCCAGCACAACAACGGCACTTTGAAAAGCATTTAGATCATATATGAAAGAGAATTATTTGCTAATCTTAAAGCATCTGCCAGATGGGTAGAAGCCTACTGGGACTCTCTCTGAAGAAAATGGTACTTCCAGGTGTCATTTTCACAATCTTTCTCTACCTTGCTGGCACTAGTGGCCATACTCACCTCTGTGCTCACCATGGCCCCGCTAAAGCCAAGACACATAGGGGACACTGACTCTGACACATAGAGCACCTGACTCTGATGGCCAACGGGGATTGCATTTCTGGCCCCACAGGTCAGGAACAGCTGGAAGATAGAGTTTTGGGTAGGCTACCATTTCCAAGGCACTGCACAGATAGCAGACTAAAACACATCCTCAGTCTTTCTGTGAAAAGGGCCTATTTACTTGTCCTGGAGCTTCACTCTGAGGACAGGCTTCAGGTTTACTACACATCTACAGGCCATGAAAGTGCCCTCAGGAAATGTGCGTTGAAGAATGCTATCTTTGAATTCTCCCTCTACCTCACTACAACTCATCAGTATCCCCCAGAAAGGAGCTCATTAGAGTTGCCTGGAGCCCTGATTTTTTTTCTAAGTGTCACCAAGGGGACATCTCCAAATCACCTGGATTGGAGGTCAGCCGGGTTTATGATTATGGTCCCACAAGATGGCATATATTGCATTATTTAAAAGTTGCTGGCTAAGAGTTTTCCTTCCAGTAAGCCTGAAACTAGATGCTGAATAAGAGCCCTCTCTCTAGAACACTGACAGGTCTTAGCACACACTCATCCACTGAGACCTATAAAGATTTAATCAAGCTAATTAGATAACTACAAAGATTCAAGAGATAACCAAGAGCTAGGTAGGGTTAAATGATAAGGTTGATCTGCTACAAAGGGCCACTCCATCAAGACAGAGAGAGAGCTGTTTCACATATTATATAGAAACAAACACAGAGAACAAAGCAACATAAGGAAACAGAGGAATATATTCCAAAAGAAATAAGATAAAACGCCAGAAAAAAAATATTAATGAAATACAAATAAGTAATTTACCTGATAAAGAGTTCAAAGTAATTGTCGTAAAGATACTCATTGAACTTGAGACAAGAATGAATGAACATAGAAAGAACTTCAACAAAGAGACAGAAATATAAGAAAGTATCAAACAGAAGTCTCAGAGCTGAAAAATGCAACAAGTGGACTGAAAATACACTAG
Source organism: Lynx canadensis (assembly GCF_007474595.2). NCBI lineage: Eukaryota > Metazoa > Chordata > Mammalia > Carnivora > Felidae > Lynx > Lynx canadensis. The sequence goes on along the minus strand of NC_044309.1, from coordinate 85,426,085 downwards.
AAGTGTTCAATAGGAGAGTAGATGAAGCAGAAGAAAGGATCTAGGATCTGGAAAATATGGCAATGGAACTCACCCAAACAGAGCAGAGAAAAAGAGGACAGAGAAAGAGAAAGAACTTTAAAAAGTGAAGATAGCTTAAGGGACCTATGAGACAATATCAAGTGGCATAATATTTGCACAATAGGGGTCCCAGAAGAAGAAAAAGAAAGAAGAACATTTATTTGAAAAAATGATGTTTGAAAACTTTCTTAATGTGAATAAGGAAACATCCAGATCCAGGAAGCCCAGAGAATTCCAAAAAAGATGAACCTAAAGAAAGCCACACCAAGACACATTATAAATAAAATGTCAACAGTTAAAGATAAGAGAGAATCGGGGCACCTGGGTGGCTCAGTTGGCTGGGCGTCCGACTTCGGCTCAGGTCATGATCTCACGGTGTATGGGTTCGAGCCCCGCATCGGGCGCTGTGCTTACAGCTTGGAACCTGGAGCCTGTTTCGGATTCTGTGTCTCCCTCTCTCTCTGACCCTCCCCCGTTCATGCTCTGTCTCTCCCGGTCTCACAAATAAATAAACGTTAAAAAAATAATAAAAAAAAAAGATAAGAGAGAATCTTAAAAGCCACAAGAGAAAAATTACTTGTTACATACAAGAGAACCCCCGTAAGCAAGTTTCTCAGCAGAAACCTTGCAGGCCAGAAGAGAATGGGACGATACACTCAAAATGTTAATAGGATAAAACTTCCAACAAAGAATACTTTACCTGGCAAAATTACCTCTCAGAATTGAAGAAGATAATAGAGTGTTTTAGACAAGTAAAAGCTAAAAGGATTCATTTAAACAAGCTTTATAAGACATGTTTAGGACTTCTTTAAACTTAAAAGAAAAGGCACTAATTAGTAAAAAGAAGAAATATGAAAGCAAAAGTCTCTCTCTTAAAGATAAATATATAGTAAAAGTGGATTAGCCACTTATAAAACAAGAATGAAGGTTAACAGACAAAAGTAGTAAAATAACTATAACTACAATAATTAGTTAAGGGATAAAATAAAAAGACATAAAATATGACAGCAAACAAAACATGAGGTGGGGACAACATGCAGAGTTTTAGAATGCATTGAAACTTAACTTGCTATCAACTTAAAGTAGACATATATATAGGCTGTTATATGTGATACTCAAAGTAAACCATAAAATCAAAACCTACAATAGAGACACAAAAGATAACGAGAAAGTAATCTAAGCATAATACTAAAGAAAGTCACCAAACCATAAGGGAAGAAAGCAAGCAAGCAAGAAAGGAACAGAGAGGAACTACAAAACAGAAAACAACTAACAAAAGCACAATAAGTACACACCCATCAATAATTACTTTTAATGTCAATGGATTAAATGACAGAGTAGCTGAATTGGTTTAAACAAGGACAACAACAATAACAAGACCATCTTTATGTTGCCACTTGAGATAAGGACACACACAGACTGAAAGTGAAGGGATAGAAAAAGATGTTTCATACAAATGGAAATCAAAAGAAAGCCATGGTATCTGTACAAATATCAGGCAAAATAGACTTTAAAACAATGACTATAATAAAAAACAAAGACAGGCATTACATAATGATAAAAGGGTCAATTTAACAAGTAGAAAGAGCATTCTTAAAAATATTATGTCCCTAATATAGAAGCACCTAAATACATAAAGCAAATATTAACTACAGAGAGAAATTGACAGAGATACAATAATACTAGGGAATTTTAACGCACAACTTATATAAATGGATAGATCATCCAGACAGAAGATCAGTCAATAAGAAAACGTTGCCTTCAACAACACATTAGACCAGATGGATTTAGTGATACATACAGAACATTCCATTCCAAAAACAGCAGGATACATATTCTTCTCATGTACACATGTAACAGTCTCCAGATTATGTCATATTTAAGGCCACAAAACAAGTCTTAATAAATTTGAGAAAATTTAAACCATATGAAACTAGAAATCAATACATGAAACTAGAAATCAATTACAAGAAAACTGGAAAAATCACAAATATATGGCGTTAAAAAACATACAACTGAACAACCAATGGATCCAAAAAAAAAAGTCAAAGGAGAAATTTAAAAATACCTTGAGACAAATGAAAATAAAATATCAAAATCCTGGGATATAGCAAAAGCAGTTCTAAGAGGGAATTTCATAGCTATACATGCATACCTCAAGAAAAATCTCAAACAATCTAACTTTACACCTAAAGGAACTAGCAAAGGAAGAACAAATGAAGCTCAAAGTTAATAGAAAGAAGGAAATAATAAAAACCAGAGCAGAAATAAATGAAATAGAAATTTAAAAGACAATAGAAGAGATCACCAAAAATAAGAGCTGGTTCTTTAAAAAGACAAACAAAATTAAAAGTCTTTAGCTAGATAGATGAAGGAAGATGGCGGCGTAGGAGGACTCTGGGCTCACTGCGCGTCCTGCTAATCACTTAGATTCCACCTACACCTCCCTAAATAACCCAGAAAACCGCCGGAGGATTAGCAGAATGGAGTCTCCGGAGCCAAGCGCAGACGAGAGGCCCACGGAAGAGGGTAGGAAGGGCGGCGAGGCAGTGCGCGCTCCATGGACTGGCGGGAGGGAGCCGGGGCGGAGGGGCAGCCTGCCAGCCAAGCAGAGCCCCCCAGTCTGGCTGGCAAAAGTGGAGGGGTCTGACGGACTGTGTTCCGACAGCAAGTGCGACTTAGCGTCTGGGAGGTCATAAGTTAACAGCTCTGCTCAGAAAGCGGGAAGGCTGGAGGACAAAGGGAGGGAGAGCTGCGGAGCCCCTGGACAACAGAGCTCAGTTTGGTGGGGAACAAAGGCGCTCGCCAGCGCCATCTCCCCCGCCCATCCCCCAGCCAAAATCCCAAAGGGAACCGGTTCCTGCCAGGGAACTTGCTCGCTCCATGAAAACACCCAACTCTGTGCTTCTGTGGAGCCAAACCTCCGGCAGCGGATCTGACTCCCTCCCGCTGCCACAGGGCCCCTCCTGAAGTGGATCACCTAAAGAGAAGCGAGCTAAGCCTGCCCCTCCTGCCCCCGTGCACCTTGCCTACCCACCCCAGCTAATACGACAGATACCCAGCATCACAAGCCTGGCAGTGTGCAAGTAGCCCAGATGGGCCACACCACCCCACAGTGAATCCCACCCCTAGGAGAGGGGAAGAGAAGGCACACACCAGTCCGACTGTGGCCCTAGCAGTGGGCTAGGGGCAGACATCAGGTCGGACTGCGGCCCCGCCCACCAACTCCAGTTATACACCACAGCACAGGGAAGTGCCCTGCAGGTCCTCACCACACCAGGGACTATCCAAAATGACCAAGCGGAAGAATTCCCCTCAGAAGAATCTCCAGGAAATAACAACAGCTAATGAGCTGATCAAAAAGGATTTAAATAATACAACAGAAAGTGAATTCAGAATAATAGTCATAAAATTAATCGCTGGGCTTGAAAACAGTATAGAGGACAGCAGAGAATCTCTTGCTACAGAGATCAAGGGACTAAGGAACAGTCACGAGGAGCTGAAAAATGCTTTAAATGAAATGCAAAACAAAATGGAAACCACCACGGCTCGGATGGAAGAGGCAGAGGAGAGAATAGGTGAACTAGAAGATAAAGTTATGGAAAAAGAGGAAGCTGAGAAAAAGAGAGATAAAAAAAATCCAGGAGTATGAGGGGAAAATTAGAGAACTAAGTGATACACTAAAAAGAAATAATATACGCATAATTGGTATCCCAGAGGAGGAAGAGAGAGGGAAAGGTGCTGAAGGGGTACTTGAAGAAATCATAGCTGAGAACTTCCCTGAACTGTGGAAGGAAAAAGGCATTGAAATCCAAGAGGCACAGAGAACTCCCTTCAGACGTAACTTGAATTGATCTTCTGCAGACATATCATAGTGAAACTGGCAAAATACAAGGATAAAGAGAAAATTCTGAAAGCAGCAAGGGATAAACGTGCCCTAACATATAAAGGGAGACCTATAAGACTCGTGACTGATCTCTCTTTTGAAACTTGGCAGGCCAGAAAGGCATGGCAGGAGATCTTCAATGTGATCAACAGAAAAACTATGCAGCCAAGAATCTTTTATCCAGCAAGTCTGTCATTTAGAATAGAAGGAGAGATAAAGGTCTTCCCAAACAAACAAAAACTGAAAGAATTTGTCACCACTAAACCAGCCCTACAAGAGATCCTAAGGGGGACCCTGGGAGACAAAGTACCAGAGACATCACTACAAGCATAAAACATACAGACATCACAATGACTCTAAACCCGTATCTTTCTATAATAACACTGAATGTAAATGGACTAAATGCACCAACCAAAAGACATAGGGTATCAGAATGGATAAAAAAACAAGACCCATCTATGTGCTGTCTACAAGAGACTCATTTTAGACCTGAGGACACCTTTAGATTGAGAGTGAGGAGATGGAGAACTATTTATCATGCTACTGGAAGCCAAAAGAAAGCTGGAGTAGCCATACTTATATCAGACAAACTAGACTTTAAATTAAAGGCTGTAACAAGAGATGAAGAAGGACATTATATAATAGTTACAGGGTCTATCCATCAGGAAGAGCTAACAATTATAAATGTCTATGCGCCGAATACCGGAGCCCCCAAATATATAAAAGAATTACTCATAAACATAAGCAACCTTATTGATAAGAATGTGGTAATTGCAGGGGACTTTAACACTCCACTTACAGAAATGGATAGATCATCTAGACACACGGTCAATAAAGAAACAAGGGCCCTGAATGAGACATTGGATCAGATGGACTTGACAGATATATTTAGAACTCTGCATCCCAAAGCAACAGAATATACTTTCTTCTCGAGTGCACATGGAACATTCTCCAAGATAGATCATATACTGGGTCACAAAACAGCCCTTCATAAGTTTACAAGAATTGAAATGATACCATGCATACTTTCAGACCACAATGCTATGAAGCTTGAAATCAACCACAGGAAAAAGACTGGAAAACCTCCAAAAGCATGGAGGTTAAAGAACACCCTACTAACGAATGAGTGGGTCAACCAGGCAATTAGAGAAGAAATTAAAAAATATATGGAAACAAACGAAAATGAAAATACAACAATCCAAACGCTTTGGGACGCAGCGAAGGCAGTCCTGAGAGGAAAATACATTGCAATCCAGGCCTATCTCAAGAAACAAGAAAAATCCCAAATACAAAATCTAACAGCACACCTAAAGGAAATAGAAGCAGAACAGCAAAGGCAGCCTAAACCCAGCAGAAGAGAAATAATAAAGATCAGAGCAGAAATAAACAATATAGAATCTAAAAAAACTGTAGAGCAGATCAATGAAACCAAGAGTTGGTTTTTTGAAAAAATAAACAAAATTGACAAACCGCTAGCCAGGCTTCTCAAAAAGAAAAGGGAGATGACCCAAATAGATAAAATCATGAATGAAAATGGAATTATTACAACCAATCCCTCAGAGATACAAACAATTATCAGGGAATACTATGAAAAATTATATGCCAACAAATTGGACAACCTGGAAGAAATGGACAAATTCCTGAACACCCAAACTCTTCCAAAACTCGATCAGGAGGAAATAGAAAGCTTGAACAGACCCATAACCAGCGAAGAAATTGAATCTGTTATCAAAAATCTCCCAACAAATAAGAGTCCAGGACCAGATGGCTTCCCAGGGGAGTTCTACCAGACGTTTAAAGCAGAGATAATACCTATCCTTCTCAAGCTATTCCAAGAAATAGAAAGGGAAGGAAAACTTCCAGACTCATTCTATGAAGCCAGTATTACTTTGATTCCTAAACCAGACAGAGACCCAGTAAAAAAAGAGAACTACAGGCCAATATCCCTGATGAATATGGATGCAAAAATTCTCAATAAGATACTAGCAAATCGAATTCAACAGCATATAAAAAGAATTATTCACCATAATCAAGTGGGATTCATTCCTGGGATGCAGGGCTGGTTCAACATTCGCAAATCAATCAACGTGATACATCACATTAACAAAAAAAAAAAGAGAAGAACCATATGATCCTGTCAATCGATGCAGAAAAGGCCTTTGACAAAATCCAGCACCCTTTCTTAATAAAAACCCTTGAGAAAGTCGGGATAGAAGGAACATACTTAAAGATCATAAAAGCCATTTATGAAAAGCCCACAGCTAACATCATCCTCAACGGGGAAAAACTGAGAGCTTTTTCCCTGAGATCAGGAACACGACAGGGATGCCCACTCTCACCGCTGTTGTTTAACATAGTGCTGGAAGTTCTAGCATCAGCAATAGACAACAAAAGGAAATCAAAGGCATCAAAATTGGCAAAGACGAAGTCAAGCTTTCGCTTTTTGCAGATGACATGATATTACACATGGAAAATCCGATAGACTCCACCAAAAGTCTGCTAGAACTGATACATGAATTCAGCAAAGTTGCAGGATACAAAAATCAATGTACAGAAATCAGTTGCATTCTTATACACTAACAATGAAGCAACAGAAAGACAAATAAAGAAACTGATCCCATTCACAATTGCACCAAGAAGCATAAAATACCTAGGAATAAATCTAACCAAAGATGTAAAGGATCTGTATGCTGAACACTATAGAAAGCTTATGAAGGTAATTGAAGAAGATTTAAAGAAATGGAAAGACATTCCCTGCTCATGGATTGGAAAAATAAATATTGTCAAAATGTCAATACTACCTAAAGCTATCTACACAGTCAATGCAATCCCAATCAAAATTGCACCAGCATTCTTCTCGAAACTACAACAAGCAATCCTAAAATTTGTATGGAACCACAAAAGGCCCCGAATAGCCAAAGTAATTTTGAAGAAGAAGACCAAAGCAGGAGGCATCACAATCCCAGACTTTAGCCTCTACTACTAAGCTGTAATCATCAAGACAGCATGGTATTGGCACAAAAACAGACACATAGACCAATGGAATAGAATAGAAACCCCAGAACTAGACCCACAAACGTATGGCCAACTCATCTTTGACAAAGCAGGAAAGAACATCCAATGGAGAAAAGACAGCCTCTTTAACAAATGGTGCTGGGAGAACTGGACAGCAACATGCAGAAGAATGAAACTAGACCACTTTCTCACGCCATTGACAAAAATAAACTCAAAATGGATAAAGGACCTGAATGTGAGACAGGGAACCATCAAAACCTTAGAGGAGAAAGCAGGAAAAGACCTCTCTGACCTCAGCCGTAGCAATTTCTTACTTGACACATCCCCAAAGGCAAGGGAATTAAAAGCAAAAGTGAATTACTGGGACCTTATGAAGATAAAAAGCTTCTGCACAGCCAAGGAAACAACCAACAAAACTAAAAGGCAACCAACGGAATGGGAAAAGATATTTGCAAATGACATATCGGACAAAGGGCTAGTATCCAAAATCTATAAAGAGCTCACCAAACTCCACACCCGAAAAACAAATAACCCAGTGAAGAAATGGGCAGAAGACATGAATAGACACTTCTCTAAAGAAGACATCCAGATGGCCAACAGGCACATGAAAAGATGTTCAGCGTCGCTCCTTATCAGGGAAATACAAATCAAAACCACACTCAGGTATCACCTCACGCCAGTCAGAGTGGCCAAAATGAACAAATCAGGAGACTATAGATGCTGGAGAGGATGTGGAGAAACAGGAACCCTCTTGCACTGTTGGTGGGAATGCAAATTGGTGCAGCCGCTCTGGAAAGCAGTGTGGAGGTTCCTCAGAAAATTAAAAATAGACCTACCCTATGACCCAGCAATAGCACTGTTAGTAATTTATCCAAGGGATACAGGAGTACTGATGCATAGGGGCACTTGTACCCCAATGTTCATAGCAGCACTCTCAACAATAGCCAAATTATGGAAAGAGCCTAAATGTCCATCAACTGATGAATGGATAAAGAAATTGTGGTTTATATACACAATGGAATACTACGTGGCAATGAGAAAAAATGAAACATGGCCTTTTGTAGTAACGTGGATGGAACTGGAGAGTGTGATGCTAAGTGAAATAAGCCATACAGAGAAAGACAGATACCATATGGTTTCACTCTTATGTGGATCCTGAGAAACTTAACAGGAACCCATGGGGGAGGGGAAGGAAAAAAAAAAAAAAAGAGGTTAGAGTGGGAGAGAGCCAAAGCATAAGAGACTGTTAAAAACTGAGAACAAACTGAGGGTTGATGGGGGGTGGGAGGGAGGAGAGGGTGGGTGATGGGTATTGAGGAGGGCACCTTTTGGGATGAGCACTGGGTGTTGTATGGAAACCAATTTGTCAATAAATTTCATATAAAAAAAAAAGACAAAGATAGTAAGACTGAATAAAACTTCAAAACCTAATTATCTGCAGCTTACGAGACAAGACTTAAATGCAAGGTAACACATAGGGTGAAACTATACATTGTTAAAGAAAAAAAAAGTCTTTAGCTAGACTCAGTTGAAAAAAAGAGAAGGATCAAATAAATAAAATCAGAAATGAAAGAGAAGTTACAATTGATACCAAAGAAATACAGAGGATCACAAGAGACTACTACAAACAATTACATGCCAACAAATTAGACAACCTAGAAGAAATGGATAAATTCCTACTAACATACAATCTTCTAAGAGTGAATCATGAATAGAAAATCTAAACAGACTATTAGTAAGATATGATCAGTAAACAAAAACGTCCCAACAAACAAAATTCCAGGACAAGACAATTTCACTGGTGAATTCTACCAAACATTCAAAGACTTAATACCTACTTCAAACTCTTCCAACAAAATGAAGAGGAGGAAAACTTCCAAGTTCATTTTATGAGGTAAACATTACCCTACTACCAAGACAAGGATGCCACAGAGAAAGAAAATCACAAGCCAATATCCCTGATGAACATAGATGCAAAACTTCTCAACAAAATATTAGCAACTCAAATTCAACAATACATAAAAATGGCCATACACCACAATCAAGTAGGATTTATTCCAGGAATGTAAAGATGGTCTAATATCTGCAAATCAATCAACATGATACACTACGTTAACAAAACAAAGGATAAAAATCATGATTGTCTCAATAGATGCAGAAAAAAACATTTGACAAAATTCAACATCCATTTATAATAAAAAGTCTCAAAAATGAGTATAAAGTGAAAGTATAACAAGATAATAAAGACTATATATGACAAACCCACTGTTAACATCATACTCAATAGTGAAAAGCTCAAGCCTTTTCTTCTAAGATTAGGAACACAACAAGGATGCCCACTCTCACCATTTTTATTCAAAATTATATTGTAAGTCCTAGCCAGAGAAGTTAAGCAGGAAAAATAAAAATAAAAACATCAAAATTGGAAAGGAAGAAATAAAACTCTATTAGTAGTCAACATGATTTTAGAAAATCCTAAAGACACCACAAAAAACCTGTTAGAGCTAATAATAAATGAATTCAATAACGTTGTGGAGTACAAATTCAATATACAAAAATCTGTTGCATTTTTATACACTAACAATGGACTATCAGAAAGAGAAATTAAGAAAACAATCCCACTTATATTCACATCAACAAGAATGAAATACTTAGGAATAAATTTAACCAAGGAAGTTAAAGACCTGTATTCTGAAATCTAGAAGACATTGAATAATGGAAAAACATTTCATAATCATATATTGGAAGAATTGATATTATTAAAATGTCCATATTACCCAGAACAATCTACAGACTCAATGCAACCCCTATCAAAGTCCAATGGCATTTTTCCCAGAAAGAGAACAGAGTCCTAAAATGTGTATGGAACCACAAAAGTTCCCAAATAGACAAAACAACCTTGAAAAAGAGCAGAGCCAGATGCATCATATTCCCTGATTTCAAACTATATTCCAAAACTATAGTAATCAAAAGTATAGTATTGGCATAAAACAGACACATATATCAATGGAACATAATGGCCTAAAAATAACCCTCTGCATATATGGTCAATTGGTTTGTAAAAAGGAGACAAGACTATATAATGGGAAAAAAAAAAAAAAAAAACCTCTCTTCTCTAAAGGGTGTTGGAAAACCAGAGAGCCAACTGAAAAAGAACGAAACTGGACCACTATCTTATACTATATCCAAAAATTAACTCAAAGTGGATTAAGTACTTTAATGTAAAATATGAAACCATAAAAACCCTAGAAGAAATCATCGGTGCTAAGTTTTTTGACATTAGTTCTGGGTGATGATTTTTGAGACCTGCCCCAAGAACCAGGCAACAAAAGGTAAAATTAAAAAAAAAAATGGGACTACATCAAACTAAAATGCTTCTGGATAGCAAAAGAAACCATGGACAAAAAGAAAGGGCTACTACTGAATGGGAGAAGATTTTGCAAATCATATATCCAGTAGGGGGTTAATATCCAAAACATATAAAGAACTGATACAACTAAATAACAACAACAAAAAATCTGATTAAAAAATGGGCAGAAGATATGAATAGACATTTTTCCAAAGGAGACATACAGATGGCCTACAGGCACATGAAAAGAAGTTCAATATCACTAATCATTGGGGAAATGCAAATAAAAACCAGAAGATATCATTTTGCACCTGTTAGAATAGCTATTAACAAAAAGACAAGATATAACAAGTATTGATTAAGGTATGGAGAGAAGAGAACACTTGTGTACAGATGGTACGAATGCAAATTGGTGTAGCCACTATGGAAAACAGTATGGAGGTTCCCCCCCAAAATTAAAAATAAAACTACATCCAGCAATTCCAGATTGAGCTATTTATTCAAAGAAAATAAAAACACTAACTTGAAAAGATATATGCATCGCTTTGTTTAGTGCAGCATTATTTACAGTAGCCAAAATATGGAAACAACCGAGGTGTCTGTTGATGGGTGAATGGAGAAAGAAGATACATTTTATATACATCACACACATGTATACATATACACATACATATCACAGAATACTACTCAGCCATAAAAAAAGAAATGAAATCTTTCCGTTTGCAAAACATGGATGGACCTTGAGGGTATTACATTAAGTGAAATAAGCCAGACAGAAGTACAGATACCATATGATTTCATCTATGCGGCATCTAAAAAACAAAACAAATGAATAGACTAAAGAAAACTAAACCAAATTCATAGATACAGAGAACAGATTAGTGGTGGGCAGAAGGCAGAGGATTGGAAGTGGATAAATGGGTAAAGGAGGTCAAGAGGTACAAACTTTCAGTTATAAAATAAGTGAGTCATGGGGATATAATATATCTCATGCATACTTGACAGTTGGTAAAAGAGCAAATCTTAAAAGTTCTCATTACGAGAAAAAAAATGTGATTTTGTATGGTGACAGATGGTAACTAGACTTGCTGTGCTGATCATTTCTCAGTGTATACAAATATTGAACCATGTTGAATACCTGAAACTAATGCTACTTGTTGATTATATTTCAGTTAAAAAAAGAAAGTATCTGTTTTAGAAATTCCTTCTATCAGATTTCCTTTCACATACCAGTGTCCAGAACTAGATTATATAGTCACCTCTGCAGTGAAAGAGATCTAAGTTTATAGTATATGAGATGTGAAGGCAGTAAGGATAAGAGGGTAAAGTATGGATTTGGGGTAAGAAACAAATAATGTCTCATACACCTTAACTACAGAAAGTTCAATACACCCTTTTGAGAATATACCCCCACATCCTACAATTGCTGTTTATTCACATTCTTACATGATTCCATTTTGTTACTATAGCAAGGTGACCTCAGTGACCCAGGACCCTGTCCAAATCTCATCTCATGCCTCATCTGGGGCATGAAGTTTACAAATTGTTTTCCAGATGTGCACCGCAGTCTTACTCATTGTTTCCAAAAAGTAAACATCATTTTATGGAGGTCAAACATCAACCTCACCCTGTGAAGTAACCAGTTCCTACCAAAAACATATTGGCCCTTCTTTTTTTTTTTTTTAATTTTTTTTTTCAACGTTTATTTATTTTTGGGACAGAGAGAGACAAAGCATGAACGGGGGAGGGGCAGAGAGAGAGGGAGACACAGAATCGGAAACAGGCTCCAGGCTCTGAGCCATCAGCCCAGAGCCCGACGCGGGGCTCGAACTCCCGGACCGCGAGATCGTGACCTGGCTGAAGTCGGACGCTTAACCGACTGCGCCACCCAGGCGCCCCTTGGCCCTTCTTTTAAGACCTTTGTCTCCAAGTTTCTTTGGAGATATTTTATTGTTTCAGCCTCACTGGTCTACACTTGCTAACCTAGCCAGAGAGCAAAAGTTTACATGATAAAAATATCTCCTATTCCTTTATAAATATAAACTTAAAAAGTCACTTAAAGGTGACTCTCTACTCATTCTTCCCTGCTGAAATATCTGAATTGAGGTGAATTTTTATCTCTGCTTTCAAGGCAAAGCAGATGGTAATGATTCTCCCCCTGTATCTCTCCCCTTCAAAATGAAATCATTCCTATTTAATCTGGGCATTTTATTACACATGATGCACTTATTAAACCATCGTCTTTGTGTTTTATTGATACAACAGAATAAAGGAAACTCAATTGTGAGCAGTCATTGAAACTAAAGAAACTTCTTTCTCTCCTCATCTTGCCCTTCAGAATCCAATAACAGGCAGAATAACTCTGCCCATATGTACATGGCAGTGGAATGTGGTCACTGTCTCAGGAGGTCTTAAAGCAGGGTTGAGGAAGTTGGTATGGTGATCACACTGAATAGTAATTAGATTCTGCAACCCCCATAGAAGCCTCTGGTGTGCTTGATTAACCTTGAGAGGAGGCTCCAGGAAATGTTTCTGGAATCATAAAACAAAAACATATTGGCCAGTCTCATCCTTGCATACTGAATCCAGGGAGCTCACTTTCTCCTAGGCCAGATAGGAAACATCTAGGGAAAAAATTAGGAAAGCTAAATGTATTACTTTTCTCATGGAAGAGTTACACTCAAATTCAGGGATAGTGGGAACCAAGATCCCTGCATAGTCATGGAGAAACCCCCACCAGTTCTTTTTTTTTTTTTTTTTTTTAAGCATTAGCGGACTTTGGTTCTGTTCTGCTTATACAAAAACTTCTTTAACTTCTTCCTGTCATTGTTTGTCCAACTTCAGGGGCAGCAACAGCAAATCTATCTCTCTGATTCTTTCACCCCAACACTATTTCTTCTTCATAGTAGAAGTTCAATAAAAATAGTTTAATAAAACATGAATTATAATATTTTAAAATATTATATTTATAGAATATAATCTAGAAATATTTCATTGAATAAATACCCGAGGGTAGCAGTTTACCATGCAGTGGAAATGTTGGGTGGAGAATGACGGTAAGTAAAAACTCCTCTCGAATTCCAAATACACCTCAGGTGGAAAAAGAACTTTAGCTTCCAAACCTACAATGAAGCAGCATGCCAAGAAAGGTGACCTACCTTAAAGGCACAAAGAATCTGACAGTAAAAGATGAAGGAAGATGACAGGTGCTTCCAATGACTTTGGAACTGAAAGAGTTTCTTGAGGCATATAGAGAGTCTGTGTCTGTGATGCTTGATGGGTTTGATATTCATTGGGAACCACTAGGGAAACATTTCAAGTAGTTTGCTTTCCAAACCTTTTCTTGGTAATGTAAAGAGTGGGAATGTGTCACCTAAAACCCAAGCAACTTGCTTCCCTTGGCAGCAAAGTCAATCTCTATTCATGGAATGGGCATGTTCCTGAGCCTCGGCAATTTATGTTTCTTTTATTCTCAGAACACATATCAGCCCAGTGAGCCTCAGTTCATGTGCCTGACATATTTCAGTGTTATACTGCAAAATAAAACATTGTTTCTTTCTTTCCATGTGCGCTGAGTTTTCAGGTGGGAGTTCTCCCCTTGCAAACCTATCGGTCAAATCGAGATACTGTGCCCACAGATCCTATCTCCATTTATGCTTAACACTTAACAACAGTGAAACATATCGTCTCTTCGTAGGGGTAACAAGGCTCATGCTAAAGAATTCACAGAGCAGAAATAACTAAGATCTATTAGATCGTTTTGAATATTTTCTATCATAATGTACATTTCCCAGGATAATCTGTGGGAAATTCCAGATGTGTTATCGCTAGAGTCCTTTTTACTTATAAAACTTCAGCTTAATAAAAATAATACTAATCATGTTACTTGCACCTGACCAAAATGAAAAATATCACAAATGAAAATATTTGTCATTGCCAATACATGTCACAATTCTTTGAATAACAGAAAAAATAAGAAACTAAACCTTTTTTTTTATTTTACTTTTCAATATGAACTTAAAAAAAAACATTGCCTACTTTATTCACATTTTGGAAGATTGCTTTCAATTGTATCATGTTCATTGGTATACATTATTTCCCGAGACATATATTATTATTCCTATACTTTTTTGTTTTTTAGATTTCTGTTTAGATTGTGACATCCAAATAACCCAAAGATATTAAGACTTAATTACTGATTTTTATTTTTGCAAACACAAAGACTTTTCTCTGACCCAAGCTTCAGCTTCTTCAAGAATACATGTGATATTTTATTTTATTTTTAATATTTATTTACTTAGAGAAAGCACAAGTGGGGGAGGGGCAGGGAGAGAGGGAGAGAGAGAATCCCAAGCAGGCTCCATGCTGTCAGTGCAGATCCTGATGTTGGGCTTAATCTCATGCACCGTGAGATAATGACCTGAGCCGAAATCAAGAGTTGACGCTTAACTGACTGAGTCACCCAGGAGCACCAAGGATACATGGAATATTTTAAACAGAGGATACCTAAGTCTTTCCCTGTTCTAAGAATCAGTGACTAATTCACATTACAAGGAAAGAAAGATATGAGATTTTTTCTGTGAAATCATTATTTTTAACCTGTGCGCATCATCCTTACTATGATCGCTAGTCTCCAAAGAAGCCCCCTCCCATAAACTACACTCTCCTGTTACCTTCTTTTAATCAGTAGAATGTGGTAGGAGTGATGGTGTGTGACTCCCAATGCTAAATCATGAGAAACCAAGGCTTCAAGCTAGGTATACCAGAAAATTCTTCCAAAAAAGCCAGCAGTCATGGAAATAATTCAACTTCAGTAAGCTTAGCATGCAGTGAGAGGCTCCAGACTGGTCACACTTAGAGGCCAAACAGAAAGCAAAAGATATTCAGGCAGTTCCCATATCAGCTGAGGACTAGCTTTGTGAGGGAAAGAACCATCATGGATATTTACCCTAACTGGGCCTTCAAGATGAATTTTGGCTACAACTGAAATTTTCCTGCAACTGTTTGAGAGATCTGAACCCAATCAATCCACTGTGAGAGATAATAAATTGTTGTAAACCACTAAGATTTGGGGGTGGCTTGTAACATAGCAATAATGAAACAAATACTGACTACATTTTTAATCTATGTTCTTTACTAAAGTCCTTATCTGTCAAATTTATGCAGGTTTCCTCCCACATATTAATCTTTTTCGCTTTATTTTTTCCCACTAATGATATTCCGCACATTTTGAAAAACACATAAAAAGGTGGCCTATTGTGCAATAAATATCCTGTACAAAGATTTCAGAAAGCCTGGCTACTAATCCTTATTTCACATAGTAGTTGACTTTCTTATGACTTTAAGCAAGTCACTGCATACTTTTTTTTCTGAATCTTACTGCCGAGAGTTCATGTAATTATAACAGAATTTATTGCATCGAAGTACTTAATAATGCCAAGAAACAACAACCAAACTAGGAACGGAAAGACTGTAGACTCCACTGTAAAGGACAGTTTTCCATAACAGAAAATTTTAAGTTTTCTGCTCCATCCCAGAACTTTTAATGATCTACTTGATACTCAGAGGCTCATATTTATATCAGCCATCTCTTCATTTTAAAAAATGGTAAAAAAAAATGACCTATGTTTATCTCAAACATAATGTCACATTTAATTACATAGATAAGAAGTTGTATCTGATTCTATGTGAAATATTAAAAATTCTTATCTCAGTAATGGTGATAAAAAATAGCAGGTTTTCCAGTAACTGTATTGTGCACATTTAATTAAGATCAACTTTTCTAAGTCCTGTCTTCTCGTGCTCACCCTATACCCTTTGGGAAGTAGAGGAAAGATCTGAAGTCTGTGAAGAACGGTCAGTTTGATGTTTAGAGAGAATGGAGAATTAACAGTATTTGCAAAAAAAAAAAAATGCAAAAATAGTACTAAGAGGGATAGAGCAGATTGGAAAATGCTTGGGGTTTCCCTCTGGGCCTGGCTGCCTAGATTTTTAAGACTCTCTGTGGTCATCAATTTCTTGGGGAAATAATAATAGCAAGTAGTCCCCAAAACGTACACTCTTTTGCTATGATAGCCCAAGAGTGAGTCTGAATTTTGAGTAGCATTATTGATTGGATGGGATGAAGTGATACTGAAGTGGGCTGGCTGATCGTACCTATAACAGCTTATCAAATCCAGAAGCATGAGCTGCTGGCCTCACAGAAAAAGAAGCACAAGCTTCCTTTCAGGCGTAGCTCATCTGAGCAGCAAAGGACCTCCAATAATGCTGCCTGCTGCTGACCACGCTAAAAACAATGTTCTCTCTGGTGTGCCTGCGTGGCTTAGCTGGTTAAGCGATCGACTTTGGCTCAGGTCACGATCTCACGGTTTGTGGGTTGGAGCCCCGCATGGGGCTGTGTGTTGACAGCTCGGAGCCTGGAGCCTGCTTCAGATTCTGCGTCTCCCTCCCTCTTCTCTCTCTCTCTCTCTCTCTCTCTCTGCCACTCCCCCACTTGTGCTCTCCCTCAAAACTAAATAAAAACGTTTAAAAATTTTTAATAAAAACAATGTTCACTCAAGTCAGACTAGCGTGGCACCTTACTACCAAGGGCAGACACCAATCCCACCCCCTTTATTCTCCACTGGCATGCCCAGCTGGCTGGAGGGAAGACCGTAGCAGTGCCATTCTTGTTTCCCACTGCGGGCTGAGGGGTGGATGGCAACAGCAATGTGTATGTGTGTGTGTTCAACAGGAATGAGTGTGGTCCTTGACACCAGTCGCTAGCCAAAATAAAATAACCAAAACCACTTTTCCTAGGTAGCTAGATAACTTTGCTACTATCCTCAGAATGTAAGAACTCCAGGAGTTACCCCCTCTCTGCCAGTCATGCTCATTCAGCTCAGTATAGTGGGGAAAAGCCACTTCTCTCCACATGGTCCATCCTAGAGGGAACTACGCAGCCCCATCACGCCTATTTTTTTAATGTTCATTTATTCTTGAGAGAGAGAATGAGCTTGGGAGGGGCAGAGAGAGGGAGAGAGTTTCTGAAGGAGCTCTGTGCTGACAGCAGAGAGCCCCATACTGGGCTCTAACTCACGAACCGTGAGATCATGACCTGAATCAAAGTGGGATGCTTAACCAACTGAACTACCCAGGTGCCCCACCCCATCATACCTTTAAGAACAAGCTACAGGGGCACCTGGGTGGCTCAGTCGGTTGGTTAAGTGCCCAACTTCAACTCACATCACGATCTCACGATTTGTGGGTTCGAGCCCCATGCTGGGCTCTGTGCTGACAGCTCAGAGCCTGAAGCCTGCTTCAGATTCCGTGTCTCCCTCTCTCTCTCTTCCCCCACTTGTGCTCTGTTTCTCTCTGTCTCTGTCTCTCTCTCCCTGTCTCAAAATAATAAACAAATATTTAAAATTTTTTAAAAAAAGAACAAGTTACAGAATGGAGGTGAGAGAGCTAAATTATAATTGAAAGGAGAAATACATGTGGAAGAATATATTTATTACTAAATTTACAGAAATATTTAATTGATTTTTGACATGTATGGGAAAAATGAGGTAAATAGTCCTTAATCAAAACTAGAACATAAAATTGCATGCAACCATTTTTGCCATGATTTTTTTTTGGAAGGAAGGAGGGAAGGGTTTGCCTGAAATATATGTCTGGTGATAGCATTTCTATTTTTAACCTCTCAATATAGGTTAAAGCTGTATATTTTCTCACTCTTTAACGGCTGTTAAATGAGTCTGTTCTCAGACTCAAACACTAAGGATAATAATTTTAGAGTACAGAACAAAAGTGTTCCTGTCAGTTGCTCTCTGCATATTAATGTAGTAAGCTTATTACTAGATTTCATGATTAAAACAACAGATTTTGATAACTACCAAAGGCATAAAAGTTATGTTCATATGTCTGCTGATATAAATTTGTTTATTCAACAGAGAGAGGATGTTTCTATACTTATAGCTAAACAGAGAGGGAAGAAAGAACAAAAACTTTATTCCAAACTGGCATTGCTTGTTTGCACAAGTACCTGAAGTCAAAATATAAGAGATGGGTTTTTATATTTTATAGCTAAGATGCTTTACAATATTTGAGTAGAATGTTTTCCAAACTGCCCTTAGGTAATCATAGTTTTATTTGAAAAAAAAAAGTCAAAAAAGCATTTGCTTGAAAGATTGAGAAATACTAAATTTTTGTAGGCTCTCAGAGCTTTTAACATACTAATGTAAATTGGGAATCTCCAAGAGATGTATACAATATAGAGGGTTTGCTAAACAAAAAAATCCTTATGTACCTATGCATGGGTATGTGTGTGTGTGTGTGTGTGTGTGTGTGTGTGTGTGTTGAACAAAATTTGTTAACACACAAAAGAAATATTTTTCTGACTTCACAGCTTGAGGGAAAATACTGGTGCAGAATATGACTTATGGAACCACATCTTATTTTACATGCACACACAAACACACACACATACACCCAACCCCCCTAACAGCAAAG
This sequence comes from Lynx canadensis, assembly GCF_007474595.2. Lineage (NCBI taxonomy): Eukaryota > Metazoa > Chordata > Mammalia > Carnivora > Felidae > Lynx > Lynx canadensis. The sequence goes on along the minus strand of NC_044309.1, from coordinate 85,407,285 downwards.
TGAATAACACATATAAAAGCAGTAGTTCTTGAATTTATAAGAATCCTTGAAATATCTGTTTTAAAAATCGTGGTTTTGGAGGCTACTGTAAATAGAAATTCTGATTCAGTAAGTCTTGAAAGGGGCTCAGAAATCTGTATCTTTAGTAAACATGCTACATAATTCTAATACAGAACCCCATGTGTTTTACAGAGAAATGCTGGTCTAACATTATATTTCTAATAAATTTATTTTTGCATAGATGTTTTTGTATATCACAGCCCAGTATTAGAAGGTGAGAAAAGATGAAAATGCATTATTAAATTTAGGGAAAGGAAGTATTCTTGTCCTCGTGTATTTTCCTACTTTCTGCTACCATTGTTGAAGAATAGTAGAGATGCTATGGCTGGTATGTTTTATTAGACATATTGCCAATTAAATATCGAATGCCTTTAGGTCTGGCCTTTTAATGCAACCTAGGATGTCCCTGCTCAAAACAAACAGCCCCAGGCAGTCATCATGAAGTCTCCACTTAGCTCATTTCTCACCAGTCCTCATCTCTGGAATTGAACGGTAAGGAAAAGAAGAGGGAGAGAAAAGTAAAGGATCAACCTTTTGTTGACCTTTGACACCCCCTCAATTTGTGTTCCCTGTTTTTCCTCCCCCAACTGAATATCAGGGATACTTAATCAGCATTAGAGAAATTTCCATCATGGCTGTAGAATTCAAATACCCACAGTATTAGTTTATCAAGAGGGAATTAGTTTATCAACAAACAGAAACAGAAGGATGGCTCTCATGATATGGGGAATGGTTCATCCTTCTGGGAAAAGGGAAGAAAATCTAAATGAACTTGTTACATATCCAAAGGCTACCAATATAATCAAAGACATATGCCCTTTGAATGGGAGAATCAGGTTGTCCCAGAAGTGGCAGAGGGATGTCAGAAGGTTGACCTATTACCAATGTTTATAATAAGCAGTGGACTGTTCAGAGGTCAGTGCAGAATGCAAACTAAAGGGAATAGAGGCTAATTCGTCTTTTTTTTTTTAACATACAACATATTAGTTTCAGGTATACAACATGATTCGATACTTGTATATATTGTGAAACAACCACTATAGTAAGTCTAATTAACATCTATCACCAGAAACAGTCATAGAATTGTTGTCCTTGTGATGAGAACTTTGAAGGTAAACTCTCTTAACAACTTTCAAATATGGAATACAGTATAGTTAACTATAGTCACCATGCTGTACATTACATCCCCAGGAGTTATTTAGTTTATAACTTTATAATTTATCTGTATCTCTTGACTTCCTTCACCCATAGTGCACATCAGAAATTCCCATCCTCTCAGGCTGCCACCAACATGTTCTCTGTATCTATGAACTTGTTTTTTGTTTTGTTTCACTTTTAGATTCTGCATACAAGTGAAATCTGTCTCTGTCTTACTTATCGCTTTCAGCATAACGCCCTTACAATCTATCAATACTGTAGGAAATGACAAGTTTTTATTCTTCTTTATGGCTGAATAATGTTCCATTGTGTGTGTGTGTGTGTATGTATACGTATACCACATTTTTTAAATATGAAATTTATTGCCAAATTGGTTTCCATACAACACCCAGTACTCATGCCAACACGTGCCCACCTCAATGCCCATCACCCACTTTCTCCTCCCTCCCACCCCCCATCAATCCTCAGTTTATTTTCAGTTTTTAAGAGTCTCTCCCTCTCTTTTTTCCCCTCTCCCATAGTCTTCTGTTAAGTTTCTCAGGATCCACATAAGAGTGAAAACATATGGTATCTGTCTTTCTCTGTATGACTTATTTCACTTAGCATAACACTCTCCAGTTCCATCCACGTTGCTACAAAAGGCAGATTTCATTCTTTCTCATTGCCAAGTAGTATTCCATTGTGTATATAAACCACAATTTCTTATCCATTCATCAGTTGATGGACATTTAGGCTCTTGCCACAATGTGACTATTGTTGAAAGTGCTGCTATAAACATTGGGGTACAAGTGCCCCTATGCATCAGCACTCCAGTATTCCCTGGGTAAATTCCTAGCAGTGCTATTGCTGGGTCATAGGGTAAATCTATTTCTAATTTTTTGAGGAACCTCCACACTGTTTTCCCAGTGGCACATTTTTTTATCCATCCTTTTCAGTGGACAGTTAGGTTGTTTCCATGTCTGAGCTATTATAAATAATGCTGCAGTGAACATGGGGATGCAGATTATCTTTTTGAATTACTGTTTTAGTTTTCTTTGACTGAATACCCATAAGTGGAATTGCTAAATCATATGGTAGTTTTATTTTTAATTTGGGGGGAACCTCCATACTGTTTTCCATAGTGGCTGTACAACGATGGAAGTTTTTAATATTTATATTAATTTGATTTTATCATAAAAGTAAATAGGTTTTTGGGGCATAGATCAAAGTTGTTATAACTTATACCAATAATGACACCAGTTTCCCACATCCAAAGTTCCACAGGTGAAACTCTGAGAAAAGCTCTGAAATTAAATCTGGGAGTTTATAGAAGTTACTCCTCAAAGAAGGAGTAAAATCTTTGTTCTCTAGCCATTTGCATTTATTTCATTGGAATATAAAAACTTTGCTGCCTACCTCTTGGTTTCATTTCCCTTTGAAAGGTAAACCCACAAGGAGGTAACTCTAAATCTCTCCAGAGATTTCTAACTTTTCTAAACCAGTCTTTAACTTACAAAGCTCATCCTTTAACACAGATGCTAGGAACATTTGCTTAGAAAGTTTAAGTAGGTAGAGACATTAAAATATTCATTTCTTGACTATAATTATTTACCTTTGAAATGACTAACCACTCATATGACAATCTGAAATCCTCTTCTTCCTTTTTTTTAGATTTCTTAAAGTTTATTTATTTTGAGAGAGAGAGAGAGCAGGAGGTGGGCAAAGAGAGGGAGAGAGAGAATCCCAAACTGGCTCTGCACTGTCAACACAGAGCCCAACACTGGGCTCGATTTCACACTTTGAAGTCATGACCTGAACTGAGATCAAGAGTCTGATGCTTAACAAACTGAGCCCCCCAGACAACCTCCAATCTCCTTCTTTCATTTTACCAGCATTGTTCATGCTGAAATGAGCCAGCAGACACCTTTCTGTCCTTATTTACTTGATTTCAGGGTTGTCCTCTAGATACCTCAAGTTCAACAAACCCAGTTCCTAAAGTCATAGACTGCTTTCCAAAATCTGATCCTTATTCAGCATCTTTTAATAAATGGCATTGTGGTCTACCCAGGAGCTCAGGCCAGAAAGCTTGATGTTACATTGATGCAACCCTCTTCCTCACCACCAGTAAAACACCAATTCTCTCAATTGCAGCCATGTCTCTACACTTCCACTGGAGCCACCAACATTTCTTATATGTCTATTGCAAAAACATCCCAAGTGGTCCATTATGTATATCCTGCGTCCATTCAGCAACTCAAGTGATATTTAAACAAAATGTAATTTTATATAAGTTACTCCCTTACTTCTGGCATTCCACTGCCTACAGGAAGGTAACTCATGGTCAGATTGCACCGGCAGGGCTCCTTGAGATCTAGTAAAATTGAGATACCTAACATGTCATCATCTTTCTTCACGTTTTTATTTCAGTCTCTTCATTTGTTGATCTTGGTCTGTCTGCTGTGTGACATTGACCATAGCATGATACAACCTCTCCTTTAGATTCTGTAATCAAACATTCTTCACTACCATTGAGAGGCAATGTAGCACGGCAATTAAGAGCAGAAGTTTTAGATGTAGTCTTCTTGAATTTAAATTTGCCTGTCTACTTTCCATAGGTATTACCTTGGACAAATTAATTAACCTTTCTATGCCAGTTTCCTCATCTTTAAATGAAGATAACAATAACTTTGCAATAATGAATAAATTAATTAGTACATGTGAAATATTTAGAATTGATTTTGACACATAGTAAACATTCAATAAATGTTAGTTATTTTGTTTATTACCATAGCTTATAAACAGACTTGTTTCGTTTACTAGGTACTGTATCCATAGTTCCCAATTAATCTAATTGTTTTATTTCTGTCTGAGCCAATCTTATTCATATGCACTGTTGCCCTGGTCCTTAATTTTTATTTCTTAATACTGGTATAATTTATTTTACTCACAATATTTTGGAAAAGGCTGAGGAAGGGTTTAAATCACAGCAACACAAACAGCTTCAAAAATCTCACCTAATCCCAAACTTTTGCCATCTGCTGGTTCTTCTCTTTCTCTCCCCATCCTGTATCTCCATTACTCCTTTTCTTCTTAGATTAACCAGAAGGTCCCAATTCTTCTTCTATTGTGCAAGGAAACATCCCACCAGTAACCCTGTTAGTCATTCAGTTTAGAGGACCCCCTCTTCTGGTCAGCCTCCTCCAAATTGGTGAGGAATCTGCAGGACTACTGGGATGTGCCCACCTTTAGGTAACGCTCTGGGTACTCAGAGCTCAGGAATTCGCTGCCCCAAGAGTCCCTAGGTCACCTTCAGGGGTTGGGTAGGCTTTTTTTTCCCCCAGGATAAGTGTCATAAATATCTAAACTGGAATGTCTGCACGCTTTCACACAAGATTCCTCATGATATGGATAGGAAGAGATGGGGGGGGGTGATCTGAAAATAAAAGAGAAGGCCTAAATATTAGCTCTCTTCGTGCCATCAGATTCCAGCACAGAATTCCTGGAAGTCTGAGCATTTTAAATTCAAACTTGCTTCTTTACAATATTATGAGATTATACTGGCCCAGGTAGGATGGTAGAGCATAATACTTACCAGTTTGTTAGCTTGATTTACAGTTTTTCAGTCTCCAGACATATGGTATATAAGTGTCCATTTGAACACTTGGAGTGGGACTTGCAAATATTAGGTTCTGGCCTGTACCCCACTTCTTTTAAGTCTTGGCTCCCACCGATACATAAGTCCCTAGGGTAGTGGGGAGAACTTTTCTACTTCTACTCCAAGAACTTTTCAAAGTTTTGTTTTGCATTTTTATTTCAAATAAGGGCATTTTTATGCCTACTAGGATTTCTGATATTAACTCTTAGGTAATAAACTATTATGACATCATTTTTATACAGTGAAGACCCAAAACTGAAACAAGGGCTATGAATTATGTGTCCTTTGTTACCTACATAATCTATGTTTCACACCACTTTCCTCTTGATTCTCACTCCTATGGCCATTGCGAGACATTGTTTAGTTCCTTGAACAAAGCACGATCTTACCTGCCTCAGGGCCTTTGTGCTGCTATTTCTATCTAAAGTGTTCCAGGGGCGCCTGGGTGGCGCAGTTGGTTAAGCGTCCGACTTCAGCCAGGTCACGATCTCGCGGTCCGTGAGTTCGAGCCCCATGTCAGGCCTGTTTCCGATTCTGTGTCTCCCTCTCTCTCTGCCCCTCCCCCGTTCATGCTCTGTCTCTCTGTCCCAAAAATAAATTAAAACGTTGAAAAAAAAATTTAAAGTGTTCCTTCCCCCATCATACTTATCCTATATATGCTCATACTTAAGGTCTTGGCCTAAATGTAATCTTCTCAGGGAAATCTGAGAGCAAGTTAAGGCTTGTCTTCGTTTTCTTCTTCCCTTGCTTCATTATAGTCTCATTAAATTTAATCCCACAATTAACTGCTGTCTCCTTATTCCTGTACGAGAGTGATTCCATGTCTGTTTGTGCATCAGTTTATTTCCAGTTTTTGAGCATTGCCTGCCACATAAGTAGCCGTCAATAAATATGTGTTGACAGACCTACTAGCAACTCAATGTTTTGCAAGTTTATATAGTAATGAATATATCCCTGTAGCCTAGTAATGTGTGAAAGGCTGGTATGCAGAATGCTTTATTATGAATTATACATGTCAACTCTGAAATTTTTTCCTAAGTAATTCCATGCAAGCAACAAGAGTAATTATTTGAGAATTTCAAACTCTTGGAGCCCTGTAGCGAGTTTGTTGCACAATATTATCTTCACTTAAAAACAGTTTTGCCTTTCCCTTCACACATTTCAGCATCATGTAAAAAAATATAAAAAAAAAATCATCCATTATTTAAAGGTACACTGTGGAGCTGTCGACCAAATTTGCCCTTTCTTCATTTTTCTTTCACTGATTTTAGTTTAATTCATTGTAGCTCAACCTAATTCTTATCAATTCTATGATCCAGTTTGTATAAGTTTCATCCTAGGTTAAAATGAAATCATGTTTCCAAGGAGTCTAATGGGTGTGACTGAAGTATACTTAGCTAAATTCACTGTCATCAATAGCCCAGAAATTCTTGCCCATCTGTGGGGAATAAATCCTGAAAATGGATTAATTCCTCAGTAGCCGGCTTCCTTTGATGAGCATGAACATCATCATTCTTTCCATTTGTGCTATTAAAGAAAGGAAAGGGCATAACTATATGTCAACAGGCTTTAATATCTGCAGCCTAAGGAGAAGTTCTCTGAGGTAGAAGGAAAATGTAGATTGGTTGGGGCTACTAAAATAGAATACCATAGACTGAATGATTTAAACAACAAACGCTTCTCATAGTTCTGAAGGCTGAAAGTCTGAGATCAGGTTGCCAGTATGGTCAGGTTCCTGGTGAAGGCCCTCCTCCTGGTTCACAGATGTCTCCTATCTCACTGAACCTTCACATGGTAGAGAAAGGGGGATCATCTGTCTATGTCTCTTCTTATAAGGACACTAATCCCATTATGAGGGCTCCACTCTCATTACCTAATTACCTCCCCAAAGCCCCACCTGCCAATACCATCACTTTGGGGATTAGGACTTTACCATATGAATTTGGGGGGGGGCACATTCAGTCCATAGCATATATGTATGTGTGTATGTATATGTCAATTTATGTAATCCCATCAACTAGGAACTATTATTGTATGAGGAGACTAGTGAAGAGGTTAAGTTTTTTGCTCAACTTCACAAATTATTTTAGCAAAGGAAACATTTACCTAAATAGGATTAGCATTATTAGTATTATCCCTACTATGGTTCTCAAGCTCTGCAAGGATGGCACAACAGTAATTTACAACCAGGCATTCTAACACCAGAGTCTGTGCACTTTAGCACCATTTTTTTTCACTTTTTATTTAAATCCCAGTAGTTAATATACAGTGTAGTATTAGTTTCAGTTGTACAATATAGTGATTTAACACTTCCATACAACACCCACTACTCATCACAACAGGTACACTCCCTAATCCCCATCACCTATTTCACCCATCCCCCAGCCACCTCCCCCCTGTAGCCATCAGTTTGCTCTCTGTAGGTAAGGGTCTATTTCCTGATTTGCCTCTCTTTTTTCCCTTTGCTCATTAGTTTTGTTGCTTAAATTCCACATATAAGTGAAATCATATGGTATTTGTCTTTCTCCAACTGACTTATTTCGCTAAGCCTAATACACTCTGGCTCCAGCCATCTCATTGTGAATGGCAAGATTTCACTCTTTTTGATGTCTGAGTAATAGTCCATTGTATGTATATGTATGTGTGTGTATACACACACACACACACACACACACACACACACACTCATCCCACATCTTCTTTATCCATTCAACGGTTGATGGACACTTGGACTGTTTCCATAACTTGGCTATTGTAGATAATGCTACTACAAACATCAGGGTGCATTTACCCAAAGAATACAAAGGTACTAATTCAAAGGGATACATGCACTCCGATGTTTATAGCAGCATCAATCTTGAAGTTGCCTCTGGCTAAGCTAGGAAGAGCTTGTGATCAATTAGCAAAACCTATCAGCACGGGAAGGAAAGTGTTAGCACTCACATCAAATATGGTTGCCCCTGTGCTAGTCTTTTAAAACTGAATTGTGCCCTTATCTTTGAACTCTCATTAGGCAACAAGAGCAATAGTCCCCATTAAGGTATGAGGAATAGAAAGAAAGTAGCTTAGCTGATGTGAGAATGAAAGAGTTGTTCTTTAAAAATTTTGCTTAATATTTACTATATCACAAACATTGAGCTAGTTGTTTTCACAAATATTGTTGCATTCATATTGAATAAGTTTTGTTATTAATTTTTAAATGAAAGACAAATTGATGTTCAGAGAGTATACATGACTTCCAAGATCATACATCTAGTAAGTGATACAGAAGGCATAAAGATATAGATCCTTATATTCTAAAATCATTGCTCTTTTCATTATACAGTGGCTACATATGGTGGGTAATAGGAAAATTTTGATCAGAAGAATGTATTTACTAAAAAAATAAATAAATTCAGTACAACTGATAGTTCCATAAAATCTTTTCTAAAGAGTGTAACATCTTTTTTTAATGTTCATTTATTTATTTTTGAGGGGCAGGGGAAGGGTAAAAGAAAGAGGGAGAGAGAGAATCCCAAACAGGCTCTGCACTGTGTGTGCAGAGCCTGATGCAGGACTTGAACTCATGAACATGAGCCAAAATCAAGAGTTGGATGCTTAACCAACAGAGCCATCCTATGCCTAAAGAGTGTGACATCTTAATCCCTTGATATCTCTAAGCCTGAATCTTAAAATAGAGAGCCCTTTAATTGATTTTTGGACATTAGACATACACTAATTGTGAGCCTTATATGTGACAGACACCCTGAAGGATTCTGAAAATTAATTCATTACAAAGGTGTTAGATACTTTATGCTGTCACAGAGTTCATAGTCTACTAATTATCTCATTCAAAGATATTTTTGTACTCCTACTATGTGTCAGACACTATGGAGGTAAATGGTGAAAAAGATAAATGTGATTCTTGTCCTCTGGATTATGTTCTAAAAGAGAAGACAAATTCTAAAATTCATTAATAAACTATAATTATAATAAATAATATCACATGGGAATTTTTTTAAGGCTATAAGCAGGATACTGAGGAAGAGAATAATTACCTTAAAGAGCGTGATCAGGAATGATTTATGTGACATTTATTATAATCTTGGGTAAATAGAAAGAGCTAACCATGGAAAGAGCATTCAAGGAAGAGGGAGCATGTGTTGAATGCCTACCATGTACCAGACTGTGTATATATAATTTGGCTTTGCCCAAAGAGAGGTCTGGCCTTGTGCCAGACTGCTGGAAGTTACTCTCCAAACCTTTGGAATCTCTGGAGTGACATCTTTCATATTTATGTTGGGCCTCTCAGACCACACGTGAGAGTTCATAGGAACTAGGTGGCTTGTGGTGAGCCCTGTGGGCCATATCATGTCAGTCTGAACTCTAATAAGGAGGGGCTAGAGACAGAGTCCAATCATGTGGGAAATCAATCAACCACTCATGCTTACATAATGAAGTTCAATAAAACTCTGGACACATAAGCTCAAGTGAACTTCCATGGTTGGCAATCCTCTATGTGTTTTGTCACACCTTGATGCTGAGAGGGTAACACATTCCAAAAACAATGGGAGCTTTGTTTAGAGTTGTTCCAAACTGTTCTATGTGCCTCTTCTTTGGCTGCTTTCAAGTTGTATCCTTTCCCTATATTTGTAGGGGCTATTACTATTTATCAAAATTACCTAATGAGCCAAACTGGATTAAATTGTCCTGAAACAATTTGAAAGGAAAATTACTTTCATCCTTTATCTAAAATTCATTTGATCTTATTCATCAGTTTCTACCAGCTTACCAACAAGAAATAAAAATAAATTAAACACAGGATGTTGACTTTGCACATTTATGCAAAAGTAGCATTTCCTGAATAACCCTCATGTTGATGTGTGTCATTTAGTAGTGATTGCTTGTCTTATATATATATATATATTTATATATATAAATATATATCTGCTTTGATAATTTCAACAGATGTTTTTGTTATTTTGTTCATTTAGGGAAATATATTAATTAATTGAGAACATAGTTCTGGAGTCAGATTCCATTTTCTGAACTCCAGCTCCACTAGGTGCACCTACCAAATATTATATAATCTTCCTGAGCTTCAGTCTCTTAGTCTGTGAAATGTTGAAAATAATCTTGCCCACTGTAAGGTTATTGGGAGGATTAAATGAGAGAGTCATGTAAAGAAGTTTTCATGGAATCCGGGACATCATATGTGCTCCATAAACATTAATTGCTAGGGACAGGTGGGACATGATTTGGGAATAAAGAAGGTGCAAATGAAAAAAAATTAAAATGGAATTTTAGATCAATTTATCAATTTTTGTCTAATGAAAAAACAACACCTTTAGGTACTTTGTTAATTTCATTAGCTAAAATGCACTTTCTCCCCAATTTCCTATCCTTCCCTCTGTTTTTCTCCAAGATGGTAGCTGAATTCATGGAGGAAGGAGAGGTTCCTGAAGAGGGTTATAGCCACAGAAAACTGGATCTAGGCCCGTAAGGTGTCTTCTGGATCATTCAGACTCTTCTGCCAAGCTTGAATACCAACTTCTCTTCTAAGATATAAACTTATTTATCAAACTTCATTCTTGACATCTACACTGGGATGTCTCATAAATATTCCAGGCAAAACAGACCAGAGATAACTATTGATTTTTTTTCCTATACCCACACCCACTCCTCACCCAGTCTTTCTCCTTCACTTGATCCCCACCACCCACTTCATTGATCCTATCCCAAACCTAAGATTTGTCTTACGTTCCCATTCCACACTCCACATTGGCAAGTCCAATTAGCTGTTGTCTAATAGATCCTTCGTCCATACTTTTACCTTTATTTCCACTACTACCACTGTATTCCCAACCATCATCATCTCTCAATCTCATCTATTGGAGTAGCTTTATCATCATTCTCCATGCTTCCACTCTTGCAGCTCACAATCTATTTCTCACAAAGAAGTTTGAGTGTTCTTTTAAAACTTAAATCATGTCACTACCATGCTTAAAACCCTTCAGTGACTTCCCATCATATTTAGATTATACTCACATTAGTTAATAAAGCTTTTAAAATATAACTGTATTTGCCCCTAACAACTTTTCCAACTCAGCTAGCGTCACTCTTCTGTGGTCCAAATTCACTGACCTTCTCTGGATTCCTTGAGTATATTAAAGTGATTTCCATCCTACACTTCTGAATTTACTATTACTTTTACCTGGAATTGACATATCCTTAACATTCATATATCTGTCTTTTCCTTATCATGCAAACGTCTAGTGATTTAGTTTAAATGTTACCTCCTCAAGGAAGTCTTTGCTCAGTATCTAATCTAAAAGCTTTATCCAGACACACTCCACTAACTCACATTTGAAGTTTTCTTATTTGTTTGTTCATTCATTCGTTCGTTCATTCATCCATTCATCCCATTAATTTTCTCTTTCTTCTCACCCTACTGTAATTTAAGCTACTTGAGAAAAGACAACAGTTTCTGAAACAATAGAATGTCAGTACATATTTGTTAATTAAATTACTTAACTAAATAAATGATTGAACTCACTGAAAAAATGAATTGACTGAATCTGTGCCATCATTGCCCTAGAGTACTGTGCTCCTAGCACGGATGATCACTATGTTTAATCTGGTCCCCTTTGACTATTTGTGCTGGTGCTCACTCCTACATTAGGTTTCTACCTGTGGTTGCCCTTAATTCCCAAATCCACACCTCCGTGCCACCTTATCAAATCAGCCCTTGAGACCCTGTAGCTAGAATCCCACTTTAATGGTCATATATATAGAGAGCTTCCACGAATGTTCTTGTACCATTTCCCCAAGCTATGTTAGAAATGGACATTTTTGGGGGCGCCTGAGTGGCTTAGTCGGTTACGTGTCTGACTTCGGCTCAGGTCATGATCTCACAGTTCGTGAGTTCGAGCCCCACGTCGGGCTCTGGGCTGACAGGGCCTGGAGCCCGCTTCAGATGCTGCCTGCCCCTCCGCTGCTTGCACTCTGTCTCTCGCATTGTGTCAAAAATAAATAAACATTAACAAAAATTAAAAAGAAAAAGAAATGGACATTTTTGAGACTTCTTCTAAGAGGTTTAAATCCTTTCACAATTTAAAGAAAGTGTGTCACTTGCATCAGTGTTCTGGGACAGTTTCATACCTATCTGAATATTTCTTAAAAGTGTTCCTCTTACACCGCCCTCCTATTGGTCAGCCTCTAAGAAGAAAGGAGAGGATAAAGAATGAGGATTCTGGTACCCTAACTATTTAATCTCTTTAACTTCTCCCCTCTTCCAAAAGTCTCAGAATCAAAGGTGTGGAATATCTTCCAATCATAAGAAGATACATCATTTGTGCTATAGATTTTGCATTCCAGATATGCCATATTGTATCCTTGTGGTATAATTTCACATGTTCCTCTATCCTCACATATTTCTGTTAGCTGGTAGTTATATCTAGAGGTTTGGTTTGATCTGTTCCTGTTTTTGTTTTGTGGGAGTTATTTCTGCTTGTTTTTCCCCATTATCTCAGGAGGTACATATATGAGGTTCTTCCCTGTTTCAGTAATGGTAAAATAGATGTAAATATTTAAGTTAATAATGGCTAAATGCATTAGCCTAAGTATTCCATTAAAAAGTTTCATATCAATCTTTCTCCTAATGTTTTAGCATCCACAGATAATCATAAACCAGTCCTATTGTTTCATTAAGTACAAGTATTATTTATTATATGCCAAAGATCAGTCTACATTGACTTACTTCAAAGGAATTTTTACGTGGGTTTCTAAGGACTATGTATGCAGGCAAGCACTGCAGTTTTAATTAATAGCCAACCTCCCAGCCCTAGCCTAATGGAATTTTACTCTTTTGTTAATGTAATGGAGTTTGAGTTACTTTTTAATGACCTTATACAATCGACTCTTCCCATTAGAGAGCAACGTTCTATGCTGTACATAATTTTTTTATGTATCTATAGTGCAATTTGTGTTTTGAAAGCACTTTATATTTTGCCTTTCCATAGCTAGATTTTCTTCCATAATTTTGCTTTCATACCGGGCAAAGTATGCCACCAGATAAACTAACAAACCAGAGACTAGTACACGCTTCAATTGAGGAACACAAAAAAATTCAAGTGAAAGTAAACTTCTCTATTTCAACTAGTGATAATATACAAAAACATATGTTGATATGATGAAGGTTAACTGGGGGGGGGGGGGGTTGAATAGTGTAGTCACAAAAGCTCTCTCTGAAAGAACACAACTGAGCTGAGACCTGAATTGAGAAGGAGGTGGTCATACAAAGAGCACCAAAAAAGCATCTCAGGCCAAGGGAACAGCCATTGCAAAGAGCTGGAAGGAAGAATGAGTTTGGCTTCTTTAAAAACCCAAGAAAAGATTAGTGTGGTTACAGCATTTAAGTGAAGGGTTAGAATTGTTTGAAATAAGATCATGTCAGCAGGTAAGGAACACATCATATAGGTCATTCAATGGAGGCCATGATAAGGAATTTGAAATTTATTTGAACCATAATGAAAAGGAATTGTAAGGTTTGAGTATAGTGGTAACGTGATCTTATTTAGGTTGTTAGAAGACTAAGTTAGAATGGTTATATGCACAGAAAGAATCTGGAGAGGCTGAAGGGTGAGAGTGGAATTAGAATAAGTAAAGGAAAAGACAATTGCTGTATTCCAGGGAAGAGATCTCGGTGGCCTAGCTTAGGGGGTAGCAGTAGATATAGAAGACACAAGGAGAGATTCAAGCAATATTTCGGAAGTAAAACATACAGATTTCTGGGAAGTTGGATGGGACCAGTGCTGAGGAAAAGAAAAGAATCAGGGTAAAACTCTCTGTATAAGTAAATGATGGGTGCTTATGTCATTAATTGTGATAGAGAAAACTGGGGGTAAGCAGTTCTGTAGATTCCCAGTTTGACCTTGATAACTGAGATTTCTATTAGACTTGTAACTGATGCTGTCAATAGTCTGTTAGATTTATGGCTTTGGAATCCTGGAACTCAGGGGGACAGGTCATAGCTCAAGACACAAAAGTTGTGGAATCCGTCAGCAAAAATACTGAGTAGATAAGAATACCTAGAAAGAGAGTATAGGTAGAAAATAGCAACTGACACAGCTCCAACCCTGGACCACTATAGCATCTAGAAGTTGGTTAAAATAAGAAAGAGCATAGGCCCTAAGAAAGACATGTCAGTGAAAGAGAAAATTAGGAAACTGTAATATCAACAAGCTAAGAGCTAAGAGAACAAGCTGAGAACAAAGCTAAGAGAAAAAGCTGAGAGCAGACTATGATGAGAGATAAAGAAATAACTAGTGGCTATGGTAATGTGGAAGTGATCTGCAATTTTATAAAGGGGAAGTTCATTGGGAAAAGGCATATATGCAAAAATAACATGATTTAAAATGAAAGGGCAATTTTCATGGATTGGAAGAAAAAATATTGTTAAAATATCTGTACTACCAAAGCAATCTACATATTTAATGGAATGCCTATCAAAATACCACCAGCAGTTTTTACAGAACTAGAACAAACAATCCTCAAATTTGTATGGAACCACAAAAGACCCTGAATAGCCAAAGCAATCCTGAAAAAGAAAAACAAAGCTGGAGGTATCACATTTCCAGACTTCAAGCTATATTACAGAGCTATAGTCATGAAGAGAGCATGGTACTGGCACAAAAACAGAAACATAGATCAATAGAACAGAAAAGGAAACCCACAGAAATGGACCCACAATAGAACAGAAAAGGAAACCCACAGAATGGACCCACAATAGAACAGAAAAGGAAACCCACAGAAATGGACCCACAACTATATGATCAACTAACCTTCAACAAAGCAGGAAAGAATATCCCATGGATAAAAGACAACCTCTTCACCAAATGGTGTTAGGAAAACTGGATAGCAACATGCAGAAGAATGAAACTGGAACATTTTCTTATGCCGTACACAAAAATACATTCAAAGTGGTGAAAGACTTAAATGTGAGACAGGAAACCATCAAAATCCTAGAGGAGAACACAGGCAGCAACCTCCTTGATCTTGGCCATAGCAACTTCTTACTAGACAGGTTTCTAGAGCAAAAGTGAACAATTGGGACTTCATTAAAATAAGAGGCACAGCAAAGGAAACAATCAACAAAACTAAAAGGCAGCTTATGGAATAGCAGAAGATATTTGCAAATGACATATTGGATAAAGGATTAGTATCCAAAATCTATAAAGAACTTGTCAAACAACATTCCAAAAACAAATAATCCAATTAAAAATGGGGAGAAAAATGAACAGACATTTTTCCAAGGAAGACATCCAGACATATGAAAAGATGCTCAACATCACTCATCAGGGAAATACAAATCAAAACCACGATGGAGATACCACCTCACCCCTGTCAGATGTCTAAAATTAACAACACAGGAAACAACCAATGTTGAGGAGGATGGGGGAAAAGGACAATCCTCTAACACTGTCAGTGGGAATGCAAACTGGTTCAGCCACTCTGGAAAACACTATGGAGGTTTCTCAAAAAGTTAAAAATAGAACTACCCAATGATCCAACAATTTCACTATTAGGTATTTACTCAGAGGATACAAATATACAGAATTGAAGGAGTACATGCACCCCAAAGTTTATAACAGCGTTATCAATAATAGCCAAAGTTTGGAAAGAGCCCAAATGTCCAGTGACTGATGAATGGACAAAGAATATATGATATATACATCACACACACACACACACACACACACACACACACTGGAATATTACCCAGCCATCAAAAAGGGTGAAATCTTGCCATTTGCAACGACATGGATGGGGCTAGGGTGTATTATGCTAAGAGAAATATGTCAGAGAAGACAAATATCATATGATTTCACTCATATGTGGAATTTAAGAAACAAAACAGATGAACATAGAGGAAGGAAAAAAAAGAGAGGGAAGAAAATCATAAGAGACTCTTAACTACAGAGAACAAACTGAGGGGTGCTGGAGGGGAGGTAGTTTGGAGATGGGCTAAATGGATGAGAAGAATTAAAAAGAGCCCTTTTTTTGTTGGGCACTGCATGCTGTATGTAAGTGGTAAATCACTAAATTCTACTCCTGAAACCAATATTACACTATATGTTAACTAACTAGAATTAAATAAAAATTTGAAAAAAAAGAAACCAAAAAATAATGTGAATGGGTGATTTTAAGAAGTAAAATAGTAAATTCTGATTTCCAGAGCACTGGATCATAGGGGAGAAGTAGTCAAAGTGATCATCCCCTTGTTTTCATAGGATTTGATCATGCATTTTGTATATTGAAGGAAACAATCTGTTTGAGCAATAGAAACAGATGCTGTAATAGAAAGAGGGTAGAAAAACAGCCTCATCAAAATTCTTGGGGTGACAAATAATGGGATGCTATATTAATCAGGGTTCTCCAGACTCCTGAGAAAACAGAATAGGATATCTGTATCTTAGAGATGCTTAGAGGAAGCATTTTTTTCTCTATTGTTAAGAAATAGAAGACAGAAAACATCAACATAGATGCAAGTAGGGTTTGAGTAAGTCATTTGATTTGCTCTGTGTTATTAGGAGTCAAGAACATCAACTTAGTGTGAGGACCCAGGAAAGGATGTGGGAAACTGAAGGGGAAAGTATAGTATATAAATCCCCACCCAGGGCATTTAGCCAGGTGTAGAATCAGATTTCATGTTTATTTCAGTGCCTATTCAAAGCATGTAACTTGGAATTTAGGATGATAGTTGAACTCAACAAGAAAGGGTTTAACCAGGTAGTTAAATACAAAAGGGGACAAAAGTAGGGGGAACATTTGTAAGGGCATAGTTTTGATGATAGAAACTATGGATGTGAGGGAGTGATAAACAGTAAAAAAGTATATGGTAAGTGAATGGAAAGTCTCAATAAGGATATTTTGAAGTTATGCTTCCAGTAAGTGAGATAGGTGGATAGGAGTTAATAGTTTAAGAATGTGTGCTTGAAACTGAAATTTTGAAGGAGAAATAGCAGAGACAGAATAAGAACTTCAGAAATGTCACACTGGAAAGTTTGGGGGAGAACCTTATGAAATACAAAATAAACAGAAGCTCCAATCTATGACATAAGTGGAAGGAGATTAAAAAATTAATTCTTTCATGACTATTATTTCAATGCTGCTTATATAGTAGTATTATCAAATTCTCCTGAAAATAACCTTGTGCCATGTTAGTGGTTACATGTTACAAATGCCCTAAGCAAGGGATCAGCCCACCTTTTGAGTACTTGAGCTCTGTGCATCATTTCCCATGAATGATTATCTGGGATGGCACTTGTGAAAACCATAGAATAAATAATTAATTTCTCGGGGTGCCTTGGGTGGCTCAGTCAGTTAAGCATCCAACTCTTGGTTTCAGCTCAGGTCATGATCTCATGGTTTGTGAGTTTGAGCCCCACATCGGGCTCTGTGTTGACAGAGTAGAGCCTGCTTGGGATTCTCTCTCTCCCCCTCTCTCTGCCCCTCCCCTGCTCCCCACCTTCTCTCTCAAAATAAATAAACTTAAAAAAATTTTTAATTAAAAAATAATTAATTGATTAATCTCTTTATTCTGTAGTGCTATTATCTGCAAAGTGGGGATAATAATACATACTTGGAGGGGGTACTGGAAAATCAAATGCAAGTTTGTGTGTGTGTGTGTGTGTGTGTGTGCAGTGTGGTTTGTACTAGAGATGCTCAATAACTTTTTCTTCTGTTAACTCTCCAGTCTTGTTTTCAAACATAAACTATATCAATGTTTTCTAAAGTAGTATTAGTTAATACATTGGTTTCAAGGGATATCTTTCTATCATGATAGAAAAGAGAGGTTTGTGGGATGCCTGGGTGGCTCAGTCAGTTGAGCATCCGACTCTTGATTTTAGCTCAAGTCATGATCCCAGGGTTGTAAGATCAAGCCCCACATTGTGCTCTGCACTTAATGTGGAATTTGCTTAAAATTGTCTCTCTCCCTCTAACTTTGCCCTTCTCTCCCGTGTTCTCTCTCTCTAAAAGAAAAATGAGAGAGAGTGGGATTTGTGTTTAAATAAATTTAAAGAATCTGAGATTAAGCAATGTGGTTTTGATTTGAAGATAAGTTGTTTTTTTTCTTGCAGCACCTCCTGGAGACTTTATTTTGCTTCTGCATATTATGACTCTGAGGAGGAGTTTGGTTATATTTGTTCCACATTTTCCAAAGTTCTTTGATGATGAAAACTACTTGTAAAACACTAATTTTCCACGGATCCCACTTTTGGAAACGCTGGATTATATTATATCTCAGGATTTCCTTTCCTTGAGATTATGGTAGTATCATTTGTTTAATAAATGGATTAAGTGTGAATGTTGAAGGCAAAATGTAGTTCAGATTTGTGGAACTGATCATCAAGAAGGAAGAAGCTATATGGCTCTTGCTCTCAAGGAACTTGAACTCTAAGTAACTGGGGCGTTTCAAAGTTACCCCCCACAATCCTTCAAGGGATACCTTTCATGCATCCCAGTGTTTCAGTAGTATCCCCTTCCAAAGAACATGTAGCCATTGTTATGTTATGTTATGTTATGTTATGTTATGTTATGTTAACAAAATGGCATGAGCCTAGGATATAACTCAAAACTGTCAAATACCAACATTCTGAGACAGATCACATCTGCTGCAAACATCCTCATCAACAGCTTCAAAGTAAAGGAAGTGACTTTATTAGACCTTTACAAGACTAGACAGGGAGATAAAAAAAGATTAAGAAAATCAATATATCTTTTTACACATTGGCCTACAGTCAGACAACAAAGACTTCAGCTACAAGCCAAACTTAAAATCAGAATCTCTAATGTCACCCAATCTCAATGAGCAGAACTGAGATAATAGATATGTGACTCCCGTTTATTCAAACCCTTTGATGAATCTTGTCTATGTGCCCAGCTCAGCATTTAAATTTTTTTTCTGATTTTTTAATGTTTATTTTTGAGAGAGAGAGAGAGAGCACAAGTGGAAGAGGGGCAGAGAGAAAGGGAGACAGAATCCGAAGCAAGCTCCAGGCTCCAGCTGTCAGCATAGAGCCTGACACGGGGTTCGAACTCACAAACGGTGAGACCAAGACCTGACCTGAAGTCAGACATTTAGCCTACTGTGCCACCCAGGCACCTCTACCCAGCTCAGCATTTAAAAGAAACAGAGCCACTAACAATTTCTTAAAGCCTAATCCATCTTCAGAGGACGTACTATTTCCCTCTGAGAGAAAAGTCATACATAGCATATTGTCTGAAGAAAATGAATCACTATGAAGCATCTCAGAAATGGCAGGGAGATGGGAACATGAGAGTCGATTATGAATGTAGAAATCAGCCTGAAGCATGTCCTCTAATTATAAAATGCTGCTGAGATTTTGACAAGATTCTGAATGTTAATACTTGTTGCACCCAAACATGCACAGGACCAGAGCCTAAGGTATACCTGCAGGAGCATCTATAGGATAATCCACTCAACTATTCCAGGCATTCTCAAAGTGTGGTCCTGGACCAGCTGCTGGGGCATCACCTGGGGGAATGGGTTAGGAAGGCAAATTACACAGACACATTGAATCAGAAATGTGGGTGGAGCCCAGCAATCTGATTTTAGCAAACCCTCTAGGTGATTCTCATGCAGTTTCAAATTTGGAAACTATTGATCTATCCAAATCATTGCAACAATTTGCATGGGAATGTAGTCTCTTCTCAGAAACCCCCCCCTCCCCCATAAATAAAAAATCTTATACCTTCTCATCGGCCTTGTCTGCACATGGCAATAGCCTAATCCTATAGGGAACATGAAAGAACAATGACGAAAGGCAGTCAGAAAAGAATCCCAGCCTCTGTCGTCAAGCTAAGTTATGTATGCTAACTGTGATATGATGGGCAAGGGTCACTGATTAGCAGAACTGGCCACAACTGCACACAGCTGCAAGGTCAGAAGCATCATCTTTGTTGGCAAAGAGCTACACAACTAATTCCTTGATTAAAATGCCTGTCGTGCACCTTAACAAAATGAACCGCTTGTATTTAACTTATCATTATGCACAGTCCTGTTGATTATGAAATGCTAAACATATATTAAGTCCAATTCTGAGCCATTTGTCCCCAAAGTGGGAGGCTTGCTGATAATAGAGGGGGTATCTCATGACGACCCGCTGAGGAAGATTTTATGTTTTCACTATTCAGGTACATGAGATAGCCCTGGTTTCTTGCCGTTGTAAACCCATTAGGAAGATGTTGAATAGCAGCCAAAGAGAAAAACCTGTGACAATATGACCAAGTCAAGCAGAACATACTTAGGTTTAGACTCTACAGAATGTTTATCCTACCCTCAAACATTCCCTACTATCAGCTTTGGCTGTGGCTTCCTGCTCAGTCCTCAGGTGGCTCTGCTTCTGCTACTCAGTTTTATCCAGAAAAGAAGGCAGCCAACCTTGTCCTGTCCAATCAGCAGCTGGCTGCTTATCTGACCAGAACAGCTCCATGGGGCAAAGTTCCCCTCTCTGAGATAAACAGTCCCTTCCATTCTGGGAAACAAATTGGCTCTGGAAAAGTAGTGTGTGCAGAGCAAGATTACAAGGAAAAATAGAAAGAGAAGCCAGAATGGGACATAGTAAAGGGGATAAAGATGGAAGGAGAAAATGATGGTAAGGAAGAATAATAAGGGGTAAAGCAGAGGGGCAAAAGGGCAAACGAAACCATTATCGCTCAAATTTAGAAAGATTATATGGTATTCAGATATTTGCAGACTAAGTCTCTCTCCTGCAAACAACCCACCATCTCCCCAAAATGGAAAGCTGATACTCGATATCCATACAATAGCTCCACTTCTGTGGGAGAAGTTTCCCTACCCGATCCAATACAAATTATCTCCTTTTATTGTTTTCTGTCAGTCTTTTGAAATTTCTTAGAACAAAAGTGTAATGCATCAGGACTGTGACTGAGGATATTTTCACAGTTTTGCCCACTTTGGGCAGTTATTTTTAAGTCCTATATTATAGGAAAAATGCAGCTATAACCGAGACCTGATTTTATTCTCTAAAGTAGCTAGAGTTGAATGAGTTTATCCTCCAACACTTATTTTTCAGTGAAGGATAAAGTGACCAGTATAGTTGAATCTTATGGCTTTAGGGGGCCTTGCTCATTCAGCTTTGTGACCCATTAACTGGATCCTAGTTCATCATTTTCATGACTACAGAGATAGCACTATGCTCATAGGAGTTCATCAGGTGGAGTTGCAAAAAAGAAAAAAAATCACACTTCTGGTCAAGGGATTATTTCCAAATTTCCACTATTTAAAAAGTAGTTACTAACCACACATCTAGATGATTTGAAAGAGTAAAACACTGTAAGATATTTTGAATGCTAATTAATATTAATCATAATGGGTATCCTCCAGGGTCATGAAAATCTAACAGTATCAAAAAGAAGAATCTGTCCTTTTATACCTTTAATGTGTTTTATTTTACTATAAATGTTAGAATTTGACAGAGATTTTATGACACCTTAATTTTTAGCATAAATAATTATTATATGAGGCCAAAATTCATAACTGTGCTTGATTCTAAGAGGTAAAAACTTGTAAATCTTTCTATTTAATTAATATATAAATTGTGGGGCGCCTGGGTGGCTCAGTCAGTTAAGTGTCTGACTTTGGCTCAGGTCATGATCTTACCGTCTGTGGGTTCGAGCCCTGCGTCAGGCACTCTGCCAATAGCTCAGAGCCTGCTTCGGATTCTGTGTGTGTGTGTCTCTCTCTGTGCCCCTTCCTTGCTTGCACTCTGTTTCTCTCTCTCTCAAAAATAAAAACATTAAAAAATTAAATATATATTGATAGATATAAATTGTATGATCTGTTATTCACAAGTGTTCTCTATATGAAAATGTACTAGTCTCATGCCATATGCTAATAGTAACATTACAGAAGAAGCCAAACCATGTTAAGTAAAAATACAGAGTGTTATTGAACATGACATTAAATCACAATTGCCAGATAGGAAGTCAGATATGCAGATAATAATCTTTCACTTTTTTGTCACCTATTTGAGCATGCACCCACAGAAGTTCAACTACCTGAGTGGTTGGTTATGCCCTATAAATTATCATTGTACCCTACAGAAGTCAAAGCAATTGTGCAATTTTCTACTGAACTGAATTCATATCTCAACTGCTTGCAATAAAAAAAATAATAATTTGCTATATTTACAAAAGACTTCTCAGAGAAAGAAATCCAACAGCATCCCTTGACTTGCAATTGAATGACCTGAGTAGCCAGTTTTGGGCCAGTAATTTTTTGAGATTGCCATCTACCAAAAGAAACAAAAACAAACACATAAAGCTTTTATATTTCTGACAGCTCTTACTGACTTCAAAATGTCTTCAATTCAATAAACTTGGTATGTCTGCTACATGCCAGTGATATTAAGATGAAATAGGCATCTTGATTGACACCTTTGGAGCACAAAGTGTTCTAAGGATTAATATAAATATTGTTTCATTACCTTTTGGTAATATACCATAATTCACTCATTAATTAACTAATTAACTCGTATTTATTCATATTTCATGCCCATTACCTGAGCACCAACAATGTGTTAAGCACTGTACTAGGCCTTGGGAAGGCACAGGTTGACAACCTGGAAATTCTCCTCAAGGAACCTCATGGGAGACACAGTAAATAAAGTAAGGATTTCAACAGAACATAATCATGAACAATGATACAAAGGATTTATGCCAGTGCATTTATATTAAATTTTAAGCCTAGGTTGCGCCTGGGTGGCTCAGTCAGTTGAGCGTCCGACTTCAGCTCAGGTCATGATCTTGCGGTCTGTGAGTTCGAGCCCCATGAGCCCCATGTCAGGCTCAGAGCCTGGAGCCTGCTTTGGATTATGTGTCTCCCTATTTCTCTGCCCCTCCTCTGCTCGTGCTCTGTCTCTCTCTCTGTCAAAAATAAATAAGCATTAAATTTTATTTTTAAGCCTAGAGTTCTTACAGGAAGTGATATTTTGCTGAAAAACTTGAAGCCTGGTGAAGAGGCCACCAAACGATTTTCAAGTACATAACAGTGGGTGCTGAAGCATGGAGGTTTAAAGCCAAGCCAGTAACTGAAGCAGCAATTCAATGTGGTGGACTTTTTCCCCCATAAAGGAGTATTAATGCCTGGGAGCAGAAGAAGTTGAAACTAGAGAGAAGCGGGAATCAGATTACAAGAGACTGGGTGATAAGGAGAATAAATGTTATCTTGAACATGATGAAGAGGCATCAAAAGAAATAACACAATTGCTCTTACGAAACACTTCTGAATCCTAAAATTCACACGGAAACACACAAGACTCCAAACAGCCAAGGAAATATTGAAAAAGAAGAAGAAAGCTGGAGGTATCACAGTTCCTGATTTCAAACTATATTACAAAGATATAGTAAAGCATAAAAAGGACACATAGATCAACAGAACATTATAGAGAGGCCAGAAATAAGCCCATGCATGTATGGTCTTCAGCATATATCTTCAACAAGGAAATTTCATAAAGGAAATTTGTCTAGGAGTTGTTCTGAATCAGTGGGTTTCTTGGGGAAGGACGGTCCAGAGTTTCCTTCTCAAACATGTGGCTGACATCTCTTGAGTAAAATAGCATGAAAGAGAATAAATCTACTAGATTCTTTTTTGTCCTCTGGTCATCTTGTTCCAAAGATTTATTTTACCTGTCCGAGTACCATGTTTTTACTAAATAGCAGAATCAGTACAGTACTAATGATCTCTCAAAGACACCAAAACAAGCAGGAAATCAACAATGTATAATATCGGGAAGGGTCTGCCCTTAATTTTCTAGGGATATAGGCAAAAGTGAAGAGAAGTGTGAGAAATGCCAAAACTGTAAAGAGAGTAAAGTGAATAAATTCGTTGTAGTCACATACAGCAGGGAAGATTAGCTGAACTCATTTTCAAATTGACTTTTACAGATGAAGATATTACATTTAGAAAAAGCTTAATGTTTTTGTTGAATTTATGCCAGTTCTTTATCACAATTTTTCAGGTTTATATTTGTATTTGTGTGTATATATGCATTTGGATTTAAAGCTCAGCTATGTGGTTCTTTAATCCGGGGGGGGGGGGGGGGGGCTCAGTCTATCGACAACAGGACATAGTTTAAACTCTGTATCTGGCCATGCACTGTGATGGTATCTGACTTCTACCAATCCCTTCGTAATCATATTTTGCAGCCATTCCCTGCCTTTCATGTCATAAGCCAACAACATCAAATTGTTTATGGTTCTCTCTCTCTTGCTTTTGCTCATGCCTAAAATTTCTAAAGCACCTGATTCACCTTAAGCCTCAGTTTTGTTATCAATTGTTTCAAGAAGCTTTACTTGACCTTCCCAAGCTGAGTTGGACATCTCATCTTTAGCATTTCAATAACAATGGACTAAATCTCCATGACTATGTTTTCTACATTATTTATAAGTATTTGCCTATATTTTCCCTCCTCATTTCAATTTATTGACCATGAACATTCTGACGCTCTCTATTCTGCTCTAAAAAGCTGAGATCGATCAACGCAACCAAGAAAGTGAAAAAATACCCACATAATTGGAGAAAAGTTTTCAAATCACATTACTGAGAAGACCCATATCCAGAATATATAAAGAACTCTTGCAAGTCAATAATAAAAAGATAAAGACCCCAATTAAAAATGGACAAAGAATCTAAGTGGACATTTCCCCCAAAGATGACCAAAAAGCACAAACTACAATAAGATACTGCTTCACAACCACCAGGATGGCTATAATAGAAACAACAGACACTTTTGATAACCATGCATTCACCCACATACTTTATCAAGTGTTGAAAAGGATGTGAAGAAATTGGACCCCTCATACGCTGCTGGTAGAAATGTAAAATGGTGCAGTCACTTTGGGAAACAGTTTGGCATTTCCTCAAAATGTTAAACATAGAGTTGCCATATGTCCCAGTAGTTTCATTCCTAGGTGTATACCTCAAGGCATTGAAAACATAAATTTACCCCAAAACTTATATATGAATATTCATAGAACCATTACTCATTATAGCCAAAAAGTGGAAACAACCCAAATGCGTATCAACTGATGAATGGGGAAAATGAGGAGATGTTGGTCCAAGGATACAGATTTTCAGTTATAAGATGATTAAGTTCTGGGGATCTAATGTACAGTGTGGTGATTATAATTAACACTACTGTATTGTAGGCTTTAAAGTTGCTATAGTTATAGTTAAAGTAGGTACCAAATGTTCTCACTATAACAACATAAATGGTATTTATATGAGGTGAAGGATGTGCTAACTATATTATCGTAAATGTTTTGTAATATATATATCAAATCATTATACTGTATGCCTTAAACTTATACAATGTTATATGTCAATTATATTTCTGTAAAACTAGAAGAGAAAATCCTGAAGCAAAACAAAGAAAACAAAACAATGGGCAGTGACTTCTAATGACAAGTGTTCTTTTTGGGTTGATGTAAGTAGTGGAGAATCTGAATTTGATTTTGGTAATGGTTGAACAACTTGAATATACAAAACAACAATGACGACAACATTGAATTATACATTTTAAATGGTTGAATTGAATGGCTAAATGTTGTATGAATTATGTTTCAATGAAGCTCTTTCAAAAAAAATCAAGCATTAGGGCATGACAAATAAAACAGTAATATTTCCTCAAATGCTCACAGATCAGTTATGTTCTCTGCCCTCTGGGAAAGTACATGGGAAGTTAAATTGTAATCAAAAGCCTGCTTGATAGATACAGATTTAGAACAAAGAATTTTGGTAATCTAAGCAAGCTTCTAGCACTTATCTTTGATTAAGGAAATAAACCTACCTGTCAAGGGCTTTAGTATCTGAGCCCCTTTGCCTAGTCAGAATTTCCCAGATGCCCATAATGAAGCACAGTTCTCCTTTCTGACACTTTTGTCTTTTGTACTGTCTATAGATAGTTTCATAGAAGCAGTTTTGCTTAACACACCTTGCTAATAGCATAGAGTAAACCAGAGTTTCAAATATCCCCCAAAAGCCAGACTTAGCCTGAGGCCATTCACTAATTTCTTGATTAGAAGCGCTTCTTAGTCACTCAATTGTCAGGATGCTCTATGGTATTTCACTTTAAAAGGAGAATCAACTTTTCTCTGTTTACCCAAGTCCAAAGCCCTGTGTGATACATATCATTGCCTCTCAAAAAATAATTTGAGAATCATTTATTTTTTTTTAATTTTTTTAACGTTTATTTGTTTTTGAGACAGAGAGAGACAGAGCATGAACGGGGGAGGGTCAGAGAGAGAGGGAGACACAGAATCTGAAACAGGCTCCAGGCTCTGAGCGGTCAGCACAGAGCCCGACGCGGGGCTCGAACTCACGGACCGTGAGATCATGACCTGAGCCGAAGTCCGCCGCTTAACCGACTGAGCCACCCAAGCGCCCCATTTGAGGATCATTTAAATGTACTGCTAAGAAATGGTACACATTTTGTTCCTCTAAGATGGCCTTGGTCCTCTCCTACTTCCCCAAGCACCTTCCAGCTAACCTTATGTTGGAGTTGGTCATCAAGAAGACGTTACTGTTGGTTGATCCCCTAGCTAGGACCAGGCAATCAGAGGCTTTTCATCCTCTCTCCTGACCGTAAAATGTCAGGTCCAGCCACCATTCCCATACTAGGAGTTGCTTCAAGGACATCATTTTGCAAGTAAACTGCTGTTGCAAACTACTGTTTTGCAAGTAACCATCTGGACTGAATGTACGATGGAACCCAATTAAGACTGCTATATAAATTTTTAAGATCTGGAGGATGGGTATAGAGATCTAGTCATCTTGCAGCCACTCAAAACAAGCCTCGTATCTAAGTTCCTTATTTGTTAAAACTGCCACCTACTAGTTGAGAGTGGCCTGTTTCTCGTGGCTCTCCTTACCCTCCGGGTACAGAGTCGGTTTCAGATTTCATCCAGGGAACTCCCAAGGTTGCAAACTAACACCTTAGCTACACCTTCACCTCCTCTGCATCCCTGCTTCATCCAGTTCATTCAGATGCTATTGTGACATTCACTTAAGAGGAATGAACCAATTCCTTTACATTGAATGGATCCACATTCATGCACGTGAGAGACTATAACAGAAACAAAATGTTGGCTTCCCTTGAACATTTTGCTGGATTTCAACCTCCAATAAGGAGTATTTCAGTGTTTCCAAAAATCGACCCAGTTAGTGCAATCAGAGAACCAGGAAATTCTGGCTTCTGCACAGTGTGCCACTAACATGAAAATGGAAGGATTGGGAATGACGGGGCCAGAAACGCCTGCAGTGAGTTATAAAACAATCTGTATTTGCTTTCTAATAGTTGGTAAATGCGTTACCACATTTTAAATAAATTATCTGCAGCTACAGTCAATAATTCAGAGAAAGCCTAAGTGCCACAAGAAGATATTATTCTCCTCCGTGGAAACCACAAGTTTGGTTTTTTCCCGAGATACTTGTGTACAGGAGATGATGGTAGTTACTCTCCATAATTCTCTTTAGTGGCTTTATGATTCTGCAGACTGTGCTTCTAGAGGTAAAACATAGTTCCAGGAAATATGCTAGGTAGTTGCCCCCTCTTAATTTAGGCTTCTGTTTTTGTGTCACAGTATTCAACTAGATAGTTCAAAAATACAACATATTATGGAAACAATAATTAGGTGTTCTCTGTACCTATGTAAATTCAAGAGCTTGATAATAGATGGGGCTGGTTTAACAGATCTTGTGCTCTCAACACAGAAGTTATCTTAATTACGCCACTTCAGTCTATGGTGCTAGATGTCAAGAACTTAAAAGGTGAGAAAAGAGTTGAAAGGACTAGACCATCCATAGTGGAAAGGTTGGAGAATCACGGAAACTTGGCTCAAGCCAGTTTAATTCAAGAAGTGCTTACTGTGGTAGGTATAAGCTTATACACAAAGACAAATAAACTCCTTATTTTATCCCTATCTAGTTATAGGATTTAGGGGAAAAAATCACTTTACATCTCTGGACTTTTTTCTGCTCATTTAAAAAATTATGATGTCAGTATAAGATAATCACCTTTTCATGACTTTTATTCTTGAAATTTTAGAATCTCATGAGTCACCTGGCTGACTAATATATAGCATAATTGCCTTATGCATATTACTAATCAATATTTTTGGATTAGATGTTACTGACTCACAAAGTTTTCCAAAATTCTCAGGTTATATAAAGAACCAAAATAACCAAAAACAAAAACAAAAGCATAATGTACACGGGGTCAATTGAAAATGCATGTTACAAAATGATTTTGAACATTCACGATTAACTCAGCCTTAAAAAGAAAAAACTCAAGACAGATATATTAAGAAAAGGCTTGATAAGTACAAATTCAAAATAAAGAAGTTGAATTGCCTGAGCATTAGACTTGTGCAATGGAAACGACATTTGTCTTTTTTGTGGGGGAGGGCTGCCTCTCAGAACTTTAACCCTCTTCCTCTGTATGAGGATGGAGGGAAGCCAAGACACTTCAAGTAAGATTTGAAATTGCCTGATAGTTTCTTTGCCAGTTTCCCCTAAAGCCGGCCAGAAGCTTATTTGGAGGCCAGCAGGGGCAAGTGCAGAGGTTAGGCACCCAATCCCTGGGGTTCGGGGGAGGGGTGCTGCGCTGGAAGTGTGTGCTCAATGCAGGATGGGAGCTGAGGCCCTACCTGTGTAGAGCAGGGCTTGGTGTTCACAGCACTGGTGGCCTTTGACTGTGGCTTCTGGTCTGCCTGCCATATTACCGATGATTTTCCATGTCTTAGCTTCCCCACTGAGACTGTAAATCACTCAATAGTCTTTCTATAAATTTCTTTTGCTGCTTTAATGGGGTGGAACCGGTTCATGATGTATGCAGTTAATACACGGGACTGGCCCAAGTATATACGGTCATGGTCACTTGTGCAACAATATTCAAGCTTAATTGTATAATTCTTTAGAGTATTTACAAGTTTGAAACATGATTCGGCAAAACAGGTCGATCACAGAAGGTATCTGCTTTAAAGCAGGTATCTATTTAATGGTGTGATTAGAGTGCTAAATTGCTCCCCATTTTCTTAATGTGTGACCTTGGGTAGGTTCATTAACGTTTCCAAAAACAGGTTCTCTCATTTATCCAAAAAGGACAAATCCTACTTACCTTACAGTTTGTTTTTAGAATTAAATATATATACAAAAAACATTAAGCCAAGTTCTTGGTTCAAGTAAATAAGAAATATACTATTTTTAATAAATACATTTTAATCCATATTATAGTAGAACAAATACTTTTTGGAATTAATTTGAAATTTAAATCTGCATCTGTTTCATTCTAATAATACAATGTTGATGTTTCGTTTAATTTCTGTCTCAGTTATATCAATATTTAAATTTAAAGAACTTTTAAATGACCTCATTAAATTGTTTTGTAGACTTATGTGTATGAAATAACCCAGACCAATGGTTAGAGATATAAGAGAGGCTACCTATTTTATGCAGTATTTTTGGAACATTGCATTTAGTCTTTTCAAAACTCAGTTTTATGAAGATGAGCCTTCTAGAGTTTAAATGATTGCTCAGTCACACAGGAGTGCTTGGAGTCAGACCCCAGGCAACAGGACTCGAAACCTTTGCTACTTCTACTTCCTAATTCATGTGTGAGGCCCAAGGTAAGCACTGAATACATTTTAGTTCCTATCCCACTTTCCCCTTAGCTTAAGCAAGTGTATTTATCTAAGAAAAAGAAAAAAAAAAAAGGAAAAAAGAAAGCTGTGTGCTAAATTATAATAGAGTGACTGAAGATAATTGGTGTCATGTTCTTTCTGTCCAGTGATTAGAATACTATGGTTTATTTTGGGCACTGTTAGAAGGACATTTACACCCATTCTGGAAGGACTAGTTCAAATCCCCTTTCCTTCACTTCTAGCTCTCCGAAGTCCCTGGCTTCCATTTACTTATCTGTAAAATGGGGCTGCTGCTGGAGTTGTGTGTTTTGTTTTTTTTGTTGTTGTTTTGTTTTGTTTTGTTTTTTTACCAAGAATGAAGGACATACATATCTGCTGTACCTAGATTAAAACTAAAGGCTATGAATTTCCTTTCATCAGAGAAAAAGAAGGCACAGTTGGAACCCTCAATCCAACTAAAATAGTATCTAATTCAGCCAGACTTGGGCTATCAGCAGAAACTGTGAACACCAACAATAGTAAACAAACCCTCGGGCTAGGTTTCTGCAGCTATCATGGAATTGGATCAAGACTCTCTAATGTTTCATTTTCTATGGTTTGTCAAGGCAGCAGAAATATAAAACCAAGACTAGACAGTCTGGCTTCATTGCCAACATGGCATTAAGACAAGAGTTGATAGGATAAATCCAGCTAATTCATGTCTTAGTTTCAACTATCCAAGGATACATTTACATGGATTGGTACAAAATGACTAATTTTTCTGCAATTTCAGTTTTTTCACAAAGTATTCAGTTTGTCCGTTTTGTTTTTGTTTTTTTTTTTTTTACTTATTTTAGAGCCAGGAAAAAAAGACCATTCTGTAATCTGATCTGCTTATTATGACCTATGTGTTTTGTTGTTTCCTTTAGACAAGGTGTCTGTGTAAATTAATTGAAATTATTTGAATTAATCGAAAACATGAATTTTTAATATTAAAAATTAATTGAACTTTTTGAATTAATTGAAAATATTTGATTTCCTTTTTATTATACATTTAATTACTGACATAACAATCTTGGATTCATCCTTATCATTCCCCATATCCAAACAAGCATTGAGTTCTGCTAATTTCATGTACTGTTTTAAATTTGTCCCCCACAGCTTTACTACACAACTTGATTTCAAGCTCTTACCATCTCTTGCAACTACAGCTTTCTTTTATTTTTTTAGTGTTTTTTAATGTTTATTTATTTTTGAGAGAGAGCGCGTGCACGTACGCGCGCGCGCGCGCACACACACACACACACACACACACACACAAGCGAGCAAGGGGCAGAGAGAGAGGGAGACACAGAATCTGAAGCAGGCTCCTGACGCGGGGCTCGAACTCACGAACCGCGAGATCATGACCTAAGCCAAAGTCAGACGCTTAACGGCCTGAACCACCCAGGCGCCCTGCAACTACAGCTTTCTACAGCACCCTGTACATCCAAACTTGGGTTGCTCAAAGCCCTGTCTCCACACAATTTGTGGAATGATATATCTAAATGCAAATCTGACCATGGCATTCCCAGGTTAAAAACCTATAACTAACACCACATAGCCCTGAGGCTAAAGCCGCATCTCTTTAACAGGACAGAAAGTAAAAAAACAAGCCACCATAACTTAACTGGCTCCTGCCTAGATTTGACCTTGCCTCGTGACATTCCATCTTATATTTTATACGCAAGCAATATAGAACCACATGCTATTCTGCAGACCTGCTATACTAGTTCTCACTCCTAGGTCTTTGTTCATGCCATATCCTACGTAGCTAGACCTTTGGTCTAGCTAATCCTTGCCATCCTGTAAGATTTCGCTTTGGCATTACCTCCTCCAAGAAGTTTTCCTGACCTATCTCTCACCACCAGGTTGACTAGGTATTTCCGCTGCCATCTGCCATCTGCCACTACCATTTCTCCAATCAAAAGAAAAGCAGTTGGTTTGCAAGTCTGCTTCTTCAAACTATTCTGAGAGCTCCTTTAGAGCAGAGAATGTTTGTTCATCATCACTGATCCCAACACCTAACACCATGCCTGGCATAATGCCTAGGAGATGTTCAATAAATGTTTGATTAAATGAATATACTCATGGCATAATCTGCCAGAAAATTTGTTTCCTGTTTGATTATAAATGCCGTCCTGAAATTTCTCACATTTATTAGCTGACTCATATTTTGCTTAAGTCCAGTGTGAAACCACCACAGTCACAGGAGACTTAATAACACTATACATAAAATGCACATGGACCCCTTGAGAGATTGTTTTACAATGAACACTCCTAGAGGTGATTTGGATAGAAGTTTTACAGTGAATTCTTTGCAGTGAACAAATTTAAGTCAAGCTTAAATACCTCTCCACCAAATTCTCCAGCAAAGGCAATGTGATATTGCTAACAGCAAAAAACAAGGGTCTGAAACTGTTTTGTCTAGGACATTAGGAAAAAAGTATCCTTTCTCAAAAGAATGAGTCAGAAGAAGAAACTAATAAGGGTTTGTTAAAAGGGAAGAAAAGGAATAAAATTCAAGAAACTGTTCAAAAAGCACAGGCTTCATACCAAAGACATAATGACTCATTCTCATATAAATAGGTTCATTACAATGAAAAAAGAATAACCCTTTTCCCTTCTGAGTTCAAATCTCTCCAGCAATGGCTGAACCCCCATTCATTAGTTGACTAATGAGGAAAGCTTATGTTTTACTAATAGTATATAGAGGCCAAAGGCAGACCTTCCCATAGGTAAGATTTGTGTTCGGCATTATACACTAAAGGAAATTTAAAAATCACAGCAAATTAGTCAAGCAGAAACAGCTTTCAAGGAATAGCATTATCTTGAGCAGTGCTGGGAGTGGTTCCCCTTTTTTGTGCGTCGTCTATTCAGCAAATACTTACTGAGGGAAGTACATGTGGAAAGCACTTGGGGTGGGATGGGGGGGAACAGCGAGGATGAACAATAACAGAGCAATGGAGCACTTGATAGATTCCAGTCATGGTTCCAAGTGCTTGACTTGAATTAACTTGTTAATGATCCCCACAACCCTAAGAGACAGCACTCTTATCCTCAGACTACCTATCTGGAAACTGAGACACACAGAACTTAAATCTCTTGCCCATTTTTCACATAGTTTTTGCCCTAATTGTGGTGTCTGTGCTGTGTGTAAAATGCTAGGAGAGACATAGATATCATCCCACAGGTGCCACTCATGAGAATAAAAATATTACAAATGAGGGGTGCCAGGGTGGCTCAATCGGTTGAGCATCCGACTTCGGCTCAGGTCATGATCTCGCAGTTTGTGAGTTCGAGCCCTGCGTCAGGCTCTAGGCTGACAGCTCAGAGCCTGGAGCCTGCTTCAGATCCTGTGTCTCCTTCTCTCTCTGCCCATCCCCTGCTTGTGCTCTGTCACTCTCTGTCTCTCAAATAAATAAATGTAAAAAAAATTTTTTTTGAAATATATTACAAGTGTAATCTAATGTGTGATAGTCACATGTTTGCCTCAGTCACCACTTTACCCCTGCCATGGAGAACGGTGCTTGGGATAGAGGAGGAATGAAGTAAATATTTGTCATTTGAATTACTTAAGTGAAGATATCATTTTTATTAAAGGTTCAAAAGGAGGGAAGACAATGGGAAGAAAACTAACGTTTATTGAGTGTCCTATGGGGTAGGCACCTTTACTACTCGACCACTTGTTTGGTGTGCTGGTTACCGGTAAGAATTCTGACACCAGACGAGCTGGCACCAAAGCCTGGCCCTGCCATTCTCTAGGTGTATGAACTTGGAGACACTGACTCCTTCTGTGCCTCACTGTCCTCATCTGTAAAATGGAAATAACAACAGTGCCTACTGAGTGGCAGGTAGCATGAGGATTACATGAGTGAATTAGGCAAAACCCTCACGAAAATAATGCTTCTGCAATGGCTCCCCATTATTGTTACTGGTAAAACATGATCATTACTACACTCAATACCCAATTTTAGTGACTGGGAGAGGATCCACATCTGCTCCACATTAGATGCTTATGCCCATTAATAAGTGTTAAAGAAATACAGAGACAAACGATGAGTGTTCAGGGAAATCGGGAGCGGGAGGAAACAAGAGGGTGAATGTGAGAGACCTCAGGCAGATGGAAGAGTGTAGGAGAAAAAAATCATGGATGTCAAAGGGCAGAGACTAGTTTGGGAAACAATAGGTAGTAAGGTTTACTTGAGAGGAAGTCAACTCAGTAGTTAACCTTTTTTTTTTCTTTTTAGTAGTTCATTATTTTAATCTCATTCCCATCTATTGATCTCCTCAGGAAACAAAACAAAACAAAACATACACATTTGAAAGTTGATACCTTTACATTTATAAGTCCAGTTTCTCAATGATTAAAGAGTCTTTGCATTTCCGCTAATTAGAATATCTATTTTTATCAGGACTGAGTAATATAAACTTTCCTTGGCAAGGGCACAGATTCCACACTCCCAGTTTCCTTATGTTTGGCTACAATCCGTCTGAGAGCAATTGTAGCCTATAGGGGAGGAAAACTTTTCCCTTCCCCCCTTCTAGTTATTTAGGCCAATTCAGTAACTACACTGACATAAAACAGATTAACAGGAGAAAATCAAATTTAATTACATAGGTATGAAAGATCCACAAAGGCATGAGAGGCTCCTGGACAGTCAGGCATTGAGGCTTATATACCATCCTGGACTAAGGAGAAAGGGGTCTGATGTGGGACTTCAGAGAGGAGGAAGACAGAAGGAGCAAGTAGATGGTAAGCAAATGTTTGCCATAAGAACAGAAGTCTTACATAAACAAGAACCAAAACCACTCTTCCTGGAACAGGCTCCCAGTCTTATTTATTTATTTATTTATTTATTTAAGCCAGTTAAGGGCAAGATAAAAAGCTCTTGTTGAGTCTGTTGGGTTTTAATTGTCTTTACCTCAAAATAATCCACATGCCAAAGTGGCATATTCTGGGGCAGCCAGCCCTGAACCCCATCAAGCCTAGAGCCATACCAGCAGATTCTTGTTTATTGGCTTGCTGAGAGAAGCTAACAGGTTGTAAGGCAGGGACCCCACGAATTGGAGTGTGCCTTCTAGCTGACATTGTAATCTAAGTTTTCAACAGAACAGCAAAGTAAATATATATATATATATGTGTGTGTATATATATATATATATATATGTATGTGTGTGTGTGTGTGTGTATATATATATATATATATATGTATGTATTTACTTTGCCTTTAATACTGAGCAGTGGTCCCTCTGGATGGGGACGCAGGCATAATGGCACAGTAGCACCAGAAAGCCTGCTTTACTGGCTTCGGTGCTGTGTGCCTGTACTAAAGACAGGCCGAATAATGGTCCATTTGGCATCTCTTCTAACCCTTAATTTCTTACTTTAAAATACAGATTATTATAGACAGTATCTTTTTGTGCTCTGTTGTTTTTGTCTGGGGGGAGCTGTGGAATGGAAATGCTCCGGCTATCCAATATTGATTCTGAGAGAGAGTAAATGCATTCAGGCCCAAGCTCTTACCAAACATATTTGTTCTATGGGACAAAACAAAATATTCTTGTGTCCTAAGTCCAAGCAAAGTTTCTTTCATACCTGAGTCAGAGAAAAGGAGACACATTAAATAATGACCAAGATGCTCAGTTTCAGGATGTTGGATTCGTACTGTTGACCTTTATATGGTAGCTTGTATATGAAAACAAATCATAAGGAATGAAGCCAGCAAATTAGGCTGCTACAAAAGGAGGAAAAGAGCTTCAGACTTAAGCAACAGCCTGTGCTAAAAGCAGCTTGCTGCATAAGTATATTTAGTCAGTAAAACAGTGAACTGGAAAATCAGATTAGGATCTTTAAAATAAAAATCTAGGGCTTACTGGGAAATGCTTGAAGAGAAAACTCAGTGAGCTAGTAGAACACTTTGTTATAGAGGGCAATCCAATTGAACATGGTGGAGATTTTCTTCCTAGTTCGAAAGAATACTGAAGAGAGTTACAAAACCAGATAAAACACCCACAACTCTTGACTAAGGATACTTTTGAGATGAACAGTCTATAAGAACAAATTTAAATTGGAAGAATGTCAGTTCTCTGCTTTTTATCCAAAGTGGGGAGACAGGGGCATGTCAAAACAATGCATGCATTTAAATATAAAATATTACAATGCTATAGTTATGATTTGTAAACCCAAGCAAAAAAATAGTGTGAATATTTCCAGATACTTGCCTGGCAAGTTCTGAAAGTGGATTTTTTGCCAAAGTGAGAACAGAGAGATTATTAAATTGGAAGTTGGAAAGGAGTGGAGGAATATAGAATGTTGACCAAAAAGATGTCAATCACAAATGATGTCAATCACAAATCATGCTTAAGCAATTCTCATTAGAGAGATAGTTCAGTAGTGTAGCCTATTCTGTACGTGAATGTGCCTTCTCTGATTTTAGGATTTCTTCGTCAGGTATGGGATTTGTCAGTTTGGAGAAGTCTGCATCTTTGTGTGGACTTGGCAACAGGAATTAAGAAAGGGCAATAAATTGAGTGGACATTATCTCTAGAGAGAGAAAGAGAATCTTGTTGCAGTGATATATCAAAGCCACAGAGATACTCACGGCTGCTCAGATCAGATAATGAAAAGAGGGTATGAGACTGTGCTATATATAAAGACAATAAGTTCCAAAAATAAGGCATGGGCCAAAATGACAAGACCAAGAACGGGGGAAAAAAAATCAGAAAGAAGTGACATTAGGTGAAAACTAAGGAAATCTGGATAAAATATGGACTTTAGGTGGTCATAATGTATCAATGTTGTTTCATTCATGGTAATAAATGTACCAAAGTAAAGTAAGATGCTAATGAGGAAACTCTGTGCAGAGTGTGTGAGTACTCTCTGGACTATTGTTTCAATTTTTCTGTAAATCTAAAATTGTTCTAAAAATAAAGTCTATTGAAACTTTTAAAAACACAGTATAAAAATCTTCTTTGTATACTGATCTATGATATTCCTTATAGAATAAAATAATATGCATCCATTTTAAAAATAAAGCACGAGAAGAGTTCTGAGAGTATTGAAGTCTGTGTTGGTTCCATTGGAAAGCTCACATTTGAACAGAAGCCTAAAGAAGGTCAGGAAAGACTATTTCGGGTGGAAATGGATATGGATGGTTATCTGGTGGAAGCATGTTTCCAGGAAAGAAAACATCAGGAGGAGAACGCCTGGAAATGACAGAATGCTTGGGCTCTCCACAGAAAAGTGAGAAGCTAATGTGACTCCAGAAAGTGAGGGAAGTAGTAGGAATTGAGGTCACAAGTCAAAAAGATTATAATTGTGGGTAGACAGATCTTGTAAGGCTTTGGATGTTTACTATTAAAGAAACAGGAGCCCTTGTAGTGTTTAAGTATAGGAGTGCCATGATTTGGCTCATGTTTTAAACAAGGGACAAACTTAGGGAAGTTTGTCACAGAAAATTATGGGGGGGAGTGGTGGGGGGAGAGGAAGAGTTCATACTGAAAAGAGGCACTTGGGCGTTAGTCCTCTTGTGACATGGAACAATGAAATTAAAGTAGTCGTTGTGAGTCTTCTAGCTTCCAGGCTCTCTGAATTCTAGCCTCTGTGGGGAAGAATGCAATCCTTTTCAACCTTACTGATGGTAACGAGGCCTTCCAGCCAATGCTGAGCTGAGAGGGCTCTCTGGAACTTGGGGAATCAGTGGTGATACCTGCCTCAGGCTTCGCAACCACAAGCGCATCCCACAGGCACCCAGCACCCACTAGCCCTTCTGGAGCTTTTCATTCCTGGCAGAGAGCTGGGTGGCGGGGTGGGGGTGGGGGTGCACAAATAAAACTTCCTTCTCCAGCAGAAAGTCTAGTGACCACTATTGAACTCTTGGAATAGGATGTTCTAAGTCATAGGGATGGTACACTTTCAATATACTAAAGAAAGGGATCTGTAGGAAGGATAAAAGACATTATCACTAGAACATAGAGGATCTTTGGTAAATTATCTTCAAAGTTAAGTAAGTGCAATATTATTTTTATCCTAAACTAATGACAGAGGCCGTAAAATATAAAAGATCTAAGAGGGTCACATACATACCAGGTTGAAAGGAGAATTATTTTAGTGAACAGATGTGTTGACCATTCCATAATGTATCACAATGTTGAAACACACATGCCTAAAGTTCATTTCATGTAAGCTTCCTATTCACATTGGGTCATTCCATTAAAAAAATTTCTCCCATTATCTATGTTGGTGGGTAAGAATGAAAGGACAGTAAAATTGGTATATCCAATAAATGGTTCCTGATTTGAATTACTGTCTTTCTATCCTGCTGAATTTCAACCAGGAATCTAGTTGAGACAGAATTCATGGCTTTTACAATAGCTTATTCTGTACAATTCTTCTACAATAAAAAATACTTCCCTCAGGGAGTCCAGAATTATAGTGGTTAAAGAACTAGACTGGGGAAAGTCAAAGACTATGTATCTGTGTATGTATGCGGGTATGTATAAACAGATAGGTTATCTGTTAATTTTTGAAGTGAGAAAAATGTATGTAAGTAGAAACTTTATAAAACATTTATGGAATCAGATATTCTGAATTAACCCTGAGGTTTATGTCAGAAATCTTTTCCTTTCTATTTTTGGATGTAACCTACCATGGAGAAGAGAAGAAGCCTCCCTCCAAGCTGGGGAGGAGGCTAAGAAGAAATATTTAATACCTCTAATGTCAATACACATAAAACTAAGAATTTTTTTTGCACTGGGAATTTGTGACAGGAAGCATATAATCACATAACTTCCCTCAAATCAGAAATATTCTGCCTCCCTAAGATGAGGGCACTGATACACATTAGGAGACAGGGAAGGAAAAAGCTTTCATTATGAGTAACAATTTAAGATTGCCAAAAATACTTGTTTGTAACCCAAATGCCAATCCATTAAAAGTAAGTTGATAATTCTTCTTACTCTAGTGCTGGTGTCAGGGAGAGGGAAACAATGTACATCACTAGCTCAAGAGGCTCCTTGTGAAATTGTGACAAGGTGCCCTTCCAGGCGGACACCATGTTGAGGAGGGCACATGGCTTGGTTAGCGGAGTACGATGGATTTTGGGAGGCACGTCCTCTCTGCCATTCACCCATGAGTACCTGGACCTGAATGTTAGGGAACCAAAATGTGGGTGGGGAGAAATGCCCCTCCATCTTTGTTAACAGTAGTGATTACGTCAAAGTCCTAATAACCACCATGGTAGCATCAGTCCTGAGCATTGGCCATGAAGGTTTAAAAAATAACTCTCAAGGAACTCCAAAACAAGACTCTTACTCATGAAGAATGGAAGGTATCTAGGAAACACAGGAAAGGGAGGAAGGTAGATCTTGGCTAACTTTTGTAATGAGTTACCATTTGGATGGACATCCAAGCTCCAGGGTATCAGAGATCTACCAATTGCTGCTGCTAAGTAGGTCAGGGTTATGACAAAGCGTTACATATGATATACATTGTTCATTACCAAGGAGACATTACTAACAAGTAACAATTATTAAAGTTGCATAGATGGGAGAAATGTGATTTCTTCTTATCCATACTCAGCATGGAGTTAGGAGAGTATTGGTTCTTATATTTAGTTCTCTAGGTAAGTAAGACTGCTAGAGACTAACTACTGGGCTACACTTTCTAGAATGTCCCTGATTAGAAAAATAAGTATTTGCCTCTCTAAATATTGTTTCTCCATATTCTTAGAAATAGCAATTTGTCTCAGATGTAGGAAAGAATTGAAGAAGGTGTAGAAGCAGCTACAACTTTAATTTTTAGAACACAGTATGTTGTGGGACCTGAGGACAGAAAAAGAAAAGCGAGTTGAGAAATGTAACAGGAGCAAGTCCACTATGTGCTGGCTGGCAGGTCACACAGTGAGAATGCAACAGTCAA
Organism: Lynx canadensis; assembly: GCF_007474595.2. NCBI lineage: Eukaryota > Metazoa > Chordata > Mammalia > Carnivora > Felidae > Lynx > Lynx canadensis. Next base: position 85,367,767 of record NC_044309.1, on the reverse strand, counting down.
GGAGATACTGACCCTTCTCTACAGAGCTTAGCGATCAGAAGCTAAGCTAAGACTTCCATGGGCTACACTCTCTCAAGTACAAGGCAATGTGCTCACTGCTGTAGATACATAGTGAATTAATGCACAGACCACCCAATGAGAGAGGTATTCAATAACTCCTTTCACAAAGAGGAAATCAAGGATGAGAGAGATATAAATAATGGGCCCTGCCTGCGAAATATGGAGCTGGGATTCAAACCCAGCATATCTGACAATGACATTTTTCATTCTTTATTACTATCTTACAAGGTTAAGACTCCTTTTATTAACCTTCTAATACTTGGGTTTGTATTAGAATGATTATTGATGCTGATTTTATTATAAGACTATGGCCTTGAATGGAGGTTCCATCCACCAATTAGCAAATTATAAAAACGCCCAGGATATTACATTTGTTATTGCTTGACCTCTGTATTGCCACTGTGAATGAACATATCAGAATGTCACCCATGTTCAACTATTAAAATCCTCGTTTTAAAAGTTAGATACAATTTTAGAGTCAGAGAGGAATATATGAGGTGACATTCCAGCTTTTATTCATGTCAATGAACATAAATAATCCAGTGTTGTTAAAGGGCAAATCTGAGTGAATTGGTACTCCAAAAGTGAGTAAGTTTATAACATGAATTTTAACTTTGAAGCCCCTGCTTTTTTGGTTAATACACCTAAGAGAGATTTGAAAGTGATCAGTAGTTGTTTGGTTTGGTTTTTTTTTTTTTTAATGCTTGTTTATTTACTTTGAGAAAGAGAACATGAGCAGGAAAGGGGCAGAGAGAGAGAGAGAGAGAGAGAGAATCCCAAGAAGGCTGTCTCTGCCAGTGCAGAGCCCGATTCAGGCCTCGAACCTATGAACCGTGAGATCATGACCTGAGCCAAAACCAAGAGTTGGATACTTAACCAACTGAGCCATCCCAGTGGCTAGCATAACCTTAGAAAAAATTCTTCAAGTGGCATACGAGTTTATTTTTTAATTACCTTTCATACATAGCAATTTTTTTGCAATGGCATTATTTAACATCTGAGTGGCAATAGTTTACCTTCTGTTGTGTGAAGAGAGGAAGGCGTGATTTTTTTGGCTTCCAATCAACAATAAAGTGTGGAGGAGTATAACAGATGCTGAATATTTAGTCGTGCAGTTTGAGGATTGAGCCATGGCATGACTGTCCTAGATAAACAGACTGAGTACCTATGTGCAAGGCACATTTCAAACGAGATTTTCCCCACATCCTTTGTAGGATGTGAAAATGCAGACTCTGAAACCTGAGGCAGAACAGAAGGGGGGAAGAAGTGATGTCCATATTTTATTACCATCGTTATTCTGCTTAACTTTCTGTGACACCTCACCTATTACTCTTTCCCTCTGTGCTACTTCAAAGCATTCATTTCTTCAGATGGCATACTATAGTTCAGAAGACGGTGCCTCCTTATTTAAAAGGAGCAAAGCAGGAGTGAAATTCTCCAATGTAGCAATTGGAGGAATGTTTTTTAAAAATCTGAGTTTATGATAAAGGGAGAAATACCTTTCCTTTAAACTTGATCATCCTGTTGAGATAAAGGAGCAAACTTGTAGGATCTCAGAACCTGAAGTTCCCTCATCATTTAACCTACCAGATTAATGGACGAGAGAACCGAGTCCAGCTGGCCCAAGAGTCAATAGCAGAATCCGCTTTTGTGGCTTCGGGTGTAGCCTTCCTGAGTCATTCCAAGAGGGCTTTTTGTACATTCTGATCCTATCTCATTGAAAGAAGTGGAAACTAAGAAATCTTTGCTAGCATAATGGAGACATTTTCCTCCAGCTCTAGAGTAGTCTCTCCTTAAATAATGTGTGGAATATTCAGCTTTTTTCATGAGATTCCTGTCTTCCTCCCCTCCTCATGTTTATCAAGATACCAAGACCCATACAACACCAATGTATTGAATTTCAGCCAAAGCGCATGCAACCAAGAGGGAGACTGTGAGGGTGGAGACCCGACAGAAATTGTTATTCTACAGAAGGAAATCTTAGATGCCATGATTCAAATTACTCTCCTTCCCTAGCCTGCTTCTACCTCTTTACCCTTGAGTCAAATGTTATCAAGTGTGGATGGTGTAACTTAGGAATAAATTGTATTTTGAGGGGTTTGTAATTTTTCTGCAATGTTTTGTTATTCTGTTTTACATTTGATTACCTATATATCACATATTACACACGTATTACAAACATATCTGAGGTCCAAGATGACAATTTTTGAAGATGAAATGTGAAACAGAAGAGGAAGATCCTAGGTCTAGGTCTCTGGGAAACTTCGATGAGGTTAATGATGAAAAATTAGGGGCGCCTGGGTGGCGCAGTCGGTTAAGGGTCCGACTTCAGCCAGGTCACGATCTCGCCGTCCGTGAGTTCGAGCCCTGCGTCAGGCTCTGGGCTGATGGCTCGGAGCCTGGAGCCTGTTTCCGATTCTGTGTCTCCCTCTCTCTCTGCCCCTCCCCCGTTCATGCTCTGTCTCTCTCTGTCCCAAAAATAAAAAAAAAAAAAAAAAAAAAAGTTGAAAAATTAAAATCCCCTGTGTCAGGAGACACAAACTCCCATTTTTCCAATGGAAGTTACTCCTGAAGACGTCTTACATGAGTGGTAATTCAGGTCTTCTATCCCACTGGGCACTGTCTATGGAAAACAACTTTAAAAGATACCAGTGGCTCCACTGAATTCACAGCCATTTGACAAATAGAGCGCTGATCAGCTTAAACAGTGATTGGAATCCCCAAACAACAAAACCTAGTTCTGAAAGGCCCGGAAGCAATTTACTTAGTAGCAGCAAAACTTACTGCCCAGAAAAGGAAAACTAATAATGCCAGCATATGCAATTAGAACAAGTAACATGCTGTAAGATGCAGGATGATAAAACAAGATTCCACTTTCAAATAGTAAATAAGTTGATGTATTGGTGGTGTGTCACATCACGCTGAAAAGGATGGACATAATAAACTGAAAAACAACAGCTCCTCTCTCCAGGTTGATGAGTCAACACATTTCGCCAATAAATGTCAAGCTATAGCATTTGTAAGATTTGTAAATGATGTTGAAATCCAAGAAAACTTTTTCTGTTGCAACCAACTCCATGAAAAGGAGGCAAAGACAAGATATATTTAAAGTTTTGTAAACAAAAGATTTATCTTGGAGGAACTGAGTTGACATCTGTATTGATAGTGCCCTTTCAATGATGGGCTTCATGCGAGGTTTCATCCCTTGTAAAATAATGTCACGGCACACTCCTTTCTTTACAGAGAGGGGCTGGAATCAAAAAATCATTGGAAATGAAATTTTCAAAACAAATGTCTGGATGATGGTCCAAAAATGGTTAACTTTATTAAACAATGACATCTTATTTGCAGCTGCTTTAGAAACCCTGGAAACACCTAGAAAAGAGCTCTTAACTCTCCTGCTGCCTACAGAAATCGGACGGTTTAACAAAGGAAGAATTCTTAACAGCGTGAGTCGAAAGGTAAATTGCAGATGTTGCTAAGTGTTTTGAAGATGAAGAATGGCTACAGAAACCTGTCTGCTTAGCACACTTTTTTTTTTTTTTTTAATCACATGAAGCAGCTGAGTAAGTCCCCTTAAGGCCCTTCAGAAAATGTTTTGACTTCACAAGATGAGAGTCTTAGACTTAAAAGAAAATGGAATCTTTTGAAAAAAAATTATGCTGCAAAAGGAATGTTGAAATGTTGCCACTGCCTCTTGGTCTTGAGAGTAAGGAAATACATTGGTAGATCTCAAGTCGTCTTGAAAACCATCTGGAGGAGTCGCACTACAAAACTGAACAGTATCTCCCCCATGACCCTCTTTCACGGTAAGTGTATAACAGGGAGGTGACCCTTTCTTTGAATCTTCTCAGCCTAAGAAATGACTTGGAGAAAAGAGGAAGAACTTTGTGACCTATAGTTCGATTATACACTGAAGATGAAATTTACCAACCATCCCAAGACAAGTTCTCAATTTCTGTGAAAGAAGAGAAACTTGCCACTCATAGGAAAGTACTGAACAATTTGCTGCAATTTACAACCCTTACATGTGTGAGCAAGTTTATTTTTTACAAGAGCTAGGATAGAAATCATCTCACTTCACTTGAAAATGAGATGCATGTATTCATCTCAAGTTTGATTCTATGCAGCAAAACACAGCACAAAGCTCATAGGAAAAAAAACCTACTACATATTTGTGTGTGTGTTTCTATAGAAGATATATAAAAACATATATGTATAATAATTGCATGACTGTTAAATCTGTATTTGAGCCTCATTATGTCATAGTCTTATAAAAAGTTCGGCTTAGCACCTCTATTCATATCGCTCTGGAAAAAAGGTTTAGTAGATTTAATATTAAACATTGCTGGGGTGCCAGGGGTGGCTCAGTCGGTTAAGAGGCCGACTTCGGCTCAGGTCATGATCTCGGGGTCCGTGAGTTTGAGCCCCGTGTGGGGCTCTATGCTGACAGCTCGAAGCCTGGAGTCTGATTTGGATTCTGTGTCTCCCTCTCTCTCTGCCCCTCCCCCGCTCACACTTTGTCTCTGTCTCTCTCTCTCTCAAAAATAAACATTAAAAAAAAATTGCCAATAAATTCTCCTGTTGTAAAGAATAGTCAATGTACAACCTTTATTTAATTTAAATCTACTTTTAGAGATAAGAAATCCCATTTTGATGCAAGCCAGTTACTTAATAGAAATTTACTATGTTATTTTGTTTTCTTTATGAAAAGAAAAAAGAAAATCATACATAGCAAGGTAATGCTAAGTATCTGATTTATTCTCAGGAAAACTGTACTATAAAAGTCATTTTTAGTTTTAAATAGGAGGAAAACAAATTTCTCCTATGCATGCCATACACTGTATCTCATTAGCATCCTAAGAATAGAAATGGGTGACAAAGCTTTTAGGCCTACTCGGATAAGCATTTTGAAAAATCAAGAAGGAAGGGGCGCCTGGGTGGCTCAGTCAGTTGGGCGTCCAACTTTGGCTCAGGTCATGATCTCACGGTCCGTGAGTTCGAGCCCCGCGTCGGGCTCTGTGCTGACAGCTCAGAGCCTGGAGCCTGTTTCAGATTCTGTGTCTCCCTCTCTCTCTGACCTTCCCCCATTCATGCTCTGTCTCTCTCTGTCTCAAAAATGAATAAACGTTAAAAAAAAAAATCAAGAAGGAAGTCTAAAAACAAAGAACAAACATTGACATTTTCTTTACCTATAACTAGTGACTCGCATCAAAGTTGATATCTTCTGTCAGGAAGGTGAAGTACACAAAAAGAATAAGCTACTAAGTTAGCCAAACTTAGAAGATTCACAGAAGAAATGACTACTCAAAATAGCCCAGATTCATTTACGTAATAAATTTGCATTGTCATGATTCTTCAAAGACCATCACAGTGGGTTCAAAGTAGTGGAATATACAATGTATAATGTTAAAAAAAATTTTTTTTGAGTCACAACATAGAAAAAGAGAGGGATGGAAATGAATGGTCCAGTTAAATACCAACAGACAATGCTGGAGCAAGTGTCTCCTGCAGGAACCACACGGACTCTAAGATGCTCCCTTAAGCCTATGCTCAGGGTGAGTACAGCAGTATTAGCATTTTACCATCAATCAGACTTTTTTCCTAGTCATGAATTAATCATTGTATCTTTGGTGACAGTAAGATTGGAGGAATTAACTGCATTAAATACACTGTTTGTTCCTCATCTATTTTATATCTTTTCTCCTCAAGCTTTACAGTTTACATTTGTTTAAACCTTACAAGATTTTGTAAATAACACATCTAAAATATGTACTTTTCACTTTTGCAAGCTAGTGATATCAATTAGCAAAATTAATGTGACTCTACTGTAATTCTCAATGTTTCCACAGTTCATGTGCTTTTTTTCCTTACGATCCTGATGGAGTCCACAGCCATTAACTCATTGAAAATTGGTAGCAATGAGATTTTGGTGTAAAGTCAAACAGAAATGAGATAAAAGAAATCACATAATGAAGAAATATTCCCACACCAGCTTGGTCTGTGGTTAGAGAGGTGTTTTAAAAAATGAGAGCTATCAGAAGAATATAAAACTTAATGTGATTAATTAGGAAAAACAATCCTAGCAGTATGAGTCATTCTTATATCCTGAATAATGAACACATACCATGAACACAATTTCTCCTTGATGAGCTTAAAATTTAACACTTCCTTTCACAGGAAAAAAAAAAATAAGAAAACCAAGTAGATTTATCCACTGAAAGCTGAGGTTTAGCTATGTAAAGTATGTCAGTTCTTCTCCATTGGTCTTGATAATACTGATTACATTTCCTCAGTTGCGATCTAACTTTTCCCGCAAAAACACCTTAAAGAATATTTAGATTAAAGATTTTCATTTAGCTGTGAAATGTTTCACTTTGTATAAGCAACTCATTTGTATTCTGAAACAGTAAGTGTGATGAGGATATTTGCAGATCATCCTCTACTTTGAAACCACGTCTACCACGTGGTTTCAACGCAAAAGATAGCCTTTGATTATCGCCTCCCAGGGAGTGCCTCTGGCCTGTTTCGCCACCAACTGTGCAGTTATGGGAGTATATGATCAGAGTGATATAGACATAGTTTCTAAAAGACATCTCTAACTTAATTTTGAAGTTCATTAATTTATTTAGTTTAAAAAACTGGTTTTGGTATGGAATCCCAGCCCTGACTTCTTCCCGGAACCCCAGGATCATAGGTAACTCACGAACTGACTTGTTGACATGGATATCTACTAGCCTAACAAACTAAACTTGGCAACTCAGCTAATCAGAATTCTTATTTTGTTGTTGTGAATCAAAAAAAAATTGCATATAACGTTGTATAAATTTAAGGTATATAACATGTTACTGTGATACATTTATATATTGTCATATGATTGCCATTGTGGTGATATTTATCACATTACATAATTATAGTACAATTTGTTGTCTATATCCATTACATGGTACATTAGATCTCTCTGGCTTATTTCCTACTCATTGCAAGTTTGTACCCTTAAACAACATCAGTCTTATCTCCCTCCTTCAATCCCTGGTAACCACCATTTAACTTTCTATAAAACAGAGTTTTTAATATTTATACCAACCTCTTCCAATCCTGTACTGTTCTCAATCTTTCCCGTTAGTAGTAAATGGCATCATTCTTTTGCTTAAGTCAGATGCTAAAGAGTCTTAATTAATTTCTCATTTTTGTATTACTTACCATGTGAGCAAGTCCCATGGGTCTGTTTCCAAAACATGTTACTAATCTAATCAAGCCACCATCATTTCTTGCCTTATAATTGTAATAGCCTTCTATATTCTCAACAGTCTATTTTTGTATAGCAGTCAAAGAAGTATCTTAAAATGTAAATGTAATTATGGCATACCCATATTTACCAGCTCTGGCAGCTGACCCTGTTTAACTCTCTGATCTGATCCCATGTAAGGCCCCCTACCTCACTCAATGGGAGGGCCCATCTCTAAACACCTATTGTTAGGTACCCATCCAATTATTCTCTACTGCATAAACATGACAATAGTTCTCATGATACAATATTATTATTACTATGATGTTTTATTGTTTATTTACTTATGTGTTTTTTCCTGATAAGATTCATAAGAGCAGACAACTTGTCTCTTTATCACCACTCTACCCTCAACACAAGAGCAACAAATACAAAACAAGTGTTTAGTAATGAATAATGCATAAATACGTAAGATGTATTGGTGATTTGTTTTACTTTGCTGACATTACTGTTCTCAGGACTACATAACATAATACAACATAATGTAATATAACACAATGATACTATTTTTCACTTTGTACTGGGTCAATACATGAGATCAAAAGTGAAAGTTAAATTAGATTTGGTAAGCTGTACTCCTCCAAATTCCTAATCACCTATTTCTGTTTCTTTTATCTTGAGAACTTATAATATTATAATGTAAATTTAGTTACTATGTTTTGCTTTTCATCTACCTTATCCGATTATAATAGACATGCCATATGTTCAGGTTTACATCTGTAATACTTTGCCATTTGAAATACCTCCTGGTACATAATAGATGCCAAATAAATATTTGTTGATAAATGAATATTTGACAATCTTAATTCTATTAGTTCTTGATAAACAAGGAGTAGATTTCAAAGAGCATGAGAGAAATGGTTTCCTATATTGGCATTCTGATATTTTGGCAAGAAAACATATATTGGTTGTAACCTCTTTGGGAGCTTCGTGAAAATCTGAAACCAGCCTCCAAGGTCAGAGGGCAGGGAGAGGCCAAAGAAAGAGGCAGGCCACTGTAGGTTGGCAGGTGGCAGTTTTAATAAGAATTATTAGGGGTGCCTGGGTGGCGCAGTCGGTTAAGCGTCCGACTTCAGCCAGGTCACGATCTCACGGTCCGGGAGTTCGAGCCCCGCATCGGGCTCTGGGCTGATGGCTCAGAGCCTGGAGCCTGTTTCCGATTCTGTGTCTCCCTCTCTCTCTGCCCCTCCCCCGTTCATGCTCTGTCTCTCTCTGTCCCAAAAATAAATAAACGTTGAAAAAAAAAAAAGAATTATTATATTCAAGGCATATCATGGGCGACAGCAATACAAGTGAACCCCCACCCCTGCCTGCCAAATTGTAAACATTTATAAAGACACCCTAACTGGGATTAGTCACGTATACTGTGCAGATGTTCTCAACCTCACCATCTCATGGTTATGCCCTTGGAGCAGCCTCTGGGATCAGGAAAGGCAAATGGAACCCATATCCCAGGACAGGGGAGGGGGTGAGGAGCCTCTAATTGCCTAGGTCACAGCTCAACCAGTGGTGTATCTTCCCCATGACCTGCTTCAACACACAGTTAACATATTACACAATCTTTAGATCAAGATTTAAATGATGTAGAAAAAGAGACAGAACTCTTTGTATTTAAACTCGTTAGTATATAAATTAAGCTAGATTTTCTGAATACTTCTTGAAAACAGCCTAAACCCCTCCATAATAGTTAACCAAAGAAGGAAAAAGCTTATTTTATTAAACTGAAATTATATAATTTTAAGTATATCTTTATCGACCTGCACTTGCTGAGTTACGTGATCTCATATGATGCTTTAATTTCACAATATCGTATCCATTTAAATGTCATATCTTAGTCTGAGCTATTTTAAACATATACTTCAACCCTTAAAGTGTCCACATTATCCAATTAGACCTCTTATTAGAAAATTCTAGTTTATGCACCTTAGTTAGCAGTGCCAACAAGAAAGTACATTATTTAATTTGTATTGGAATCTTTCTTGGTAAGTAACTCACTGTACTGTACTATTATGAGTCACTTAATATCAACATTCCTTAGAAAATACACATGGACTTGAAATTAAATAAATATTCATTTAACACCTACTGTTTGCCAAGTTACCTGTTCAGTACAGTAAGGAATGTAAACAATTCATAAACCATGTTCCCTGCGTTCCAATAACTTATAATCTGCAGTGTTCACATATAAATTTAACTAACTGCAATAAAAGACAGCACCTAAATTGTTGCCCATGGGTGGTGCAGAAAACAAATCCTGTAGGAGTTCAGAAGAGGCATAGATGAGGAGATAAAGGAGACTTAATAAGAGAGGTGGTTCTTAGGCTGGGATCTAAATGATACATAAAATGAAACAGATAAACCAAGACCAGAAATACAAGCAGAGTTGAACCAATCAAAGTTAACACGACTGGACCACGAGTGGTCTCATCTTGGCAAAAGTGCAGAGTTTGTGCAGAAGAAACCTTGTGAGAAAGGTAAGTGAGGAGTGCAGGACTTGAACAATAGGCCAAGGACATTTGACCTTAAATAATTATTAGTTGCATGATGTTAGAGACATCAGAGGAATACTATTGTAATGGCCATATGAAGAGTTGTTTGGAGAAGCAAGAGTTTAAAAGCAGAAAACCAGTTAAAAACCTTTGGCCATTGACTGATTTTGAATTAATAAAGAGCTTGACTAGAAATATTGGTCATGTTAATGGAAAATAACATTATTTTTTTCTCTTGGTTCCAAAACTATTTCTGGATAAGCTTTATCAAAATATTCCCAACTTGAAATCCATGTTTATCCTCCCTACATCTAATTCTGCAAATCTGAAAATGTGAAATGAGTTTCATAAACTTGATATGAACTCATTAACTTCATCAGCGAAGGTGTGAAAGGCTGCGGTCTTCTCCCAGCCAAGTGGGTTGTCTATAATAAAACACCTATCACTTCAGGGATTTAAATTAGCAAGCCATCTGGCAGAAAAAAAAATAATAATGAGGACAACATTACACATAGGGGAGGGCTTGGGTTTAACTCAGAGGGTTCAACAGCATTGAGGATGATCTGTTTTGTGTTTTCTTTTGCTTTAAGTTAAAATTTTAGTTCTTATTAAAATATCACACCTGTAAGGGTTACGTTTTTAAATAGACTTCTATGTTGTAAAGTCAACAATATGCATGCAAAAATGAGCAATGACTATTAAGTAGATGAGACCCCATTGATTAGTTCAGGTATAGATAGTACCATGAGAAGGTGTCATCCAGTTTTCAGGTTCATTCTTATCCTTAGGTACCTGTTAAGGCCCAGTAATGCACTGTTAAAGTCACTGTCTATGATACCCTCTTAATATGGTTCCCCTGATGAATCAGGCCTCTCACCATTTAAGGAAAACAAAACAAAACCCAGCGTTGGTAAGGGTAGGAGGCTTTATTCACCACTAGCTGGTAGAAAGATGATTTCACCTTTCAGAAAAGCAATCCAGCAATATTATTAAAAACAAAAAGTGTTTCTTCTTGCCTCGTAGTCTCATTGTAGATTTGCCCATATAATAATAATTAACAATCCCGATAATCTAAGAGTAGGTCAGCAGACCACAGAATATTTGTAGGCTGAAATATTATTATCAAGCTTATGACAGTTGAGGGGCTTTGAGGAGATACAGGAGAAGGAGTAAAGGAGCAAGGAACTAGTATCTGAGTGTTACATTCACAATGAGTCTGAAATATGGACTTTTCACTTTAGAGCCACATGGCATATAAATACAGTTGCAGATTTATACTTATGGAATTGAAATGTATATATCACACAACTTTAAATTTGTTTTAGTTTCACACTACCTGATGGAAATTCTTGGATGGTAGGCTGGCAAGTAATATTTCCATATGTTTTTATAATATTCAAATTTTCTGTGATGAATACATATCACTTTACAAATAGGAAGACACACAATATGCACTGTATTAAAAAACACACTGAGGAGAAAACTGACTTACACAGTTGTTCTGTTTGATCTATTTTAATCTGGTATACGAAACACAACAATGTAGGATGGCTAATAATAAGCATCTTGCACAAATGACAGATGGACTTTTCCCCCAACAATAAAATTCTTCCTGGATGTCCAGCTTATGTAATATAAATCTCTTTTTTGCTGCTAAATAATTGTACTTTGCTATTCCTTGTCCTATTTGGCTTTCTAGACACCCAAGTTAATTGTTACATGCAATCCATTATGTATCCATATCCTTGTTTTCCAAAGGATACCATAACTGGCTTAGTTTGAGTTCTCCCAGAAACAGAACCTAAGACACACATTTTGGTACAGGTATTTTAGTTGGGAGTTCAGTCCAGAATGTTGGAGTGGGGGAACAGGGAAAATGTGATATGAAGTAGGAAAAGCCAATAAAAGGCACATTCTTGAGGTCACAGTTGTAGGCAACAGGGGCTCAACTCAACTAGGTCCTCTGATTAAATACGTAGAATGCCTCAAAACAGTGTCCATGCAGAGGATGGCTAGGACAGTTATGCATCAGATCCCAACACCTGCAGCATTAACACCCCTGCGCGGCCAAGCAATGCCTGTATGTGAGCTGAGTGGGCTTCTGCATGATCAGGGAAAATTATGAGCTAGAAATGCAGCAAGATTAATGGCACATGCTTGAGGAGGGGTGCCATCAGGACTCAAAGAAGTGTTTGCCACCATGGAGTAAAAAAAAAAAAAAATATATATATATATATATGATATATATATCACAACTGAAAGTAGGGGTGGGGTAAGAGGATGTGCAAAAGCATCTGCTTACACTGCTCAGATCTATTTGCAACCCATTTTAATTTTACTGTCACTTACTCTTCAAGGTGGTAACCAACCACATTCTCTTAAAAAGATTCAGTAATTAGGTTTAATGAGACAAGCTATAGTGCTCACTGAGGTGGCTTTTCCTGAGGTCAGAACGTTCGTTATCTCCATCCACAACAACCCGTTCTAGATTGCCCTTTTTCCAGCACTGTCGCTGGTTTAGGTGTGTGTCTAGTCAGATGATGGGGACCTTTCCTGAGGAGTCTGAGACTTTGGTTGCCTTTTTCTTATCAATGTCTGGTTGCTGATAAATGCTCTATTAAGTCTCCATATTCTAGATGAGCTGATTCAGATCTTTATTCCCTAGGGGTCTGAGCATCTGGTTTTGTCAAGCTGTGGGAGATGCAATTTTCCTTCCACTCTTAACAGGCAAGAAAATCCCAAAATATGCTTCAATAAATTCTCTAAGTTCCAGACACATTCCTCCCCATTCTGATTACATAGCTGTGGGCCTAGCTCCTCATGACCATCAGAGTTACCTTTTCCCTCAGTAAAATGGTACCTATTTCCTTTCTGTGATAGTCTACTGGCATATAATAGGATGTCCCAAGTGACAATGCAACTGTCATAGCTCCAGTTTCAGTGAAAACATCATTGTGTCCATGGTGGAAGTGTTCCTTATCTGGGAAATAAAGCCTAACTCAGCAGAGACTAAAGTTATACAGAGGAGAAAGACATTTCCAAGTAAGTCTCTGGGAGGAATGGCCAGAGGCCTGATTCTAAGCATAATTCATGATTCTGGATCCATACATCCTAACTTCAGAACACAATAATATTATGTTAGTGCTTTACAAAATATTCTAAGATATTTTCTTAATGTTTATTTATTTTTGACTGAGAGAGAGACAGAGCATGAGCGGGGGAGGGGCAGAGAGAGAGGGAGACACAGAATCCCAAGCAAGCTCCAGGCTCTGAGCCATCAGCCCAGAGCCTGACGCGGGGCTCGAACTCACAGACCGCTAGAGCATGACCTGAGCCGAAGTTGGACGCTCAACCGACTGAGCCACCCAGGTGCCCCATTACAAAACATTCTAGAGATTGATGCTATAAAATAAATAAACTGGCTGACATAGGAAATAATGTGGTAGGGGTTCTACTTTAGACAGGATATATGAGGAAGACTTGTCTGATGAGGTGACATTTAAACTGAGTACAAAATAAAGGAAAGGAATGAGCCATTTGAAAAGTTCGGGGAAAGATTTTGATCTACACTGAGTGTCTGGAGGCAGAGAGAAAGCATAGGAAGAGAATGTAGAGAGGAAATCAGGAAAGAGATCAAGTAGGGCATTTTAACCATGGAGAAGAATGATAGTCTTGTCACAAGTGATTATGATTACAGAGTTTTAAACACCAGCATGACCAGCACGATTATATTGGTATTTAAAGGAGATGACTCTTGTGTAGAGAGTATATTGGGGATGGAGACAAGGAAAGAAGAGGGGGAAAACCAGCTAGGAAGCAAAGCAATCATGGTTGAAGAAAAAAAAAAATGAAAGTAAGCTGAATGAGGATGAGGACTGGGAACACAGAAGTAAGAGGATCCTAGAACATATCTATGGTGAGAAATAATTGACTTTACTAATTGTAGAAAAAATTAGAAGGAGATAAATTTTGACTTGTTATAAGGAGTAATTGCATCTTTATGTGATGGATTTCTATTGTTCAAAATTATATCCTCAAGAGTATTTTACTTCCCTACCCAATAACATTAATATTAGTCACAGCACTACTTTTAGTGTTCAAATGTGAAAGAGGGGCTCCTGGGTGGCTTGGTCAGTTGAGCGTAGGACTCTTGATTTCAGTTTAGGTCATGATCCCAGGGTTGTGGGATTGAGCCCCACATCGGGCTCTGTGCTGAGGGTAGAGCCTGCTTGGGATTCTCTCTCTCCCTCTGCCCTTCTCCCCAGCTCATGATCTGTCTGTCTGTCTCTCTCTCTCTCAAATTAAAAAAAAAAAGCGAAAGAAAGTAATGTTTGCTGCTCTTTTAAAAATAAGTTTATTTATTTATTTTTGAGACAGAGAGAGAGAGCGAGAGAGAGCGAGAGAGAGAGCATGCACACCAGTAGAGGAGGGGCAGTGAGAGAGGAAGAAAGATTCCCAAGCAGGGTCTGCCCTGTCAGCACAGGATGTGGGGCTCCAACTCACCAAGTGTGAGATAACCAAGGGAAGCCCCCAGGTACCCCACTGAGAAGAAACCTAAAGAGCTATCTTATGGTTCCCTTACCATTTTTTTTCCCTCCACGAGAAGCACAGTATATTCTGACAGGGGCTCTCCTCTTGTCTGGACACTGAACGGGAAAAAATCCTAAGTAGAGCCACAGCTGATCCACAACACATGTCACATGAGTGGGAAATAAGCTAGACGCTTGAGGCTCATTTGTTACTCTAACATAATTAAGGACTGATACGATGTACAGCTATTTAAAACGCACATTTTGGAGTGCCTGGTTGGCTTAGTCGGTTAAGCATCTGACTGTGGCTCAGGTCATAATCTCCCGGTTTGTGAGTTCGAGCCCCGCATCAGACTCTGTGCTGACAGTTCAGGGCCTGGAGCCCCCTTCATATTCTGTGTCTCCCTCTCTCTCTGCCCCTCCTGCACTCATGCTCTCTCTCTCTCTCTCTCTCTCTCTCTATATATATATATATATATAATATAGTAAACGTTAAAAAAAATTAAAAAAATAAAACTCACATTATAAGTATTTTGTCACACTCAATTTTATCTATAACTTGATATTTTCCCATTCCTATTAGTTATTGTGCATCTCTGTGGGAAGATCAATAGATCTATCCTCTTCCAAAATTTTCCTAGCACCCAATTTATCAGTACCTGGATATCTAATGTATCATAATTCCCATGGTTCTTTCTTTACTGGACAGTATGTCACTGAAAGGAAACCCTTAGACTTTTCTGATTTAAATCAGAATCAGAATAAACTGAATTCTTCCGGCAACATAAACCACTTGGAAGAATTGCTGACGCCATATTACTTTCAATAGCACAAAATTTAACTGTCATGGCCATTACCTCTCCTCATCCACTCCTCTCAGAAGGTAGGGAGGATGACATGGATGGTCATCGCCACTTTGGCATATGGGCTATTTTGAACTGAAGGCAATTAAGAAGCAGCATATGTAGCATCTCCCATCTTCCTATAGCAGAACATAAACTTCCTTTGTGAATAAGGTGTTCTCCTCTCTGTCTTCGGTACCAAGAGGAGGGAAACAACCCTCATCACTGGAGACAGAAAGGCAGCACCAAGATGGGTCGGTACAAACAACCCTTACTTACTAAAGTAGCTCTTATCTTCCATTAATTTTATCTGCATTCCCGCAACTTATTGTGCCTACAAGTCCCAACTCAAATCTCCCTTGTTTTGTCACTTCTGCACAAATTTATCATTCCTTGTTAAGATGGTATATAAGCCCAAAATTCTAACCACCCCTTGGAGTTACTCATCACCAAGTTCTCCTGCATATATACGTGTTACATGTATAAATGTGTTTTTTGTGTTTTTTTTTCCTCCTGTTAATCTGTTTTTTGTCAGTCTAATTCACCAACCCCAGTGATAAAACATAAGAGGGTAGAGGAAAGTTGTTTTCCTAAACATTAAAATGTAATAAAAGAACATTATTATTAATAGGTTATGTCTCATATCAGACACAACTCTTATGTACCTACCAGATGGATAGATAGATAGATAGATAGGGATGTCTTTTTATCTTCTGGCTTTTCACTCATAGCTGATTCACAGCATATGGGGAGAAATCTGAGGGATGGAACAAAACCTTCATCACCAGTTTTATATTACAGAAGCTTTAAAAGTTGAAAGAGACAATACTTTTCAGTGATGTCTTGTTAGCTAATAATACAGATTATAATTCTGAAGATTATCACCCGGAGAGCAGCATAGGAAATGAATATTTAGCATTAACTTGTTAGTGTTTGTCTCCGCAGTAAGAGGTTAAAAGATAAGACTTATAGAGAAATTTCTTCTGGTCTGGCTATCCATGCAGCTCTTGTTGGACCTATACACAGAGATCTGAAAAAAAAAAAAACTTTAACTGACATAGAAATTTTGCTTTAATGTATTCTGTCTCATAGTTTCTCAATATTCTTTCTTTTAATGTTTTTTATTTATTTTTGAGCAGAGAGAGACAGAACATGAGCAGGGGAGGGGCAGGGAGAGAGGGAGACACAGAATCTGAAGCAGGATCCAGGCTCTGAGCTGTTGGCACAGAGCCTGACGTGGGGCTTGAACTCACAGTGTGAAATCATGACCTGAGCTGAAGTTGGACACTTAACCGACTGAGCCACCCAGGCGCCCCACAATATTCTATCTTCTTGATCATCTCAGTTTCTATTATTTTCTTTCAACACTAACGAACATAAATGTTTCAGTTCCAGCAGCAAAGCAAATAGTGAATTTTTATCAACTGTGAGTGATTAATTAGGATCAGTCATTATAGTATCTGTTATACTTTTCTAATATGCAACGAAATGGAAAAAATTAAGGCAATTTTGTATACCATAGGAAGTTTCATATTTAAATTCTTTATCTTCCATGATTTGCAAATTTGGGCATGCCATATAACTTCTGCTTCATTTATTTCATCTATAATTAAAATATTTTTATCTCATCTAAACATAAGATAAAGGAGGTATGTGAGACTGTATCTTTTAAGCATTCACCAAAGGCACAAGTTAAAGGCCATGATTTTATTGAATAGACTACTGACCATTTCTTTTTTTTTTTAATTTTTTTTTCCTCCGTTTTTATTTATTCTTGGGACAGAGAGAGACAGAGCATGAACGGGGGAGGGGCAGAGAGAGAGGGAGACACAGAATCGGAAACAGGCTCCAGGCTCCGAGCCATCAGCCCAGAGCCTGACGCGGGGCTCGAACTCACGGACCGCGAGATCGTGACCTGGCTGAAGTCGGACGCTTAACCGACTGCGCCACCCAGGCGCCCCGACTACTGACCATTTCTAATTGACCCAGACAGTTCATCAATGTGGAATTGCTACATATTTTATACAGTGCAATTCCATAAATTATTGAATTGACCCCTCCCAAATCTGGTTATAGTGAAAGGTAAATAAACATTTTAAATATAAGCATTAAATGGAAAAATGACGTTACAGGGATACCTCTATGGTTAGTGTTCTCTCCCATTTAGTTGTAAAGCAGGAGACCTGTTTTCATCTCCAAATTAAAATAAGGCCCAGATGAGAATGAAAACATGTGATTAAGGGGATGTTTAGCAAAACGTATCCTTAATTTTATGGACCTTAAATCTTTCATTTTAATAGTGACAAAACTTCACTACCTATGCCCCCAGGTATGCCTCTTCAACACCCTATGTTATCTTTGCAGGGTGCATTTCAAGAAAAATTATTTTCTGTAGCCAAACTTAAAAGTTGATACAATACCTCCTTCTCTCTTCCCACTTCATTAATCTCTGGCTCTTGTCCCTTGACAACTAAGAACTATTTACCAGGTCAAATGTAATTCGCAAACTAGTTCCATCGACTTCCTCCCCACACAGACGTGTGTTTGTGTTTTGCACTGGGGCAGCCTCGAGCCCATGACAGATGCAAATCTCATTTCCACTCCCACAACTGCCTGCAGGATATTTTGGTAATTGAAGTTGGGATCGGATACTTCCAGTCAGACTTTTATAAACTTTTATTTATAACAAGCCAGAGTGTGATGATTTTTGTAAGACATGCTTCAGTGCCCAACTGTATTACCGTAAAGCATAGGGAGAATTTCAGGAAAACTTCTTTAGGTTTTTAAGTGATGTGACTTTATTTCTTTCTAAGATTTACAGAAAATAATATCCTATTTTGTTTAGTTGCTTTCCTGCAATAACTCTAATTAATTAATTTCTCACATAGCTTTAAAATGTGTCAAAGTCTAACCAGGCCCAGTTGTCCGGGCTGTCTCAGGGGGTGCACCAGGAATCAAAAGGAAAAAGTCAGCAAGGATGTCCTTTTCTACAACCCTGTCTCATGCCTCAACCACCCCAGGCATATATTTTGTCGTATAGAGTAACAAAGAATTTCTCCAGCAGTGTGTTCCCTTCTTGAAATCTGTTGCTTCATGGCTAATTCTACTGGGTATAGATAGGTTTGATTATTCTCACTCCTCTAAAGGCAAATTAGAAGGTGTTATCTAAATAACTACTTATTAATTTCATCGTTAGTAATAATAAAATGAATATCATAATAATCTCTCCCTTTCCAAAGGTGCATTTCTACTTGACGTGGATTCTTTTATAAATCTAATCATTTTACTTTAAAAGCGGAATACTAATATTACGGATGTAGCAATTAGCATCTCAAAATTCTTATTAGCTTAGAATTGAATTGAATCTAGTATTTCAAATATGTCACAGAAATGAACATAAAAGACTACAATTGTATCCAAAAACCCAGAGCAAGTGTAGAGATGAAGATGTCGTTTTCCAGAATCCCATATGAAAACGATTTCAGTTTCCTTGACTGCAATTAACAACGTGATATGTCTGACCAAGAGGCTAACACGACCTTCTGTTACATTAATAGAAGTAGAGTGCCCGGAAGAAAGGATGTGACAGTTCAACTGTTCTCTGTACTTCTAAGGAATCCTGCTTCACTCTGGAGGCACATTTTGTTTAAATGATCAAAATGATGAGATGACTAAATAAAATTATCACATGTTTTAAAAATTAGAAAAAAGAATATTTATGAGATGAGATGGAAAAGAAGGAATATTATAGTCTATTTGAAGGACTGTTTAATGAGAGCTGGGTAGATATTCCATTCTTATCCTATTATATCCTCCTCATGTCAAAATTCTAATTGAATCAATTCATGTTATTGAGTATTTACCCTATTCCTGGCAAGATAATGGGGTTGATAACCAGGAATAGATTCTGATTCTGGCCCTTTAATTCACTGCTACATGACCCTGGCCAAGGATTTCGCTCTTCTGATTTGCAATATTCTGAAGTACAATGTACGGTTGGCCCTATCTATTTCAGAGAAGAGTGGCAAGTGTTAAATTAGCTAATGTGTGGAATGTAACAGACACCATCCCACAGCAAGCATCTGACTTATCTTTGTGAGTATTGCTACTATTAATATTCAATATATTTTTTAGGCCCCAAGTGGAATGAAGTGCTCAAGTGTTAAAATTTCTAACATAGTTCTATTCAAATAAGCAATAATTTTTTGTTTCCCCCATTCTTATTGGCCATTCTTAGGCTTCTGTTGTTGTTCCGAAATGCTTTGGAAATTCTCATATAAGCTCTGAGCTCCCTTTCCATATACGTGTATGTGCACAAACAAGCACAAACACATGGATAAAACTGTGCTAAATATTCAGGAGATGGATTGGTTAATTAAATTCCTCCCCTTAGTATATGTCTTCAATAAAAAAAAATAAATTAAATTAGTAAAACTAGAAATTTCACAGAGAAGGGCAAGAAATGCTCTGCCACTAAGGAAAGTATCTGCAAATCCTGTTGGGAGTGCTGCTAACATCGTGCTTTCGATCTTTCTTAGTAATAATGCAATAGGGACAAAGGACAAGAGATTGGAGATGTTATCTCAAGTCCAATTAGAAATTAGAGTTCATTCAGCAACAGCCACAGGATTTGCTAAATATTCCCTAGCTATAGAATGGCAAATGAGTGGAAAGTTAATCCTTGTTCATTTGCTGACTTGTAGCAAATTTGCAAGCAATACATTGGGATCAATTTCAGAGTTTATGTTTTGTCAACAGACAAGTCTTGTTACACTAGCTTTCTAAATCTTTACAAACCCTTGGTCTCTTTTGATAAACATAAAAATATGAACCTCTCACTTAACGTAATTTGAAATTGTAAAATAACTATTTTAATAAAGGTACCGACAATGTTGAAAACAATTTTTTGAAATTAAGTGGTCTCTCAAAGATTCCAGCATGATTCTCTCCATGCTTGTTCCCTCCTGCTTTGCCTTCATTAACCCCCCAATGTGTTATATACTTAATGTTTTACACGTTTACCCAGAGGGAAGCAAAAATAAATAGAAAATTATTCAAATTATTTTAACCAACCTTTTTTCTGTAATTATCGTGGTGCCTGATATCATATCTGCACAGGAGTACTCTTCCTTTCTTCTGCTAACAGAACCTGGTTTCCGATCCCAGGGGCAACCATGTGATCCAAGTTGTGAGACTCATAATCCATAAACTAGACAAATAGATTGGTCCAGGGGTGTGAATAATAATACAAGAAAGGACAACTGGAATCCTCTCCTGGAGTTTTAACTGGAATTAACATGTCTGCGTATTACAGTTGGGGATATTGTGTACACATACACGTGTAGAGGGGAAGGGGATTTTTTTTTCCCCTGTGGTCACAGAGTCGTATAAACATAACACCTGAGCATATTCCCTCATCACACGGAGAATAAAGATGCACACAGAGAAAAACAGAGATGAGAAACGACAGAGAATACCCCAAGAGTGTCAAGTTTCAATGTATCAGAGATGTCCTACAAGTCTTCAATTCTGAGACGTGTGCAATGTCCTGTCAATAAATTCTTGTTTTACTCCAGCTGAATCAAGTGGGGTTCTGATCTCTCACAGTTGAAATGGTTAATACCACTACAATTTTAGGTTATTGTGTGTTTTGCTCTTCAAGCATTTATTTAAAGCAATGGAATCTTTTTCAAGTGAAATAGTAGGAGGACCTTCACCCCACAGAAAAAGTTGTTTGGCTTGAAGCAGGTTTAATAAAGGTCCTGGTCTTTAGTGCCTTCTTGGAGTTCCCCTTGTCCCAGAGGTGACTCCTCTACTTTCTGCAAAAAGGCCTTTGTCTCTGCAAAACACTGTCTGAAAATTAACCGGGAAAGTCCTCCTGGGAACAAAGCGTACATTCTACTTCATCTGCTTCTTTCTTTCCTTTTTTTTTTTAAATTAATTTCAGCTCTATTGAAATATAATTGTAATATATAATTATAAGATATTTAAAATGTACATTGTGGTAATTTGATATACATATAAATTGTGAAAGGACGAGTCCTATCTAGTTAATTAACACATCCATCACCTTGCATCTTTTTTTTTTTTTTTTTTTTGGTGAGAACATTTAATCTCTACTCTCTCAGAAAATATTAATTATACAATACAGTGTTCTCAACTACACTCCCCGTGTTTTACATTAGATCTTCAGACCTTCTTCTTTTTTTTAAGGTTATTCATTTTGAGAGAGAGAGAAAGAATATGAGCAGGGGATGGGCAGAGAGAGAGAGGGAGGGAGAGAGAGAATCCCAAGCAGGCTCTGTGCCATCAGTGCAGAGCCCGATGCAGGGCTGGAACTTACAAACCACCATGAGATCATGACCTGAGGCGAAATCAAGACTCAGATGCTCAACCAAAGGAGCCACCCAGGTGCCCTGACCTTATTCTTATAAGAGTTTGCACCTGTTTATCAACCTTTGCTATATCCTCCCATCCCACCCCAGTCCTTGGCAATTACTTTTCCACTTTTTATGATTTGGACTTTTGTTTAGATTCTACAAAATATATATACACACACAATATACATATATATGTATATATATATATATATACACACATATATATACACACACATATACACACATATATAGTTATATACATACATGTGCACATACATAAATATATATGCACACACATATATATATATATACATACACACACATATATACACACATTGACATGAGGGTAGCTGCATATCTCTATCACACTTTGCTCTGTGATATCTCTAGACAACTTTTGCCTCCTCATACTACTTTTGTTAGAGGTATCCTTTACCTAATGTGTTGTATGAAAAATTCTGCAAAGAATAATTAGCTTTAGAGAAATATGTATGATTCCACCAATTTCCTAATGTAAATATAAAACTGGGGAATATATTTCTCTGAAAATTATATTCAATGATTTGTATTTTATCATTATGTTTTCAATGTATTTTTCATTTGCTATAACATTGAGTCTTGGTATTACACAAAACTAAGATACCAAGCTTTAAATTGACTTCTTTTTTATTTGTTTTTGACTTCTTAATTTTAAAATAAAAGTTGTATAAACAATATTTACAAAGAAAATTCTATGAAGAAGAAAATGTAGGAAATGACTCTAAATATATTTTCTTGTTGATAATTAAGCTTGAAGAGTGAAATACGAATGTTTAACTTTGTGATAATGAATATAGTTATGATTTAGAATCAATTAGCCCTTAAAATAGGAAATGGTTACATGAGTTTCCACTTTGGGTAATGAGGAAATTTCATTTTAGTCAAGTGCCTTTCATATAGAAGTCAAGAAGGTTGATATGATAATGGTAATGATGATGATGTTTTTAATTTGAACCTCATGAGGCATCAGTTATCTCAATTAAAGCAAATTAAAAATGAAAACACATAATCAATAGAAACATAGCAACTTGAAGTCATCAGGTTTTTTTTTTCAATATAGCCTTTTTTTTTTTTTTTTTTTTTTTTTTTTTTTTTCCTACCCAACATCCTCTCCTCTCTGGTACAGCATTTCAAATTGCCTTTGGGAGAATATCCTCCACCCAACTTCAGGTAACAAAGCTCAGAAGGGACTCTATCCAAGACTCTATTTCAGATTTAGCCTGGTAAAACAAAGCCCCGGATTATCTTAGAAACAGGGATTGGTTAACAGATGGGCATATGACCTAAAATCGTCCAATGAGAGAGAATCCCAAAGCTTGTGAGGGAGCAGCTAAGAGATGATGCTCTATGTTTTAAGCCAGAATAGAGAGCCCATAAATAAATCCATGCATCTATAGTTCAGTGATCTTTGATAAGGGTACAAAGAACATACAATAGGGAAAGAATGGTTTCTTCAATAAATGATAGTGGGGACACTAGATATCAGCATGCAGGAAAATGAAGTTGGACTCCTATCTCACACTATTTACAAAAGTCAACTCTAAATAGATTAAAGACAGAAACATAAGACCTGAAACCGTAAATCTCCTAAAAGAAAATATAAGGAAAAAGTGTTGACATTGGTCTGAGCAGTGATGTTTTTGGGTGGGATATGATGTCAATAACATAGGCAACAAAAATAATAATAGGCAAGTGGGATTGCATTAAACTAAACTTCTGCACAGCAAAAGAAATAATCAAAAGAATGAAAAGGCAACCTGTGGAATGGGAGAAAATGTTTATAAACCATATTCCCAGTAAGAAATTAGTATCCAATATATATAAGGAACTCCAACAACTAAATACCTAAAATAGATTAACCCAATTTAAAAATGAGCTAAGGACCTGCGTAGACAGTTCTCAAGACATGGAAATGGCCAACAGGTATATGAAAATGTGTTCAACATTGCTAATCATCAGAGAAATGTACATAATAATCACAATGAGGTATCATTTCATAACTGTCAGAGTAGCTATTATCGAAAAGACAAAAAGTAATGAGTGTTAGTGAGGATGTAGAGAAAGGGAAACTTTCTATTCCGTTGGTGGGAATGTAAATTGGTATAGCCACTATGGAAAGCAGTATACACATTCTCCCCAAAGTCACAAATAGAACTACCATATGATCTAGCAATCCCACTTCTGTATATATACCAAAAGAAATGAAATCAGTATCTTAAAGAGATATCTGTATTCCCATGTTTATTACACCATTATTCACAAAAGACAGCACATAGAAACAATCCAAGTGTCTATCGACAGATGAATGAATAAAGAAAACGTGGTCTAAGGGAGCCTGGGTGGCTCAGTTGATTAATCACCTAACTCCTGATCTTCACTCAGGTCATGATGTTATGTTTCATGAGTCCGAGCGCTGCCTGGGGCTCTGTGCTGACAGAGTATATTGTGATTCTCTCTCCCTCTTTCTCTGCCCCTCCCCTGCTCACTCGCTCACTCTCTCTCAAAATAAATAAGCATTTTAAAAGAAGAAAATGTGGTGTACATACAATGGAATATTATTCAGCCATGAGAAAGAAAGAAAGCCTGCCATTTGGGGAGGAGATGGATGAAACTGGGGGGTATCATGCTAATTGAAATAAGCCAAACACAGAAAGACAAATACTACATGATCTCACTTATATGTGGAATCTAAAAAAGTTGAACTCATAAAAGCAGAGTAGAATAGTGGTTGCCAGGGGCTGGGGGGGGGGGTGGGATAAATGGGGAGATGCTGGTAAAAGGGTACAAGCTTCAGTTATGAGGGATAAAGAAGTTTTGGTGATCTAACATGCAGCACAGTGATTACATTTAATAATACTATATTGTATACTTGGGATTTGCTGACTTGATCTTGCTTGTCACTACACACACAAAAAAATACACATACACACAAACACAATCATGACTATGAGAGGCGATGCATATGTTCATCAGCTTGATTGTTGTCATCATTTTGCAACACATATCAAAACATCATATTGTACACCTTAAATATATACATTTTTTTTGGTCAAGTCTACCTCAGTAGAGTTGGGCAAAGAGTCAGACTCTGGAAATAGTAACCTAATAAAGAGCTAAAACCAGAGAGATTAACCAGATGAAAGTTTACAGAAAATGTTGAGTTTTATATCTATGTTAAATAATGAATAAGATAGGAGTTTGTAAGAGGAATAGGGGACATTTGATCGGGAGCCAATGTTAGGAATGCTCTTTTCTTCTCTCTCTCTTTTTTTTTTTTAAGAACTCGAATCCTATTTTGTCTTCTCCAGATCACTGAATGAAATAAATAGAAGCCAGATAAATAGGCATCTACTTTAGGAACAATTCAGGGATGCTCAGCCTTTTGTTTGTCGAAATAATAGCATATCAAGGACCTTATCCTCTACTTGTGGACAAAGCACAAAAGAATAATTCAAGTTTCTAATTTAACAAAAGCAAAGAGATCCACGTTCCCATCGCAGTTTATTTTCTGTCTCAGTGATTTTGTTCCATCCAGGGGAGCTAGAGAATTTGGTCCAAAGAGGGCAGAATATTGGCTTAGTAGTGCAGCAGGGTCTGGAATCCCGGGGTGATCAGAGGGGAAGGTGTTTTTGTTTTAGGTGTTTACTTAAATTCCAATTAATATACAGTGTCATATTAGTTTCAGTGTAATATACACTGTAATATACAGTGTAAATAATATATGGTGTAATATTCCATGCAACACCCAGAGCTCATCACAGTGCACTGCTTAATTAATCCCCAGCGCCTATTTCACCCACCTTTCCCTCCCTGGTAACCATGGGTTTGTTCTCTATAGTTAAGAGTCTCTTTCTTGGTTTGCCCCTCCCTCACCCACCCCTTCCCTCCCTCACTCTCTTTTTCCCAAAAAGGAATGTTCCTATGGTATTTCGTACATGGCCATTCTAGACTTCATCAAGAAATTTCAGAGTCTGGCACACTTATGTAACTTTTTCCCATTTCAAATACAACTGTAGACTATTTTTCTTATTACTCTGCTGATAATTTTATTCAGACTTTGGAATGGGTGATATTAGATGTATGTATTTAAGCTTCCGTCTTAACTGAAGTCTAATAATTAAGTCTGCCAGTATAAAAGTCCATAGCTGAAAAACATTTATTGAACACTTATAAGAAGGAATTAATCAGGTCAAGGAATGAGAAAAAATATTATAGGCTTATGGGGTAGCATGAGGCAAAAAGCAATGGCAGCTTTATAAAAATGAGGAGAGACCCATGTGACTATATTTTAGTAATTACTGAAGGATTATTGAGAAACCAGTCTGGAAAGGTAAGTGGCAATAGCTAATGAGAATTCTAATACTATGCTCAGGACTTTGATCTTTTTCTTCACAAAACAGAGTACATTGAGTATTTGGGAGAGTGGTGGTTATTTGATAGAAATAGAGCTAGAATGTGAATAAAATAGTCATAGAGAAAAAAGGATGCTAACAATAGACTGTTCAAGACCTATGTAAATTAGAACAGAGACTACAGACGAGATGTGGGAGATGTGGTACTGTATGTGGAAAAGGTAGGATGCCGTTGATTTGGTTGCAGCTTTCTTCTACAATTGCATTGTTTTTCTTGGTTTTGTCTTCTATCTGGATGAAAGTTTTTTTTTTTTTAATGGTATTTTCCCTCAGTATACAAGTCAAAGTCCTTTATTTGACCACTAAGTCTCTAAAAACACTCCCAAGGCCTCCCCTGATCTCATTTGCAACTCCCCCCCACCCTGACCCCCTTCATTGTCGCTCTTCTCCCTAGGCTGAACATTTTGCCCTTTCTTGAATTTGCCAGACATGCTCCTAACTCAGAGGTTTCTCACTTCTAGTTTCCTCTGCTTGGGATGTTCTTCTTTCAGAAATCTGTATATTTTTTTCCTTTACCTCCTTCAGGTTTTTGTACAAATGTCATCTATGTTTTCCACCCTGCCTAACATTGTAACCTCCTTATCCCCTTCCCTGCTTTATTATTCCCTTAGCACCTAGTATCTAACATAGTAAATGAGTTCATTTTTTTGTTTCTTGTTTTCTCCAGTAGAACTTAAATTTCATAAGGTCTAAATATATTCACCATTTTGTTTACCATAAACTTAGCATTTAGAACAAATGTTTCTACAATTTCAAGTATTCAAATATGTTTGTCAAATAATTATCAAGTGGTATGCTTTGCAATGTATGTAGCTGCTTGTGTGCTTTATATACTTTTATTCATTCCTTCATCTATACCTCCTATCACCACCACTTTGTGAATTTGGCCTAATCGGCATCCAGAAAATCTCTGGACACTAGATATATCTCACCTAGTCCCACTTACCAGGCCTTCCCTACCCCTACTCTCTCTCTCAGAGAATGTAAGAAAAGAAAAAATATATATTTTTGTTCTGACTTAATATCAGTGTAGATGGTGCTATATTTCATATTGTTTTTCTCCTAAATGGAAAGTATATATATTATGCCAAATTCCACAATGTGATAGACACCAATATTCATCTCCCACTTATTGCCTTGATTTGTTAGAAATATAGGAAGGGCCCTTGAGCTCAGTGAAGACAAATTCTACCTACTCCCCAGGAGAATCATCATCAGTGGACTCCAAAGTGGATACAATAATTTCATTGGCCAGAAATTTGTTTAGGATTGGCCATGTGACCTAGTGTGGCCAGTGGGATAGAAGTGGGAAGCTAGTGAAATGGGCTTCAGAGTCTCTGCTTCCCCGATAATAAGGTCAAATCCAAATGGCAGGGTGCTTTACTCTTCTACACTTCATCCTTCCCCTTTCTCATTTGTCCCGCCTGCATTGTGAATGTGATAATGGCAGGTGTAGCCATCATAAGGTGATAAACATGAGCAGAACCAAAATGTAAGACTGACAGAGCAGAAAATCAGAATGACCCTTGGTCTCTGATGGCATCATTCAGTGCTTGCAAACAGCCGACTTCTGGATTTCTCATGATGTGGAAAACAAAAATTGATTTGCCTAAGTCACTGTACTCGGGTTTTCTGTATTTCTGATTACATTCCTAATTGATGTAGTAGTGACTCAAATGTGTTGATGTAATTAGCTGCATAAATAGAATAACACCATGCTACACATCTTGCTTATTTGCAATAGTACATTCCTTGTGAAATACTTTGATAACAACGAGCTATATTAAAGTAATAATGGGGTATTAGGGAATTTAATATACAATTTTAATTTACTGAAATGAGCTAATGGCTTCATGAGGTAAAATTATATTCAAAAGGGAGGATCTTTAAAAAAGTGGGGGAGGATCTCATAGTAACGATACTTGTTCATGAACACGTTGTTTAGTACAAGTGAGGCAAGTGAGTGCTTAACATTTAATATTCCACCCGATGCTCTACGTTTGTGTGAAATCAAATGTCAACCTATGGTACTTACTTCTGCAGTTCTCTTTGTTGTGCATACATCATTTTTCCACAGGAGATTCTCTAAATCCCACATCATAAAAAAAAGTGAAAGGAGATATGACCTAATTAATTTCATTCTAGATAGGACTGTGTTAAGACAGCTTGTTAGTAGACGATATTGACACACAAATTCAATACCAATGCCCCACTGAATGTACTTTAAATATAAGCAACTAAGTCTTCCCATTACCGTGAGCTACACTTTTTAGGTTGATAGCTCTCAGAGCCATTTCTTTATTATTCTGAAGATGTAGGTTTAATCACTAATTTGAAATCATGTGGGGACAAGAGCTCACGACAAAAGTTAAATGTTGAATTATGTCTTTAAATTAAAAATAAGTAGGAGATGAGATCCATTTCAAAGGCCATTTAAAACAAAAACAAAAACAAAAACTCTTCTGCTTTCTGGTCTGTTATGCAAAGCTTAGAAGTTGCCAGTCCTAACAATAAGTGAAAAAGCTAACGGATCTGAAAAATCAACATTTCTTCTTGGAGCCTTGAGAGAGATGAGGTACCATGGCACACTGCTGCCCCCCACTTTGGAGAGCTGGACGGGCAAATACGAATAACCACGACTTACCAGAGCAGACACCTGCGAGCAGCAATTCCACAGGAACCAGGGCCGGGGTAAGAAAACCTCAACAGTAATTGCCAAAGTCTCAGCGTGAAAAAGTCTGAGAATTAAAAACTCCAGGGGAACCCAGTCAGAGAGGAGAGCCCCACACATTCTGGGTTTTCCTCTAGGAGCTTTACCAGGTGCTTACGGTGGATATCAGAGAAAAACTCCCTTGTGCTTCTGGCAGGGGGAAGGGAAAAGGAACCATTTTGAAATGCTCCAGAGCATTCTCTTTTTACTCAGCGAGGTTGTCCTCAGAAGAAACTAGGGGGCGCCTGGGTGGCGCAGTCGGTTAAGCGTCCGACTTCAGCCAGGTCACGATCTCGCGGTCCGGGAGTTCGAGCCCCGCGTCGGGCTCTGGGCTGATGGCTCGGAGCCTGGAGCCTGTTTCCGATTCTGTGTCTCCCTCTCTCTCTGCCCCTCCCCCGTTCATGCTCTGTCTCTCTCTGTCCCAAAAATAAAAAAAAAAATAAATAAATAAATAAAAAAGAAGAAACTATTTAACCAGAGCCTAACCTGCTGGGGCTTATCAGAGCCTAACTGACTTAAGGGAAGGGAAATACCCAGGTCCACCTGGCTGTAGGCTTCCACATAAAGGAAGGGAAATATCCAATTACAGTCCCCCCCGCCAAGCTTTCTGTGAGAAAGAAGGAAAATACTCAATTCTAGCTTACTCTAGCCATCCTGTCCCACCCAGGGCTGGGCTGGTGGGGGGTGGGGGGTAGGGTGGCAAGGAAGAAAAATAAGAAGCACGTGTGAACTGCACAGTGCAGGGCACAGAACATCTTACTAAAGGCTTACTTAAGCACTTCCTTCTTCCAGTTCTTTCTACCAACATCATGTCTGACAATCAAGAAAAGCATTTATGCGACATACTAAAAGGAACGAAGCACAGCTTGAAGATGGAGAGCTAGCATTCAAGCCAAACTTAGTTATGGCAAGGATGTTGAAATGATCAGATCAGTAATTTAAAACAACTATGCTAAGAGCTCTAATGGATAAAGTGGACAGCGTGAAAGAACAGAGAGGCACTAGAAGCAGAGAGGCAGAATTCTGAGAAGGAACCAAGGAGAAATGCTAGAGATCAAAAACACTGTGACAGAGATGGAGAACACCTTTGATGGGCTCATTAGTCAACTAGACACAGCAGAGGAAAAACATCTGCAAGCTTGAGGCTATCTCAATAGAAACCTTCATAACTGAAAGGCACAAAGAGTAAAGACAGAAAACAGAACAGAATATCCAACAATTGGGTCTACTACAAAAGTTGTAACATACGTATAATGGGGATATCAGAAGAGGATGAAAGAGAGGAAGAAATATTTGAAACAATAATGACCAAGAATTCTCCAATAATATCAGGTACCAAACAGATCCAGAAAGCTCAGAGAACACTAAGCAGGATAAATGTAAGAAAACTATACCTGGCATGTGATTTTCAAACTATAGAAAAGTAAAAATATGGCAAAAAAAAAAAAAAAAAAAAAAAAAAAAACCCTGAAAGAAGCCAGAGGGGGGAAAAAACCGCTTCACCTGTAGAGGAGCAAAGTTAAGACTTACATCCAACTTCTCTTCAGAAACCATTCAAGTAGGAAGAGGGTAGAAGGAAATATTGAAAATTTTGAGAGAAAAAAAGCCCAACCCATAACTATGTATACTGCAAAGTTATCCTTCAAAACCGAAGGAGAAGTGTTTTTTAAGACAAACAAAAATTATGGGAACTTTTCACTCGTAGACCAGCCTTTAAAAGATGTTTAAAAAAGTTATTTAGAGAGAAGGAAAATAATAGGGGTCAAAAACTCAGATCTATAGACAGAAAGGAAAGGAATTTGAGAAAGAATAAATGAAGGTAAAATACGAACTTTTATTTATCTTATTCTTAATTGCTCTAAAAATAATATTTTGTCCAAAAAAGTAATAGCAATAATGTCCTCAAGTATGCATGTATATTCATATATATACATATGCCTACATATATGAAATGAATGACAGCAATGATACAAGAGATAGGAGAACAGAATTAGGACTGTGTTGTGTTTATAAGGTACTTGCACAACCTGTGAAGTACTGGGTTAGTTGTAAATGTGTATTGCAATCACTAGGCAAACCACTAAAAAAGTAAAAAAAAAAAATAAAAGGAAATATAACCAATATAATCAATATGCTAAGAAAGGAGAGAAAATGGAATTATATAAAATGCTCCTTTAAAGCCATGAAAAGCAGAAAGAGAGTGGAAGACAAAAATAGGAACAAAGAACAAGGGCAGCACATAGAATGTAGTAACAAATTATGGTAGATATTACTCCAACTATTCAGTTATCATGTTAAATATCAGTGGTCTAAATGCACCATTTAACAAAGAGATTATTAGGGTAAAACAAAAACAAGACCCACCTATATGTTGCCTCTAAGAAACCCATTTGAAATATGAAGACACCTATAGATTCAAACTAAACGGATGGGAAAAAGTACACTATGGTAACACTAATCAAAAGAAAGTAGGAGTAGCTTTATTAATTTCAGATAGTACACACTTTATTTACAGCAAGGAAAGTTATCAGGGATAAAGAGTGGCATTACTTAAGGTGTCAGTTTTCCACAACAATCCTTAATATGTATGTTCCTAAAAACAAGGCATCAAAATATGAGGTCAAACCTGCAAGGAGATATTGATGAGTCCACTGTTACAGCTGTTGACCTTCAATCCTCCATCAAAAATGGACAGATCCAGCAAGAAGAAAATCAGTAAGGACACAGTTGAACTCAACAACACAATCAAACAACTAAATATAATGACATTTATGGGCTACTTCATCCAACAACAGCAGAGTACACTTTCTTGTCAAGTTTACATGAAATATTCACCAACATAGACATTCTGGCAAATAACACAGACCTTAATAAATTTAAAATAATAGAAAGTATGCAATGTCTGTTCTCAGACCACAATAATTTTAAGCTAGAGAACAATTAACAGAGAACTTGAAAATCCCCAAACACTTGGGGATTAAACATCATACTTCTAAGTAACACAGGGTTCAAAGAAGAAATGTGAAGATAAATTTAAAAATACTTTGTATTTTTACAAAAATGAATTGTAGCAAAATTACTACTCTGGATGGCGGTGGTGGTGGGGGAGATGCTGAATGGGGAAGCCTATGCGTATATGGGACAGGGAGAGTATGAGAAATTGCTGTACTTTCTATTCCATTTTCTTTGAACTTGAAACTGCTTTAAAAAAATAAAGTCTATTTAATAAAGTTAAAGGAGGGAAAATAAGCTAAAAAGTGGTTTGACGGGAACTTCTATGGTGCAGGTAATATTCTCTTTTTAAAATGAGTGTGTTCCTTCTGTATACTCATGGAAAATAACAAAGAGTAGACATTCATTTTAGCCCTTCAGAATAATTTGTATTTTGGCTGTATTTGACTTCCAATAACATTCATCAATTTTGTGCATTCTGAAAAAGTAGTACCCTAATATTTGAGCTGATGTGGGAAATTGTTTTGATTAGCATAGCATAGCATAGCATAGCATTTAATTGTCCTTAAAAAAAGCTGTGGCAGATTTCATTTCAAAATTTAGCATGGGAAAGAAGGGAAGATGGCGGCGTAGGAGGACGCTGGGCTCACCGCGCGTCCTGCTGATCACTTAGATTCCACCTACACCTGCCTAAATAACCCAGAAAACCGCCAGAGGATTAGCAGAAAGGAGTCACCAGACCCAAGCGCAGACGAGAGGCCCACGGAAGAGGGTAGGAAGGGCGGCGAGGCGGTGTGCGCTCCACGGACTGGCGGGAGGGAGCCAGGGCGGAGGGGCGGCTCGCCAGCCAAGCAGAGCCCCCGAGTCCGGCTTGCAAAAGCGGAGGGGCCTGACGGACTGTGTTCCCACAGCAAGCGCGACTTAGCGTCTGGGAGGTCATAAGTTAACAGCTCTGCTCGGAAATCGGGAAGGCTGGAGGACAAAGGGAGGGTGAGCTGCGAAGCCCCCTGACGACAGAGCTCAGTTTGGTGGGGAACAAAGGCGCTCGCCAGCGCCATCTCCCCCGCCCATCCCCCAGCCAAAATCCCAAAGGGAACCGGCTCCGGCCAGGGAAATTGCTCGCTCCGCGCAAACACCCAACTCTGTGCTTCTGCGGAGCCAAACCTCCGGCAGCGGATCTGACTCCCTCCGGCTGCCACAGGGCCCCTCCTGAAGTGGATCACCTAAGGAGAAGCGAGCTAAGCCTGCCCCCCTGCCGCCGTGCATCTTGCCTACCCACCCCAGCTAATACACCAGATCCCCAGCATCACAAGCCTGGCAGTGTGCAAGTAGCCCAGACGGGCCACGCCACCCCACAGTGAATCCCGCCCCTAGGAGAGGGGAAGAGAAGGCACACACCAGTCTGACTGTGGCCCCAGCGGTGGGCTGGGGGCAGACATCAGGACTGACTGCGGCCCCGCCCACCAACTCCAGTTATACACCACAGCACAGGGGAAGTGCCCTGCAGGTCCTCACCACACCAGGGACTATCCAAAATGACCAAGCGGAAGAATTCCCCTCAGAAGAATCTCCAGGAAATAACAACAGCTAATGAGCTGATCAAAAAGGATTTAAATAATATAACAGAAAGTGAATTTAGAATAATAGTCATAAAATTAATCGCTGGGCTGGAAAACAGTATACAGGACAGCAGAGAATCTCTTGCTACAGAGATCAAGGGACTAAGGAACAGTCACGAGGAGCTGAAAAACGCTTTAAATGAAATGCAAAACAAAATGGAAACCACCACGGCTCGGATGGAAGAGGCAGAGGAGAGAATAGGTGAACTAGAAGATAAAGTTATGGAAAAAGAGGAAGCTGAGAAAAAGAGAGATAAAAAAATCCAAGAGTATGAGGGGAAAATTAGAGAACTAAGTGATACACTAAAAAGAAATAATATACGCATAATTGGTATCCCAGAGGAGGAAGAGAGAGGGAAAGGTGCTGAAGGGGTACTTGAAGAAATCATAGCTGAGAACTTCCCTGAACTGGGGAAGGAAAAAGGCATTGAAATCCAAGAGGCACAGAGAACTCCCTTCAGACGTAACTTGAATCGATCTTCTGCACGACATATCATAGTGAAACTGGCAAAATACAAGGATAAAGAGAAAATTCTGAAAGCAGCAAGGGATAAACGTGCCCTCACATATAAAGGGAGACCTATAAGACTCGTGACTGATCTCTCTTTTGAAACTTGGCAGGCCAGAAAGGCATGGCAGGAGATCTTCAATGTGATCAACAGAAAAAATATGCAGCCGAGAATCCTTCATCCAGCAAGTCTGTCATTTAGAATAGAAGGAGAGATAAAGGTCTTCCCAAACAAACAAAAACTGAAGGAATTTGTCACCACTAAACCAGCCCTACAAGAGATCCTAAGGGGGACCCTGTGAGAGAAAGTACCAGAGACATCACTACAAGCATAAAACATACAGACATCACAATGACTCTAAACCCGTATCTTTCTATAATAACACTGAATGTAAATGGATTAAATGCGCCAACCAAAAGACATAGGGTATCAGAATGGATAAAAAAACAAGACCCATCTATTTGCTGTCTACAAGAGACTCATTTTAGACCTGAGGACACCTTTAGATTCAGAGTGAGGGGATGGAGAACTATTTATCATGCTACTGGAAGCCAAAAGAAAGCTGGAGTAGCCATACTTATATCAGACAAACTAGACTTTAAATTAAAGGCTGTAACAAGAGATGAAGAAGGACATTATATAATAGTTACAGGGTCTATCCATCAGGAAGAGCTAACAATTATAAATGTCTATGCGCCGAATACCGGAGCCCCCAAATATATAAAACAATTACTCATAAACAGAAGCAACCTTATCGATAAGAATGTGGTAATTGCAGGGGACTTTAACACCCCACTTACAGAAATGGATAGATCATCTAGACACACGGTCAATAAAGAAACAAGGGCCCTGAATGAGACATTGGATCAGATGGACTTGACAGATATATTTAGAACTCTGCATCCCAAAGCAACAGAATATACTTTCTTCTCGAGTGCACATGGAACATTCTCCAAGATAGATCATATACTGGGTCACAAAACAGCCCTTCATAAGTTTACAAGAATTGAAATGATACCATGCATACTTTCAGACCACAATGCTATGAAGCTTGAAATCAACCACAGGAAAAAGACTGGAAAACCTCCAAAAGCGTGGAGGTTAAAGAACACCCTACTAACGAATGAGTGGGTCAACCAGGCAATTAGAGAAGAAATTAAAAAATATATGGAAACAAACGAAAATGAAAATACAACAATCCAAACGCTTTGGGACGCAGCGAAGGCAGTCCTGAGAGGAAAATACATTGCAATCCAGGCCTATCTCAAGAAACAAGAAAAATCCCAAATACAAAATCTAACAGCACACCTAAAGGAAATAGAAGCAGAACAGCAAAGGCAGCCTAAACCCAGCAGAAGAAGAGAAATAATAAAGATCAGAGCAGAAATAAACAATATAGAATCTAAAAAAACTGTAGAGCAGATCAACGAAACCAAGAGTTGGTTTTTTGAAAAAATAAACAAAATTGACAAACCTCTAGCCAGGCTTCTCAAAAAGAAAAGGGAGATGACCCAAATAGATAAAATCATGAATGAAAATGGAATTATTACAACCAATCCCTCAGAGATACAAACAATTATCAGGGAATACTATGAAAAATTATATGCCAACAAATTGGACAACCTGGAAGAAATGGACAAATTCCTGAACACCCACACTCTTCCAAAACTCAATCAGGAGGAAATAGAAAGCTTGAACAGACCCATAACCAGCGAAGAAATTGAATCGGTTATCAAAAATCTCCCAACAAATAAGAGTCCAGGACCAGATGGTTTCCCAGGGGAGTTCTACCAGCCGTTTAAAGCAGAGATAATACCTATCCTTCTCAAGCTATTCCAAGAAATAGAAAGGGAAGGAAAACTTCCAGACTCCTTCTATGAAGCCAGTATTACTTTGATTCCTAAACCAGACAGAGACCCAGTAAAAAAAGAGAACTACAGGCCAATATCCCTGATGAATATGGATGCAAAAATTCTCAATAAGATACTAGCAAATCGAATTCAACAGCATATAAAAAGAATTATTCACCATGATCAAGTGGGATTCATTCCTGGGATGCAGGGCTGGTTCAACATTCGCAAATCAATCAACGTGATACATTACATTAACAAAAAAAAAGAGAAGAACCATATGATCCTGTCAATCGATGCAGAAAAGGCCTTTGACAAAATCCAGCACCCTTTCTTAATAAAAACCCTTGAGAAAGTCGGGATAGAAGGAACATACTTAAACATCATAAAAGCCATTTATGAAAAGCCCACAGCTAACATCATCCTCAACGGGGAAAAACTGAGAGCTTTTTCCCTGAGATCAGGAACACGACAGGGATGCCCACTCTCACCGCTGTTGTTTAACATAGTGCTGGAAGTTCTAGCATCAGCAATCAGACAACAAAAGGAAATCAAAGGCATCAAAATTGGCAAAGATGAAGTCAAGCTTTCGCTTTTTGCAGACGACATGATATTATACATGGAAAATCCGATAGACTCCACCAAAAGTCTGCTAGAACTGACACATGAATTCAGCAAAGTTGCAGGATACAAAATCAATGTACAGAAATCAGTTGCATTCTTATACACTAACAACGAAGCAACAGAAAGACAAATAAAGAAACTGATCCCATTCACAATTGCACCAAGAAGCATAAAATACCTAGGAATAAATCTAACCAAAGATGTAAAGGATCTGTATGCTGAACACTATAGAAAACTTATGAAGGTAATTGAAGAAGATTTAAAGAAATGGAAAGACATTCCCTGCTCATGGATTGGAAAAATAAATATTGTCAAAATGTCAATACTACCCAAAGCTATCTACACATTCAATGCAATCCCAATCAAAATTGCACCAGCATTCTTCTCGAAACTAGAACAAGCAATCCTAAAATTCATATGGAACCACAAAAGGCCCCGAATAGCCAAAGGAATTCTGAAGATGAAGACCAAAGCAGGAGGCATCACAATCCCAGACTTTAGCCTCTACTACAAAGCTGTCATCATCAAGACAGCATGGTATTGGCACAAAAACAGACACACAGACCAATGGAATAGAATAGAAACCCCAGAACTAGACCCACAAACGTATGGCCAACTCATCTTTGACAAAGCAGGAAAGAACATCCAATGGAAAAAAGACAGCCTCTTTAACAAATGGTGCTGGGAGAACTGGACAGCAACATGCAGAAGGTTGAAACTAGACCACTTTCTCACACCATTTACAAAAATAAACTCAAAATGGATAAAGGACCTAAATGTGAGACAGGAAACCATCAAAACCTTAGAGGAGAAAGCAGGAAAAGACCTCTCTGACCTCAGCCGTAGCAATCTCTTACTCGACACATCCCCAAAGGCAAGGGAATTAAAAGCAAAAGTGAATTACTGGGACCTTATGAAGATAAAAAGCTTCTGCACAGCAAAGGAAACAACCAACAAAACTAAAAGGCAACCAATGGAATGGGAAAAGATATTTGCAAATGACATATCGGACAAAGGGCTAGTATCTAAAATCTATAAAGAGCTCACCAAACTCCACACCCGAAAAACAAATAACCCAGTGAAGAAATGGGCAGAAAACATGAATAGACACTTCTCTAAAGAAGACATCCAGATGGCCAACAGGCACATGAAAAGATGTTCAGCGTCGCTCCTTATCAGAGAAATACAAATCAAAACCACACTCAGGTATCACCTCATGCCAGTCAGAGTGGCCAAAATGAACAAATCAGGAGACTATAGATGCTGGAGAGGATGTGGAGAAACGGGAACCCTCTTGCACTGTTGGTGGGAATGCAAATTGGTGCAGCCGCTCTGGAAAGCAGTGTGGAGGTTCCTCAGAAAATTAAAAATAGACCTACCCTATGACCCAGCAATAGCACTGCTAGGAATTTATCCAAGGGATACAGGAGTACTGATGCATAGGGGCACTTGTACCCCAATGTTCATAGCAGCACTCTCAACAATAGCCAAATTATGGAAAGACCCTAAATGTCCATCAACTGATGAATGGATAAAGAAGTTGTGGTTTATATACACAATGGAATACTAGTTGGCAATGAGAAAGAATGAAATATGGCCTTTTGTAGCAACGTGGATGGAACTGGAGAGTGTGATGCTAAGTGAAATAAGCCATATAGAGAAAGACAGATACCATATGGTTTCACTCTTATGTGGATCCTGAGAAACTTAACAGGAACCCATGGGGGAGGGGAAGGAAAAAAAGAAAAAAAAAAAAGAGGTTAGAGTGGGAGAGAGCCAAAGCATAAGAGACTGTTAAAAACTGAGAACAAACTGAGGGTTGATGGGGGGTGGGAGGGAGGGGAGGGTGGGTGATGGATATTGAGGAGGGCACCTTTTGGGATGGGCACTGGGTGTTGTATGGAAACCAATTTGTCAATAAATTTCATATATATATAAAAAAAATTTAGCATGAACATTTATTTGTCGTTTTAACCTAATATGCAATACAGGTTTTCTATATATTATATAAATATATATTCATATACTTTCCAAGAAACAGCATAGGCCTGCAATAAAAATTAGTGAGCAATGAGAAATAATAATTAAAATACAATAAGAATACAGTACAAAGGAATATATACAATGCTAAATTGCATAATTCAGACAAAAGGATGCTTTAGTTTTGTGTGCTTCTCCCCCTACCCACACCCAAAAAAGAAGAACCAAAGCTTAGTAGACAAGAGCACTTATGATGAATGTAAATATTGGGAAATAAGTAGCACCTCTGGTCAATAAAATGATTGTCAACATTTATTTCCAGGAAGCCTAATAGTGCATTTCTGATTTTGTAAATAAAACTAGTTAATATGTACCATGGAAGTTTCGCTACTGCATATTTCAGAATTTACACAGAATGTTTACTAATGAAATAAAAATGAATTCCTCAAAGCAGAATTATCAATTTTAAGATAACAAAAAAGGTACAGGTATTTGTTTTCTATACCTTACTTTGAAAATTAGTCAGAGAATACCTCTAATATCCATTCAGCCTGCATCATAGGATGCTATAGTATTAATTTAATAATCTAGATCCATCCGTTTATTTCAATAAATGAATTATTCTGTCCATGGTGCTTAGCTAGGTAGGCATTTAAGCTGTTATTATAACAAAGTTAACTAACATTTTTGTCTGCAAGAAACTCACATTCTAGTAAGAAACAGATGAATTTGAAAATATATTCAAAACTGCAGGCAAAATATGTACTCCCATAAAGGAATTCAACATTTGGTTTCAAATTAGTTATGCTGAGAAACAGAAGATACAATTAACGGAGACAGTATAAATGAAAGTTAAGTGGTAAATGATTCAGTAGTCAAACAAGTTTCGTTAAAAATGAAGTAGGAAAAAATAAAGTAGGAACATACTGAATTGAATATACTTTAAAATAATCAACAACATAATATATTCCTGATTGAAATAGATCTACATTATATTTAATTAACAACAAAATATGTATTTGTATGAAAATGCTAGCTCTTTCATTTTAATTTCCCCCCATGTTTTACTTACCAAGTCCAGAACTACTGGATATGCAAAAATTATAGAAATAAATACATATACTTTAAGTACCTTCATCTGTAAGAAGGCAAAAAGAAGTGCATTCTATCTTACATTTTAAAACTTTGATTGATGTTCAAATTATTTTATACCTTACTGATTTTTTTGGAAAGTGAAATTATATGCAACCATGGTTTAGGTCATAAAAACAACTGACCGAATCATCTTACCTATCAAGCAAAACCACCCTGTCTCTTAATTTCTCTTTAATTTTAGTTGTAGTCTATAGGCCCTGTGACAGTAGGATCATTTTGTTCAGTGGTCTTTAGGATGAACAAAGCAACTACATTTTAATTCTTCCACTTAAAAAATCATAAAAATACAGCCCAAGATACAATTTATATTTTTAAAAAAAGTAATCCTACAGATTAACCCCTAAATCTAGCTCCTAAAGGATTCTTGGAAAAGTTAGCTAGATGTGGCTATTGCTAAGGAATATCTTTTATTTGTCTTCTTAACAACATGTCATTATGCATGACTTTTATCCCATAATTTTACTTTTAATATCTGCTCCAATATACCAATGGGATAAGAAAAAAAATGTTTATTGAAGGAATATAAATAGTAATTTTTTAAAATTTTCTTTTACATTTTTTTAAGTTTATTTATTTTGAGAGACAGAGAGAGAGCACGAGCAGGGAAGGGGCAGAGACAGAGGGAGAGAGAATCCCAAGCAGGATCCGTGCTGTCAGCGTGGAGCCTGACAGCAAGGGGTGGAACTCCACACCAAGAACCATGAGATCATGACCTGAGCCAAAATGAAGAGTCAGATGCTTAACAAACGGAGCCACCCAGACACCCCAATAAAATACTTTTTTAAATTCCTCAGAAATGGGAAATTATTCACCCTAGGAAATACTAATCAACACAGTAGTTTAAAATAGCTGGAGGGAATATTTAGCAAATATATGGAAATATCCTACTCTCCCATATCCAACATAGGAATTTCTATACCTGACTCGTATCTAAGCAATTTGCGATCTCATTTTTATCATCATTAAAAAGAAGGGGCCTCATATTTATTGATGCACTCACTGCAGCTACTGAGGCTTTCCCCATCCCAATGACAAGGCACTGAGTACATATGGATGTCTGTTTAGCTGAATAACACGTCACTGACCGCAAACACGTAATGTGCCCTGTTCATCAAAGATTTTACTGTGACACATCAGTTTATCAAAACTTTTATTAAAGTATGTTCTTAGGGTGAATAGCCTTGATGAATTAAGCAAATACAGAGTACAAATTGTTTTCACACTTTCACAGAGCAAATTCCAAATAACAACCACTATCCCCTTCACAAGGGATTTTCTATTTAGACCTGATTTTTTTTCTGGAATAGAATCAAAGGGAAAATCTGAAAATAATATCTATCTAGATAAATGGGGACAGAGGAAGGTGGGATCTCTAAGGTAAAAGAAACTATAGTTTTACTGTTGCCAGACCTCTGTTGTAGATTTTGGTGTTAAATACATGAAATGACCATTTAACAAAGCAAGAATTTTCTAGATAGATTTTATCCTAATAATTTTATCAACCCATCCTCAGATACCTGGATCAAGAAATATTGTTGAGTGTTCTCTTCAAGATTATACAGTGGCAATAATTTCTTGCATAGAACTTAATAATTTAACAAACTTGTGTTTTCTGTGCTCTGGCATTAAATTTTTAGGAAACAAGTGAATGATGCTTCTAAAATAAAATATGAACATACACAATAAAGGAATTAATGGACTACTGACACATGGTTTCTATAAACACATTATTGGCGAGTATGTTTAATGACTTAGATATTGCTATAACAATACATATTGTGCACAATCATTCATCCCACCAATTATTATGTCCAGTTTACTCAGAATTATCCACTGTGGGAAATCATTAAATATTCTTCAAATTCAATTTACAAATGTGATTTTGCAAAGTATGACTCAGGAGAAATATATTCACTCTGGAAATAAAGGTTTTATGAAGCAAGGTTAGAATAAATATTTCCAGGTAAATTTGTATTCAGTCTATAAAGTTCACCATTACAAATAGTATGGCCTATTCAGTGCAATGGAGAAAAAAAAAATGAGTCAGGATTCAAAAGACTTGGGTTCTACTTCCTACCCTGCATTTATTCAAAATTCAAAATAATCTGTTTAGGCAAAGCCCTTAACCTGTTATAGTCTTATTCTGTACAAACATGCATATCTAACAAACCTAATTTAGAGGGTTGAGAAGATGAAATGAATTAAATATATTTTTGATACATAAATAGATCAAACCCAAAATACAATACAAATCAAAATACAATTACATCTAATGATCAGAAAATAAACATTTTAGTTTGTGTATCCTTTCTCACTAAATCCAGAAATCTTCATCCTTCAGTTAGAAATAGAAAGCATGTGGTAGAAAAATAAAGTCCTTTAAATAGTATATCCAAAATTTGTACTCTACTCTAATGAACAAGCTATATAACTAGGACTAACTTCAAAATCTTTTTTAGATGCATATTAAAGTAAAACAAAAAACAAATGCAGCATAAAAAGCTTAAAAGAATGTGTTTTAAAATTTCACCCTGAAATTCACATAAGAATTCCATTCTTTTGTTCATTTGAATGAAACTTAAAAAAAAATTTTTTTTTAATGTTTTTTTTTGAGAGAAAGGCAGAGTGCAAATGGGGGAGGGGCAGACAGAGGGAGACATAGAATCTGAACCAGGCTCCGGGCTCTGAGCTGTCAGCACAGAGACCGATGTGGGGCTTGACATGAACCATGAGATCATAGCCTGAGCTGAAGGTGGATGCTTAACCTACTGAGTCACTCAGGTGTCCCCAAACAGAACTTGTTACCAACTTATGCCTTGACAGATATTGAATATCTGTGTTTTCATACAGAGCCTCTCTAACTTATTTTGCCATATTAGAATTTTAAACAAGGAAATAAAAAAAAGCTTATTTTGCCATGTGAAGAAGAAATGTTTGTTGAAAAGGTGATGAATTAATCACCTACTGAAATATTCCTGAATGTTACTCACACTATTAACAAGTACATACAGACACTGGAAAACATGGCATTCATGCACATAGGGGAAGTGTAACTAAAACCCGCCAGAAAAACAAGAATTCTATATTAAAAATGCCCAGAATTAGATGAAAAATGTTAAAGAAGCTGACCTAGATATTGTGAAAAACAAAGGAAAATAATTTTTATTTATCTTTTTTTTTAAGTTTATTTTGAGAGAGACAGAGAGCACCTGCATGTGCATGTGTGGTAGAGGGGCAGAGAGAGTGAGAGATTGAGAGAGGGAGAGAGAGAGAGAGGATCCCAAGGAGGCTGGGCACTTCAGTGTGGAGCCCAATGTGGGGCTCAAACTCACGAACCCTGAGATCATGACCTGAGTAGAGATCAAGAGTTGGACATTCAACCGACTAAGCCACCCAGGCACCCCAAAAGGAAAAAAAATAACTTTTTTAAATAGTTATGAGGGGGAAAAAAGGAGGTGAGGAGTTACGGTAGCACAGGGGTGCGATGGGAGAAATAATTTGGTCTAAAAAATTCCCATATGCTCTACTAACGCCAAACATTCTGCTTGCAGTATTACTTTTCCTCTTAAGGCAAGGACCTAAAATTATGATTCTCAATACTCTAACAATTCTTTCAAGAACTGCATGTAAGTGAAATAAAGTGAAAGAAAGGCAGTAGTGGGGGAAGACTAACATCAATCAGATCGCAGGATCTTGTAGGAGCTAAAAATGAAATAGTGTGCAAACAATTGAGAGCAAAGAAGAGAAAATAAGAACTATAAAAAATGATGTGAGCTCAGAAAATTATTCATTTTTTAATTACCAACAAAGATAGTTTATGGTTTTCATTATACAAGCATTATAATTACTGATAATTGGGCCCCTCAGCTTCTAAGTGCATGGAGACCACGCACATGGAAGTGTAGAAATCAAAACATAATAAACGAAGTGAGTTGAATAAAGTAAAGATGATAATTTCAATTTATATCTGAATAATTTTGATGCTTCTTGGTACTGTGAAGTGTTTTGGTAGGGAATCTACTTGGTATGATGTGTCGGGGATGTCGTTACATTAAAACTGCGTATAGGATGATATGTAATGGTGCTGTGATGGGGTGTTAAGCTTTGCTTCTCAAAGTTGTGAGGGACTTTAAGAAAATTAGAAACATCCAAGATAGTGAGTGTCAAGGACAGGAAGATCGATTTTTCTAGATTCCTAAAAATCATATTCATTTATATATCTATCATGCATAAGGAATACTCATTAACAAAATGTCTTCTAGAATATAAGCACGTTCCTTATGCAGGATACCTCAAGCCTATAGTCACACAAGTTTTCTTATTTGTGAAGATGAGAGGTCATGGCCAAAAATATATACTGCTGGCTCCAGGAATATGGCCATTCCTACAAATCACAAATAAAGAAGACCAGATACAGCATGTGTGGTTTTGTGAAAGATGTAAGATACTAGAAGTGTACTATCTGAGACAATGCTGAGAATATATATATATATATATATATATATATATATACACACACACACACACATATATATATGTATATATATATATTTTTTTTGAGAACAATATTCTATGGATGCCAAAAGTCTAGAGGGAAAGGACAAAAGCAATGACACTTTTCTGTCTAAAGAACAAATGGACAGAATGGAGAATGGCAATTACAGATGCTCAAGGAAACTTGAAAAATGAGTTAGGGCTTTAAGGGACAGTTGCATTCAATGAGGAAAATAAATACTTTATAGATAAATCAAGTCAATTATATCTTACAATCTTTCTAAATTTCTTTGATAGCTTGGGATGATCCTATAAATGGGAATCTCTGTATCTCTGAATATGATTTGTATAAGGTACTTTTTATTTTTGAGTCATAATAAGTAGCAACTAATATGGGAATTATTTATCCATAAAGAAAATAACATTTTCCTTCTAAATCCAACCTCAGGGAAAATATATTATGCCTGAGTCATATAAATGTCATTATTTTTATGAAAAAAAAGCTGTATTAAAACAATTAGGGTTATTATACAATCATTACCATTATTTGGGATAATTTTCATGGGCTAGAAAAGCAAGCAACTTGAAATTATATATTCAGTTTATGGCAAACAGTCTCTAATGAACACTAAATAAATCAGATTACAAATTACAGTTAAACCTAACTAGTTTACCATATAGGATTTAAATTTCTTATATCTATATCTTATCTACCTTTGCTTCTATAGATTCTATTGGAAGAAAGCATG
Source organism: Lynx canadensis (assembly GCF_007474595.2). Taxonomy (NCBI): domain Eukaryota; kingdom Metazoa; phylum Chordata; class Mammalia; order Carnivora; family Felidae; genus Lynx; species Lynx canadensis. Next base: position 85,323,086 of record NC_044309.1, on the reverse strand, counting down.
GTAGTGAACACCCTAGGGGCTCTTTCTGCTCTCAGATAAACCTGAGTTTTAGTTCTATTTCTGTCACATACTACTTTTCAACTTTGGGTAATTAGCTGACCTTTGTGTGTCTGATTTTTTTGTTTTGTTTCTCTCATCTATCATATCAGGCCAATAGCCTCTACTTATAATTTGGTTTGAATATTAAAAGGTATTATGTAGCCAAAATGCATGCTATAAATATTACTTCTCTTTTCACTTCCTATCCTTTCTCCCTGTTAAATGCATCCTAATGATCATGATTTTTAATTGTTTTATTAAAAGTGTGCAACATTATACATTTGAGAGGGCCTTTTTTAAAAGGTCCTTTTGGATGGAAAATTATTTTGAATTAAGTGATTAGGGATATCTCTATGTTTTATGACATCAATATAAAAACTTACATTTATATCATATATCTTGAAGTCTTTTTCCTGTATCCTCATTTGTCATGTACAGCTACAAAGGAGGAGTGAAAAAACATGCCTAGATTTTGAAAGTGCACATTTAAATATATCAGACAATTATTTTATTTATTTTCTAGTTTCAGGGGATGGGTCATGAGATAAGGTGGTTGGAACTTGATACTAAAGAAGTGAAACTCATGAGCCTTGTGAATTTACATTGAGAAAACATCAGGTCTTCCAATGTGAAATACACTAGATACTGACCCAGAAAAGGAAAGAGAGTAGGGATAGGTCAGGACAAGCCTAAACCCAATATTCGATTCATAAATTAGTGAAGGCATATTTAAGGTTAAATTGTGAAAGACATGGGCTGCTCAGTTATCACAAGTAAAAAAATACCTAAAAGTATCCAGTGATCATTAATTATTTTGGTACCTTGGTTTATAACCTCCCTTCTGCACAATTCCTCAGTGACAGAATGAGACTAAAAGGAAATTTAATGATGTATATTCTGAATTTGCTTCATGACACCTTGAACATCTAAAACCCATCACTCCCTAGGGGAAGAAATACGCAAATTGCTGCAGACTCAGAGGCCAACTATACTGCTTCCTCTAGTTACACAACTATGTGAATTTCTAGGTTGGTACCTTCTGCTCAGTCTCCAAAGATTCTCTTAAAGCAACAGGTATTCTAACAAGTTCAAGAGAGTGGATAGTGAATGACTAGAAGATTACTTTACCCCGGAACAATTCTCAATCCTGTAAGTGAGTCTGTGTCAGTGTTTCAGGTGTGTTCTGATCTAATTTCCAACATGTACATATGGGAATTAATATTTGCACATTTTTTAACGTTGTGTAATGCTACTGCTGGGTATGGCTACATACATATCACGTGCTTTGTGCAATTTTACTTCCCTTTCTTTTTTAACAATCTAATATACAGTGTTAGGAATGAAAATTTAATGAGGATGACCAAAGACCAACACAACAAATTCGAATCGGTTTTGACTTGACAAAAACCTCATCAATAAGTGAATAAACCCCCTTCCATGGAGGAAGGCACTGGAATACACCCACCAGCTTGTCTGTACCAGCAAGTGACAAAAAGGACTATAAAGTCGTAGGCACAAAACCCCACTATCAATACTTTGCTGTTTATTTCCCCCTGGGATATTATATCTGTATTAATTTAAATAGGTATCCTCAGAGAATCTGAAGACAGTTTTTGGAAATCTTTAATATTGGACAGCCACTACACAATTTATCATGTTGCATTTCTTACGATGAATCAGAGTTGAGTACAAAAGCACTAATAAAATGAAAACAGCTCATTCAAAACTCAAGACTGGGCAAAACTAAATTAAAGACAGCCAAACACTGCCACATTTTGCCTGATTTATCTACCTATCATATTGGCACAGGTTGTTTTATTTAATATTTAAAAAATACAAATACCTCTTCATCTGCAAAAAAGATAAATGAGATGTGGAATTTTCTATAGCTTCCTAAATATGAGCCCCATGCTTAACCAGTGCATAAATTTTACAAATCAAATCCCTAACATTAACTATCACAAAAGCTTGGTGTCCAGGTGCACTCTTATAAGAAACAAGAATAGCACCTGCCTCTACAGCAATTAAAAAAAAAAAAAAAAGAATGGCAAATGCATTTTGACATCTTAATAGTAACATCACTTCAATAATCAAGCACTAAATGTTTTTTATTAATCATATGCTTAAACTTTAGATTTATTAATATAAATACTTATCGCATTAGCCATAAGGCACAAATTCTTCCTTGTTTAGAAGTACTTTATTACTCTAAATGGTATTTATAGTTCTGAGCGCACAGTAACTGTCATATGCTTCCATACTCAAGGGTGATTCAGATTCTCAGATGTTTTAACATCACTATGAAAATGAGAAACCGCTAAATTAACCCAGCCCGCAATGCTGCAAGCTTCTTACTATCGTATGATAAACTATGCCTACCCTTCACAAGTATATGCCAACTAACATACAGCTTCCAGTTCTAGAAACCTTTAACAGTCTCCTAGTCATGTTCACTGGCAGCAGGAAGTCTGACTGGGAGTAGGTGGGATTTTGAAGAGCTGCCATTCCTACAACGTGAGGAATCTCAGTGGTGGAATCAAAGGCCCATTTGGGTTTCTCTGTTTCGCTTTTGCATTTTGGCGAGGGGATAAAAATGGGAGAACTTGGAGGCCTCAGTAGAAGCACCTCTCACTCTTAGCTTTATTCAGATGGGTCACTCATAACAGTAACTCTCTGATCACTGCTACGTGACTGGGAAAAATTAGAATTTGGCCTATTTGTCAGTCTGTCAACCAGGTTTCTGGTAGATTCCATTCTGAAGTCTATGACAGGGAGTCTGGATTGAGTTCTGATTAAAAGAAATCCCTGCTTATTACTTTCTGGCTTAGCAACTAAAATCCTTTTAAAATTAATGAACGTAGCTCATTGCTAAGAATCATTTAGGCTTTTAATTTGATTTATATATTAAGTAAGAATTCTGAAAATTGTTTGAGGGTTCTATTCTCTAGCACCAAGTACTAATAGCCATCCTCAAAGAAACTATGTGCATGGATTCATCAAATTTAACAGTACTCAGAAATAATGGTTTAAAATGGAGGGTTGTTTTTTTTCAAATTTATTTTATATATGCAAATACTTTTATTTTTTACAGCAGTTAACTGCGTTTTCAAATTAAGATCATCTTCATTTCACCCATGTTCTTATATTTAAAATCTACACTACAAAGTAGTATGCAGACCTAATACATTTCTTCACTCTCCACGAATTTGTTTTTAAAGTTAAAAAAAAAAAGTATAGTGATAATATTCTTTCTGAACTTATTTGTCTTTTGTCCTCTAGATACTCTGTGCGCATGTGTGTAAATACAGGTGAGTGTGTGTGTGTGTGCATGTGCACTTTAGAAGAAAATTCATTTTCCTTCAATTCCATCTAACACTGAAAACTAAAATCTAGACAGGGTATTCTTATTTGATTAAACATATTCCTTCTTGCTATTTAAACCAGGGATTTGGGATTTCAGATCTCTATAACCAAGACCAGAAGTCACTGGAAGACTCTACAATTACTCTAACCACCACAACCAGAGTCACGTATGGAAATAAACCCATTGCATGGATTCTTTATAGGCATAACCTCGAATTTTAACTACCCAAACAAGTTTTAAAAAACAAACTTATAAAAATTTGCCATTGAGGAAAATCTCACTTCTATCCTTAATTATGACTTCTCATTTCAAGTAAAAACCTTTCCAATATTTTGAAAAAAAAATACTCCTAAGAAAGTCATAAACACTGAAATCAGAGATGTGATTCTTATTAAATATTAGTTTCTCTTTCTGAGGGATTATTCTCTGTTCTTGTACTTCTGATGCTGACATCATGATGTTTAGATTTGTTCAAAGGTTCAGATTCTTTGGACTCAGGCGAACTCATTTTCTTCTGCCTTGCTTCTCCCAGCTTCTTTTCCTTTGCAAGCAATCTGTAGTTTATAGCATTGCCGATAAGTAGCCACACACTTGATAGGAACACAATAGCTCCACAGGCGATATACATGTATTTATATTGTCCAGTTTGATCCACCAATTTACCTAAGAGACAAAAGAATATCTTTTAAGATAGCATAATAAAACAGCCATAAAATGATGACATTTTCAATAAGTATACCTATTTCTTATTTAATATTGAATGAGACTTTAACAAAAAAATGTCCTCGATTATGTCTTCTATATATGCATAGAAAAGGCATGTACAGGCATACACAGCATTATACTACCAGTATGTTAAATTTATTAAAGATTATTCCCCTCAGTAAAATTGTACAACCAAGACAAAGTAGGTATATATATCTGTTTGGGTGTATATTTGTAAATACATGTATGTGTGAGGCATGTTTTTTGTATTTATATGTATATAAATAGATCTATTTATCTATTAATATTTACACACTGAGACTGCTTCATCCTTTTCATGCTTCTTTTCAATAAAGAAAATACAGAGGAAAATATTACATTTTTAGGAAAGACACAAAAGCTTTTTTTTTTTTTTTTTTTTCAACGTTTATTTATTTTTTTGGGACAGAGAGAGACAGAGCATGAACGGGGGAGGGGCAGAGAGAGAGGGAGACACAGAATCGGAAACAGGCTCCAGGCTCTGAGCCATCAGCCCAGAGCCCGACGCGGGGCTCGAACTCACGGACTGCGAGATCGTGACCTGGCTGAAGTCGGACGCTTAACCGACTGCGCCACCCAGGCGCCCCGACACAAAAGCTTTTATAAGGTTCTTGACAGGGCATAATATTTACTCAATGCTTTCTCTATGCCCAGCACTAGGCTAAACACTTTTTTTTTTAAAAATGTTTATTTATTTAATTTTGAGAGAGAGAGAGAGAGACAGAGCACGAGCAGGGGAGGGGAAGAGAGAGAGGGGACAGAGGATCTGAAGCAGGCTCTGCACTGATAGCAAAGAGCCCAATACAGGGCTGTGAACCCACGAGCTGTGAGATCATGACCCGAGCTGAAGTTGGACGCTTAACCGACTGAGCCACCCAGGTGCCCCTAGGCTCAACACTTTTAAATGAGGTAATATCTCATTTAATCTTTATAAGAGCACTAGGAAGTAATTTGACCATGGTTACATAGCCAGTGAGTGGCAGAATCTGGAGTCTAACCAAAATCTGTCTGAATCTCTGGTTCTTAACTACTCTGCAAAATAGGTTCAGCGAAACTCTTGGTGAAGAGTCATTAACTCTTTAGGCTGATCACAATTTTTTAGTTTATCTGAATCTAAATTATTAAGGCCATACTAATCAGGAAGAAAGTATGTATCCCATCTGATTATTAAGAACATTTAAAAACTAGCCTGGTATCATACAACCTGAAGGTTTATTGACTTTTAAAATTGGCTTATTTAAGTGTGCCATATATATAAACATAACAATAATGCATAACTTACATTTCCATTCTAACTTAAGTCAAATATTTCTGTTCATGCAATAATTTTTCTACTTCTAAATACATAAACATTAGGCCTATGGCCCCCATCAGAATTAATATCACTTTGGGTTACCATATTGACATATTTTCTAAATGTCTGGGGAATTTCTTAGCATCATCAAGAAACCAGATGTGATTTCCAGTACTGAAACTTCAGCTATTTGTGAGACAGCAGTGAAAATTTGAGCTGAAAAAAAAAAATCAAAACCATACTCTCTCTACCTTCCACTGTTCTACTCATAAGAGTAGCAAAAAAAAAAAAAAAAAAAAAAAAAAAAAAAGTAGCACCAACAGCAACTGTATGAGAAGTAAATACAACACTTATTCATTCGAAAGTATTTACTGGGTGCTTCCATGTGCCAGACATTATTCTATCAGCGATCAAGGCTATAGAAAAGAAGCCAGTCTAAACATCAAGGAGAATCTGTGGTAGCAGGAGACATATACAGTATGAAAAAAATGGATAATTGTGGCTATGGTCTGAGAGCTTCAACAAGGAGCCCCAAATTAATTATTGTCTTTGTCACTACTGGTGCAATGGTTTGGCAATATTAACACAATAAGGACTCAAGAACACTGAAACTGATGTAAATATTCTTTTTTTTTTAAATTTTTTTAACGTTTATTCATTTTTGAGAGACAGAGAGAGACAGAGTATGAGCGGGGAAGGGGCAGAGAGAGAGGGAGACACAGAACCTGAAGCAGGCTCCAGGCTCTGAGCTGTCAACACAGAGACTGACACGGGGCTCGAACTCACAAATTGTGAGATCATGACCCGAGCCGAAGTCAGACGCTCAACCGACTGAGCCATCCAGAAGCCCCATTAATACAGGTTCTCAGCACAGGTAGAAATAATCAAATCATATTCCTTCATTTTCATTCTTACAGCCTACCTACCATGTCTGTTGACCTTTTTTTTTTTTTTTTTTTATTCCCACCATGGCTGGTGAAATACAATTTTCTCTGTTAATACTAAGAATTCTGCTGCTCATGAATAGGCTTCTAAAACCCATTTGGTAAAACTAATTCTGTAGGAAAAGATAGGTCAATTGTATTTGTCTTATGCAGCAAAATCATTTGGCTGATAAATAAGACTAGCTTTCATTCTTTTTGAAAATTGCTTTGGTGCCACAGTATATACATATTAAAAGGTATACCACCCAAAACATCTGTGCTAGACAGGAGAGGACAGCCCTCCCTGGTAGACAGAAAAAGTCAATAGCTGTACCACTCATTCCTGACCAAGTGGAAAAGCAAGGCAAAAGGTCAATGATACCTTAAGATCAACAAATTAAATACAAATTTTCCCAATTCAAAATGATTCCTTGTCACTATATTGTATACCTGAAACTAATGTAACAATGTATGTAAATTATACTGGTATTAAAAAAATTATACCTAAATGTCATGTAGGAAACAGTTTAAAGACTGACTTACATACATGGAAAAATTTACATTGAGCCTGGCAGTTACTGTGACCACTGGGTGTCAGGCCAAGAGTCTAACTGAATACCTAAGTTTAGTATTAAGCAAAACAATGGTTTCCAGTGGTTACTGGAAAAGACTGGCCCACATAATGTTTACGACATGAAAGTCTAAGATTAAACAAAGTCTTAACTTCAAAAATGCACTTATACATTTGTTTTAGTCTCCTTAGTGTGCAATTTAGCACAGATACTTTCTTTTTTAAAATTGTTTTTAATGTTTGTCTATTTTTGTGAGAGGGTGGGGAGGGGCAGAGAGAGAGGGCAACACAGAATCTGAAGCAGGCTCCAGGCTCCGAGCTGTCAGTGCAGAGCCCGACACAGGGCTCGAACTTGTGAACTGTGAGATCATGACCTGAACCGAAGTCAGATGTTTAACCGACTGAGCCACTCAGGTGCCCCTAGCACAGATACTTTCATAGGCATGACTGAAATATTTCAGATCTTAAAAATCTAAAAGTAATCCTTATAGTTTATAAGTGTGAAATGTAAGTATCTGTTGAAAATGAATTTCTTTTCCTTCCTGTATATATATATATATATATATATATATATATATATATATATACACACACACATATATATACACATATATATGTACATGTATATATGTATATATATATAGACACACACATATGTATATATATTCATATTTTTCTGTCAGCAATATTATAAAAGTATGCTATCCTTAGGCACGTAACATATTAATATAACCAATGTACTCCAATAAGAAAAGAGATCCTGACCTTTTGATAGCATTATTTTAAATTTTTGACTCTTTTTAATATAAACAGAAATTTGTTCATCAATGATAAATAAAAGGTGGAATTTTATTATTATACATTTTTATAAGCACAATAAAAACAGATATGCATAAAAACCTGAAGATTATGTTACTAATTATCAGTCTAACTTAAATTCTTTTTTTTTATATTTTTCTTTAAACGTTTATTTATTGAGACAGAGAGAGACAGAGCATGAACGGGGGAGAGTAAGAGAGAGAGGGAGACACAGAATCTGAAACAGGCTCCAGGCTCTGAGCTGTCAGCACATAACCCGACGTGGGGCTTGAACTCACGGACTGTGAGATCATGACCTGAGCCGAAGTCGGATGCTTAACCGACTGAGACACCCAGGCGCCCCAGTCTAACTTAAATTCTTAAGTTCATAGGTCCAGGCTCTGAAGAAAATTTATGTCTAAAATCAACTATTTATGCAATTTAAAAATACATGTATAATAAACCCTAAAGTTAACACACCCACAGCCTTGTAGGCTATTCATGTTTATTGTTATAAGCCACATTATATCATACATTCCAAAGAAGGTCCTGGCTAGTGGATATTCCTTTTATGCTCTCTGCTCCTCTGGATGAGAATGATTCTTACCAGCAAGAGGAGGGCCAAGAAGAACAGGGCAACACTCCACCACTGTGACGAGTCCCACAGCGCTGGAAAACCTCTGAGGGCCAACCAGGTCCATGAGCGTTTCAAAGAGGACACTGCTAACACTCCCAAATCCGAGACCAAAAAACACAGCATACAACACCAGGCTTGTGTAGTCCTCTGCCAACGGGCACAGGAGATGACACACTCCGTTGAACATGACTGCAAAACTGAAGAAGTACTGGATTCGGGGTCGGATAAATTTGGAGTTTGCAATGATTCCTCCACAAGGTCTAGCAAACATATCAACAAAAGCCATAATAGACAGCAAGAAAGCTGCAGAATACTCATCAATTCCCTTGTCTTTGGCATATGGAGCCAAGAATATAATGGGGGCAAAAAACCCTAGAAACATAATGACATTTCCAGATAAGTATATCAGAAATCCCCTATGCTTAAAAAGGGAGAAATCTAAATACTTATTAACTCTTTCCCATCTTGATTTCTTCCTATGGCTTTTCTTCACATCTGGGTCATTCTCTCTTATGCCAATCTTATTTTTAGACTTCTTCGTAGCTTGTTTGGGTTCAACAGGTCTCATGAGGGATCCAGCCACACAAGCATTCAACAATAAGCCTCCTAAAATCAAAAAGCTTCCTTTCCAACCGAAAGTATTAAAAAGGTACTGATTGAAAGGAGCCAACGTGCTTAAGAAAACAGGACTTCCTGCCATGGCGAGGCCATTAGCCATGGGTCGTTTCTTGTAGAAGTATTTGCCAATGATTGTTAGGGCAGGTTGCAGGTTGAACGCTAAACCTAAACCTAAAAAGAAAGACAAAAAGGAAGAAAAACACAAACACATTATGTCACTCACAAAAGAAATCACTCCTTAAAAGGTACATTCACGTGGGTAAGTCAGGACCCAAAGTACAACAGCAGGTGGTAATTTTTGATGATAATTATTATCACAGAATTGCACATCAACAAAGAGGTTCTCATAACTGGACATTTGACATGTATGACAGCTTCACATTGCTTTCATGTAAAAGCACAAAATTAAACCCAAGAACTTCTGATGTTTCTATATTCATAGAATAGGTTGAAATTAGGACAGAATTATTAGTTCTTACTTAAAATCATGTAATTCCACAGATAGGTTAATTCTCTCTCCATTTATGTAACATAAATTTTTATATGCATTATATTTATATACACACATATACAATAGATTGCTACCTTGTGGGCAAGAGTGCAATTTATGTGAACACTTTTGTTATTTTTATTTTTTTTTTAAGTTTTATTTTTTTATCTTGAGAGAGACAGAGCACAAGCATGGGAGGAGCAGAGAGAAAGGGAGACAGTGAGAACCCCAAGCAGGCTCCACACTGTCAGCACAAAGCCCGATGCGGGGCTTGAACTCACAAACTGTGAGATCATGACTTGAGCCGAAGTCAGACACTTAACCTACTGAGCCACCCAGGCACCCCACCTATATGCATTATTGGGCAAAACACTTAGACTTCTTGAGTTCCAATCCCCTCAACAATAACAAATGAGGGTTTTGCCAAAGTCAAGTAAGTTCCAGATCTCTTAAGATGTTATATAATGACATTATGATGGTAATTATCTGCAAATATTTATTTAAAAGTAATGAAATTCTGGGCACTCTGTAAGGTACTGAGTATTCATTTTTTGCATGCATCATCCCAACAACTCCAAAAAGAAAGAGCTATCATTTTCCATATTCTAAAGACAAAAAGATAGAAAGAGGCTAATTTACCCATGATCAGCTAATATGTGCTAAGTCAGGATTAAAACTAGATTGTCTATCAAAAAGTATTGGCTGATAACGCCTTAAGATAAATCTCTCATAGGTGCATTTAAGGGTTGACTCCAGAAGCACCAAAGTCTTCAAGACTCAAAATAAATGGAATTGAAGTCAGAATAGCATATAATGCTGTTGAAATTTGTGGGACAGTAATATCAAAATGATCGTTTCCATATTACATCTATTTGTGGGCCCAGCCTGACTCCTATGGTCAAATGCAATATACGGTATTTCTGCACAAAACAAAAAAGGTGTTCCCTGCACTATGACAATTCTTAGATAGAAGATTCTCATTTACAATGTGAAAAGTATTTTATCACATCAAAAAGGTAGAGTGTTGTGGATAGGCTGTAAAGGGAAAGATTTTAACATCACTATTACTATAGGCTTTACAACATCTTATTTTTTTTTCATCAAATGATATGCCACTGCAGGGTTAGACTGATCTAAAATTACTATAAAAAGAGAAATACACTTACTGTTTTGCTGTGAGCATAAGGAAAAGATTCAATTTCTTTATACACTGAATCCAATTTTCCTTAAAACTTTGCGTGTAGATTTGCTTAATGCAATTTATTGTTAAGGCTAATAAAAGTAGTGTTTTCCAAATGTACATATTTAGGTCAGTTTAGGTCAACAGACATTACACATGAGGAACAACTGTAATCAAGTGACAGTATAAAATTTAAAAATATTAGCAGCAAATGTGCCTTACAGAGCCTTTAAGCAACTGGAATCTTTTGTAAGGAAAAGAAGGGACCCTAATACAGAGCCCTACCACTAACCAAAACACAAATAAAAATAATTCTATTGTTAGAGCTAAATCAGTGCATGCAGAAAATATATTTTGACATCATTTTTTAACCTATAATGAGTCATAAGTCAGATACTCTAAATAGTGGTAAGTAATGAAAAATAACTTTAAAAAAAATGAAGCTATTTATATGCCAGAAAGATTATGTCCATAATACCCCATCTTAACTGGCTGATGAGCAAATGGTGAAATGGTAAAATTAAATGAAAATGGTTTTCTTTTTGACATTGATATCATAGCACCTAATGTGTCTAATATTTTGTTTCTTCCATTTCTTGAAATAAGTTTGATTGGCCATTCCACGGTAGTATTTCATTGTACTTGATGAAAATACTTTAAGATAGCATCTGCTATAAGACATAAACTCAAGTAAAACAATGTAAATGTTCTATTGTTTATGCTTCTTACAGAGCTTTGCAAACAATGGAAGTGTTAAGAAGAAAATCAGCAGAAAACAAAACGACTTACCGGTAATGAATCCCACAGTGAGGTAGAGCTCTATTACGCTGGTACTAAAAGAGGCTGTGACCATTCCCAAGCAGCATAATAAACCTCCTATCATCACTACTGGTCGGCTACCATATTTATTCACCAGAACACTACTTATGGGACCTGAGGTAGAGAGGAAATGAATAAATATTCAATTGCTGGGTCATTTACTTACAGTTTATTTTTTAACATTTGTTAATTTTGAAAGCACGTTTTAATGATCAAACAAAAATATTAGTTCACATAGAATATAATGAAGACTTTTCAATACTTCCTAATCAGATTGACTGTTTTTCTTTAACCATATATATGACAGCACATAAAATAATAAATTCTAAGTGTTTAACATATAGTTTACGACCATAATCATTCAACTTTTGATGCAAAAGTTTTTCAACAGGACATAGTTATACTACCCAATATTTAATAAATGCAAACAAATTTATGTAACAATCTAGAGATTACAGAAATCACTTGTTATCATTTTATTTTCTAGAATAGTATATTCTATGGGCAAACACATACATATCCTCTTAATTAATTAGAGCTCAAAATTGTTTTATGATACCACAGTGTGATTTTCTTTATAAATCCTTTTTTGAAAAATTTCTTTTGATTCTAAGATACCAATTGTTTTCATATTTTATTATGTTAGAAATGAGGATGTCTCACACTAGAGGTCTCTTAACAATCCCTGTTTGACAGGTGGTGGTCATAGGTAGCAAAGTAGCTATCACAGCCTATGCATGCTTGAATTTGGTTAATTCTGTGGCTTGGTTGGACAATGGCAATTCTTCATATTTCATATATTTCAAATTGCAATCAAACCATATAAGGACTACTTGAAGAAGTAATATGAATATGAATCCTGATTATTGTCTGAAATATTCTCCTGTTGACACATTCTGATAATGTCAAGAAAGTACCAGCATCAAAACATACTGAATAGGTAGAGCAGCTGAGATGAAATTACCAGAGAAAATGGCAGATCTCTCTAGTAAGATATGCTGCCTCACTGGCAAAGAGAACAAGCTTACGTGTGAAACACAAACACTGAGAACGCTGACTCAAAAGCTAATTTAGGAGAGCCATATACTGAATGGGAAGAAGTTTTAGAAATGCCTTACTCAATTTACTTAATGTACACTTCCTAATGCATGTGTGTGTGTGTATATATATAAAATGTGCAAGAGTGATTAAAAGGATTAAAATCATCTATGTTTACATCTAGAAAACCTCTTTTGGTAGTTATAAAATAAAGGCTGTAAATATTAAGAGCTGTTTTATTTTAATCACAGCAATTTTTTAGCAGTATCTCATAAAATAATGGTACAACCTAACAATTGAGGTCATCTTAGATTCCGTGAAAGTTTATACTATTTTATGAGACCTGTCAACATGTAAATGGTTTGATTTGACATTTCCTTCTTAACTAAAAATCATATTTCATCTATAACAAGGGCCATTGCTTTGAGGAAAAAAATACTACATTAGGTCAGAATTCTCAGTCCAATATTTAGCCTAGAAAATAATTAATGATTTTTAGTTAATACTATAACTTAAAATTTTGCTAAGTGCAATAGCATTTAGCAATTGTACTGCATTTGAGAATTTTTACGTGGATAGTATTTGAAATATGTTCAGATTCATTTGTCAATAAGCCTTATTCTTTCATACAACTATAGTTATTATTTTTATTCCTTAACTATAAGTTGAAATAAAAACTTCATGGCCTAATATTACTCCACACATCTTCTGAAATGGTATTGGTAAAAACACATTATTTTACAAAAAGAACTCAAAAACAGAATATCACATTTTGCATTTAATACCAAACAAAGCAAAACTAAAAAGGGCCATATGAAAGATAGCTCTATAAAAACAACAGAGTTGGGGGAGAAATCAATGAAAATTGTACAAGATAATGTGAAAAGAATAGATTTCTACCACTAAGATGGTAAAAACTCATATGATTTAGGAAATGAGCATTTTAATTAAAAAGCACATAGCTAAATTCAGATAGCCTTTGTGAGAACTGAATTGATTAGCTTTGATTAAGTATTGAATTTTAGTGTATATTCCTTTTCTTAAAATTACTTAACCAATTCACTTCACTTCACTTTAACTCAAATCAGTTCAATGCAATATTTCTTGAGCTTCTAGTTTAAAACCAGTTGACATACACCAAACATAAAATAATAAACGCACAGCTATAAACATCAATGCATTATAGTCCAGAGGAAATTAACAACAAGTTATTTTAAGAACTGTGATGAGTGCTTTGATTAAATACCAGACTATTCTAAGGCATTTATCAATTACTTGGACTAAAAACAATTTTCTCAGTATCGTTGAAATTATATATGCCATTTTCTATGTGATGCCTGGATAACTAACACAAGGGCTAATTACATTTTACAAATGTATTTGCCTAAACGGTATAATTTTAAATTTGAACAGAGGCTATGAATCACAACTTAATTTGCAATGCATTGTAAATAATGATGTCTATAGTTTAGGATAACGACATAAAGGCTTTCATCCCCCACCCCCAACTGTGACTGATTAAGAGTAGCCAATAAAGGGGCGCCTGTGTGGCTCAGTTGGTTGGGCGGCCAACTACAGCTCAGGTCATGATCTCATGGCCTGTGAGTTTGAGCCCCCGCGTTGGGCCCTGTCCTGAGTGCTCAGAGCCTGGAGCCCTCTTCCGATTCGGTGTCTCCCGCTGTCTCTGCCCCTTCCCTGCTTGCTCTCAGCCCCCACCCCCCCCCCCCCCCGCTTCTCTCTCTCAAAAATAATAAACAATAAAAAAATTAAAAAAAAAGAGTAGCCAGTAAAGGAAATATTTAGAGGTGTTAACATTTTTTTTTTTGGAAGGGGCCTTTATAGTTTCTACTGTAGTATCAGTCAAGATGCAATGAAGAGTTCTGATTTTAACAAATGATTTTTCTGTAAATCATATAGTTAAGTGATGATCCTTAAAATAATCTATAAGGAATATACTTACATAATTCATCTATAATCTTTTCCTAGCAAAAAGAAATATATAAAAAATATATTAAAAATATATACTTTTTAAGTTGATTTATTTAGAAATAATCAAAGCTCCTTACCTCTTCATATTAAATGCTTATAAAATGTCATAAAGTATTTCTATTTGTAACAGTTGTGGATCTAATTAAAATTATGATACAGGACAAACTATACTTATTTTGTAAAGAATCTTTAAATGCTTAATATTAGCTTGAGGAGGCATCTAAAATTAGATGTAAAACACAATGCCACTCAATACCTCTTTCTCCAACCTACAAACAGCTTGGTTCATTGTATTAACAAGAAAGATAAAGTTTTAAGAAGATAAATTCTCATCACATGTAATTTTTGTTAAACATGCACTAGCCTCGCAGTTATCCTTTGTTGATGAATCATAGGCCTAATTATATTGAGCCCATTCATTCATTTATCTATTAATTCAATCAGTGTGGAAGTTTTTACTCAGCATATGTTTTTAAGTAGTTATGATGTTTAATCATTAGTATGTCAAAAAAATTCTCTACCTCCTGAGAGTTGTATCTGAGCCCATATCTAAGTAGAGCAAAGGTATTACTCATCCAAATGCTGTGTTTTATTTCTCAAGTAATTAAAAAAAGTGATGTGTAAGAATTATTTATATTGTCTTACTTCCAAAAAATCCAAGAAACTATCAGACTGTATCCAAACCAGCCTGATCTACCCACTAATTTCTTCTGACCCTGCTTTCCGAACTATCTCAGAATTTTTAGAGTCAATTATAGTAGTCACTTTCATGGTAGCTGTGATGCTGTAAAGGAGGACTTTCTCAGAGAGCAGTATGAAGATCACAATGTTGTCACCCATATTTCACCTTCTTTGTTTTCTGAAAGCTACTTCTGTCAGCTACTTCTGTCTTTTAATGACTATGGCTCCATAACACTTAGCAAAAGAATACTCTGGCAAGGAAGTTTTTGTGGGTTCTTACAAATTACAGACAGTGTTTGCCTATTCTTAGAACTGTTGCACTTATAGTTCGTCACCCCTCCCCCCCTACACACACACACATACCGCAACACTTATTTACTCATTATTTTATCTGAGTCTTGTTCATATATTCTATTTGAAGCTCTGTGACATTAGTCACCACATATACTATTATTATTCATCAACATTTATTGAATTATTACTCTTTGCAGGCAGTGTGTTAAGAATTGTACATGAATTATTGCATGTGATATTCATGGCAATTGATAATTACAGTAATGTAAGAGTTGATCAAACTGATATATGCAAAATGTTTACATAACTTGTCTAAGGACACATCAATATAAGTGGTAGAATGTGGATATGAGCCTCAGGTCATCTGATTATAAAACTTACACCTTTTACTACTGTGCAGAAAAGAATTAACATATCATGTATGAGACTGCCATCCTTAGAAAGGCCTGCCTGCAAGGCTGGCACCTGGGAACTTGGATTTCAGACGTGTTCCCACCATTCCCTAACTGGTGAGGTGGCTCACTGTGCTTGAACTGTTTCATGATGTGGTTTAAGCCAAACATCTGTTTTCCTACCCCGAGTGTGGATCTTTAGGTCATGCGCGACAGAGAATGCCCATGTGACCAGCAACCCAATAGAAACCATAAGCTTCGAGTCTCCAGTGATCTTCCTGGTAGACAACCCTTCACCTGTGTCACAACTAGTTGCTGGATTCAGCTTATCCTCTGTGATTCCATTGGGAGAGGACTCTTGGAAGTTTGCACCTAGTTTCTCCTGGACTTTGACCCATGGGCTTTTGCCATTCCTGACTTTGTTTGGCATCCTTTCGTTATAACAAACCATAGCCATGAAAAAGACATTGTTGGGTCCTGTGAACTTTTCTAGTGAATCATCAAACCTGAAAGTTGTCTTGGGGATTCTGAATACAACTACTATAGTATATCTCTTCTAATTTTGAGTTTTGCAAGTAGTTATATTTAAACAACTGATTTTTTTTTTCGGTAAATATTTTTAAAATGTATGACCTATGTATACAGGAGCTGGTCTATTCTTTTGTGCATTGTTATTCTGTTCTTTAAACATGAACTCATAGTGTTTGTTTTATTTCTTTGGTATATGGCATGAGTACATGATAAATGCTGTGAGAAAATGTAGAGAATATGTTATGTAATGAACATTTCATAAAATATATTTGATCAATCTAAAACCATGAATTGGAATTGACTATCAATTTGAGCCATATAAAAATTTTATGCATAGCATAAACACTAACAGAAGAGATGATAAACTGCTATAATTTATTTTTCATTTGCTTTATTTCAAATTTGTATATGTGGTATCCTGTCAAATCAAATGATAAAAAGCACTAGTGCAGGGCTGGGAGAAAGTTGTTTGCAATTACAGAAATTTATCTGTGTTTACTACTGTAGTATTTTTCTTACTGACAGGGACTTTCTAAATTTGAAAGATTTTTCAAAGAGATTTTTTGAATTAGAAAACTGTTGCTATTTTAATTGGGACAGAGGGTGGGAGCCTCCTCATTAACTACTTGTTTGCCTGACGTTTATCCCTGCACTGAAGTTGGAATTGAAAATTCCCCTGCTTTCTTTCTCCAAGTGATCTCATTTCACTTAAGGTCAGTGAAAAACATGAGGGGAGAGTCCCTCATAGTTAGGAAGCAGCTATCGCATTTACCTTTACAAAGGATGGAGATATAAATGTTATGCCGGTAAATCATCGTCAGTTAGCATGTTGCTCAATGATAATCGCGCTGGTTTGATTTACTAGAGCTCATTCAGGCTCTTACAAAAGATGAATTTTTATGTCGGCTGAAGGCACTCATAGTATATTCATTCAGCATTCAACTAGTATTTTAGATTTTTAAGTATATGAGGGTTTTGAACGAATGGTTTGAGTAGCTGTAGAAATCAAGAAAGGGGTGATTAATATGCTAGGTGTATTTTGATGCATAACAGGGACAGAGGGTACTGGAGGGTGACATGGTCTACGAACTCATCTTTGCATTTTCTGTTCCCTCTGTTTGAAATGTTCTCCCCTTTATATATAAATGGCTTCTTTTTTCTCACATTCAGGTCTCCGTGCATATGTTACCTCCTCAGACAGACATCTCACCATTTCAACGGATGAACGTACCAACCTGGCATCATTACAGCTGTTTAAAGGAACGGTCACTCTGCATGGGCGAGGGGTGCGAGACTGAACAAACTGACCTCAAAACCTTTCACTACAAATCAAAGTGTTTGAAAACGAACATTCCCTGTGAGCACTGGCAGAAATGCCGAACACTTCCTTGGTGTTTACAGGTTACATGCTTCCCAACCAGGAAAACCATTTTCACTTGTTTAAGGCTGGCACAATGGCTCCGTAAAAAAACAAAAACAAAAACAAAAACCTTTCTTGAGGACTTGGCATGTTTCTAAACTCTTCACATATAAAATCACAATGAATCCTTAAAATCTCTCTAAAAGTTGGCATGATTTCTTCATTCCCATTTTATATATAAGGAAACTGAGTTGCAGAGTGATAACTTTGAAGGATTGCTCAAGCCCTCTGCTACACCTACCTGTTCTAGAGCATGCCTCGCACAAGTATCATTATTCCTGGGAGCAGAGATCACATTTCTTTTACATGTATGATGCTCATTTATTCAAAATAAAAAATTACATTTAATATTACATTATGCAAATGTATACTTTATAATCCCTGATCTTTGGAATGATTTTTGAGAAGACAGAAAAAATAAGACTATATTGCAGAAACTCTGGTTGTCTACGCCCTTCATTCTTCCTAAAAGAATCCTGATTTTGTTTTATAATTACTCTCTCCTAAAGAATCCTGATTTTGTTTTATAATTAATCTCTTCTGTGACACCCCAGACCTTAACGCTTGGGGAATGAATCGTAAGTACTGTAAGCCAATCATGATAGGACCATTCCCATCACCAAATACTGGCTTAAACATGAGCATCTGGGGGCAATTTATATAGGGTAAAATTTTCTGAGGGCTTCTGGGAAAGGATGTCCTTAGTCTTATAAAGCAATAAAATGCCTCTGTATATTTTCATGAGAATGTGATGCCTTGAGGTTCCATAGTCATCTTTTGACTGTAAAGTGTTCTTGAAGATGAGACTGACATTTAAGCCATTGATTAGACCAAAGAGCCAATAAATTAACCAAACCAGACTTCTTGTGATATAACATCATAAAGCTTCAGTGCTGGTTAGTTTACCAATGGACATTGGATTTTTCCCTGCTTGCAGTCTAAAACATTCTGATATAATAGAAAAAATTCAATTCCTATTAAATATATTTCATAAAAAATAAAATCTATTAATACTATCTCATAAAATACTATCTAAAGTATTAATAAGATCTATAAAATATATTTATAATAGTCTTTATAGTATCTATAATACTATCTCATAAAGTACTATTATTAATACTATTAACACTATCTCAAAAATCTATTAATACTATCTCACACTAAAAAATAGTTGACATCTACTAAATACCTTCTTTTCCCCTAAAGCTTAAAAGTTTACTTAGTTTCAAAATAGAACTACCATACAACCCAGGAATTGCACTACTAGGTATTTATCCAAAGGATACAGGAGTGCTGATTCAAGATTTGAAGGGACACATGCATCCCAATGTTTATAGCAGCACCACTGACAATAGCCAAAGTATGGAAAGAGCCCAAATGTCCATCAACTGATGAATGGATAAAGAAGATGTGGTGTATGTGTGTGTGTGTGTGTCTATGTATATATATATAGACACACACACACACACACATACACGATGGGATATTACTCAGGGATCAAAAAGAATGAAATCTTGCCATTTGCAACAATGTGGATGGAACTAGAGTGTATTATGCTAAGTGAAATAAGTCAGAGAAAGACAAATATATGATTTCATTCATATGGGGAATTCAAGAAATGAAACAGATGAACATAGGGGAAAGGAAGCAAAAGTAAGATAAAAACAGACAGGGAAACAAACCGTAAGAGACTGTTGCATACAGAGAATAAACTGAGGGTTGCTGGAGGGGTGTTGGGTGTGGGGATGGGCTACATGGGTGGTGGGCATTGAGGAGGGCACTTGGGATGAGCACTGGGTGTTATTTGTAAGTGATGAATCATTAAATTCCATTACTGAAATCATTATTACACTATATGTTAAGTAACTTGGATTTAAATTAAAACAAATAATAAAATATATATATATATTATTTAAAAAAATTATTTAGTTTCACAGAATTATTTCAGTGAAATCTAATTATAGAACATTTATTTATACATTTTTAATAATTTTTAATATTTTAAAACATTTATTAATTTTTGAGAGACAGAGAGAAACAGAGCATGAGCACAGTAGGGGCAGAGAGAGAGGGAGACACAGAATCCGAAGCAGGCCCCAAGCTCTGAGCTGTCAGCACAGAGGCTTGATGTGGGGCTTGAACCCATGAACCATGAGATTATGACCTGAACCAAAGTCAGATGCTTAAATGATTGAGCGACCCAGGCACCCGGATATGGATATATTTATATATATAATACTATATAGATATACATATATGTTTAAGTTTACTTTACAGCAGGAAAGGGGCAGAGAGAGAGGGAGACAGAGTTCCAAGCTGACAGTGGGGAGCCCAATGTGGGGTTTGAACTCAAACTGTGAGATCGTCACTTCAGCCAAAGTCAAGAGTCGGATACCTAACTGACTGAGCCACCCAGGCACCCCCTCTAACTATACAACATTTAAAGTGATTCTAACATTTTTCCAATTTGTTATACTCAATTAAATGTCGTAATAGTTTAACCTCAATGGAAGTTTTGAAATGTGGATATGTAATTGATAATGTATCTTAAAATATATGTATTTCTCTTAACCAGTCAGGAAAGTTCAATCTGTAAATTGAAGGTTCATACCTGTCTTAGGCAACTAATAAACAATATGACCATTTCTAAACGGTGCTAAAATATGTTTCTGTTCATGGATATTTTTCCCTCATAATTCTTACTGTACATAGAATATTGCATGAAGTCCTATGAAATTTTATATTATTTCCTTCCATGTGTTCTTCAAAATTAGCTTTAAATAACTTGGTTCTAATGCATTCCATGAACGCATCCATCTAATGTATTCTAATCTTTTAGCTGCTAAACTACTTTGTTCTTCTCTCAAGTTAGTATTAATATTCTACTTTGTGATATTTATTTCCATATTTGTATTAGTCACTAGAATCTCAGCTCTTGGGAGGGTAAGGGCATAATGTGACTCATTTATAATTTACTTAGACTTAAGACAATTTATTTCATATAGGAGATAGGAATTATTTTTTAATTTAATTAGATGGAATTATTTTCTAAGTTGATTTTAGAACTGTCATATGATGCCACCCTCACTTCGACATGATATCAGTATTTATCACAGCAGACAGGTTTTAAAGAGGGTATTTAATCTACTGGGTTCCTTTTTCTTTTCATCTAAAGATGATATGTAAAACAAAACAAAACAAGAAACACATATGCCAGGTTAAAGGTCAATTTAGAGATGAGTACATGAGCTCCACTGATTTTAACTCTTCTCTTTAAAGTGCCTTTGTTTGTGAGTGAAGACTGGTTTTACGCATACAAAATTCCTAACTAAAGGTATGAGGTCCACATACCCCAATATCTCTGTCACTACTTATTACCATATTTGACTCCATACACTACATATAGTGTATATATAGTGTATATATAGTGTATATATAGTGTATATATATATTTGTGTGTAGGTGTTTTTTGAACCTAAGACACACAGTACCAAGAAAATGTGCTCCTACTGTCCTTTGTGAACTTTTTACATAAGTGCTGGTATAAAGTACTACAGAGTGATAATAATTAGTATTCTCCACCTATTCTAGGGAATAGTCATCACCAGAGAAACAATAACTTATATTTAAGTGAGTCCTCCTGTGTCTAATACTCTTGGTTATAAACTCTGCATCTCTGCATCCATTTTCTCCTGCTTTCTCTTTTGAGAAAACATGGATTCCCTGCAGGATTCTGCTTTTCACTGTGCAGCCACATGCTAAGAGAATTATGGAGGTAGGAGTAAATCCTGATTTACATAGAGAGCCAGTTGTGACAACATCATTCCCTTCTCCATTGAATGATTTAGGTCTGGGCTTAGGACACAATTCTGGCCGCCAAGACATGAGAGGAAATCTAGCAATTTCTGGGAAAAGTTCTTCATTTTTTTTTAAGTTCATTTATTTATTTCAAGAGAGACAGAGACAGCAAAAATGGGGGAGGTGCAGAGAGAGAGGAAGAGAGAGGGAACCCCAAGCAACACTGAGCCTGAGGCGGAGCTTGAACTCATGAAGCTAGGAGATCATGACCTGAGCCAAAACCAAGAGTTGGATGCTCAACTGACTGAGTCATCCAGGCACCCCAAAAGTCTTTTTCTTAAAAAGAGATACAAAGAGGGGGCACCTGGGTGGCTCAGGCAGTTGAGCATCTGAGTCTTCGGCTTAACTTATGATCCCAGTGTTGTGGGATCAAGCCCCATGTGGGGCTCTATGCTGAGTGTTGAGCCTGCGTAAGATTCTTTCTCTTTCTCTGCCCCTCTCCTGCTCCCACTCTCTCTTTCTAAAAGAAAAAGAAAAAAAGACAGAGAGAGATACGAAAAATAAATCACTAAATGTTGTCTCCTATATGTATGTTACTTTGAAACACAGCAGCTGTCTTACAAACATGAAGAGAGCTGGCCTGAGGAAAAGGTGAAACACAGAAGCTAGAGAACTTCACAGAGCATCACAATGAAGTGGACTTGGAACCTAATGATGCCATTTTATGGTCACTCTATACTTTAAATCCTCGTTAAATGAAGGAATGTATTTATTTAGTGTTTAAACTGAAAGCACCCTAGCAGATAAACGTGCAGAAAAAGACTACTTTTCCTTAAATATTGTGGTCTAATGAAAGATAGATTTGGAAATACCAAGAGTAATTACAACAAAAGAAGTTTGGTTCAATCACATGCCTAACTGAAAAACTGTAATTTTACTTTGAAGAACTGGGTATTTCATTTAATAGCTTGCTTTATAGATTTCCTGAAGTAAGTGGCAGTCATAAATTTATGGCAATACATACATTCATAAATTAAATAAAAACTTTAGGTTGACAAAGGTTTTTTGGTGTTTGGAATTTCACGGGGGTTTAGATAAAATATATGACATTGTCTAGATACGTCTTTGCGGTTGGTTTGTATTTTAACCTCTTTATAACCACCATCTTTTACACATACACACACACGTATGAACTCAAAATAAAATTTTAAAAAATGTTAATAATGGCCTCAGAAATCTCATTATTTATTATTAATTATGGGACATATATGTTCTAATTTATGTAACATTACTATCAATCCAGGGAACAATATTATTTTTTTTAAAAGTCACAGTAAGACATTTTATATCCTTTGGCATCTTCTAGAACCTCTATGAGTGGGATCCAGCTATAACAGTGTTCACAGAGTAAGTCTAAAATGAATGAATGAGGGGTGCCTGGATGGCTCAGTCGGTTAAGCGTCTGACTCCAGCTCAGGTCATGATCTCATGGCTTGTGAGTTCAAGCCCCCAAGTCGGGCTCTGTGCTGACATCTCAGAGCCTGGAGCCCGCTTCAGATTCTGTCTCCCTCTCTGTCTCTGCCCCTCCCCTGCTCATGCTCTGTCTCTCTCTCCTTCAAAATAAATATTTAAAAAAATGAATGAATGAATTAATCCAACTGTTTAGTAAATATATGATGTATGATATTCTTGTCTTTCTGAATGAGGAATCAACAAGTTCCAGAAAGCACTACAGGTTACCTGTGGAAATAGCACCTGCAATGCAGGCCTACAGATAGAGGAGTAAACTGACATATGGGCACTGAACAGTGGTTTCCAGAAGCAACCTTGGAAGGTATTTGCAGAATATTTTTCCTTAATATACTTCCCCATCTTTTGGTTTTGGCTTGAACTCACATTTCCAGACATTTACACTTACTCCTTCACTTTTTATATTATTTCCAACATTCTTTCTAGGATATTTTAAACCACTTTTTTAAAGAAAAATATTTGGTACCGAAATTAGAAAAATTACACAAATACAAAATAAGCCTGAGATGACCAAAATGGAAGACAAGTGTGGATTTTTGGAGAAGAAATGGCAACTCAAGAGAAGAATAATGGTATATCTCATGGAATTAAAACTAGAGTCATGAAGAGAAACCGAGAGAAGGGAGGTATGAGGTTCAAATCTCTGAAAATTAAGATTTTTATGGAGAAAAAATATGGAAGAATAAGGAGTATCTCTAAGCACTGACAGCTGCTGATGAAGTAATTAAATTATAGTGTTAAGATAAAAAGAACAAAGAAGATGTTAGAGAAAAGTAGAGTCAGGGAAATATAGACCCACTTGTCAGAAACAAACAAAAATATGTCTTCCATAGATTAATAAATAATAAATCTGAAGGTTTCTAGGAACAAATTAGCATACATTATTGAAAGATGTTTTTTTAGAAAAACTAGAATAGAAAGCTATGATCAATTACTAGTCAAGTAATAGAGAACTTGTGACTACCAAAAAACAAATAAAAACTAAACTACTCCACCACAAAATTCACCTACATTATCAGAGCTTGTTTTTAATTGAATATATTTAAGGTGTACAACATGATGATCTGATATATGCCTACATTATGAATAACCACAGTCAAGCTAATTAACATATCCATCACCTCTCATAGTTACCATGTGTGTGTGTGTGGGGGGGTAAGAACATAAGAGATCTACTTTCTTAGAAAATTTCAGGTATACATTACATGGTTGTTAACTATAGTCACCATGTGGTACATTAGGTCTCCCGAATTACTCATTTTATAAATTTTTTTTTTTCAACGTTTATTTTTATTTTTGGGACAGAGAGAGACAGAGCATGAATGGGGGAGGGGCAGAGAGAGAGGGAGACACAGAATCGGAAACAGGCTCCAGGCTCTGAGCCATCAGCCCAGAGCCCGACGCGGGGCTCGAACTCACGGACCGCGAGATCGTGACCTGGCTGAAGTCGGACGCTTAACCGACTGCGCCACCCAGGCGCCCCTGGAATTACTCATTTTATAATGGAAAGTTTGTGCATTTCACCAACATCTCATTTCCTCCACTTTCCTCACCTCCTGGCAACACCACCTTCTTCTTCTACTCTCTGGTTCTAGGAGTTCAACTTTTTTAGATTCCACATATGTGAGATCATGCAGTATTTGTCTTTCTCTGACTTAATCATTAGTATAATGTTCTCAAGCTTCATCCATAATGTCATAAATGACAGGATTTGCTTTCTTTTAGGGTTGGACAATATCCCACTGCATATATACATATACGGCACAGTCTTTAACTATTCAGCTATTGAAGGACAGTTGGGTTGTTTCCATATCCTGGCTACTGTGAAGAATGCTGCAATGAATATGGGAGTGCAGACATCTCCTGAAGACAGTAATTTTATTTCCTTTGGATATACTCAGAAGTGGGATTGACAGATCATATGGTAGTTCTACTTTTAATTTTTTAAAGAACTTTATATTGATTTCTATAATGGCCAGCATTTGTTTTCTCTTGTCTTTTATATAATAAACATTCTAACAGGTGTGAGGTGATACCTCATTGTGTTTTTGATTAGCATTTCCCTGATGATTAATGATGTCTGGCACCTTTTCATATATCTGTTGGCTCTCTGATGTCTTCTTTGGTAAAACATCTATTCAGGTCCTTTGCTTATCAGAACTTCTTAACTGAGGTAAAATCTATCCTTCATATGGGACATTTGGCAGTGTTAGAGAATATGTCTGTTTTCGTGGGAATTTGGAGCACTATTAGTATTTGGTGGATGGGATCAGAGATGCTAAACCTCCCGAAAGGTGTAAAACCCATTACACAGATTTGGCCAATTTCAAATTCCACTAAGCTCCCAATGGAATACTCTGGGCTAGAAAAATAGAGGCAGATTACCTGAAGAGGAGAGTGTTTTCACACATGAACACCTGATAAAATGAGGAATGGTTGAAAAAAATGTATATACTTAGCTCTGATAAATATGATATAGGAAAAAAAATAACAGCTTCCTTTCATTATTTGAAGAACATTGAGAGGGTTAATAGATACAACAGAAGTTATAGAAGATCTTTGTATAGAAAAGATATTCTTAATTCTTTGAGAGATAGTTACTTGCCCTTGAACTGTTCAAGCAGAAGCTATGTGACCACGTAATAAGAATATTGTAAAGAGACTTAAGGAATGAAAGTTGGTCAGACATTTATGTTCTTTTAATCCTAGGATTTTCAAAGAAAATATTTCATATATCTTACATATAAAAGCTGCAGTTTAAAGTATGCTAAATTATGAACTCCTTGCATGACTGATTCCAATCTCGTTTTGAAATGATTTTTAAGTCTAACTACTATGGTGAACCTTACATTTCTTAAAAAACAATGTAAATTACTTATCAAAAGTAGTTTCCTACAATAAACATGCAATCTGTAGATTCATTATTAAGTAAAGTACTATCTCAGCTTTTCTACCTTCTGTTGATTTTGCTATTTTAGTATAAACAGTCATTACTCATGACATATTTATTATAATTTTATTTACATTATTAAAAATAACATGAGTATGAAAGAATGCTGGAAAAGCAGAGAACTTTAAAAGGATGCAAGTGAATTTCAGCATTCTGGAACATACACAGTTCATTCCTGTTTAAGTTAATAAGGAGAATTGACTCAATAAAAATTAGATGTTGGGCACACTGTTGGAAAGGTAGTAAGGTGGATGCTTTTCCAAAAATTTTGTAATGGATAATTGGTTTCTCATTTCAAACTGAGAAAATAAGATTAAGTGTCACTGCTGTTTAGTAAGCTGGGGGAAAAAAGGGTCGTGGTTCTATAACCTTAAGCATATCTCTAAAAATCTCCAATTATCAATCAGCCATCTGTGCTTGAGCAGTCATGGAGATAGTACTTTCAAAGAGAGGCAGATTTTCACATCCAAAAAGGTACTCGGAAAAAGTGAGTGTTTTTGTTTCTTGTCAGCAAAGACTGTGCTTCACTTGATTATATGATTGTTGAGAACCATTAGGCTAAGTGACTTTTAGGTTTTCTTTATAGAAAAGTTTGAGAATCCTATGCCTCAGTAACTTGTTCTGGAATTCATTTATTCAGTCAATAAACATATAGACAGTTTTGTTTATATGCCAGGAATTTTAAGTGTTTCCTTAGTTGCTGGGAATAAAGAGACCTTATCTACCCCAAACTTGGGGGCAGGAGAATCTTATTCTAAAGGATCTCAGCGTTCAGTAAAGGAGGGTGGTTCAGACATATAAGGAAATAGAGTAAATTGCAATCCTGTATTGTTATTATGGAGATCTCAAAACAGTTATGAGAGAGGACCACTTAAAGGTGTCTCCAGGAGTCAAGAAAACTGAACAGTGGGTAAAAGGGAGAACATTCTAGATGGTGGAAAGAGTGGTATGACTCAGTAAGTTGGAACCTCTCTAGAAGAGTGGTTTTCAAATTGAGGTGTTCTTACCCTTGTAGGTAATGCAAACTTTCCAAAGGATAAAGCGTTTGTAGTTTAAGGTATTCAATTATTTCAATCCACAATTTCCATATGCTCTAAATTCAAATATCACGTAGATTCTTCTATCCTACCTCTGCTTTCATAAGGGTCCACCGCTTAGAGGTGTTAAAACCCCCAAAAGCACTAGCAAGACATTTGGAAAGTTTCCCTAGATGCTTTTAAAGGATTAATAAAGGTTTTTTAAAAACCCACTGTAAAGCCTCCTTTCTTTATCTTGTGCATATTAATGTTGGGGGGAATGCAGGCTTGTCCATGGGGTATCTGAGGTCTTATTTTTAAGTGTTCAGAAACCACATACATTGTAGTGTGGATAGCAGAAGTGATGGTAATTTATGTTCAGCAGCTTCAGGTCTTCCAACTACAAAGAATGCATTGCTCTTGACGGAGAGTCTGATGAGAACAATGTAAACAGAGCATTAATAAAAATGAATGCTTGTTAAAGATTCAAAATTTAAATTAATAATTTCCAGCTATTCTCTCTTTTCACTCTTAGGACACGTCATTGGAAATAAAAGCACCTTTGATCAGCTGGAGCAGTTCAAATCGTTGGAGTGTATTCCTTTAATTGTACCTGAAATGTTTTCTGGAACACCACATTTTTACTTTAAATTCATGGATAAATACTAAGATAGCCATGGGACTAATTGTATTTCAGCAGCATATACTTTTCTGTTTGTTAAACTCGTATGAAAATTTCATAATAATGAATCTAAAAATAAAGTAAGATATTTTTGGATATGTACACCTGATTCTTTCTTTAAAACTTTTTTTTTTAACGTTTATTTATTTTTTTTGGGACAGAGAGAGACAGAGCATGAATGGGGGAGGGGCAGAGAGAGAGGGAGACACAGAATTGGAAGCAGGCTCCAGCCTCTGAGCCATCAGCCCAGAGCCGGACGCGGGGCTCGAACTCACGGACTGCGAGATCGTGACCTGAGCTGAAGTCGGTCGCTTAACCGACTGAGCCACCCAGGCGCCCCTACACCTGATTCTTAAAATACTTCCAGATACATATTTACTAAAATAATATTGTGCCTTTTGTCATATTCTGACTTCATAAATATAGGAATCAGAGGCATGTTATACTAAGTATCAGGAACAGCTTACAAATTTGTTCTTGTTTTTAAGCTTTTTGCAAAAACACCTAAATATGTTACAAAATTAATTTAGGTTAACTTTTTATAAGATGCACCCTGTAATTAATTTTCAGTACTTTTACAATAATCTTCAAATGCATATTAAAATATTTATTTGAACTTGAAAATCAATTCAGACATTCTCTGACTGAAATTAAATTGTTTTAGCTGATTAGTTTGAGTAGGACTGGCTTTGCTAATTAAATGAGAAGGAATCATGTTCCCACACACTGAACAAGCTAAGTCTGTGCCTCCAATGTTTTTACAAATATATACATAAAACACATGACAGACAAAGCTCTTAGTCACAAACACCTTATTTAAAAAGGTGTATATTTTAATTTCTCTACCCCTTATGACTTTATTAGATTAAAAAATCTGCCTCTGAATTATGAAAAAGCAATATAAAATTTTATTGTTTAGTTAGTTTTGGTAAACATTTTAAATAAACTTCTCAAAAGTTGAGAGATTTATTGACTGAAAAATAATTCTTTGGTGAGATAGATTTTCAATGCTCTGCTTTTCATAATTTGCGGGAAGACTTCAATTGTTAGCTAATCGATCATTACAATTTTTTATTAGAAATCATTATATGATTTTTGGCAAATTCAGAGAGCTGACTGATATTGCTAAAATCAAATACATTCCATTGTGATCTACTTTATTATGTAAATAGTTTACTCAGTGTTTACATCTATAGAAACAAAACAGGAATATAATTGAGACAAAATCTGTATCTGCTCAACTAGCACTAAAGAATATCCATCTGTAAAAGCAAAGGTGGCCTGTTAATCTCATTAAAAGACACCTTTCCATTAAATGTTTACTTTTTGAATTATCCTATTTTGATCAAATCTGCTATAATAATATTATAATGAAACTCGATCAGAATAATTCTGTGAATCCCTTAGAATCCCAAAAAATTACAAATTAATTTAGATATATAAGCCATGTTTTTCCAAAGAAAGAAAAAAGAAATTAAAAATACCTAAAAACATGAAAGTAATTTGCAGGAGTATAATGGAAATGTAAGTTCAAATATGGATTGGATGCAAAATTTGCCACTTTGTAGTTGAATGCTCATTCATTCATTTATTTTTAGATGAATGATAATGGTCAACAGATCATTTTGGTATTTGGATTCTATTATTGCTTCAGAAAGAAGTCACTATTTCTATCCTTTGCTTGTATAGAAATTTTTATCAGAGAGAAAATTAAAAAAAACCTCTCTAAACCTGTTTGACTTCTGGGAATGGTTGTTTGGTAGTGACTGTTGCTGATGGACATTTTGCAAGGTTACTTACTGGTTAATTTTAAACATGCCTAGAAATAATGCATAAGCAAAGATTTTCAAAGTTTTATAAAACCTTACACATAAAGTTTTATAAAACCTTACACGTAATCCACAGTCAATGTCATAACTAAATACATTCTATAATAAAGGAAATGTAATTATGAGATATTATATTTGAATATTCAAGGTAGAATGAAACAACTCATTACAAAAACTTTCCACGAGGAGTTGCAAGTGACAGTATAAAGACAATGGCTCCTGACCCACCCATGGCATTCTGGCTTAAGAGACACAATCTGTGGAATTTTCTCCAATAATTGGTTAAGGCCAGAGCAACTCTGACTCTAGAGTGAAAGATAATTCAAAAAAAAAAAAAAAGAAAGAAAAGAAAAGAAAAAAAAGCGGTAGATTGTTGGTAAAGCCCCTCTTTATTTTTTTGCTTGAGTCAGTTTATGTTAGACAACAATTCAGCCGAGCTTAAATGTGTACCATCCCTCCACCGTATATGGCGGTAGTTTGGTGAGAGCCCTGAGTAGTAAAGAAAGAAGCCTCTTAAGAGGACAGAGTGAACAATCCTGGTAAGATCAAACACAACACCGCCTAAGGCCCTTCCTACTCATTCCTCTCATAGAATGTCTACCTTCAGTACTCCTCTTTGAGGAGATGTTAGAACTATGCCCAGACACTATGCAAATGTTCTGAATTTGCATGTAGAGACTTGATACCAAGGGAATAAACAGGGAAACATATGAAAATATATAGCCCTGCCAAAGTTTTCTCGGACATTCTGGCATTGTTATTTTCAGGGAATTGTGCCTCGGCATCGGGGAATCAGGTATTTTCTTCTGTTTCTTGCTAAGAATGTGTGTTGTTCACTTGAAATAGTTTACCTGAAATGCCAAATGCCAAATATTCATTGATACATACAAGTATTTGTGGTATGTTTTTTAGAGACCAATCTATGCTTCAAATAAAACTGTGTACTAAGATCTGTTATCACTATGATTAGCAAAAAATAAAAATAAAATAATTTATGATAGCTAAGTGAAGGTAAAAAATACAAAAGGGTTGAGTAGACAGACTCCAATACAACAGAGTTTAAGGTCAATTGCGATTTCCTTCATCTCTGTTTTTTTAAATGTTTATTTATTTATTTTGAGAGACAATGAGAGAGAGAGAATCCCAAGCAGATACTGGGCTATATCATCTTGGAGCCTGATTTGGGGCTGATCTCACTAACTGTAAGATCATGACCTAAACCGAAATCAAGAGTCAGACGCTTAACCAATTGAGCCACCCAGCCGTACTATATTTCCTGCATCTTTATAACATAGGCTACAAGTGAGAGAATCACAAATGCATTAAGATTTTGTATGTTCCATTACAAATAATAAAGAAAGCATTTGTATATCCCCCAAGTTGAACTTAGTAGTAAATGGATCAACACAAATATTCCTAATGCAGGAAAGGAAAAAAAAAAAAAAACAAAACTAAATCTTATCTACTGATGATTTAACAATGAATAGTTCCATGGCCTTGAGATTTCCTGTGATTAAGCTGCACTGAATGAAGGCTGTAGAGAACAAGACAATTTCAAATATTCTACTTGCAAAAACACATGTACCTTCTGCACTAATCCCTGAAATTAAAGATTAAGATACATGTGAATTTTTTTTGCAAATGGAATTAAATATTGAAAGTCTTGAGAACTAGTTGGTTAAAAAAATACTTGATTTAATATTTAACAGGAGTATCTATGTGCACTGTTGCCAAATATTTAACTAATGATAATGAAGCCGTTAGCCAATCTGCTTCTTTCTTCATATCTTTTTGCTATATCCAAATGTACTTTTACTGTCAAATGAAGGCAGCTTAAGCTACAAACCCTACACTTTCATGGGTCCCTTGCAAGGCCCTGGAAGGGGCTAGAGATGTATTCACAAGGTCATACATTTAGTAAACTCTGAAAAGTAAGATATTTTTACGTTTTTTTCTTGAAAAGTTTCCTCCAAATGGTACAAAATTACAAGGACAAAAAAATCTAGATCTACTCCTAGAAATGCCAATATTTTTTGGCTGCAATATAAATAAAATTTCAAATTTAGACTTAGTTTCACAAAGCCTAGATTGTTTTGATCATGTAACAGGAGAATTGTCTGTGCACTTCTTAGCTACTACAATCTATGATTGTTAAACTAATGTGATCCAGAGTTGGAAAAATTCCAGGGTGCTAAAAAACCCGTAACATTTAGTTTCTTTATGACAACTGAGGACACAGGCCATCTATTTCTGAACCACAAATAAATCTCATTAGAAAAACACAATGACAAGGTTTCATGTCATGCTAATATTAGTAATCAGTACAACTGAAGAAACAAAGAGTTATAAGAACTGACCTAAAATAATTCTGCTGAACAGACACAGCTTTCAATATTTGCATAATTTACCCTAAATATACCACTGCATTGTTCTATCACTCAGAGGCAGAACATGAAAGCATTCTGAATTAAAATGTTTTCCTCTGGGGTGCCCAGGTGGCTCAGTTGGTTGAGTGTCAACTCTTGATTTCAGCTCAGGTAATAACCTCATGGTTTGGTTCATGGGATCGAGCCCTGCATCGGGCTCCACGCTGAGAGAAAGGCACCTGTTTGGGATTCTCTCCCCCCTCTCTCTGCCCCTCCCCTGCTCACATGCACTCTCTCTCTCTCTCTCTAAATAAATTAAAACAAAAAATGTTTTCCTCAGAATTTATCCTAAATTTATCCAATAAAATATTTCCTGTTGTGTCTTAAAACTATAGGTCTCTAGAGAGATGTCTATTTCCATTTATTAAAAATATCTGTATCCCTTGGGGCACCTGGGTGGCTCAGCTGGATAAGCGTCCGACTTCAGCTCAGGTCACAATCTCACAGTTCATGGGTTTGAGCCCCTGTCAGGCTCTATGCTGACAGCTCAGAGCCTGGAGCCTGCTTCAGATTCTCTCTCTCTCTCTCTCTCTCTCTCTCTCTCTCTCTCTCTCCCTGCCCTTCTCCCACTTGTACTCTGTCACTGTGTCTCAAAAATATATAAACATTAAAAAAATTTTAAAAAAAGCTGTATCCCTTTTTTGGAGTCTGGATTTTTTTTCTTAGTCTAATAATTTGTAGAAAACCAATGGAATTTGTGGAATTTATAATTTCATAATTCCCTAATTGTGTCAAGAGGTATTAAGAAAAACATAAATATGAAGTGAATTCTACAAAGTGAATAAAAAATAGGATACTATTTTAATGACTCTTTAATGTTTCTATGAATACAATCACATATGAAAAATGGATCTTTACAGATGGACAGGGCAGGTAGATAATAGAGAGACTGACAGATTTTAATTTAGGTACTCTACCAGATATTTTTTTAATATTTTGTAAGTACTATGATACTTATGTTTGCTTATGATTCTGAAAGATAAAAGTTCCAAATTATAAGCCTTGTACTACATTCATAGCTAGCAATTATCACACAATGAATTAAAATATGCCTAGTTTCAGAATACACAGAAATAATTCCTTAAGTAGTAAAATAATCCATCCAGAACAGTCATGATAAAAATTTATGATTGGCCCAAGAATATCTTTTATATCAAATTATACAATAAAGCTGACAGCCTTAAAAATGGCAACAAGATGACACAAAAATGAAAAGAATATTCATTAAAATAATGTTATCCTAAAGCAGTCTGACAAATGAAGACGTGTCTATTTTTCAGAAATAGATGCTCAAGAATCAGTTAACTGTAAAGTACAGACTTATTTTAAAATGTAGGGAAACAAGGGGTGCCTGGGTGGCTCAGTCGGTTAAGCATCAGACTCTTCTTGATTTTGGCTCAGGTCATGATCTCATGGTTTGTGAGATCAAGCCCTGTGCTTGTGCTGACAGCCTGGAGCCTGCTTAGGATTCTCTCTCACCCTCTCTCCCTGTCCTTTCCTCACTTGTTCTCTTTCTCTCCCTCTCAAAATAAATAAACATTTAAAAATAAATAAACAAAATGGAGGGAAACAGAAATGTGCACATGAAAATGCAACATCATGAAAAATTATCACAGCTGAGAAATATGTTAAATTTGTAAGATCTAGAAATGCTACTAAAAATTCACATCAGTCGACAATGGTTTACACATTTTCAAATATGCATTATATACATATAAACTGGATAACCATTAGTGACTCCATTCATATTCAACTGGGTATGTCTATTTTTAATTTGCTAGGTAGGGTTAAGAGAGTTCATGCACACACACAAAAAATTCCTATTTTAATCTGGATCAATTCACCCACTGATCAGAAAAGACATCACCCCGCACTTGTACCAAACACTGGCTTTAAATGTTTATCTGCAGGTTGCATATGTCAAATGCACAGATTCAACACAAAAGACATATAATGCTGTGTGTCATAGAAAATGAAGTCTATATGTGGGGTAGCACACAGCACAATCACAGGCATAATTCCTTTAAAAAAAAATGGGAAACCTTTATGGCCAAATCTCAGATTAAAATTTATAAATTAGTGGCTTATGGTGATCATATTACTTCTGTAATAGAGTTTTCAATCTACAGTCTATAGACTACTTCACAGGGTCTCTGGAGGATCAAAAGAGGTAATACACATGAAAGAGTTTTGGGACAGTTAAAGAAATAAAGTCCAGTTCCTCTTCCTGCACCAAGATCACCCCGGCTTATGCCCTTTTCTTTATAGCTCCAATACCATAGCCTATTCCAGGCCTAACAAGGATGAATTTTAATCTGATTGGTTAGAGTCTGGGAATGGATTAAACCTATTTAATGATATCATCTGCTCTAAAATATGTGAACTAGGTACCTTACACCCTCTCACTCATGATGTCTTACTTCTATGCTCTTCATTTCTTACTCAAGTTTGCTCCTTCATTTACCAAGCCAGAAAAAGGTAAGATCACAAGATCTAGATATGTGGTGGGAATCAGGGAATAGGAAGACAGAATTTAGTGTTAACTCATTATAATAAAGATAAAACAAATAGAAAAAAAATTTCATAATTTTTATAATCAGAAAAAATATAAATATATTTTCTGCACAGATATATTTTGAATTATATCAAATGATAATTTCATTATATGTCTACAGCTGTAATTAATTTATTTAAATGCATAGCACAGTAATAACTGTTACAAGTCAGTCTAATAGTTGTAGTAATTTCTGCTTAAATAGAAACTTAAAATGTTCAAAGTCTTTCTCCCATGTTACTATGTCACTGTATGTATGTATGTAGGTGTATTTCTTGGTAGTTCACTATTATTCGTGAGAATACTAAATCTTGCCTGCCTGACTTTAGGGAAAAAAATCAGATTGCATAGACATCTTCATCCATAAAATCCCTAATTATTCTGCTGCCTACTCTGTCAATATTCTTTGAAGGAAACCTAAAATAATTTTCTGCTAGATTCAGATGCATGAGGGTACAGCCTATGAGGAATGCCAACTGGCTAGAACTAAACTAGGATACTCTTAAGGTATGCTCTGGTTGGAAATAATAATAATAATGACACATTATCTTACTGTCTCCTTTGGCTCAGCTCACAATTAAATGTGAAGCTACTCTCAAAGCTTTCTTCAGACTTTAATTATTGGAGAAGTCCCAAATCCAAAATTCTAGACCAAAACTCTTTAATGATGATGGCACAGGAAAAACAAGTTCCTTCTAGCATTTTCAGCAGCATTAATCACCACCATTTCAAAATCAGTCAAGCCACAAACATTGTTTCATTCAAGCCTCAGAAAAAATTGGTTCTGTTCCTGTATTTCTGATTTCATTTAGTGACATCACTATCTATTCAATCAAGCCAGAAAGCTAGATACCATCCTAAATAATTCTTTATGTTTCATATCTGATATCAAATTAATCATAAAGTACTGGTGATTTCAGTTCCTAATTATACTTTGAAACCATTTGCTTCTTTTCATCCTTGTTCCATTTCCTTACTTAGAGTTTGTATCACCTTTTACTGGACACAAATAGATGACCAGAGCGATCTTTCAAAAAGCATTTTATTGATCATGGTTTTTCTTTCCAAAACCCTTAATTGACTGTCTATCAGCTTTAGAATAAACACTTACATATTTAAAAATGAGATATGACCCATTTATCATATTATCTGTCTTTAACTTCACAACATTCCACTTTGTTTTTTTTTTACATTCTTTCAAGATCTATTATATTTGTGAATGCTGTTTTAACTCATCTTATAGACACTGAGTGCCTACTATGTTTTAGACAGGTCTAGGCATTGAAGATACAAAACAAAAGAAAATTAAATGTCCTATTCTCTTACTGTATTCATTTTAATCCTTTCTGCTTGGGATGCCTTCTTTTCCAACATAGAAAACGTCTACATAGGGGCGCCTGGGTGGCGCAGTCGGTTAAGCGTCCGACTTCAGCCAGGTCACGATCTCGCGGTCCGTGAGTTCGAGCCCCGCGTCAGGCTCTGGGCTGATGGCTCAGAGCCTGGAGCCTGTTTCCCATTCTGTGTCTCCCTCTCTCTCTGCCCCTCCCCCGTTCATGCTCTGTCTCTCTCTGTCCCAAAAATAAATAAACGTTGAAAAAAAAAAAAAAAAAAAAAAAAAGAAAACGTCTACATAAATTCCAAAATTTGTCCTAAATGTAACTCCCTGTGGAGTTTATCTCTCAGGAAAAGTATCTGCTTCTTTACTTTGCATGTATCATAACTGGTACAATTTTGTATTATGACATGTATTACTTTGTTTCTGATACATCTGTCTTCCTCACCAGAATGTAAATTCTTTTGTGCCATTCACTGTGGGTTTGGTGACTAACCCATTACATCTCTACTTTGTTATGTACAGTTTCTTCCATTATCATACCTGTTGATTTAAGTCTTTACTTGAAATTTAGCAACTTTTGTATCAATTTCTAGAGCAATTACCTTCATCCCCTCTGTCATCATCGTTATCATGGACATTGTGATAAACTCTCCAACATTCATTCTAACCCCAGGTGAAATGTTGAGGAAGGAGCCCAAACCAGTGACAGAAATCTCATCCTTTTTGCTGGTACAGTATGGGGTTGATTAGAACTACACTATTTTGAGCCAATAAAATGGGAGAAAAGACTTGGTTAGGGCTTCTACAGTAAAATGAACTTAAAAATGTAGAATTTGTCATACCAGATTATAATGTCTCCTTTTCTCTTAGTATGTTTCTCTCGTGTAGAGAAACTGCGTGAATGAAATTTAAAACCAAATGAAACCCAATGACATGTTTTGTCAATATAACTTTGGTGGTTTTTAAAATCAGTGCAGAAAAACTCTACCAGTTTGGAGGTAAGTAATTTACAAAGTTTGACTTTTGTCCAAGTTCATTACCAATTATTCTAACTT
The DNA here is from genome assembly GCF_007474595.2 of Lynx canadensis. Taxonomy (NCBI): domain Eukaryota; kingdom Metazoa; phylum Chordata; class Mammalia; order Carnivora; family Felidae; genus Lynx; species Lynx canadensis. The sequence goes on along the minus strand of NC_044309.1, from coordinate 85,286,088 downwards.
CTCTGCCTCTAATGCCTCATAAACTTCTCTTTTTAACACAATGTTGCTAATTATTAGTAAAACAGCACAGTGAGTCTGCTAATAGCTGGTATTCCTGAGTGTTTTTCCTCTGGGACACCAGCCATCGCTCCTCCTGGAACCTAGTGTTCTACATATTAATCTGAAAGAATGGCTCCTCCTTTGTGAGAATAATTTCCATGCTTTAAATCATCTGTTTGTTTCACGATTTACAAATGTACGCTTTCTTGTAGATGGAAAGATCCTTTCTTAAACATCCAGTAAATGTAGCTTTAGTAACAAAACAAAACTAAAATAAAAATAATGATGAACATTAAGTTTACTGTGCAAGGATTTATATAGACAGAGGGGAAAAAAAAGGAATATGCTAAAAAAAAAAGGAATCTCTCAAATACATTTCTATCCATTGATGAAGATACTGATTTAGATGGAGCCCATGCACATCATTCATTCCCCCTTCCTCTTCACCTGGCCTAAAAGATGTCTCTAGAAATTCATATTGTCATATAACATTATTTTTCTATAAACAATTTATATGATGTCTCTCGCCCCCTCTATCTTTTAGATCATGATAGTCTCTGTAGATGCTTATTTGAAACTTCTCTGTTTCCATCAACTATCTTTAGAATATTTTTCCTTGTCTTGAATTCCTCTTTCCATTTCAGAACCCTCTTGAATTCCCCACTTCCCTAGGAATTTTTCACTTGCCTTTCTAGGTTGCCATTCAGGGACATAGTGGAGGCCCCTCTTTCCTCTATGTCCTAAAATTAGCTGTGAACCAACTAATCAATAGCATATAGTTCCTGCTTTCAGCTACTGGTTGGCCTCAGGGGTTCCAGGTGATTTTCTTTAGATTCAAGCCAATGGTTTCTTGCTTCTTAAAAGAAAAGTTCCAAAACTTTCCAAATGGAAAGGATGGTGGCAGCTTTAGCATGCTATCTCCAGGGCAACTCATCCCTTATTTACCTTTGGAATGTTTTACCCTATGTTTTTAATGTTTATTTAGTTTTAATTTTTTAATGTTTATTTATTTTTGAGAGAGAGAGAGAGAGAGAGAGGAGAGTTGCAAATAGGGAAGGGGCAGAGAGAGAGGGAGACAGAGGATCCAAAGAGGTGTCTACGCTGACAGCAGAGAGCCCAAGGCAGGGCTCCAACTCATGAATCTGTGAGTTCATGACCTGAGCTGAAGTTGGATGCATAACCAACTGAGCCACCCAGGTGCCCGTTTTGCCCTATTTTTAGTAAGGGTCTACTATAAGATAAGCAGACTCGTGGGCCCTGGGACTAACCCAGTACCATGAGCAAAGAAGAAGGTTCTGGCAGCTGCAACACAGCTCTGAAGGAACTGTTACCCCTCACACTGCATTTGCAAACAAACTAGTTAAGTTTTCTCCAAGTGCTCCATGGTAGAAAGGGCTACAGTGTATACCTACTGCATTAGAACCTCTGGGCATGGGAAAAGAAATCTGCTGTTAAAAATGATCAGTATCCCCAAGTGATTCTTTTGTACCTAAAGTTTAACTCTCTGGGTTAAGCTGTGAGCTCACAGCATTTTCTTTCTCTGAGGCAAGGTTTTGCAGTGGCCCAGTACTAACGTCAGCTATAGATACTCAGGAACATAGAGACAAACGCAGTGGAAGGCAAAAAGTTGAAATGCCAGTAAAAGGTAACATGAATGTCAAAACACAGTCCCTATTTTAGAAATAGGGCAAAGAGTTGTTCTCTATCAGAATTTGGAGCTAGTAAATAAGATTTTAAAAATCCAGGAGAGAGGCACCTGGGTGGTTCAGTTGGTTGAGTGACTGCCCCTTCTCTCTGTGTGTGCTCTCTCTCTCTCTCTCAAAACAAACAAACATTAAAAAAACAAACACAAGTTCAACAAAACTAACAGGTTTCTTTTCTTACATTTATTTATTTTGAGGGGGAAGCGGCTGAAAGAGAGGGAGACAGAGGATCCCAAACAGGCTCTGCACTGTCAGTGTGGAGCCGAAGCGGGGCTTGATCCCAGGAACCATGAGATCACAACCTGGGCCGAAATCAAGAGTCTGAGGCTTAACCAACTGAGCCACATGGGCACCCCAAGAATTGATTTTTTAAATAAACACACATTTTCTCAAAGAAGACATACAAATGGTATGTGAAAAGTTGTTCAATATCACTAACCATCAAGGAATTGAAAGTCGAAACAGCAATGAGCCATCACCTAACACCTGTCAGGGTGGCTATTTAAAAACAAAACAAAAGGCAACAAGTGTTGGCAAGGATGTGGAGAAACTCGAACCCTGATACTGCTGGTGGCAATGTAAAAAGGTACAGCCCTTGGAAAATAGTATGGAAGCTGTTCAAAATATTAAAAGTGCAACCACCAATAATGATCCCATAATTCCATTTCTGAGTATTTATCAGAAAAATGAAAATCAGAAAAAAATGAAAATCAGAATCTTAAAGAGCTATTAGCACTTTCTGGGGTACATTAAAGTACTCACTATTCATAATAGCAAAGATGGAGAAACAATGTTAATGTCCATTGACGGATGAATGGCGAAAAAAATGTGGCACTTACATACAATGCAATGTGATTCAGCCTTAAAAAAGAAGGCAACTCCACAACATGGGACAGAACGGGTGAATCTGGAGGACATTATGTCAAGTGAAATAAGCAAGTCACAGAAGGACAATATGATTCCACTTACATGAAGTATTTAAAGTTGTCCAGTTCATAGAATCAAGAGTAGAATGATAGTTGCCAGGGGCTGGGTGGACAGGGGAATGGGGAGCTACTAATCAAAAGGCAGAGTTTCAGTTAAGCAAGATAATAAGTTGTAGAGCTCTCCTGCACAACACTGTCCCTACAGCTAACAATACTGTATTATATACTTAAAAATTTGTTTAGAGGGTAGATCTCATGGTAAGTGTTGTTACCACAATAAAATGAAACTTCAAAACAATTAAAATTTTTTTTTAAATCACAGGGGCAAATAAGAAGATGAGGCAGGAGAATTTTTAAGAGGGCACAGGCCAGAGCAATTCTTTCAGAGATTTGTTTGGGCCACTGTGTTTTTGTCAGGATACAATACCATGTTGCCTGTTCCCACCTTTCTGCCTTTGAAAGGTGTAGCTACACAAGTCAGTTTTCTAACATCAAAGTGGTGCTAATGTTTTAGAAATAATTTAATTCCTCAATATGATGAAATTGGGAAAGTTCTCAAAACAAAAAGTCTTCCTGTCATCAATGCGCCTCACATATAAATGTGATCATAATCCAGCACGAATGCTTTCTTTGTCCTGTTTCCAATAGCAAGGTGCCCTACTCAGATTTCCGACAATGTCACAAGTTACTCATTAGACCTGCTGTGGTCATCTGATGTTGACTAGTATTTATTCCCTTAAGGTCTAGGAAGAAATTGTACTTAATTGAAATTCATGGTCACCTGTCTCATTTAAAGGTATCTATCTCCAAGCTGTTCAGCCATCCTATTCCAATTCAAGTCAGGTCACTCAAAATATATGCAAAGCCTATTTTATATTTTCTTCCAATCTCTTCAAATGTGTAAGTCTCTCTCTTTCCCACTCTGCCATCACTCAGACTTATATGGAGAACACAGAAGGCACTTTCCAGGCTTAAGTGGAGAACACAGAAGGCACCAGGCAAGAACTACTTCTCAACTTCCAGTGTGCAAAACTATAAACTTTCCTGCAACCTACCAACGCAGGAAATATTAAGATGATGAAGACTGAAGATCAAGTATTTTGGAATATTTAAAACCCTAATTTGATTTTTCAGTTTGGCTGTATCTTCCACACTCAGTTCCAATTTATAGTTGCGTTTCATAATCACTCACACATAGGCTTTCAAGAGTTATATTTTTGTTAGTAAATGATGGGCTATCTTTGAAAATCTTACAGTATAGTTCCATACTTGGTGGATGAATTTAAATTTATTCTTTAATGGAAAGATTTCATTCTTGTGATGGTGTGATCTAGACTGCTAAAGTGATTCTCCAAATCAAAACCTGACACTTCCCAAATCGAACCTGGTAGGTGTACTGAGACCAGATATCTGTCCTGGAATTGTTGTGAACCTATTTTTTTTTCAAGTGCAATATTTCTGTGATAAAGCGTCATTCTGTGAATGCATAGCCTAGAGCTCTTCGAAGGTTTTACTTTATATAAAGCTCATACAGAATGAATGGCAATATGAGAATGGTGATCATTATCTCATACCATAAAGGCTGAGCATTACTTGTTTTTGCAATCCACAAAATCTTTGCATGTGGTCCAGTTTAGAGCAATGACTTATGGGACACAAGCAGAGATATTCAACCATTAGAGAAGCAAGGAACTATTTCATTAGTTGGACTGGTTGGCAGGATAGAAACAGAACCATAGTCAAAGTATGAGTCAATTATGCTGTTCTACCAGGGTCAGGAACACTGGTTTAGAGATACAGGGGAGCTGTTACAGGGACAAATCTAGAGTCAAGGTGAGAGGCCGAGTCACCCTAAAGAAGCCCAGTTTCTTCCTATCACAGCAATGGCATTAGGAAAACTAGGAAAAGTCCCATGTAATTTACTCAGTTATTCAAAAAGTCAGCTCACTTTTATCCCAGTCAGGGATTTAAGGATGTTAAGTAACATCAACACTTGGTTAGTAATAAAATTATTCTATGGCGTTACAAGAGGAATGGGGTTTTAGTGACTGCGTTGATTACTTTAAAAGGCCCATTACTAAGCAATAATCACTTCTGAGAACTCCAATAAACTGGTCTGAAATTCCTCTTTCTCCAAAATGCAATCAGCTCAAATATTGGAATTTTCATTCATTATAAAACTTCAATTTTAATTTGTCAACGATTTCATAGAATAACAAGCAGTCTCTTCATTATTATTATTTGCTAAGCTTTTAGGTATGTACCAAAACCCTTTCAAAGAAGATGGTCTTCTGTAGCATTAGGTAGAGGAGGCAAAATAAGTTGTACATCCTATTTGAAGCTGGCTTGCAATGTCCTTTGTGTTTCGTTTGCTCCCCCTACCACGTCGGCAATTATGCCTTGGTGCAGAAGCACAAATACTGAATCTTGGGAGGGTGGGGAGGGTGTTGGCCACATGCTTTTAAAATACTGTGGGACAGGGGTGCCTGGGTGGCTCAGTCGGTTAAGCGTCCGACTTTGGCTCAGGTCATGATCTCACACTCCATGAGTTTGAACGCCGCGTCAGGCTCTGTGCTGACAGCTCAGAGCCTGAAGCCTACTTCGGATTCTGTGTCTCCCTCTCTCTCTGCCCCTCCCCCGCTCATGCCCTGTCTCTCTCTGTCTCAAAAATAAATAATAATAAAAAAAAATTAAAAAAAATGTAAATACTGTGCGACAATATGCAGTCCCCACTTGAGAGGAAGTAGAGTCTGAGAAGAAACTAGGGTGGGTTTAGGATAAGGAGACAGAGGGCTAATTCATTGAAAGAGGCTGACAATGTAGAGCCTAGAGAACATAATACATGTCCTCTAATACATAATACATAAAGGAAGTTCCATAGAGCTCAGTGGGAAGGATTGGTAAGGATGCCAAGGGGGGACTAGAAATCATCAGAGAAACATTAGTCAGCATGTGGAGGAAGGTATGTGTGAGGGAAGCAGATGATCAGGAAAACTTATGCTTGTACTAAAGGCTAGACAGAAATAAGGAACTCAATGGTCTTAATTTCCAGGCAGGATCAGGCAGTGAGGTCTAATGAGGCTGGTCAAAAATTTCTTTTGTTGGGACCCTAAAGTGGTATCTTCCCAGAGAACTGTTTAAAAGGGACTTTTTAACTGCAGTGCCTGTGACATCTGCAGCAGTTTATGGTGCAAAGAGACCATCTGTAGCCTCCTGGACCAATCTGGCCTTGAAGTGATACCTGAACAGAAGGCTGAGGAGAAAATTAATTCACTACAGGAACTCACCCTTCAATGGACCTTAATGGCTGCTACAGTTAGAAATTTGCATACTGTGTTTGAAATTATTTTTGAAGAGTTTCGTTTTTGTTTTTGTTTTGTTTTGGTTTTGGTTTTTTTGGTGTGCACTTAAAGCATTTCACCCAAGCCTACTCTACCTTCTATTTTTCCATATTTATGAAATCTCTGCTCCTGGATAAACAATTTGACTTCACATCCACGCTCTAGAAATTCTTATTCTTTTGCCTCTACCATACTACATGCACATGGAGTTTATGCTCATATTTTGCTCTTCCTTTAAGATCCAGCTTAAATGCTACCACATCTAAGGTCTGTCCTTGGAGCCTTGCTCTCATGTTTCCAACCACTGGCGCCATCTATTGTCAGATGCAGGAATCAATTTCTTACTGGTTAACAGGACTATATATCTCACTGCCTATTGCCTTGAGTTCTTATGAAAACCAGGCATCAAAATGTATTTTCCTACAAAAATTTTGTCATCTCAAGTAGATGGTAATCTCGATGGACAAATGAATGCTCTGCTTCTTTTTCCTATAGTACCAATCACAGAATATTTATACTTGATACGTGTTAGAGAGTTTAACTTTATTCTGATGTTGATGTGTATTCAAACGTACAGCAATCTCCATTATGCAAAATTTGTAATATTTTACCTAATCTTTAAGTATTTAATGATAAACATATATTGAGAAACAGTGTTGAAAATGGTGAAAGTTATTATTAAACTTATGTTGAAATATAATGCAAAACTATCAGATGCACATTCTTTCATTTAAAAACATCTTCATGGTCACCTGTGATAAGGCACAGTGAAATGCATGATGTATGAGAACTGTTACACAGAACTGGTAGACTTCTGACCTATCCCACTTTACTACAGAGCTGTTCCCTTTTTCTACCTTCTGAAATGGGCATATATTCCTATCTGACATCAAGAAATAAAACCTACCACAAATAGAACTCTTATTCCCCATGAACTGATGTAAAGCAGCTTACTTCTAATGGCTGCAATGCATCATACATTCAAAATAAATTAGTGGCCATTAAGCCACAGGCTCCTCATCATTTGTATTACAAATGATGCTTAGACATCAGGCATTACTGGAACCACCTTTCATCTGAAGAGTGATATTGATATTCTTCAGTCAGAGCACATTAAAATGATCCAACGAAATACACGCTGACTTCAGGAAGGATATAGCATGTTATGCTTGTGATGAGAATATTATTTAGGTTTCCTGGTAGCAAAACGCATTTCTTCCATTATAAAAACTATGTTTTTGAGGTAGAAATTAAATATGCCTCAAATCAAAATGACTTTTTCAGGACCTCATAGTGGTAGACTATTTATATCTTAGCTGTTTGCCACCTAAATCACAAAACACACAGGGAGTGTTCAAAATATATTCATGAGCTGTAAAAGACTATTTTGCTTTCATTCTTGTATCATGTCTTAAGCTCTTTTCAAGATGATTTAATTATATAGGAAATGCAGTGGGCTTTATTGTTAGTGTCATAGAAAAGGAAACTTCAAGTTGAATTTTAAGAAACCAGAGAGTAATGCATGAATGTATGAATTTATAGCAATATGGGAGGATTTTTTAAATATGATTATAAACCTAATGAAACTTAGCTTTCTTAATGAAACAAGCTTTCTTAATCTCTTCACAATTTTTCTTATTTTGCATATAACACTTGAACAATAGCTAATTACATAAATAAAGTGAAGAATTTCAATTACCTCCATCATCAAAGTCCCCAAATCCATATCATCAACTGGAATCTTAAGAAAATTTAGGAATATTTCCAATTCTAACATGAATCTCCCAGATTATTCTGTGGATTCCCTCTATAGTCAGAAAGTCCGTTTTGAATTGAGACAACCCACAGCATCTCCATATTGAGGGTGTAAAGCTACACTTAGATACGTTTGTTTGTCCCCCTCCCCCTGTGGCTCTCCCGTGTTGGCAACTTCAGGGATATTTTTCATGTACTAGTGAGAACATACTGCATAGTTTTTCAACAAAGGCATTTTCAAAAGGGATCCCTTATGTCAGCTATAATAGAAATCAACTCTTTAACACCCTCTCTTTCTTCAAGTTGGTGTTGGTGGGAGGGGGTGAGGAAGCCTTGAGCTGGCCAGGCTAGAAGTCTAACTCAATCTGTGGAGGGACACGCACTGGCACCGGGTCAATGGGCTGATAAGTCACACGAGAAGGGAGGAGTCAGTATGGAAAGTCACTTCAACCTTTATGAAATTCCTTATGAAGCAGCAGAAAAGTAAGAACCTTGTGTACTTGAGAAAATTAAGAAATAAAGGAAGAGAATGGTTGAAATCTGCAGAGAAGGGCAAAAAATAAGCCAGTTAAGTCATACACTAGGCTTTAGTCACATATGGCCTTTTACCTGGACTTAGTTCCCTTTCATACTGCTTTGGCTTATTTCCTGTAGAACCCACAAAGATTCAGGAACCACTACATTTTCTGACAGAAGGACTGAAAAATGTAACATTTTAAAATATGCTACACGCTAATGAGGCTTTTCTCCACATACACATATATTTGCATAGCACGTTTTCAGTCTAGAAAGAACTTCACAATTTTATTTATTCCATTTGGCTTCTTGAAACACTGTAAGGCATGAATATCACTATTTTAGTGATATAAATATCACTCCCAATCATTACTTCATGGTGGACAAAACGGATTCTCACACTGGATCAAGGACTTGCCTGGAATCACATAGCTCCCAGTGATAGAGCTGAAGTGTGACCCCCTGTCTTTACGTCCGGGTGAAACCCTCATTACAAAATGCCATGATGTTATGAAATAGTATTTGTTTATACTTTAGAACAGCAGCACTTAGTCCTCTTTGGAACACTTTCCCTTTCGAGTGTGGGTCATATGACCTCTGCGGGCTGAGCCAAGAGCTGCATTATAACCACGTTATGATGAAGAAGTCAGGTTCACAGAGCTCAGGTGACTTGCATGAGGGTCACATTGCTAACAGACAGTGCAATAAAGATTTGAATGTGGTCTTTTTATACTAAATCCAAAATGTTTAGATAGTCTATGAACTCAAGGGTTTGAAAGAGTAGACATAAAGGATAATGGGCCATGTGTCCGGGACTCTTACAATGCCAGCAAACGCTTCAAAGCACTGAGCCGAGGGGGCTGCAAGGCTTGTTTCCTAGGGACTAGTCCTGTGATCTTTCGTGAGTCATTTAACCTTTCTGAACTGCAGTTCAGAAGTTCTGTAATCTGGAGAATGATGATCAGATCATTCTCCAAACTCATAGGTTGTTTAAAATTCAGATGAGGTCATTCATGTTAAAGAATGTTACAAACTTTAAAATGCTATACAAATACAAAATGTTAGTGTTTTTTGTCACGATTTTCTGAAAACGTCTTAAGGGTAATTTCTTACTTAATTTATAAGTTTGGGGCATACACAAGAATAAAATGTAAAAGTCTAAACATGTCTGAGCTTGAATACTCTGCATTTAATTTCATTTGCAGTATGCATTGTTAACTGTTTATTACATAAAAGGAATCAGACCAGGTCCAAACAGAAGGTACTTTGACATAAAGATATTTAGAACCTGTCCTGGCAGATATTCAATACATACGCTTTAGATTACATTTTCATGATTATTCATTTTATGGAATGATAGGTTTTCCTCCCCTTTTGTTTATAATCTATTAAAAAGCTCTCCACACGTCTTGGGATGTGTGTGGGAAGGCTGGATGGATAACACTGCTATGGATAAGCACAGGTGGTGAAGAGACTTGAGAATTTGAAAGTTTCTGAGATCTATGACCACTGTCATATTTTAGTAGAATAAATAGCACTAAACCATTCCATCCTGAAAAGCATGTATTTCAAAAAAGTTTCTGATCATGAAAAACATGCCACATGGAATCTGAATACATCTCAAAATATATTAGGAAAATAGTAAAATAGATGGACTTGGTCCAGATACTCAAGCAAGATGTTCTCTGATATGGCCACCACTCTAGTCCTCCGTAGCTAAGTCACTCCTTTTGCTTTTTGGTGGCTCCCTTTATGAAATAATACTGTTTTTGCTTTACCAATATTTTCCTCAGATGCAACTATATAACAGTAAGTCTATATATACTTACTGCTAACGTATCTAATTCTCACACTAAAACTCTATTTATATCCTAGCTCAAGAAATAGGGGAAATTTTGGAAACACCAGCAGTTTATCATTTTAGGAACTGCGTGTTCTGGTTATTTTTAATTCTAGCAAGCCCAATCTTTTAGAGAAGAATTAAGACTATTTATGTGGATAGGGTTAAAAGATTAAGAGTTCTTGTGGCAGACAGTGTTGACAGAGATGCTTCTAAGTGTTAGAGGATTTTGTCCTTTGGTATGACAGATCCCAAAGAACACTGACAACAATAAAAAAAAATGTGGCAGCAATAACTGGTGTGGATACTTGCAAGGTAAGGCTTCAATAATACCTGGTAGATCTTGAACTAATGACTGAGGACCTCTGTCCTGAAAATTCATTCTAGATTCTCACAAGTGATTGGGTCATAATTGACCTCTGTGTAGACACTGAAAAATCTTTTTGTAAATGTGAAAGCTGGCAGGCAACCTATTATAACAAAGGTAGATCCTCAATAATTACCAATAATTTTAAAGCAATCTCTTCCTAGACCTACTTTAAACTTTTCCACACAGACAGACAAGTAGATAGTACTATCTAGGTATCAAAGTCAGCTACATTGTCAGCAAGCTTCATTGTGCTGTTTGAAAGCTATGTGTAGCTTTTCCGGAACCGTCATTCTGCCTTCCAATACCTACATTTAACATTTAACATTTAAGTGACAAATAACAACTTGGCCTAGGCAAAAAAAAAAAAAAAGAAAAAAAAGGAAAGAAAGAAACTAGTCTGTTTACAAGGTAAGGATCTGTCCACTTGTTGCATGATTATTTTAAAAGCCACAAAAGCATGGATTAGTAAAACCTATCTGTACTACTCTTCAACTATACTACAATCTTGCTTTTATTTATTATTTATTTATTTATTTATTTATTTTCCCAACGTTTATTTATTTTTAAGACAGAGAGAGACAGAGCATGAACGGGGGAGGGGCAGAGAGAGAGGGAGACACAGAATCGGAAACAGGCTCCAGGCTCTGAGCCATCAGCCCAGAGCCTGACGCGGGGCTCGAACTCACGGACCGCGAGATCGTGACCTGGCTGAAGTCGGCCGCTTAACCGACTGCGCCACCCAGGCGCCCCGATTATTTATTTTTTTAAATATAAAATTTATTGTCAAATTGGTTTCCATACAATACCCAGTGCTCATCCAAACAGGTGCCCTCTTCAATGCCCATCACCCACCCTTCCCTCCCTCCGAGCTCCCATCAACCCTCAGTTTATTCTCAGTTTTTAAGAGTCTCTTATGCTTTGGCTCTCTCTCTCTCTCTAACTTTTTTCCCTTCCCCTCCCCCATGGTCTTCTGTTAAGTTTCTCAGGATCCACATAAGAGTGAAAACATATGGTATCTGTCTTTCTCTGTATGACTTATTTCACTTAGCATCACACTCTCCAGTTCCATCCACATTGCTACAAATGGCCATATTTCATTCTTTCTCATTGCCACGTATTACTCCATTGTGTATATAAACCATTTCTTTATCCATTCATCAATTGATGGACATTTAGGCTCTTTCCATAATTTGGCTATTGTTGAGAGTGCTGCTATAAACATTGGGGTACAAGTGCCCCTATGCATCAGTACTCCTGTATCCCTTGGGTAAATTCCTAGCAGTGCTACTGCTGGGTCATAGGGTAGGTGTATTTTTAATTTTTTGAGGAACCTCCACACTTTTCCAGAGCGGCTGCACCAGTTTGCATTCCCACCAAGAGGGTTCCTGTTTCTCCACATCCTCGCCAGCATCTATAGTTTCCTGATTTGTTCATTTTAGCCACTCTGATTGGCGTGAGGTGGTATCTGAGTTTGGTTTTGATTTGTATTTCCCTGATGAGGAGCAATGTTGAGCATCTTTTCATGTGTCTGTTGGCCATCTGGATGTCTTCTTTAGAGAAGTGTGTATTCATGTTTTCTGCCCATTTCTTCACTGGATTATTTGTTTTTTGGGTGTGGAGTTTGGTGAGCTCTTTATAGATTTTGGATACTAGCCCTTTGTCCGATATGTCATTTGCAAATATCTTTTGCCATTCCCATAAAAGGTTGCCTTTGACTTGTGTTGATTGTTTCCTTTGCAGTGCAGAAGCTTTTTATCTTCATGAGGTCCCAATAGTTTATTTTTGCTTTTAATTCCCTTGCCTTTGGACATGTGTCAAGTAAGAAATTGCTGCGGCTGAGGTCAGAGAGGTTTTTTCCTGCTTTCTCCTCTAGGGTTTTGATGGTTTCCTGTCTCACGTTCAGGTCCTTCATCCATTGTGGGTTTATTTTTCTGAATGGTGTAAGAAAGTGGTCTAGTTTCATTCTTCTGCATGTTGCTGTCCAGTTCTCCCAGCACCATTTGTTAAAGAGCCTGTCTTTTTTCCATTGGATATTCTTTCCTGCTTTGTCAAAGATGAGTTGGCCATACTTTTGTGGGTCCAATTCTGGAGTCATTATTCTATTCCATTGGTCTATGTGTCTGTTTTTGTGCCAATACCATGCTGTCTTGATGATTACAACTTTGTAGTAGAGGCTAAAGTCTAGGATTGTGATGCCTACTGCTTTGGTCTTCTTCTTCAATATTACTTTGGCTATTAGGGGTCTTTTGTGGTTCCATACAAATTTTAGGATTGCTTGTTCTAGCTTTGAGAAGAATGCTGGTGCAATTTTGATTGGGATTGCATTGAATGTGTAGATAGCTTTGGGTAGTATTGACATTTTAACAATATTTATTCTTCCAATCCATGAGCACGGAATGTTTTTCCATTTCTTTGTATCTTCTTCAATTTCCTTCATAAGCTTTCTATAGCTTTCAGCATACAGATATTTTACATCTTTGGTTAGGTTTATTCCTAGGTATTTTATGAGTCTTGGTGCAATTGTGAATGGGATCAGTTTCTTTATTTGTCTTTCTGTTGCTTCATTATTAGTGTATAGAATGCAACTTATTTTTGTACATTGATTTTGTATCCTGCGACTTTGCTGAATTCATGTATCAGTTGTAGCAAACTTTTGGTGGAGTCTATTGGGTTTTCTATGAATAATACCATGTCATCTGCAAAAAGTGAATGCTTGACTTCATCTTTGCCAATTTTGATGCCTTTGATTTCCCTTTGTTGTCTGATTGCAGATGCTAGAACTTCCAACACTATGTTAGCAGCGGTGAGAGTGGACATCCCTGTCGTGTTCCTGATCTCAGGGGGAAACTCTCAGTTTTTCCCTATTGAGGATGATGTTGTCTGTAGGCTTTTCATAAATGGCTTTTAATATGTTTAAGTATGTTCCTTCTATCCCGACTTCTCAAAGGTTTTTATTAAGAAAGGATGCTGAATTTTGTTCAAGGCTCCTTCTGCATTGATTGACAGGATCATATGGTTCTTATCTTTTCTTTTATTAACGTGATGTAGCACATTGATTGATTTGCGAATACTGAATGAGCCCTGCAGCCTAGGAATGAATCCCACTTGATCACGGTGAATAATTCTTTTTATAGGCTGTTGAATTTGATTTGCTAGTATCTTGTTGAGAATTTTTGCATCCACATTCATCAGGGATATTGGCCTGTAATTCTCGTTTCTTCCTGGGTCTTGGTCTGGTTTGGGAATCACCTAATGCTGGCTTCACAGAATGAGTCTGGAAGTTTTCCTTCCCTTTCTATTTTTTGGAACAGCTTGAGAAGGATAGGTATTATCTCTGCTTTGAATGTCTGGTAGAATTCCCCAGGGAAGCCATCTGGTCCTGGACTCTTATTTGTTGGGAGATTTTTGATAACTGACTCAATTTCTTCACTGGTTATGGGTCTGTTCAAACTTTCTATCTGTTCCTGTTTGAGTTTTGGAAGTGTGTGGGTGCTTAGGAATTTGTCCATTTCTTCCAAGTTGTCCAGTTTGTTTCCATATAATTGTTCATAGTATTCCCTGGTTATTGCTTGTATTTCTGAGGGATTGGTTGTAATAGTTCCATTTTCATTCATGATTTTATCTATTTGGGTCCTCTCCCTTTTCTTTTTGAGACATCTGGCTAGAGGTTTATCAACGTTATTTTTTCAAAAAACCAGCTCTTGGTTTCATTGATCTGCTCTACAGATTTTTAAAATTCTATATCGTTCATTTCTGCTCTGATCTTTATTATCTCTCTTCTGCTGCTGGATTTTGGGTGTCTTTGCTGTTCTGCTACTATTTCCTTTAGGTGTGCTGTTAGATTTTTGTATTTGGGATTTTTTTGTTTCTTGAGATAGGTCTGGATTGCAATGTAGTTTCCTCTCAGGACTGCCTTCACTGCATCCCAAAGCGTTTGGGTTGTTGTATTTTCATTTTCATTTGTTTCCATGTATTTCTTAATTTCTTCTCTAATTGTCTGGTTGACCCATTCATTCTTTAGGAGGGTGTTCTTTAACGTCCATGCTTTTGGAGGTTTTCCAGACTTTTTCCTGTGGTTGATTTCCAGTTTCATAGCATTGTGGTCTGAAAGCGTGCATGGTATGATCTCATTTCTTTTGTACTTATTATGGGCTGTTTTGTGACCCAGTATGTGATCTATCTTGGAGAATGTTCTAGTGCACTCGAGAAGAAAGTATATTCTGTTGCTTTGGGATGCAGAGTTCTAAATATATCTGTCAAGTCCATCTGATCCAATGTATCATTCAGGACCCTTGTTTCTTTATTGATTCTGTGTCTAGATGACCTATCCATGGTTGTAAGTGGGGTATTAGAGTTCCCAGCAATTACCACATTCTTATGATAAGGTTGCTATGTTTGCGATTAATTGTTTTATATATTTGGGGGCTCCCATATTCGGCGCATAGACATTTATAATTGTTAGCTCTTCCTGATGAATAGGCCGTGTAATTATTATATAATGCCCTTCTTAATCTCTTGTTACAGCCTTCAATTTAAAGTCTAGTTTGTCTAATATAAGTATGGCTACTCCAACTTTCTTTTGACTTCCAATAGTATGATACATAGTTCTCCATCCCTTCACTTTCAATCTGAAGGTGTCCTCAGGTCTAAAATGAGTCTCTTATAGACAGCAAATAGATGGGTGTTGTTATTTTATCCATTTTGATACTCTATGTCTTTTGGTTGGAGCATTTAGTCCATTTACATTCAGTGTTATTATTGAAAGATATGGGTTTAGAGTCATTGTGATGTCTGTAGGTTTCATGCCTGTAGTGATGTCTCTGGTACTTTGCGGTCCTTGCAACATTTCACTCACAGAGCCTCCCTTAGGATCTCTTGTAGGGCTAGTTAGTGGTGATGAATTCCTTAAGTTTTTGTTTGTTTGGGAAAACCTTTATCTCTCCCTCTATTCTGAATGACAGACTTGCTGGATAAAGGATTCTCGGCTGCATACTTTTTTCTGTTCATCACACTGAAGATTTCCTGCCATTCCTTTTGGCCTGCCACGTTTCAGTAGAAAAGGTCTGCCACTACTCTTATGCGTCTACCTTTGGAAGTTAGAGCCTGTTTATCCCTAGTTGCTTTCAGAATTTTGTCTTTACCCTTGTGTTTTGCCAGTTTCACTATGATATGTTGTGCAGGATATCGATTCAAATTACGTCTGTAGGGAGTTCTCTGTGCCTCTTGGATTTCAATGCCTTTTTCCTTCTCCAGATCAGGGAAGTTCTTAGCTATGATTTGTTCCAGTACACCTTCTGCCCCTTTCTCTCTCTCTTCTTCTGGAATTCCTATTATATGGATATTGTTGCATTTGATTGCATCACTTAGTTCTCTAATTCTCCCCTCATACTCCTGGATTTTTTTATCTCTCTTTTTTCTCAGCTTCCTCTTTTTCCATAATTTTATCTTCTAATTCACCTATTCTCTCCTCTGCCTCTTCAATCTGTGCTATGGCCACCTTCATTTTATTTTGCACCTCATTTATAACATTTTTTAGCTCCTCATGACTATTTCTTAGTCCCTTGATCTCTGTAGCAATAGATTCTCTGCTCTCCTCTATTCTTTGTTCAAGCCAAGTGATTAATTTTATGACTATTATTCTAAATTCTTGTTCCGTTATATTGCTGAAATCATTTTTGATGAATTCATTAGCAGTCTCTACTTCCTGGAGTTTCTTTTGAGGAGAATTCTTCCATTTTCTCATTTTGGGTAGTCCCTGCTGTGGCTCCAAACTGCAGGGTACTTCCCCTGTGCTGTCTGGAGTAACTTGTGTTGGTGGGTGGGTCCACAGTCAGACCCAATGTCTGCCACCAGCCCACCACTGGGGCCACAGTCAGACTGGTGTGTACCTTATCTTCCCCTCTCCCAGGGGCAGGACTCACTGTGGAGTGGTGTGGCCCCTGTCTGGGATACTTGCATACTGCCAGGCTTGTGGTGCTGCTTCAGTGGGATCTGGCATATTAGCTGGGGTGGATCCACAAGGTGCACAGGGGTGGGAGGGGTGGGAGGGGCAGGGTTAGCTCGCTTTGCTGTTGGTGTTCCCCTTCGGGAGGGGCCCTGCATCACCTGGAGGGAGGCAGACCCGTGGGAGGGATGGATCCACAGAAGCACAGCTTTGGGCGTTTGCGTGGTGCAAGCAAGTTTGGTGACAGGAACTGGTTCCGTTTGGAATTTTGGCTGGGGGATGGGAGAGGGAGATGACGCTTGCCAGGGCCTTTGCTCCCCCGCTGAGCTGAGTTCTGTCTTCCGGGTCTCAACAGCTCTCCCTCCTGGTGTCCTCTCACCCTCCCAACTCTCTGAGAGCAGAGCTGTTGACTTTTAACATTCCAGATGTTAAGTCTCGCTGGCTTTCAGAACTCACAGAGTCCGGGCCCTGTGCTTTTGCAAGCCAGACTTTGGGGGCTCTGCCTTGCCGGGCGGGCTGCTCCTCCACTGCCCTAGCTCCCTCCTGCCAGCCTGTGTAGTACGCAATGTGTCTCTGCCCTTCCTACCCTCGTCCGTGGGCCTCTTGTCTACGCTTGGCTCCAGAGAGTCTGTTCTGCTAGAGTCTGGTGGTTTTCTGGGTTATTTAGGCATTTGCAGGTAGAATCTAAGTGATCAGCAGGACAAGGTGAGCCCAGCGTCCTCCTATGCCACCATCTTCCGAGAGTCTCTCCACAGTCTTGTTTTTAAAGTTGAACTTCTTATGGAGAAAGGTTGAGTCATAAAACCTTTAGTTTTCACAAATAAAGAATTAAGACTATAACATTATCAAATGAGAGGCATGAAAATGTTGAATAAATAATGACATGGGAATTAGAAAGTGACATTTAATAAAGAGAAACAAAAGGGAGAGAAAGACAGAGTGAGGACACCCTTTCCAAATTACTCCTTTCTTTTTTTTCACAGAACACTTACATGATGTAAGAAATCATAGAGATGGAGCGCCTGGGTGGCTCAGTCAGTTCAGCATCCGAGTCTTGATTTTGGCTCATGTCATGATCTCATGGTTCAAGGGACTGAGCCCCATCCTGCTTGGGAGTCTCTCCCTCCCTCTCTCTCTGCCCCTCCCCACATGCACATGCACTCTCTCTCAAAATAAATAAATATTTTAATAAAAGAATAATAAAGAGATGATAAAAAAAGGAAAGTATGGGAATGCAAGCTGGTGCAGCCACTCTGGAAAACAGTATGGAGGTTCCTCAAAAAACTAAAAAAAGAACTACCCTACAACCCAGCAATTGCACTACTAGGCATTTATCCATGGGATACAGATGTGCTTTCGAAGGAACATATGCACCACCATGTTTATAGCAGCACTATCAACAATAGCCAAAGTATGGAAAGAGCCCAAATGTCCATCGAGGGATGAATGGATAAAGATGATGTGGTATATATATATACAATGGAGTATTACTCGGCAATCAAAAAGAATGAAATCTTGGCATTTGCAACTACCTGGATGGAACTGGAGGGTATTATGCCAAGTGAAAATAGTCAGAGAAATAAAAAAAAAATCATATGACTCCACTCATATGAGGACTTTAAGAGACAAAACAGATGAACATAAGGGAAGGGAAACAAAAATAATATAAAAACAGGGAGGGGGACAAAATAGAAGACACTCAAATATGGAGAACAAACTGAGGATTACTGGAGGGGTTGTGGAAGGAGGGATGGGCTAAATGGGTAAGGGGCACTAAGGAATCTACTCCTGAAATCATTGTTGCACTATATGCTAATTTGGATGTAAATTTTAAAAAATTAAAAATAAAATTTAGGAAAAAAAAAAGGAAAGGAAAGGAAATACCCATCTGACCTGACTGGTAATCAACCTCGTGAGTTATAATACCAATCAATTCCCGTAAACTCTATGGATTCTATGAAATTGTTTTTATTTTTTATTTTTTTTTAATGTTTATTTCTGAGAGAGAGTGCGAGTGGGAACAGGTCAGAGAGAGAGAAGGAGACACAGATTCCGAAGCAGGTTCGAGGCTCTGAGCT
The DNA here is from genome assembly GCF_007474595.2 of Lynx canadensis. Classification (NCBI taxonomy): domain Eukaryota; kingdom Metazoa; phylum Chordata; class Mammalia; order Carnivora; family Felidae; genus Lynx; species Lynx canadensis. Next base: position 85,267,576 of record NC_044309.1, on the reverse strand, counting down.
GTCAGCACAGAGCCCGACATGGGGCTTGAACTCACAAACCATGAGATCGTGACCTGAGCCGAAGTCGGATGCTTAACCGACTGAGCCACCCAGGGTCCCCTGAAACTGTGTAGATCTTAAGGGCAAGCTCATTACTAAGAAGAAATGACTTTAAGAAGAAATGTGAATAATTATGAACTTATTTTTTCAAACCACACATAGACGCAACTAATGAGAATGTGTTGGTGTATCCGGTGACAATACACATGGGTCGTGAGTTTCACTCAACATAATGGTACCACTAATACTCTGAAGTGTAAAAGTGTTTTGCAATTTTTAATTTAAAAAAATGAATTATAAGGTACAAGTTTAGGCAAATTGGAAAAAACAATCTCAGATACATATCTACATAGGAAACCTCTCTGTTTGATATTTCCTCATTTCAGAAGTTGGTAAACTTTCAGAATTTCTAGGTTTCTATTTTCCTGTGCAATAGAAAAAGAAAAGTACACCACAGTATGTAGAAGCGTGTGTCCTTTCAGGGGGAAGCATGGGTGATATTACCCCATAGGTGCACATTGCTTGATGGCAGGTTTTTAGTGTTTAGACTAAACACTAGTTGTCAGTAATCTGCAAGCATATCCACTTCTCAAGGGCAAACTCATATTGACCATTTGCCATCCTAGTTTAAGCCACTGTCGTTCACTGACACACTGTTCTTTGACGCCTAAAGGGTTGCTCACAGCCATCAGGCTCATGCCCTTGCATGTAGTTCAGAGGAGAGTATGCAGTCAGTGCCACCACATCACTAAAGAAAATGTTTACGAACAGAGAACTAGAACTGAGTGAGTATCCATGCTTTTCTACCTGTCCTGTTCCCATTACGCTGTTCTGTCCTTCTCCCGTACACTATGAAGATGCTCTGTTTGTGTTTCATTGTTTTGCCTTGAGTGCCCTAGCTGTTCCATTACAAAACTACTTCCCTTGGATCCTCTGGGTGGCTCAGTCGGTTAAGCATCCGACTTTGGCTCAGGTCATGATCTCATGGTTCGCGCATCAGGCTCTCAAGGCCGACAGCTCAGAGCCTGGAATCTGCCTCAGATTCGGTCTTCCTCTGTCTCTGCCCCTCCCCCAACTCGTGCTCTGTCTGTCTCTCTCTCTCTCAAAAATAAACATTACAAAAAAATTTAAAGCGAAACTACTTCCCTTGATAACCTTTCAATTGGGAACTTCCTCCACCCAACTACGTCAGGGCTAGGGGGCGGCATAAGTGTTCTACCTTTTCTCTATCAAATTCAAACCTCCTCTCCAACTTTACCCTTTCTTTTATGAATCTTTGTGCTTCTTTTAAGCTATTTCCATCAAGTTTCTGCACTCTCTCCAACCCCCTTCTTGCTATTATCGATTGGCACCTGGGTCTCTTAACCAATCATGCTTTTGAGGTTGGCACATAGCTAAGAGTCTCTCTCTACCCCACTGCCAATCATCTTTATTAGGGACATCAATATACATGTGACTTCTCAATTTCTTGAGCTTCCCCCCCACCCCAAACTTTTCCCTTTAATTCTTTTTTGTCACATTCTACCTCAATGATACATTGAAATGGTCATAGTTGGAATTTGTCATCAACCTATATGGCATTTCTCTCCCCTGACAATTTGAATGCAAACATCCCCTTCACCACCTTGGGCCTTTCATTTCACTTGCTCTCAATCTCACTATTAATAACTTCTAAGGTCTCATCAAGATTTCCAATCTATAGATGCTACTGCTCCCCCTCCAACATCCAACATTTATCAAGGTCTCCTACTTTTCTTTCCCTTGTAGAACTTAAATTGGATGGCTTACACTAAAGACCTGAAAATTGCTGTAGAAAAATCACAGAACTGTAGTAACAGATGCCTTCACATTTCATGACATCAAACTCCAAATGGAATCTCAACAGTGTCTCAATACTGCTATGTGATTTCTAATAATCTAGCTTTCCCATTGTCTGAGGTTTCACACCCAACTCCCTTGGTCCTCAAAGCCCTAGTATTGGTTTCAGGAGTAGAACCCAGTGATTCATCACTTACATATCTTACGACCCTCTTTTTGAAAAACATTCTTATTTAGATAACTGGATTTAGTATGATTACTACTGCAGCTTAGAGTTCCTTTCTTACCCTTTAAGGTGATGGTGCCTATCTTTATTCTAATACACTTATGCATTGGCCATAAAGAATATACCACTGGACAATCTTATTCCCAAGTATTATATCACATAAAATTCCTAACTTCTTTCCAGAGATATAAATAATGATTACTGAGTGGCGAGTGTTTGGAGGACTTGAATGAGAGTGCTAGGTCCCAGGACAGGAAGTTGAGGCAGAGCACAGCCTGTACCATCATAGCCAGCAACCCTAATAGCCCAAAGATGGAAGATCCAAGATTAACAGTCAGATTTCCTGGTGCCTAGTTCTGTACCCTATTAATTTCCAATGCTATGTACTAACTTGCTCACTATTAACAGAGTCATTAAAATCTAGTGGATCAGAAATTGGCTAATAAGATTTTAGACCATATAATTTGATATCCAAGGTCAGTGAGAGTAGTGACAAGGTTGTAGTAAACAACAACCTGCCTATCATAGTTCCTGAAATCTGTAGCTTCTCCTTCCTTGCACTTTTACCTCCCTACAATAATTTCTTTCTCTCTTTTAAAGTGAAATGTCTAATTTAAGCCATATACTTAAATGTCTACCAATCTATACCTAAAAACTTTAAATATGCTTTTTTCAAAACAGTTTAAAAATTACACTTTGGCTAACTTAATATAGCTATTTCTTCATACTCCAAAGACCTTTCTCAAAAGAGTTTCAAGTCACGTTCATTTTCTATATGAATTCCACTGGTACTCAAGGCTCTCTGGTAATCCATAGGTCCAAAGCAACTCAAATTAGCCACATGCACTCATTCTGCACTATAACTGAAATAACTTTAAACGCCGTCATGGGGAACATGAGTTTGAGGCTAAAAAATGCTTCTGAGCTCTACGCACTAACTAATCGTTATAATCCCTTCCTCATATCTCCAACTTGATTGGGATGGGTTAGTCCACACTCCATCTGTGGTCTGCTGAGACCACACAAACTCAATGTGGCAATTTGAGTCACCTCTCTAAATAGAAAGATATTATGTTTTGAATGGTGCCAAACAAACTGTCAACACTCAAAAAATAAATTACAATAATAAGAACATGTAGGAGGCAGTTCAGGGAGAAATAAGTGAAATGTCTAAAAGGCTTAGAGACTGATTTATGAGGGATGATTAAGAGAACAGAAAATAAGTAGCTTGGTCAAATAATGCCAAGGAGGACAATGAAACAACTACTTATATTTTTTGAGAGACTTAACATGTTGAAAAGTAAAAGCATTTATTATTTACCAAGTAGATATAATAATAATCACTATATAGCTTATGTTTCTTTGGTATAATTTTCAAAATACATCTCACATACCTCAGAATGTAATTAAGCAGTACAAACATTTTATACCCATCAAACATTTTTTTTTGTGGTGAAAATAATTTGAGGAAAGTTATTTCTAATCAAAGAATGTTATGTGCTATTTCGAATAGGAAGGATAGAGAATGATCTAGCAGAAGGAATCCTGAAAGATGACTCCTAGAAGTCAGAAGCCAATGCCCTCATCCTCTCACTGGTACATACTATATGGCTTTTGAAAAACTCAGAACTTTCTTGGTATTTTATCCATAAAATAAAGCAGCAGTAAAGTGGAAGAAACTTCCCTTCACTTTGTAAAGGTCTATGAACACATGTAATTATGAGGCAAAGTATAAAATGTTTCTTTAAAGAATATTAAATTATATGGAGTTGGAAGTGGATTCTAGCTGTTTAATGATAAACCACACCAATAACATACACTAAGAACCCATAAGCAACATTCCATTTAGTTATGAATATAAGCCAAATAGTTAATTCCTGTATCTCTGCGCTTCAACAGGATTGTGTTCTTGAGGGAAAGTATTCATGTAACAGTATTTTTGGAGATATACTATTATTCTTTGGCACTGGAATATCAATAACTATAATTTTTTTGGAACTTATTACATAGCATTACTACACTTTGGGTAATTTATCTAACTGGAATTTTCATAAACCAAAAGTTTTCTATTATCACCTTCATTTCACAGGTAAAAGATTTATATTGGACTTCTTGTTATTATACTCTCAAATGTAGAAATTTCATGTACATCTCAATTAAAAAAAAAACTATTCCTAAAATGCAAAAGCACCTTCAAGTATACTTTTAATGAAAATATTCTTATGATAAAATTAACTAGTTAATGCTCCGTGTAATTAAGTTAGAATCACATTTATGTCTCAAATTCTAGTCCTATTCTGTTTGACAACTTAGCAAACACCTCAGATAGAAGAACCAAACTGACTCCAACAAGTCTCCCCTAGGTTCTATCTTACCAAACGCAACATATGTTTACTTGGTAAATAACATATCCGATTAGCAAGTTCAATTATGATTCTTTTTTATTGTATACAATTGATATAAAAACCTGAAGACTAACCTTAAGAAAGACTTGAGATATGGGTTTTTAAGCATATTGTTAATATTGATGTTAATATTTAATAATTTTATTTTCTTTTTCCTATGCGCACCTGAAAACTGATACTGAACTGTGACAATCAGCTATGCTTTCAGGGGAGATACCTGATAAGTTCCTTGGCTGGTGTGAAAGGTTTGAAATAGCACCTTGCTTTACCAAATTAACAGTACTCTTCATTCCACTGTCACCTAATCCTCGGCACTAGAATAAGAGAAGGACACAAAAGCTGCATTCTACAAAGGATCTATGAGTTGCTGCTGTATACCAGGTGGCCTTTCAGGTTTTTCTGCACTCAAGTTTTCTTGGAGTGTCTATGACGACTTATGGAGCTTATGAGGTATCTCTGATATTAAAATCATATACACACATATGTTATATAGAACAGACATTATGTATACATACATTGTTTATCTCCACAATTAAATTTATCATTGTCAAAAACAAATGAACAAAGGAAAAAAAAGAGACAAACCAAAAAGGAGACTATTAACTATAGAAAACAAAGTGATGGTTACCAGAGGGGGTGGTCATGAGTGGATGGATAAAATAGCTGAGGCAGATTAAGAGTACACTTATCATGATGAGCACTGAATAATGTATAGAACTGTTGAATCACTATATTGTACACCTGAAACTAATATAACACTGTATGGTAAATATTTTGGAATTAAACTTTTAAAAAATTTAAATGTTTATTTTTGAGAGAGAAAGAGAAAGCGTGCAAAAGCGGGGGAGGGGCAGAGAGAGAGGGAGACAGAGGATCCAAAGCGGGCTCTGCACTGACAGCAGAGAGCCTGATGCAGGCTTGAACTAATGAGAACCATGGGATCATGACCTAAACTGAAGTCGGCCGCTTTACTGACTGAGCCACCCAGCCTCCCCTAAAACTAAAAATTTAATAGAAAATTAGACAATTCAAAAAGATTCCACATAGCAGAGAGAACTTGACCATAATCTTTGAAAGTAAAATAAAACTTAAAGTTTGTCTAAAGAAACTTTCATTGTCATTTTTTGTAAACTGGATGCCTCTTTAGGAATGAAAAAAGAAGAATTTGTATTCACTATAAAGCAAGAAAATATTCCTTGTGTAGATGGAAAATTGATGGAAATAAAAAAAGAACAATGGAAATGGGGTAACAACATTTGAAAACAAATAATTATTGCTTTAGGATTTTATAACAGAAAGTAGTTGAAGGACTTCCAACTTTATAAAAGTATTCTCTGAATATTTATACTGTGACCTCATAATAGCACACAATGTCATATTATGCGATGCCTTGCACTCAAATATCCCATAATACTTCCACATTTCATGTTAGAGGAAGGAACTAGTCTCAAAGATGATCTCTGTTGTCCTTATACTAAAATGCTGACTTTTTCTAAACAGTTTAAATCCTCTCTATCCTCCAGGAAGCCGTATCATTCCCATTTCCACCAACTATTCCTTTGACCATTAAGGATACTTTTTATTTCTTTTCTCCCCCACCAGTTAATATCTCTGTCATTAAAATTATCACATAGATTTAATAATTTCTATTTATTTTTCTTCCCAGCTGGATAAAACTCCTTGAGGTTGAAAGTTTACCTTTTGAACCTGTACTGTCCAATATGGTAGCTATTGACCAACTGAAGCTTTTAAAATTTAAATTAAAATGGAATAAAAATTTAGTTCCTTTCTCAAACTAACTTCATTTCAAGGGTTCAATAGCCACATGTAGCTAGTGGATAACATTTACTGGACAATCAGATTTATAGAACATTTCTATCAACGCACAAAGTTCTACAGAGCAGTAGCATTCTAGTAAAAACTAAATAATAGATAGTGATAAATGATACAGGTGGGAAAAACAGTGCAAGGAAAGAGGATAAAATTGTGTGGATATGATGTTGGCAAGCTTGAGAAGACCTCTCTAGGAAGGTGAATTTTGAGTAAAGACCTGAAAGAAATGGAGAGCATAGGGGTAGTCATTTATAAAATCAAGGGAACATCATTCCAATGATGTTTTATATTCTAGAAACAGCAGGTGGGCAATATAGCTAGAGCAGAGGGAGATAGAATAATAGGGTCAGGGAAGTAATGGGGGACAGCAGACATTCTGAGTGAGATGGGAACACACACAGAGGAAAGAAAAGATTGGACTTAGGTTACAAGATTTCACTGGTAGCTATATGCAGAAGCAGGGACACCAAATTACAGGCTATAATATTCATCTAGACTTCAAATAATAGTGTCTTGAACCGAGCAGCAGAAGTAATAAAAAGTGATCAAATTTTGGATGTATTTAGAAGGTACAACCAAAAGATATGCTAATCAGAATTAAGAGAACGAGAGAGAGAGAGAGAGAGAGAGAGAGAGAGAGAGAGATTAAGAAACATTCCAATGTTTTTGGACTGATCAATAATGGGGGGAGAATTTCAGGAGATCAGTTTTAGATAGGTTAAGTTAGAGATATCTGTTAAGAAGTTGAGTGAAAATGTTGAAGGAATGCTTTATATGCAGGTCTAGAGTTCAGAAGAGATTAGGACTGGAGATATAAATTTGAAAGGCATCAACGTAGAAATAACAGCTATAGTCATAGAGAAGTACAAGCCACCTATGGAGCAAATACATACAGAAAAGAAATCCAAGAGCCTATTTTCAAATGCTGAGAGTTTAAGGAAATAAAAAGCGCTAGAAACACACACTGAGAAGGCATGACTAACACCATCAGAAGAAAATAACATGTGCAGTCTTTTACAAGTAAGATTAAGAAAATGTTTGATGGAAGAGAGAGTGAACAGCTACTGTGTCTAAAATCACTGAAAGGTCAGTATGACGAGAACTGAGAAATGACAAAACTGATCCCACAGCAGTCAGGGAGACCCTGAAAACAGCGATTTCAGGTAAATGGTGGGAACAAACATCCAACTGGAATGGGGTAAAGAGATGGAAAAGAAAGCAGAGATATTAAATATAGCAATGCTTTCAAGAAGTTTTGCTTAAAGGGAAGGACATAAGTAGGGTTTGTGGTTGACAGGAAATAAGAGAACGTTTTTTATTTATCTTGTTTTGGAAGTTAACCTATTTGGAAGTTAGAAGATAAAATATGTATATATGCTACGGGCATGATTCTGTTTTAACGCGAAGCAATTTTTGTCTATAGTCATGTCTTTCAGCTAGTGAGTGGTAAAAAAACGAAATGCATGAGTAAAGAGGTTGATCCCAGCTAGGATGCAGACAGTGCAAGACAGAAGGGGGGGTAGATAGGTCCAGATGTAAACATGTGGGAAACTGTGATGCTAGAAATATGTGACATGTCTTACTTCAACTTTCTAAATGAAGTAAAAATCAAAGTTGTCACCTGGGATGAAGGAGATGATAGTGGAATTGAGGAATGAGAATTCAAGGAGAAATACCCATCTCATAGAATGGGAGAAAGACTGAGTTAGGACAACAGAATATAAAGTACAGTTACCAGACAGTTTAAGGATCCACTTGAGATTACTGATCGTGAATAAAAATAGAGCAGTAAATCCTGCAGCATATTTTTCTTTAGTGACAGTCAGCTGTGTAGATGCAGGCACTGAGCAGGTAGACAGCCTGCTTTAACTGGCTCTGGTTGCATTAAGGGGTACAGGAAAATGAGCAGTAGGTAAGCAAATTGAGAATGTACACACACAAAAAAGTAATAATCACCGAATCTGACAGTTAGTTAGGTAAAGAGGGGAAAGATGGCATCAGGGGAGCTGTGATAAACATGGCAGTATAAATAGAAGGATAGGACCAGTGGGGCTGAAGGATTAGCAGAGCTGGGAGACGAAAGGAAATGGGTAGAAGACAGGACCTACTGGTAGAGAGTCAAATATTAGAAAATTGGGACTATGAAGGGTTTAAAAGTTATTGGTGAGGACAGTTTAAGGATGTGAACACAGGAGTTACTATAGAGGGACTGGATGATGGTGGCGGTGGTGATGGTGAAGGTGGTGATAACTACTACTTTGTGCATTACCTTTTTTATTTCACCAAATGTCTGGGTTGGAATCTATAATGTCCTTCCGATTTGTAGAGAAAGCAGTTAAGCTTAGAGGGAATAGATAACATGGTTAAGGAGGTATCCAAAACAGGACATTCCTGGGTTTATCTGACTTCAAAGTTATACTTTTTTCTCTTCTTAATTTTTGTGACATGAGAAGTTTACACTACAATGACTGGCCCTTTTCAGAAATAGAAAGATATATTTCTATGGCACAGAAACAGACACTCAGATCAATGGAACAGAATAGACAACCCAAAAATGGACCCACAAATGTATGGCCAACTAATCTTTGACAAAGCAGGAAAGAATATCCAATGGAATAAAGACAGTCTCTTCAGCAAGTGGTGCTGGGAAAACTGGACAGTGACATGCAGAAAAATGAACCTGGACCACTTTCTTACACCATACACAATAGTAAACTCAAAATGGATGAAAGACCTAAATGTAAGACTCTAATAAGGATGAGTTGATTAAGAATATGTATTAAATTACTTTGTTTCCACTTTTATGTAGACATATCATGCATGAATTTATCTAAACTTTGAGTCTGTTAAAAATTTTGCCTAATTCATTTTTATTGGGATCACAAATTATATGGGATCATCATTCCCTTATATAATAAAAATTATCTTTTCCAGTCTCCTCTTGTTGGTCCTCATGTTTCCTTCTTCTCTCACAATTCCAATATTGTAGAATTCAGTTAGCACATCTATTCACATAATCCATACCCTTCAGAACTTCATATTGTTTTATTGTTTTATCTTTTCTTAGACTTGGTATTTCTACCGTGTAAAGATAAAATATGATTTGTCTTGATAGAAGAGGATTCTCCATTTCAAAAACAAACAAAAACTCACAAATATGTGTTTCTGATCATTTTAGTTTCTCTGCCTGCATTACGTTACTTGTATGGTGCTCATTTTGTGCATCTACTGCGTTAAAATCTGCTCAAACATAATATACAGCCATTCACCACAAAAATAAAGCACAATGGCTTAGCTGCTGTTACGATGGATTCTGCAACTCATACATTCTCACATACTTTCTCCGTATGTTGCATTGAAAAAGACAAGACAGGAGGAAACTTAGAAGACAGAACATAAATCTAGTTTAAAGGTTGAATCATCTAATTTAGACAATGTCTAGAACGGCAAAATGTGGTCAAAGTAATAGAAACATGGATCCTTTTTTCCCCTTTATTTTTTGTGATTTTTTTTTTCTAAGTTGAAATCTAAGGCAAAGTTTACATTATCATAGGAAGTTTTCTTTCCTTCTTAATCCATTCTTCCACACTGGTGATGGTGTCCAGGTCTCTGAATAATTTTGAATTTTCAAAACACCTAAACTAAGCTCATTGTTAGAATATTATTTTAACACATACAGGTTTACATGGTAAGATGTTTGCCCAGATAACCACACTGTTCTTCCTTATTGTGTTTAATTAGGTGAGATCAAACTAATCCACAGAGAGTTCAGAAATATATATTCATGAAAAAAAGCACAGACTTTTTATTTATAAGGGACTTGAGCTGAGAAATATTAACTTGCCAGAGCTACTCAGCTAGTTAAGCGGCAGCACTGGAATCTGAGCACAGTCAAAAATACAAGTCCGTGCCCTAAACCACTATTCCACTATGTTACATCACATCTTTAAAAAAAAAAAAAAAACATAATAAGACTTCTTTTGCTTAGAAATTTAGTAAAGAAAAAGATCAGTTATTCATCTTTGAAAGTTTCTGGTGTGCTTTTAAACAACAATTTATCTAGACTCAATGATTATGCACTACAAAAGGGTAAGTGAAACAGCCTGCCAGTTGAAAGAGGAGCACCTCTTCGAAAAAACAGTTACAGTTGGAAGATCAGGAATAACTATCATTGAAAGTAAAACTAATATTCAAATGTTTAGCTAATTGAATTTCAGGCTATTAGGTTCCTATTATGGTAAAGAAATAGTTATGACTTAGCTAAAGCAACAAAAAGTATTGTCTGAAACCAAACAGAAATTCAGGTTCTTTGTGAGACATGTTTTTCTGCTGCTACTGCCGACCCCCAAGGGAGAATGAATGAATGGTGAACATAAAGGAAACAGAAACATTTCTGTTCTCAATTTTGATGCTTCACAAGTAGAGAGAAAAAAAATACCTGTGTCTAATAACTATTCAACATTAACTGATGCTTCATTCATTAAACCTAAGAGAGTAAACGTAGTCAAAAAGACAAAATAGAGGTCACAAATATGAACTTAAAATATGAAGTGAATAAAACGGTCTTCCTTTCTTCTCCCAGAGATTTATTTTGGAATGTCAAGTGTATGGAGCCAGGCTGTTTTGTCAGGACATGTAGTTTCGCAAGCACTTTCAAATTGCCTCAAGCTTCTAGTTGAGTTGTGTTTGAACTAAATGGGAGCCAACTTTAAGGAGCAGAGGTTATGTTGCCTGTGGAAAGTTTTATTCAGCTTCTAAAACACATCATGTTTGATTTAAGGAACACCTTGAAGTAATATTTTTGCCACAACACAATGGTATTTAGTATCATTTCTCATGTGAAGGAGTATTCATCAAAAAGGCTTATTGTTCATTTTATCAGAGTCATTGCCTTAAACTTGTCTTTCGTTATCTGAAAAGGAAAAAATAACTCTACACAGATATTTTACATGTATCTTACACTAATTATGACTTCTCTTATCCAAGAAGTATTTGGAAGATTAATAACAACCTCTATGTGTTCAAGAACACTCTAAGTGAGGTTATTAAAAGTCAACCCTTTCCAGATTTCTGATAGAAGATAAAAAATTTGTCCCAGACAACAACAAGGGCACAGAACACAGAGAAGCTTTGAAAAGTTTCTCAATCTTTAGATTGCATCCACCCTTGGGAAGATGATAGAAATCTGTACCGTTGAGACAGACTTCTGTTTCAAACACTTTTTGTAGCCCAGTTCTTGCCCAAAAAGTCAAATATCCAACTGCCTGTTCTTTGTGCCACACGGATTTCACAGTTGTCATTTCCACAGCACATACCATATCATCTTGCCACTAGCACCATGCAGAACACATTCTCATCAGAATAATTCAAGGCTATGGGGCATCATCTATGTATCAGTCTTCAAAAATCCATCAGTGCTTTCCATAGCAGTTCTACAAAGCTTTAGAATTAATGCCCCTCTCGTGACTATAATGTTTCTAGGTGTAATTATTATTATTTTAATAGCCTGAGAAAATTGTATTCCTTTTGAAGGACCTTGATAAAATCTATGGCTGTAATCCAGGTATATCTACATAAATGTTAGTGTAGGGAAAACAACTGTAACAAAAACATTGGGTAACTTCAAATTATTGTACACAGCACAGGAAACAGTAATTCTATCAGAGAAAGTCTACAGGTATGGTGGTTCCTCCTTCTCTTTGGATTCCTTGTTTAGGTGAACTTGCCTACTCACTAAAATTTATTTGTAACTCCCAAATCAGTACTCACAGTCATTCAGAGATGTGCAGAGTAGGGGAAAAATGGAACCTCCTGACATGCAAGTTCCCAAGGTCAAGCAAGGTGACACTCTGCCTTCTTATTTCAGTTCTCCTACTGTAAACAAGTATCCTTTTCCTTCCTTAGTGCCATGTTTTCCACATTTTTGTACTTTTTGTTGATGATTTTGCTGTTTAAAAGTGGTCTTAAGGCGTAAATGCTTAAGTACTGGCTAGTGTTTCTAAGCACAAGAAGGCTGTGTTGTACCTTATGGAGAAAAATGTCTTTGAACAGAAACACATAAAACAAGATTATATATTGAGCAGTGGATGAAAATATGACCAGAGGCTCATAGGAACCTAACCTTGTATTTTCCCCGGGAGCAGGACCTCAGTATTCACTGATTCGGCATCCACTGCAATTTCATCCAACATAACTAATGTGAATACCAAGAATCAGCTGCATTTTAATACATTCAGAATTATGATCCTAGAATAGAAAAAGAACTGGGACACTGCCCAGAGTTGTGATTTTGGTATCCCAGCTGGTCATCTTCTGATTGTCTTCTTTCGTGTCTGCATGGACACAAATTAGTTGTCCAGGATAATTTCAGTCAATTTTAGGCTATCCGCTAGACCTCTCTCCATGTTTTCATCCTGTATCAATCACATTCACTTCCTTTGGGCTACTAGAACTCTCTATGACCTTTCTCCCTTTAGGGCTTTCACTTGCATTATGTGCTCTGCTTCAAATACTTTCCTTACTTTCATTAATGCTGCATACTCATCACTTAAGTTCAGCTCCAAGAAACATTTCCTGATCACACACTTATGAGATCCATTTCCTTTCTTATCAGTTTCACGCCAACTGCTGTGCTTCCTTACTTATACATATGATAGCTATAATTAAATAAATGAAATTTATTATCCTGTAAGCACAGACTGCATCTGCTTGCTCGATGTGACTTTCCCAGGTAAACCAGTGCTTTGCATGTTATTGATGCTCAGTGTGTATCTGTAGAATAAATAAATGAATGAAATTACATAAGTAATTTCCCCATAAGTAATTCTCCCCAGTTATGACACTGGATTACCCACATATCTCTACCTCTGATGATCACAAACAAATACTTGCATACTAATTGTGTACTTGTGTACTAATTAGGCAGAAGCAGAGTTTCTGCCATAGCCAGGGGCCTCATCTTAAGGTCAGATCTATGAACCCCGTATCTGCATATCTAATGCTAACTAGCTGAGCAAATACTTGCACAAGAACAGCCATCTAGATTAATCATTTAAAAAACTCTCTGGAAAAGTGCAATTACTGTGTCTGTCACTACTGCTATAAGAAGGAAGGAAGGAAGGAAGGGAGGAAGGGAGGAAGGGAGGAAGGGAGGAAGGAAGGGGAGAAAAAGAAGTAATCAAAGGGTATTTCAAATTCTCTTCCATAACCATCAAACTTAAGTCACTCACAGAATACAAAAAAATGAAAATTAATTCCTATTTTCCTAATGTCCTTTTAAGATAGCTAATTGAAAACACCTGTTACATATTCTCTATCCTAATGTTGATTGAGAGGGGATAGAACATTTCCTTGATTTAAAAGAAATATTCTCAGAAACAGTTTTTAAATTAATCAATATGGTTCAGGAAAGTATTTTATGCTAGGACCTTTTAGGAACTTAACCTGACATACATCTATCATATGTCTATTCTACTTAAAGAAGAACACATTCATTGAGGACTAACAGTAACTCACAGAATATTAAGGAAGATTATTTCTTTATAGAAATCGTAGAGCATATGAATTTGAGATTTGGTGGAGAGATGCTACTTAGTCCACAGCACTGCCCGAATCAACATTATAAACTGATTGCTCCAGTAAGCACATCACTCGCTGTTACCAATGGCCACATACACTACAGCTTATGAAACACATCCCACCGACTTCCAACAGTGACACTATTTTTGTGCTACTTCTGGATCATGGATTATCTGTAACCACCTTGCCTGAATGTATTCTTTGAGGCATCTGTTTCTTCACATCAGTAGTTCCTGAATTAAACCTGGCCTTACCAAACTAGGTTGATGGGGCTTGGGTGCCCTAGGTGCAAGGAATTCTCAGAAAGTGAATTTCTGACTTTTTATCTGGGAAGGCAAGAAATCACAAAGTTGGGAGTCCCCTAAACATAGGAAGGATCCCAAAGGTATATGATAGCCCAGAAGAATGACAAATATCCACTGCGCTACCCAAATAGCATGTGGCGTAGGGAAATGCCACAGCAAATACGTGTAAAGGCCATGGCATTGCTGTTAGAACTGACTACTGACCTATTTGTTACTTTAATGTTTGTTTAAAAACCTTACTGGCACGGGGTGTTCTAATCAGACTTACTATCTTCCTTGCACCTAATCTGTGGTTGCATTCTATCATGACTCTGAGGAGTAGATATCATATGTACATTCACATGTATTTTTTCTATGATTTACAGATGGGGAAAGTGAAGATCCCAGGTCAATGGGTGGCCCAAGCCGTGAAATGGCAAAGTCCACACTTTATGTCTGTTATTTTGGAGCTCATTATTTTAATATCAATGCTCTTCTGCCTCTCACTGAACATAAACCATTAAAAAACCCTCATGAGATCCCAGGACTTTCCATATCTAAGCTCCACTCAAAGGGCCAAACCTTGTAAGGTGCAACTGAGCAGTCTAGATAACTACTAAGTATTATATTTCATTAGGTGATCGAGTTTCTAAATACAGAATATGGATTTTGACACACATCTAACCACTTAGCTATAAAGAAACTATCTAAATGTAATCATGGATGACTAGTAAAAAAGCAACATATTTTATTCTTGAAAATCACATATTAGTCTACTTTAAAAACAGCGAAGTAGTGAGTACTGATTGTTTTGTCTCTTCAAAAACCTTCTCTCCTCTGGGAAGAATGTCACCCTAGTTTTTAGGAACTGCTCTTTTCCTACCCCACATATATTGTTCCACTCAGACTGCCAGTGTTAGCCCCTCATTCATCCACTGCCTGCAGGGGCTGATGCAAAGCAGCCCAGATCCTAGCAATCGTCCTTAGCATTTGTCAAACTATAACTTAGGGAAGAGGGGCAGTCTCATGTCAAATTTGAGACTGAAATATGAGCCTGCGATGCTGGTAATCATTTTCCCTCTGTCAATGGGAGTATACCAAAATAAATAAACAAAGCTACCTCACTGGAAGAGGCAGAGGAGAGAGAAGAGAGAACAATATGACAGACAGAAATCACTGCTGCTGGTTGACCTGGAAGGCACTGACACCTGTGTGCCACTTCTGATTTGTATGCAGGAACATTTCTCTTTAGACAAGGGGTTGAATCAGGTTTCTGTCATTTGCAACCAAAACACATTTGCATATGCAATGATACAATGACATATTTCAGAGGAATTTGAGCCAAAATTCAGGAAACGTACTCTTATTCTTACTAAGCCATAAATTAAGAAGGTTCTTTTTATACATTGATAAATGTTCACTATCTAAAGCACACACATCAAAAAGGATTTAAATAGTTTGTTAATTTTTTAATGCATATATTTTTAAGTTTTTATTTATCTATTTTTGAGAGAGAGAGAGAGAGAGAACAGGGGAGGGGCAGAGAAACAGAGAGAGAGAATCCCAAGCAGGCTGTGAGCTACGAGCACAGAGCCCAATGCAGGGTTCGATCTCATGAACCATGAGATCATGAACTGAGCCAAAATCAAAAGTCGGACGCTCAACCAGCTAAGCCACACAAGCACCCCTTAATTTTTTTTCTCCTGGAAATAAAATTTAGTAATAATCCAATATTATTTGAATTATCACCCCTCTATAGGGACGGTATCTCCTGGACTAGTTAGGCCTAAGCATACTTAAGATATGCCCTTGATCCTGTCTCTTACCATCCAAGTTCTGGGAGGGACAAAGAGACATTTAATTATAAAAAGCTCCACTGGCATGATTTGATCCCAATCTCTGTGCCTTAAGGTGCAAGTGTCTGCCTCTCACTTCTATCCCCATGAAAACTGGCAATGACTATTTCCATGTACAGCTCCTTTTTCATTTGAGAAACTGAAGGCTTCCCTCTTCCCTAACAGAGCTCTGAAGAAGGAGTCCATGTAGAAACCTTCTCATGATATGAGCCAAATGACTAAAGTCTATTCTAGTCCATATTTACAATTTCCATAATTTATATTGTAATTACATAACAATCTAGGCCTTCATGTTTGTATTGGTCAGTATGATATAGGTTTTTCGGAACAAGAAACTATAGAAGCTTAATAAAAATTTCTTTCTTAATTACTCAAAGTATAAGGCGGACCAAGGATCTTCCCCTTGTAGCCATGTCATATGGAACAAGATTGCTGCCAGGAGAAGAGGAAAAAGGAAGTTGCACACCAGCTGGAACTGTTTTGTCCAGGTGTCCGGGGAATATATACATCCTTTCACTTTCATTTCATTGGTCAGAACTAATCATTTGATCTCAATGTGAGCATAGAGAAGCTGGAAAATGTACAGGAACACATGGATATATACAGTAAGCAAAATGCTTTCTGCCACACTATACCATATTTCCTAGGAAAACTTTAGCAATATCTTTAGCAATGCTCATGGATTTAAAAAAAAGCTACCATCCTGTAGGTATAAAAGGTACATAGCCTGCTTGCATAGGACTATCCAAATGTACCTGGTACTTTTGGGATTTTATAAAGCTAATATGAAAGCCCTGCATTATCTCAATCACAGGAATGGAATAAACTTCATTTGTTTTGTCTACTAAAAGACAGCACTTTATGAATTATTTTAATGGCTCTTTTATTCTGCAAAATATTCAGAGTAGAAAGCAAAATAATGTAGTGAGCTTATTTAGACTTAAAAAAGAATAGAAAAATACACATTATATATTATGACCACCAACCACTCATGCCTAAAATCTTTTGCTTCTTGGCCTCCAGTAAAAACAAACCAAAACAAAACTTGGTGGTCTGAGGCTTGGCCCCCTGTGTAAAGTATTCCATCATAAAACCATCACCCTTACCTTAGTACAACTGGCAGTCACTGCTCACATAAAACAGAAGAGTATGTTACCATGGAGACAAAACCAACTCTCCCCTCCAGAATGGTTGATTCTTCCAAGTCATAACAGATACTACCAGAAAAATAACAAGAGGTACTCACAGAGACTGGCAGCCCCAAATCCATATTCAGTTATCATGGAGCTAAGCAAGTTTGCATTATCTTTTGATAGAGTAACAAAGGCAAACATTGCACTGAAAGATAATCCTATGTAATCACTGTTTACAAAATAAACCCCTATATCCATCTAAACAATGTGGAAAGTTTAAATTGTAATGTTTTCTACCTCTACTTAGCGCTTTATTAATGGAGTGACCACTGTGCTTGACCTATTTGCTGAAATTCGTTAGAGCTCCAGGAGACCATATGGATGACCAGATGGGTTGCTGTAATTTAATGTCATTATTTGAAGGATGAAGTAAGGTATAAACATAATTTGCATTCTTTTCCATTCTTCCTGCATACCTTTTATTAGTTTCATTTTTAATTCAGACATCAGAAGGGAAGATAATACCTTGCTACCAAGGCTCAGATGCCAACTAATTACTACAAGAGACTCCAGTCCTGACATCACAGGCCAGGCCTCAGAACACACTCCATCTTACCCGGTGACCCCACCATGGTGATTAATAGGTTGAGTGCTAAGGCCTAATGAGTGTGTCAGATCTTAGATGTTCTCTAGGCTAATGTAATTAGCATTATGTTGAACAGAGTATTTCAGTTACTTAGTAGAGAGCCTCGTTAAACTTCATACTAAACTATGTGTTGTCACATCTTGGTCTTTAAATTTATTTCATAATCATCAACCTAAAAGTCCTCTGTAAATAGAGATCTTTCAAATATTAAAGGATAAGCTAAATATTTTTACATCAATTATGGATTTTCTTGATCAAAAGTGAAACCCCATGCTATAAATGAAATGAAGTATTTTTCAGTGATATTTGTTGAAATTCAAGTATCTAGACTCTACCAATAGAAATTCTGATTTAAAAAAAGGAGGTTTAGGAGAAGATCCATGACTATGCATTTTAAACAAGAGACCCATTAAATAAAAAGCAAAAAGTCTGTGGACCATACTTGAAAAAGCACTACCATTTTGGTAACAGGACCAATATCTGTCTCTTAGATTAATTGAATGTATCAGAATTTTTTTTCTAATAGTTATTAGGTTTCTGAAAAAATTATCTGAATCCATATAAGGGGGATTTTCATATTGAGATTACAGTTTTAAATGTACCAATTATTTCTTGTTAAAAGATTAAAAACAATTATTGAGATGAAACACAAATGTTATTTGCAACAAACCATGTAAAGTGTAATGAGTTCTCCATTAACCAGGGGACATGGAAGGCAATGACACTTCTATCCTGCAGCCCATGGGCCTGGGATTGCTTTCAAAATTCATGGGAAAGAACACAGTGTAGAAGAATTTCTAGAATTCCTGACTTTTCTCTATGGCCAGGGATAATAAACAAAATGTCTCAGCTCTGATGACTAAGGACTCTAGCAATATTCTAATTACTTACTTGGATCTCACCTAGATATTACCATTATCAATTACTACATACTGAGTATTTTTATGTGTCTAGTGTTTGCTTTCTTGAAACATTCAGATAGAAACTCCCTACTGATCTTTAATTTAGACACATTTTTTTCATCTATTACCCTAAACATTTAAGGCATTTTTATCCCAAATTGATAACTACTTACTTAACCAAACTACCATTTTCTTTATGAGCTTCAAAAGAGTTCGTTGTTGTGCTTTTTAAACATGTATACTATATGTATTTAAAATAGGAAAATGAATAAAATAAAAACTATTTCATGATAAATATATATTATAGGTATTGACATATTATAATTTGATACTGAGATTTAATGGTTCGAGAAAAGAAATTTATCATTCTTCATTCTAATAAGCCTTTTTGTAGATCCAGCCAGGGAGCAGAAGGCTATCAACTGACACTGGCAAGTCTATAAACACACTGTGCTTCCATTGGATGAAGAATAATTGCTGGGGTATCAAGCTCTATATGAGACTCACTGGATGATACCAACTCTATTTTTTCCTCTAGGAATCTTGCATTTTCCAGCAACCCTGGCCTCTGTCTTTAGGCAGAGCAGTATAAGAATTCTGATCAGTCAAGACAATGGGGGAGGAGTTAAGATGGTGGATTAGTATGGCCATCCTGAACTTGTCTCATCCCAGAAATGCAGCTAGATCAGGATCAAACCATTTTAAACACCTGGGAAATTGATCTGAGGATTAACACAACAATCTGCATAATTGGAAACAGAGAACTTGGCAGGTATATGGTACAGAGAGGTGAATAAGTGGAAAGAGAAAAGCCATGGAGCCACATAGCGTAGGGAGCCATTTTCGCAGAGAGAGGACCGAGAGAAAGAGAAATGGGGAGAGTGCAGAGCATCAGGATCGTGCAAGAAAAGCACTCCCCCTGAAAGTAGCTGGAAAGAAAGAGAGAGAGGAGTGAAACACTTGCAGGAGACAGGAGAAAAAAATCTGTTCCCCGAAACCATTGATGGGGAGAAAGGAGAGGGCTTCACTATGCCCAGGATTCCATAAATATTGGAGCACAGAGTCTGAAGTTTCAGAGCTCAGTGACTAGCAGTGCTCTGGTGAGGAAGTAGGGTGAATCCCCAAGAGCAGGCAGCAGGGTCTGAGGGGTCAGTGTGTCACACAGGGAGAAGCGGTTCCCCTGACTGGATTGCATTTGGTAGAGGTCAGATGGCCTCCCCATGAGCAAAAGTCCCAGCAGACCCCGGAGAGCAGCCATGTTGACTGATATTGAAACTGCCTGAGGGCAGCAAAACCAGACACGGGCTCAGTGATGTGATTTGCCATAAACTCTGGGCCTCTGCCACTGTGTGAAACCATGAATGTTTTCTGAGACAAGCCAGCATCTAGCCATTGCTCAGGGAGACACTGCCCCAGAGAGTTGCTGCAGGTCCATGCTGCAAGGGTCTCTGAAGTGTGGGGTTTTGAAACACATCCCCCTCTGAGATAAAACTCTGGAGGGAGGTGCTGCCTGGAAGGTAGACAGCTTGAACACAGACAGGGTAGAGGCAGGGAGTGGACAGAAGCCTGAGACAAAAGAGAGATGCTTGATCCTGGGTTGGTGAGGATGTGGAATTCTTGCACATAAGACGAGGGAGCTAGCTGAAGTCATTTTCATTTCTAGTGTGCCTGCAGGCACAGTTCCACCCCAGTAAGCTAAGCAGCACAACCAAGTGACAGAGCTATTACACCAAGCCCCACCCACCTGTGCCCTTCAGGCAATCCCCCAGAAGACCAGCATAAACCCCTTCCACCTGCAAATCAATCTATGGACTAGAGTGTACTGCAAAGTTTCAATTATAAGGGAAACAGGATGAAACTTTATTCAGGTTTCATTCTGTTTGCTTGTTTGTTTACTTATTCATTTTCTTTGCTTCTGTTTTTGCTTAGGTTGTTTCTTTTTTCTTTCTTTTATTTCTCTTTCTTGGAAACAGAAAGAGCAAATTCTTTTTTGTTTTATTCAATTTTATTATTTAAAAATTTTAAATTATTTTAACATTTTTTTCCTTCATCTTCTTTCTCTATTTCTATTTCTGTTTCTTTCTCAACAAGCAGAAAGTAACACACTTAGGATATAGCTCCCTTTCGTTGATTTTGTTTTGTTTTGTTTTTAATTTTTTAACTTTTATTTTTTTATCTTATTATTCTTTTTCTTCCTCCAAAATGACAAGATGGAGGAATTCATCCCAAAACAAAGAACAGGAAGAAATTATGGCCAGGGATTTAATCAGCATAGATATGAGATGTCTAAACTAGAATTGAAAACCATGATTATAAGGACATTAGCTGGGGTTGAAAAGGCATAGAAGATACCAGAGAATCCCTTTTGGTGGAGATAAAACAACTAAAATCTAGTCAGGACAAAATTAAAAATGCTATAACTGAGATGAAATCTTGAATGGATCTTGCCATGATGGCAAGGATGTATGAAACAGAGCAACAAATAAGTGAAATAAAAGAAGAAATTATGGAAAATAATAAAGCTGAAAAAAAGAAGGAAACAAAGGGAAAAGATCATGATATGAGACTTAGAGTACTCAGTGACTTATTAAAAAGAAATAACATTTGAATTGAATGAGTCCCAGAGAAGGAAAAGAGAGCAAATGGAGTAGAAGATTTATGTGAGCAAATTAAAGCTGAAAACTTTCCTAATCTGGGGAAAGACACAGACATCAAAATCCAAGAAACACAGATAATTAGATTCAATAAAAAATGCCATCACTAAGGCATATCATAGTCAAATTCACAAAATACACAGACAAGGAAAGAATCCTAAAATCAGCAAGGGAAAGAAAAGTCCTTAACCTACAAGGTAAGACAGATCGGGTTCACAGCAGATCTGTCCACAGGAATTTGGCAAGCCAGAAAGGAATGCCAGGATATATTCAACCTGCTGAATCAGAAAAATATGCAGCCAAGAATTCTTTATCTGGCAAAGCTGTCCTTCAAAATAGAAAGAGAGATAAAGAGTTTCAGACAAACAAAAACTAAAGGAGTTTATGACCACTAACCCAGCCCTGCGTGTAATTTTAAGGGGGACTCTTTGAGTGGAGAAAAACAAAACAAACAAAACAAAACAGACCAAAAGCAACAAAGACTGGAAAGACCCAGAGAATATTACCAGAAACATGAACCCTAGAGGCAACACAATGGCACGAAATTCATCTCTTTGAATCATCACTCTAAGTATAAATGGACCAAATACTCCAAGCAAAAGACACAGGGTATGAGAATGGATTAAAAAAAAAAAAAAAAGACTCATCTATATGCTGCCTAGAAGAGACTCATTTTAGAACCAAATATCTTCAGATTGAAAGTAAGGGAATGGAGAACCATCTATCATGTTAATGGTTATCAAAACAAAGCTGGAGTAGCCATACTTCTATCAGACGGACTATATTTTATTTATTTTTTTTTCAACGTTTTTTATTTATTTTTGGGACAGAGAGAGACAGAGCATGAACGGGGGAGGGGCAGAGAGAGAGGGAGACACAGAATCGGAAACAGGCTCCAGGCTCTGAGCCATCAGCCCAGAGCCCGACGCGGGGCTCGAACTCACGGACCGCGAGATCGTGACCTGGCTGAAGTCGGACGCTTAACCGACTGCGCCACCCAGGCGCCCCGGACTATATTTTAAAATAAAGATGTAACAAGAGATGAAGAAGGGCATTATATCATAATTAAGGGGTATATCCAGCAAGAAAATCTAACAATTCTAAATATTTATGCCCCTAACTTGGCACACCCAAATTTATGAATCAATTAATATAAACATAAAGAAACTCATTGATAATAATACCATAATAGTAAGGGGCTTTAGCACCCCAAATACAACAATGAGCACATTATCTATGCAAAAAATCAACAAGGAAACAATGGCTTTGAATGACAGATACTTTGATAGACTAAACAAATATATTCAGAACATTTCATTCTAAAGCAGCAGAATACAAATTCATCTTGAGTGCACATGGAAAATTAACATTCTTCAGAATAAATCACATTCTGGGTCACAAATAAGCCCTCAACAAGTACAAAAAAGTCGATATCATACACGCATATTTTCAGACCACAACACTATGACACTTGAAATCAACTACAAGAAAAAAACTGTAAAGACCATGAATACTTGGAAATTAAATAACATCCTACTAAAAAATGAATGGATTAACTAAGAAATTAAAGAGGAAATTAAAAAGTACGTAGAAGCCAATGAAAATGAAAACACAACAGACCAAAACATCCGGGAAGCAGCAAAGGTGGTCATAAAGGGAAAGTATATAAGCAATCCAGGCCTTCCTAAAGAAGGAAGAAATGTCTCAAATACACAACCTAACCTTATACGTAAGGTAGCCAGAAAAAGAACAGCAATTAAAGCTCAAAACTAGCAGAGGAAGGGAAATAATAAAGCTTAAAACATAAATCAATGATACCAAAATCAAAAGAACGGTAGAACACATCAATGAAACCAGGAGCTGGTTCTTTAAAAGAATTAGCAGAATTGATAAACTCCTACCAAGATTATAAAAAAGAAAAAGGAAAGAACCCAAATAAATAAAATCATGAATGAAAGAAGAGAGATCACAACCAATACTACAAAAATACAAACAATAGGAGAATATTATGAGCAATTATATGCCAACAAATTGAGCAATCTGGAAGAAATGGACAAGTTCCTAGAAACATATAAACTACCAAAACTGAAACAGGGAGAAATAGAAAATCAGAACAGACCCATATCCAGAAATTGAATCAGTAATCAAAAATCTCCCAGCAAACAACAGTCCAGGGCTGGATGACTGTCCAGGGAAATTCAACCAAACATTTAAAGAAGATTTAAAACTTACTCTTTTGAACTGCTCCAGAAAATATAAATGGAAGGAAAACTTCCAGACTCATTCTATAAGGCCAGCATTACCTTGATTCCAAAACCAAAGACCCCACTAAAAAGAATTAAGGACCTATCTCCCTGATGAACATGAATGCAAAAATTCTCAACAAGATACCACTAGCAAACCAAGTCCAACAATACATGAAAATAATTATTCACCAAGATCAAGTGGGATTTAATCCTGGGCTGCAGGGGTGGTTCAAAATCCTCAAATCAATCAGTGTGATATATCATATTAATAAAAGAAAGAGTAAGAATAACATGATCCTCTCAACAGATGCAGAAAAAGCATTTGACAACATACAGCATCCTTTAATAAAAACCCTCAAGAAAGTAGGGATAAAAGGAACATCCCTCAAGATCATTAAGGGCCATATGAAAGATTCACAGCTAGTATCACCCTCAGTGGGGAAAAACTGAGAACTCTCCCCCTAACGTCAGCAACATGACAGGGATGTCCACATTCACCACTGTTATTTAACATAGTATTGGAAGTCCTAGCCTCAGCAATCAGAGAACTAAAAGAAAGAAAAGGCATCCAAATCAGCAATGAAGAAGTCAAACTTTCACTCTTCTCAGATGACGAGATATTTTACATGGAGAATCCAAAAGATTTCAGCAAAAAACTGCTGGAACTGATATATGAATTCAGCAAAGTCGCAGGATATAAAATCAACGCACAGAAATCAGTTGTTCAGTTGCATTTCTATATACCAATAATGAAGCAACAGAAAGAGCAATCAAGGAAATCGATCCCACTTACAATTGTCCCGAAAACTATAAAATACCTAGGAAGAAACCTAACCAAACAGGTGAAAGATCTATACACTGAAAACTACAGAAAGCTTATGAAAGAAATTGAAAAACACAGAAAGAAATGGAAAAACATTCCATGCTCATGGATTGTAAGAACAAATATTTAAAAATGTTAAAACAAAGCAAACTACACATTCACTGCAATCCCTATCAAACGAACACCAGCATACTTCACAGAGCTAGAACAAACAATCCTAAAATTTGGATGGAACCAGAAAAGACCTGGAGTAGCCAAAGAAACCCTGAAAGAGATTAGGTGGGGAAGATGGCAGCGCAGGAGGACGCTGGGCTCACCATGTCCTGCTGATCACTTAAATTCACCCACATCGGCCTAAATAACCCAGAAAACTTCCAGAAGACTAGCAGAATGGACTCTCCAGAGCCAAGTGGAGAAAAGAGGCCCACGAAGAGGGTAGGAAGGGTGGATACGCGGTGCCTACTACACGGACTGGCGGGAGGGAGCCAGGGCAGTGGAGGGCAGCCTGCCCGGCAAGGCAGAGGCCCCCGAAGCCTGGCTTGAAAAAGTGGAGAGGCCAGACTCCAAGAGTCCTGACAGCAGACGGGACTTTACATCTGGAGTGTTAAAAGTCAACAGCTCTGCTCTCGGAGACCGGGGAGGGCGAGACGACGCCAGGAGGGAGACTTGTTGAGCCCCAGAAGACAGAGCTCAGCTCGGCGGGAGGAACAAAGGTGCTGGCAAGCGCCATTTCCCTCTCACATCCCCCAGCTGGAATTCCAAAAAGGAACCAGTTCCCATTCCTGAACTTGCTTGCACCTCGCAAATGCCCAATGCTGTGCTTCTGTGGATCCATCCCTCCCACGGGCCTGCCTACATCAAGTGTTGCAGGGACCTTCCCGCAGGGTACCACCAACTGCAAAGCAGGCTAAGCCTGTCCCTCCCACCCCTGTGTACCTTGCAGATCCACCCATCTAATACACCCTTGGCCAGATTCCATCAAAGCAGCACCACAAGCCGGGCAGTGTGCAAGCAGCCCAGACAGGGGATACACTACTCTACAGTGAGTCCTTCCCCTGGGAGACGGGAAGATAAGGTACACACCCATCTGACTGTCGCCTCAGAGGTGGGCTGCAGGCAGACATCTGGTCTGACTATGACCCCACCCTCCAACACAAGTTACTTCAGACAGCACAGGGGAAGTGCCCTAGAGTTTGGAGCCACCGCAGGGACTCTCCAAAATGAGAAAATGGAAGAATTCTCCTCAGAAGAAACTCCAGGAAGTAGAGGCTGCTAACGAATTCATCAAAAACGATTTAAGCAATATAACTGAACAAAACTTTAGAAGTAACAGTCATAATTAATTGCTGGGCTTGAAAAAAGCACAAAGGACAGCAGAAAATCTTTTGCTACAGAGATCAAGGGACTAAGAAATAGTCATGAGGAACTAAAAAATGCTATAAATGAGGTGTAAAATAAAATGGAGGCGGCGTAGCACGAATTCAAGAGGCAAAGGAGAGAATAGGTGAATTAGAAGATAAAATTATGGAAAAAGAGGAAGCTGATAAAAAGATATAAAAAAAAATCCAGGAATATGCGGGGAGAATTAGAGAACTAAGTGATGCAATCAAACAGAAAAATATCTGTATCATAGGAATGCCAGAAGAAGAAGAGAGAGAGAGAGAAAGGGGCTGAAGGTGTACTTGAACAAATCATACCTGAGAACTTCCCAGATCCGAGGAAAGAAACAGGCATTAAAATCCAACAGGCACAGAGAACTCCCTACAGTGGTAACTTGAATCGATCTGCATGACATATCATAGTGAAACTTTCAAAATACAAAATTCTGAAAGCAGCTAGGGATGAATGGTCCCTAAGATACAAAGGTAAACACATAAGGGTAGTAGCAGACCTACTTACTGAAACTTGGCAAGCCAGAAATGAATGGCAGAAAATCTTCACTGCGAAGAACAGAAAAAATATGCGGCCAAGAATCCTTTATCCAGCAATTCCGTCATTCAGAATAGAAGGAGAGATAAAGGATTTCCCAAACAAACAAAAACTGATGGAATTCATCACCACGAAACCAGCCCTACAAGAGATCCTAAGGGTGATTCTGTGAGTGAAATGTTGCAAGGACCAAAAAGTACCAGAGACATCACTACAGGCATGAAACCTACAAACATCACAACAATTCTAAACCCGTATCTTTCAATAATAACACTGAACGTAAATGGACTAACTGATCCAACCAAAAGACATAGGGTATCAGAATGGATAAAAAAACAATACCCATCTACTTTCTGTCTACAAGAGACTCATTTTAGACCTGAGAACACCTTCAGATTGAAAGTGAGGGGATGGAGAACTATTTATCATCCCACTGGAAGTCAAAAGAAAGCTGGAGTAGCCAGAATTACAGACAAACTAGACTTTAAATAAAGGCTGTAACAAGAGATGAAGAAGGGCATTATATAATAATTACAGGGTCTATCCATCAGGAAGAGCTAACAATTATAAATGTCTATGCGCCGAATATGGGAGCCCCCAAATATATAAAACAATTAATCACAAACATAAGCAACCTATTGATAAGAATGTGGTAAATGCAGGGGACTTTAATACTGCACTTACAACAATGGATAGATCATCTAGACACAGGATCAGTAAAGAAACAAGGCCTCTGAAAGATACATTGGATCAGATGGACTTGACAGATATATTTAGAAGTCTGCATCCTAAAGCAACAGAATATACTTTCTTCTTGAGTGCACATGGAATAGTCTCCAAGATAGATCACATACTGGGTCACAAAACAGCCTGTAATAAGTATAAAAGAAATGAGATCATACCATGCACACTTTCAGACCACAATGCTATGAAACTGGAAATCAACAACAGGAAAAATTCTGGAAAACCTCCAAAGCATGGAGGTTAAAGAACACACTACCAAATAATGAATTGGTAAACCAGGCAATTAAAGAACACATTGAAAAGTATATGGAAACAAATGAAAATGAAAATACAACAATCCCAATGCTTTGGGATGCAGTGAAGGTAGTCCTGAGAGGAAAATACATTGCAATCCAAGCCTATCTCAAGAAACAAGAAAAATCCCACATACAAAATCTAAGAGCACACCTAAAGGAAATAGAAGTGGAAAAGCAAAGACACCCCAATCCCAGCAGAAGAAAAGACGTAATAAATATCAGAGCAGAAATAAACAATATAGAATCTAAAAAAACTGTAGAGCGGATCAATGAAACCAAGAGTTGGTTTTTTGAAAAAATAAACAAAATTGATAAACCTCCAGCCAGACATTTCAAAAAGAAAAAGGAGAGGACCCAAACAGATAAAATCATGAATGAAAATGGGATTATTACATCCAATCCCTCAGAAATACAAGCAACTACCAGGGAATACTATGAAAAAATTATATGCCTACAAACTGGACAAACTGGAAGAAATGGACAAATTCCTAAGCACCCACATACTTCCAAAACTCAAACAGGAAGACATAGAAAATTTGAACAGACCCATAACCAGTGAAGAAATTGAATCAGTTGTCAAAAATCTCACAACACATAAGACTCCAGGACCAGATGGCTTCCCTGTGGAATTCTACCAGACATTCAAAGCAGAGATAATACCTTTCCTTCTCAAGCTGTTCCAAAAAATAGAAAGGGAAGGAAAACTTGCCAGACTCATTCTATGAAGCCAGCACTATGTTGATTCCCAAACCAAACCAAGACCCAGCAAAAAAAGAGAACTACAGGCCAATATCCCTGAAGAATATGGATGCAAAATTTCTCAACAAGATACTAGCAAATCAAATTCAACAGCATATAAAAAGAATTATTTACCATGAACAAATGGGATTCATTCCTGGGCTGCAGCGTTGGTTCAGTATTTGCCAATCAATCAATGTGAAACATCACATTAATAAAAGAAAAGAACCATATGATGCTGTCAATCAAAGCAGAAGAGGCATTGGACAAAATTCAGCATAGTTTCTTAATAAAAACACTCAAGAAAGTCGGGATAGAAGGAACATACTTAAACATATTAAAAGCCATTTATGAAAAGACTACAGCTAATATCATCCTCAATGGGGAAAAACCGAGAGCTTTTTCCCTGAGATCAGGAACACAACAGGGATGTCCACTCTCACCACTGTTGTTTAACATATTGTTGGAAGTTGTAGCATCAGCAATCAGACAACAAAAGGAAATCAAAGGCATCAAAATTGGCAAAGATGAAGTCAAGCTTTCACTTTTTGCAGATGATATGATATTATACATGGAAAACCTGACAGACTCCAAAATCTGCTAGAACCGATACATGAAATCAGCAAAGTCACAGGATAAAAATCAATGTACAAAAATCAGTTGCATTCTTATACACTAATAATGAAGCAACAGAAAGATAAATAAAGAAACTGATCCTATTCACAATTGCACCAAGACTCATAAAATACCTAGGAATAAACCTAACCAAAGATGTAAAAGATCTGTATGCTGAAAGCTATAGAAAGCTTATGAAGGAAATTGAAGAAGATACAAAGAAATGGAAAAACATTCTGTACTCATGGATTGGAAGAATAAATATTGTTAAAATGTCAGTACTACCCAAAGCTATCTACACATTCAACACAATCCCAGTAAAACTTGCACCAGCATTCTTCTCAAAGCTAGAACAAGCAATCCTAAAATTTGTATGGAACCACAAAAGACCCTGAATAGCCAAACTAATATTGAAGAAGAAGACCAAAGCAGGAGGCATCACAATCCCAGACTTTAGCCTCTACTACAAAGCTGTAATCATCACGTCAGCATGGTATTGGCACAAAAACAGACACATAGACCAATGGAATAGAAAAGCGACTCCAGAATTGGACGCACAAAAGTATGGCCAACTCATCTTTGACAAAGCAGGAAAGAATATCCAAAGGAAAAAAGATAGTCTTTTAACAAATGGTGCTGGGAGAACTGGACAGCAACATGCAGAAGAATGAAACTAGACGATTTTCTTACACCATTCACAAAAATAAACTCACAATAGATAAAGGACCTGAACATGAGACAGGAAACCATCAAAACCCTAGAGGAGAAAGCAGGAAAAAGCCTCTCTGACTTCAGTCGCAGCAATTTCTTACTTGACACATCTCCAAAGGCAAGGGAATTAAAAGCAAAAACGAACTATTGGGACTTCATGAAGATGAAAATCTTCTGCACTGCAAAGGAAACAATCAACAAAACTAAAAGGCAACAAATGGAATGGGAAAAGATATTTGCAAATGACATATCGGACAAAGGGCTAGTATCCAAAATCTATAAAGAGCTCACCAAACTCCACACCCAAAAAACAAATAATCAAGTGAAGAAATGGGCAGAAAACATGAATAGACACTTCTCTAAAGAAGACATACAGACGGCCAACAGACACATGAAAAGATGCTCAACGTCACTCATCATCAGGGAAATACAAACCAAAACCACACTGAGATACCACCTCATGTCAGTCAGAGTGGCTAAAATGAACAAATCAGGAGACTATAGATGCTGGCGAGGATGTGGAGAAACGGGAACTCTCTTGCACTGTTGGTGGGAATGCAAACTGGTGCAGCTGCTCTGGAAGACAGTGTGGAGGCTCCTGAAAAAATTAAAAATAGATCTACCCTATGACCCAGCAATAGCACTGCTAGGAATTTACCCAAGGGATACAGGCATGCTGATTCACAGGGGCACTTGTACCCCAATGTTTATAGCAGCACTTTCAACAATAGCCAAATTGTGGAAAGACCCTAAATGTCCATCAACTGATGAATGGATAAAGAAGTTGTGGTTTATATACACAATGGAATACTAGTTGGCAAAGAGAAAGAATGAAATATGGCCTTTTGTAGCAACGTGGATGGAACTGGAGAGTGTTATCTAAATGAAATAAGTCCTACAGATAAAGAGAGATACCTTATGTTTTCACTCTTATGTGGATCCTGAGAAACTTAATAGAAGACCATAGGGAAGGAGAAGGGGGAAAAAAAAAGTTAGAGAGGGAGGAAGGCAAATCATAAGAGACTCTTAAAAACTGAGAATAAACTGACGGTTGATGGGGGGTGGGAAGGAGGGGAAATCGGGTGATGGGCACTGAGGAGGGCACCTGCTGGGATGAGCACTGGGTGTTGTATTTAAACCAATATGACAATAAATTTCATATTAAAAAAGAAAGAAGAAACACTGAAAAAGAAAACCAAAACTGGAAGCATGACAATTCTGGACATCAAGCTGTATTACAAAGTTGTAATCATGAAAACAGTATGGTAGTGGCACAAAAACAGACACATAGATCAATGGAACAGAATAGAGAACCCAGAAATGGACCCACAGATATATGGCCAACTAACCTTCTACAAAACAGGAAAGAATAACCAATGGGAAAAAGACAGTCCTTTAGCAAATGGTATTGGGCAAACTGGACACGGACATGCAGAAAAATGAACTGGACCACTTTCTTACACTCTGCACAAAAAAAAATTCAAAATGGATGAAAGACCTAATGTAAGTCAGGAAACCAGCAAAATCCTAGCACAGAAAACAGTCAACAAACTCTTTGACCTCAGCCACAACAATTTTTTACTAGACACATCTCTGGAAGCAAGGGAAACAAAAACAAAAATGAACTGTTGGGACCTCATCAAGAATAAAAGCTTCTGCACAGCAAAGGAAACAATCAACAAAACTAAAAGGCAACCAACCTATGGAATGAGAGAAGATATATGCAAGTGACATATCTGATAAAAGGTTAGTATCCAAAATCTATAATGAATTTACCAAACTCAACACCAAAAAAACAAATAATCCAGTGAAGAAATGGTCAAAAGACACAAAGAGATACTTTTCTGAAGAAGACATCTAGATGGCCAAATGACACATGAAAAGATGCTCAATACTACTCAGCATCAGGGAAATACAAATCAAACCCACAATGAAATACCACCTCAAACCTGTCAGAATGGCTAAAAGGAACAACTCAGACAACAACAGATGTGGGTGAGGACGCGGAGAAAGGGGAACACTTTTGCCCTATTAGTGGGAATGCAAACTGCCACAGCCATTCTGGAAAATATGGAGGTTCTTCAAAAAGTAAAAATAGAACTTCCCTATGATTCAGCAATTGCACTACTAGGTATTTATCCAAAGGATACGCTTATGCTGTTTCAAAAGAGAACATGCACCCCAATGTTTATAACAGCACTATCCACACTAGCCAAATTATGGAAAGGCTGAGATGTCCATCGACTGACGAATGGATAAGGAAGATGTGGTACATATATATACACGATGGAATATTACTCAATGATTAGAAAGAATGAAATCTTGCCGTTTGCAACAATATGGATGGAACTAAAGCGTATTATGCTAAGTGAAATAAGTCAGAGAAATATCGTGTGATTTCTTCACTCATATGTGGAATTTAAGAAACAAAACAGATGAACATAAGGGAAGGGAAGGAAAAATAAGATAGAGAGGGAGGCAAATCATAAAAGCCTCTTAAACAAAGAGAACAAACTGAGGGTTGCTGTAAGGGGTTGTGAGTGGGGGAATGGGCTAAATGGGTGAAGGGATTAAGGAGGGCACTTGATGGGATGAGTACTGAGTGTTATATGTAAGTGATGAATCACTAAACTCTACTACTGAAACCATTATTACACTATGTTAACAAACTTGGATTTACATAAAATTTTGAAAAATACACACACAAACACACACACACACACACACACACACACACACACACACACACACACACAAATTCTGACCAGTGGAATATTACAGAAGTGCTGTTTATCCTTTCCAGGCCTGGCCCTAAAATATCTCCACATGTTCTTCCATGATGTCTGTGTTCATTCTCTCCAGACAAATGGAACAGATTTTAGAAACACCACAAAGTCTCAGGTGATGGCAGAGCCACTAGATGAAACATTGCTTGAGCAATAAATAAACATGTATTCCTTTGAGGCACTGGGATTTTTGGGTTATTTGCTTAAAAGTAATAAAGTCAAGACTTGAGTTAATCTAAAAGTTATACAAATTTTTGTCTTGCTTGTGAGTTAGTCAACTACCTATTCAACAAAAAATTTTGATGTTCAAATTCAATGGACTTCTAGAGGAATCTGTTTCATTTGTATTTAAGAAGGGGAAAAATTCATATCTTAACATTAGCACATTTTGTAGCTCAGGACAAGAGGAATTTGTGTGTAGTTCTAGTGAAGTGTTATTAAAGAACACCTGACCCTCTGCCAGAGGAACAAGACAGGGTGCACAGTATCTACTGTTTCTATAGTCATCAGAAATACTATAATTATATTCCTTAAAGTAACTGTCCAAAGGAGATACTCAGAAAGTGTTTTAGAAGCAGAAGTTTTCACTGATCCACCCAAGTAGCATTTTAATTTTTTTAAATGTTTATTTATTTTTGACAGAGGGAGAGAGACAGAGCATGAGCAGGGGAAGGGCAGAGAGAGAGGGAGACACAGAATCCGAAGCAGGCTCCAGGCTCTAAGCCATCAGCACAGAACCCGATGCGGGGCTCAAACTCACAGACCGCGAGATCATGACCTGAGCCAAAGTCGGACGCTCAACCGACTGAGCCACTCAGGCGCCCCCCAAGTAGCATTTTAAAGATTCCTTTTGGTACCAGAACAAAAAATGCAGCAATTTAACCTAACTAAAAAGCTAAGAAAGGCAAACTGGATTAATGTAAAATCAGTGACATATAGAAAATGGAAAACACATATCAACATGAGCACACATGTGCACACATACACACACACACACACACACACACACACACAGGATTATTGGAGGATAAAATTTTCACCTCGGTAGCACACTAAAGAGACCAATATCCTACAGAATAATCATATGCCATTGACAAATGACCTCGGTGGAGGTATCACTGAATCAGGTCAGTAGAAGGCCTGGCCTAGATCTGGCTCTATCACTTTCTAGAGGCAGAGAGGAAGAAATGAGAAAGGCATAAGAGCATAGTGACAATGTTTTGAGCCTCAATTTCCATCTGCCACTAATGAGCTGTCTGTCTTGGGAAACTATTTTATGTCTCAATTTCCTCAGTTATATAATGGAGAGAAAATAATACCTATTTCACATATTGTTAAGAGGATTAAATCATATGATACATAACAAGCGTTTAGAGAGAACTTATGTGAAAGTAAATACTAATAAATGTTGAATATTATTTCTAATGGTATCTCCCTATCACTAATGAGCCATATTACCTTCAACTGCCAAGTAAGAAACTGTGCTAAATGATTTGTATGGTTTCTCTTAGTGCTTATATTCTAAGCCTACATCTGTATCTTAAAATCAAGTATCCAGTTGAAAAATGAAAACTCAAAAACCTAAATATTTTAAGTAATGACTTAAAAAAATTAGAGACAGTCTAGTCTGCTGTTGAGATTGATTTAAAGAAAATAATTTACATAATAATGCACAAATAATTCCATTTTTTAAAAAAATATTCAGAAGTGATACGGTACTTTGTTTTATTTTTTTATCCTTCATGAATCTTACCCTCATTTAAACAAGGAATGTAACGAGATAATTTTCAGGCAACCATTTAAATTAAAACCTGTCATATTTAATGAGTACGACAGAGATAAGGAATTATTTTGATCACACAAACCTGAATGGATCCAGAATGTACTGATAACACTCCATTTTTGCAGCTGAAAGTGAAGTACTTCCTAGGCTTATAGATTGTCAGCAATTGTAGGTTATTTCTCATTAAGAAGAAAGCATTTCTACCAACTGTAGCAGTGGTAGGAAATGATACTGACACTACAGTATAGACTTCACTCCAAATTAAATGGAAAGGTAGCTCCCTCGGAAATTCTATAATTTAGTGAATCTTAGTTTGTTCAAAGAAATTATCGTTCAAATAAATACTCTAGTAATACTCAGATTCAGGTGAATAGTTCAAGAGGTGGAATCAACAAAATTATTAAGAATTCATTTGGAATTATTTTTTTTTATTTTTTTTATTTTTTTCAACGTTTATTTATTTTTGGGACAGAGAGAGACAGAGCATGAACGGGGGAGGGGCAGAGAGAGGGAGACACAGAATCGGAAACAGGCTCCAGGCTCTGAGCCATCAGCCCAGAGCCCGACGCGGGGCTCGAACTCACGGACCGCGAGATCGTGACCTGGTTGAAGTCGGACGCTTAACCGGCTGCGCCACCCAGGCGCCCCTCATTTGGAATTATATGCTTGATTGGTTTTAAGTGACAATATATACACCAAGACACTACATGTGAAACACTGTGGTATGGAAGAATTGTTTTCTTAATTGGCAATTCCATTTATTACCAGAAAACTTACCTCCTGCATACATAACAGCCAGCATAATGGATGATATCCAGGCTATCTCACTGTAGGTAGCGTTGAATATTTGCTGAATTTCTTTGAAGAACACCGTGACTGCTTTGGGGAACGCATATGAAAATCCAATGGAGATAAAAGATGCTCCAACCACTACCCAGCCCCATCCTCCATCAGGAGGTGGATGCTGTGGGGCACCTGCTGGGGGTGGCATGTCTGCTCCTCTATTTGAAATTCAAATAACCTGTTTAAAGAAAATGAAGTAACAGTTGAAACCATATTTCCATTTTCATACATTACTCTTGATAATCACCAAAATAGTATATTCCAGTTATAGCTGCAATTATATAACTTTGCATGAATACTTTTTAATACTCTTATACTCAGAAAATTAACAAAAAAAAAATGTAATGAGGTATGTCACTTTGCTATGGGCTAAAAGTTGAAACCATTTAATTCACTTACAGAAATAAAAATTACTCAACGGTTTCAGTTCTATACTGAAGTACCAACTCCAAAATAAAAGCTATCTCAATCTGATTTCTAAACATAGTAAAAACAGAGCTATTATCACTTAAAAACAGAATACATTTGGGGACTCCTGTGTGGCTCAGTTGGTTGAGCGTCCCAGGTGGCTCAGTAGGTTAAATGTCTGACTCTTGATTTCCACTCAGGTGGTGATCTCCCAGTTCATGAGTTCGAGCCCTGCTTTGGGCTCTGGGCTGACACTGTGGAGCCTGCTTGGGATTCTCTCTCTCTCTCCCTCTCTCTGTTCCTTCCCCACTTGTGCTTTCTTTCTTGAAGTAAATAAATAAAAACTTAAAAAGAAAACCCAGATTACATTTTTAATCCAAAATACTTAGTATTTTCTTTACAAAGTTTAAAAAGGACCATGTATGGAGTAACTGGGTGGCTCAGTTGGTTCAAGCGTCCAACTTCAGCTCAGGTCATGATCTCGCGGTCTTTGAGTTCAAGCCCCATGTCAGGCTTTGTGCTGACAGCGCAGAGCCTTGGAGCCTGCTTCAGATTCTGTGTCTCCCTCTCTCTCTGCCCCTCCCCTGCTCGCACTCTTTCTCTCTCTCTGTCAAAAACAAATAAACATTAAAAAAAATTTTTAAAGGACCATGTATTAAATCTGATAGATTTTAAAGAATAGATTTTTAAATTAGTAGAAATATTAGATCATTAGATACATTTTAGAATTTTTCTTTTAATAATTGAGAACCCTTAAAAATATTTCACATGCATCTGTTTTCTAGACTCATAGCATTAGAAATTATATGGTTTTAATGAATTAACATTACCACTCTTCTCAAAATGGTGCTACCATTTAATGAATGATATATTTTATGCATTTTTTTCATAGCAATGAAATTCTTTCAAACAGATGAATGGCATGTTATTTGTTAAAAGAAAGGACTTTCTCTC
Organism: Lynx canadensis; assembly: GCF_007474595.2. NCBI lineage: Eukaryota > Metazoa > Chordata > Mammalia > Carnivora > Felidae > Lynx > Lynx canadensis. Next base: position 85,231,326 of record NC_044309.1, on the reverse strand, counting down.
TGGATATGACTAGGAACACTTAACTGCTAACTTTATGGTACATAGCACCCACTCTCCTGTGGAAGAAATGATCACACATACTTAATACAACTGAAGTTAACTTTAAAACACCTTGGTTGCCTAACATCAATGTTTCTTTGTAAAGCTGTTTGCTTAGCTTTTGCTGCAATTGCCAGCCTTTCTCAGTGTCTTCTTATTACAACTCTCATGTTATTTGTGAACATATTTCAATTGCAATGCAGAGGAGAGAGAGAAGCAATTTTCTGTTAGTAAAATAATGTTGGAAATGAGTTAATAAAAACTAATTTTGCCACCTGTTTTCAGAAAACCTACCAAAAAACTAAACATATATCTATAAAAACAGAGACAGATTTTTTATTTTAATGTCAGATTATATCAGGGATACTTTCAGTGATCTTTTATATGTGTTTTTTATTTAGATTTTGAATGAAAATAGTCTAAATTCTAAAATTTTATAATCTGCTGATAGTTATACTGAAGGACTTTGCTTTCAGAAATTCACATAGGAAGAATGATAAAAATGAAACCTAAAATAGGTAGAGCAGTTCTCTGCAATTTTCCTGTTTGCATAAAAGAATCTGTCTTTCATTATTAATTCATGAGTTTAAACTATTACAGTTTTTATTACATCTGCTATTGTAAACACTCAGAAATACAACTGAATGATTTGTTTTATCATTTCAAAAATAACATTTCTAAATAATCTTAAATACACTTTTAAATCATTAAGCATTATATCAATATGAATATTGAAATTTACTAATATTCAAATCATGTTATGAATATGAATACTGAAATTTACTAATAAGCTAGGTTGATGTTAGGATTTCTATTGTATAGACAGGAATCTATGCTCATAAAGGCCCTTAAAAAAAGGATTATATAGGTGGCATAGGTGGCTCATCAGTTAACCATCTGGCTCTTGATTTTGGCTCAGGTCATAACCTCACAGCTCATGGGATAAAGCCCGAGTCAGGCTCCATGCGGACAGCATGGGACCTGCTTGGGATTCTCTCTCCCTTCCTCTCTGCGCCTCCCCTGCTTATGTGCTCGCTCTCTCTCTCTCTCTCTCTCAAAAATAAAAATTTTTAACAAAAAAGGATTATATGACTGAAATATTTTTTCTCCTCAATCCTTGTTTTGTATTGTTATTTTTTCACCAGTTTATCTTAGTATGCGATCTTTTGTTATCTGTTTACAGCACATTTGCTCGATTTTAATTATAACCACATACTCCAGGTTGAGAGGCACCATTTATACCTCTTCACTTTCTTATCTCCTAGCTGTTTAGTTTTTTCCATATAAATTGATATCTCATGATCTCTTAACTAAATCATTACAAAGTACAGCCTAACCAATTAGCCCTTGAAATATTCCACTTTCACCTGTTCATTATTTCTTTTAATGTTTATTTATTTTAGAGCGTGTGCGTGAGCAGGGGAGGGACAGAGAAAAAGGGGGACAGAGGATCCAAGTGGGTTCTGTGCTGACAGCAGTGAGCCAGATGCGAGGCTCGAACTCACAAACCACAAGATCATGACCTGGGTCAAAGTCGGATGCAGGTGCCCCCAACCTGTTCGGTATTAAAAAACCCCTGAGTTGATTAAGTCAGATCCAATTCACATACTCAATGGTCTCGTTAGTTTCCTGTGCACAATTCTGTTAATATTTTACACAACTTATAGCTGTTGTGTCTTTTTCCTTTTGTTTGTGGAAATAATCAGAAAAAATAGGAATTAAAAGTATAATTTTACCTGTTGATAGATGCCAAATTGAACAGATTTATTTGGATTATCCGTGGAATTTTTAAGCCTAGTCACTATTCTTTGAAGTGATATGTGAAGGCAATGCAAAGGGGAGAGTAGAGCAGACTCTGTATTTCCTAAAGAAATGAAAAAAAACAAAGGTTACGTGTATAATTCAATCCCATAAGCCTCATTAAAGCCACTAGCTTTAATCATCCCAGGAAAACATGTGACCATGTTTTAATAATTAGCAAAATTTCTTTGTCAACCCATCAATTGGATTACTACAGTATGAACAAAATGACAAACATACATGTGTGAGAAAAAAAAATTTATAAGTATAAAATGAAGAACTAGGCATTTTTTAAAAAAATAAATAATAGATTGCATATCTATCAATATGAGAAGGAAATTTATTGGCATTCATTAGCTGTCACTCAAATAATTTCCTATACTCATTTAAATAATTTGCTGTAAAATTCAATTAAAGAAAATATCCATTGACAAAGGAAACAAAGTTTAAAAGAGAATTATGGGAAATATTACCAATAATATATATGTCTCACAATGAGACAGACTGGGTCACGAAAAGGAATAAAAGTATTTTAGGGACCTTCTGATTTAGAATTAAAACTTCCTAATCAGTTCTGGGTGACAGACAAATAGGCTAAAATTCCCTAATACATCAAATACTATTATTTCAACTTGAATCTTGTGCTGAATATATAGAAGCTAGTACTTAGAGTTTATTTTGTTTGGGTTAGACATTCCTTTGCCCAGATTAAAGCTGAGAAAAAGTCAACTCTTTCAATTAAATAATCAGTTTCCTGTTTTGCACACAAGGCTGCTGTATCTAAAGTGTTGAAGGCAGGCAACAGAGCCACCAGACCACACAAATGAGATTTGTATGACAGGATGAGCAAAGCCTGTGATCTAGTTGCCAAGTCAGTGAGAAACTGAGGGTGGGGACCAGAATGAAGAGTACTCAGGGGATTATAAAGTCAAGAATAAAATCTGATAAATGGATAAGGCTGGAATTAAAGTCTTAGACTAGGAAAAAAGAGTTCATGCTAAATGGGTCTCCCAGGTCTGGGGTAACAGCAGTGAGGAGAAACATCTGTTCTGGTCTTACCAGGTGCCTTGGGAGCCTTGGTAACTTTAAGCCAGGTAATCTAGGGATGGCAGCCCCATCCTACTACATGTAACTAGCCCATCCGAATGCAGAAAACCCTTCTTATATTTTACGAAATACAGTTTCTGTCCGTTTCCTCTGGCACAGAGAACTGCCCTGAGTTCAGGGCAAAGCCTCAGAGGAAAGCCTGAGGCATTCCTGAAAATTGGGCTCCGACCTTGCAGTCCATGCTTAATTATCATCATGCTTTATGGAGGTCAGCAGAGAGGCCACAACAAGCAATCTTGACAAGTCCACATTCTAAATGCCATCTAACATTTCTACAAAACTTTCACAGTGCTTTAACCTGACTGGTCCATTTTCTTACAGAAAGACCAACGCATATGCATGGCTTTTTCAACAAACTGGCCAAAAATCCAGTAAGTTATAACTTCCTGCTTGGTAATTATAACTATATTAATCTACTTTACACCCCTTTCTCTACATCTCTAAAACTATCATATTTTAATACATGTTTATGCAAATATATTTATATCCATACAACCCATATATTGGTCTTTAGGTTTTTTCTTATTTTTTTAATGTTTATTTATTTTTGAGAGAGAGAGAGAGAGAGAAAGAGAGACAGAGTGTAAGTAGGAGAGGGGCAGCGAGAGAGGGAGACACAGAATCCAAAGCAGGCTCCAAGCTCTGAGCTGTCAGCACAGAGCCCAACTCGGGACTCATGAACTGTCAGATCATGACCTGAGCCAAAGTCAAATGTTCAACCCATTGAGCCACCCAGGTGCTCCAGTCTTTAGTTTTAAAAATGAAAAGTAGTGTTTTAGAATTGTGTGCCCTACTAAAAAAATAGTAGAAGATCAACAATCCTTAAGAATATGGGAAGGTTTTCTTTTAATTTGGGAAAGCAACTATTTTGGAGATTGTTTCCTAAAGTCCAAGAAGGCATAAAGCTTATGTGTCCCTACAAAAGCTGGGTTAATTACCATAGGTGCAAGTTGGACTATGCTCTCAGCTAATTTGGTTTCTTAGCAGTTCTCACATACGCCACTTGTTTCATGATGGCTTTTACTTACAACAGGATGCATGAAAAAAAAAAAACAGCAATGCTTAATTTTTTCCCCCAAAGATTCAATTAATTATCATAATTCCATAAATGAAGAGGAAGTGTTGTTTTTAATCACATTTAGAGATAAGGGCATATGGGGCACCTGGATGACTCATTCAGTTAAGCATCCGACTCTTGGTTTCAGCTCAGGTCATGATCTCACAGTTCATGAGTTTGAACCCCCACTGGGCTCCTTGCTTACTGTGCAGAGCCTGCTTCAGATTCTCTGTCTCTCCCTCTCTCTGCCCCTCCCCTGCTCATGTTCTTTCTCTCTCTCAAAATAAATAAGCTAAAACAAAACAAATCACTGGATTCTGTGAAAAGAGAGACACAGAGAGAGAGAGAGATGAGGGCATGAAGAGTTAGAGGTGCAAAGTGATTTTTCCAACGTGTAATGTCCAGTAAGTGATAAAATTGGTACCATGACTAGTATTTTTGTTAGGCCCATTGTTACCGATTCCACTTTGACACAGCAACTTAGAGGCTGCTCTTTCTGCTAACAAATACATTCCTTCGGTTTTATTTCTATGGTGAATTTCCAAATCTCAATTCTTGCATATATCTTTATCTGTCTGGTCCATTGGAATTCAAATATTTGTTCTCTAATTCTAAACCTCAACTATCCTTCAAAGTCTTTAGGAATTCATCACTATTTCAGCTTATTTACATCTACCCTCTCTATAATGTGGTTGAGTATATAGACTACAATATATCATTGTCATTGACAAAAAGGGTGACTTAATGACTACTGAAAACATCTGGCTATAAAGTAAAAAACCTAGGGGGCGCCTGGGTGGCTCAGTCGGTTGAGTGTCCGATTTCAGCTCAGGTCATGACCTCACAGCTCGTGAGTTCGAGCCCCACTTCGGGCTCTGTGCTGACAACTCAGAGCCTGGAGCCTGCTTCAGATTCTGTGTCTCCTTCTCTCTCTGCCCTTTCCCTGCTCACACTTTGTCTCACTCTGTTTCTTAAAACTAAATAAATGTAAAAAAATAAATTTTTTAAAGTAAAAAACTTATGTGGGGGGACATGCTAAAGCCCCAAAACCTTGCTTTATCTTCTAGCAATCAATATGGGTTCACTAATCTATGGAGAGGAAGATGTAGTACAAAGAAATAATATAACTATTAGTGATGATCAATGGGTAGACTCCAGTGTTATATTTAGGGCCCTTTCTCATTCAGTTGCACAGAATATCAGAATGTTCCTTTATATATTTTGCAAATAATTTTTCTTCAACTACCCAAATCTAAATCAGGATGCCTCAATTTTATGAACCCTTATCAATAGTCTAAGCCATACAGAAGTCTGTGTTGCAAAATACAGTCCAGAAATAATATTCTCAGGAAACTGAGTCCCAAATTAAATCAATTGATGTTAGGAGACTATTGGCTTCGTTATAAGTTCATCTAGATAGCCCATAGATAAAGCATGGCTTGTTCTTCACATCCTACCTTGGCTGTGTTTTCACGTAAAGGGATTACTATGTTCCTTAAAGAATAATGAAGAAGACTTTTTGCTTTCTGTTTCCTTTTTCTTATACAAAAGGATAGAGTTGTGTCAAATTAACGTACGATAGTTAAGTTTAGATGATAACTCACCCAATTTTACAATAGGAATTAAACTGAACCAAATCTTCTCTTTTCCAACAGGTAATTGAATTAAAATGGGAATCTAATGCTGAGAGGTTATTTTATTCTTCCAGATGGACCATCTTTTAAATCCTATAGACTGATTTACTTTGACAACTAGACAAGAGAGATATCAATAGTGCATGGCCCACAAAATGTCAGTAACACAAAACCTATTTTTAGATGTGAACTACTGCTGTAGTTAAAAGGACTCTGAGAATGCTAATTGATAATAAAGGTCAAACTAACTGAAGATGTTTTTATAATGGGCAAATTATAAAAAATAATATGAACCAGCCCATAATTATTTATAAAGAATTGGAAATGGACATCCCACACCAAGCAATTCCCAATTTCTAATCCTATACTTTAGAATTGTGTAAAAGCAGTTTTAGTGGGCTGAATAGGGGCCCCCCAAAAGATGTCCATGTCTAATCCCTAGAATCTGCAATATACCTCATATGGTCCTAGAACCTGAGTGCTTGTGTTACCTCAAAATTTAGATGTTGATACCTAATCCCAAATGGTGACGGTATTTGAAGGCAGAGCCTATAGGAGGCAGTTAGGTCACCAGGGTGAAGTTCTCATGAATACGGTTCATGCCCTTTTAAATGAGGCCCCGAGACAGCTCCCTTGCTCCCTCTGTCGAATGAGGATACTATGAAGCAGGAACAGGGCCCTACCCAGACACTGAATCTGCTGGCACCTTGATCTTTGACTTCCCAGTCTCCAGAACTGTGAGAAATAATTTCTGTTATTTATAAGCCACCTAGTATATGGTATTTTGTTACAGCAGCCTTAACAGACTAAGATAAAACTCGGTACCGGGGGCAGGATGCTGTCCGACATTATCTTTTTTACCTCTTATATTTTAGTGACATTCTCTGGTCAGCCTGGAAAAATGGAATTATATTTACAGATTTTTGGGTCTTCCATTATGCATTTAGTCTTCAAAGATTTTCTGGTATTTGTTTCTTTCCTCAATTTGAAAGGAAGGTAATTAACTGGCACTAAGAAAGGGGTGTTAAAAAAAAATTCCTGAAGATTTCCAGGAAGATTACAGGGCCATAGAATACCCTTCTCACTTTTCTATTACAAAGCCCACTTTAAGAAACTAAGTAAAGAAAAAAATCCGTAAGATCTCCTGATACCAAGGATGAGATTGAGAAATATGCTAGAATCTCCTAGAAGTTTCTATAAAATACAATACTGTTGAGGGCAGGATTAAGATACAGTACCAGAGCAAGGTGAATCAACCCAGCCAGAGGCATGAAGTAACATGGTCTTCCATTTCACCAAGATAAGCTCCCTTATTCCTCTGCTCACCAGGTGGCTGAAGCTTCCTGTGAAGCAATGCTTCTTTTAGAATCCTGTTTTAGTTCCATCTATGACATACCTCTTTGTCCCCCAATAGAATTGTAACCCAATTCTACAACACCTGCATCCTCTCGCCCTTGAGTAATAGTATTTATAATATGGGGAAAGTAAAGACAACTTAAATGACCAATGCTGGGAAGTGGTTGAACATATGTCACTGCCATTCGCTTGGTAAACTGTTATACATACATTAAATGATAATTACAAAAATTGTGCAGTAACAAGGGAAATATGTATTATATAATGTTCAGTGAAAACACGATGCTAAAAATGTGTATGATAGCAAAATTCAAAATATATGACAAAAGAGATGCATTTAAAAAGACCTCATAAAGGGCACCTGGGTGGCTTAGTCAGTTGAGCGTCCAACTTCAGCTCAGGTCATGAGCTCAGGGTTTGTGAGTTTGAGCCCCATATCAGGATTTTGGATCCTCTGTCTCCATCTCTCTGCCCCTTCCTGGTCCTGCTCTTTCTCTCTCTCTCTCAAAAATGGATATTTATTTTAAAAAAAACAACAACACATAGGTCATAGTCTTGGGGTGAGGTTGGTAAAAAATATATATATTTAACTATACTAGTTTGGAATAACACTTATTATAATATCTTACTATATAAAATGCTTTAAGTTGATCTTACACATTTAATTATTTGCCCTTATTTTGGGGTTTATGTCTGCTTTGAAAAATAGGTTAATTTTAACTCATACACAACCAATTCAAATATGGTTATTGTAAGTAATAGAGTGAAATTGGAAGCTATATTTTTAGAGACCTTTCCTCCGTTTTTGTTTCCTTTTGTCTTGCTTTATATGATTTTGTTTTTAGTTATACCTAAATGAAATGATGAGTCTTTTGTATTGCAAAGAGGATACCCAGAGATGGTCTCCATGTATCAGTTTAGATATACATTACATTTTCTCACTACCAATTACCCATGTAAATAACACTTCTTGTTACCTCTTAAATTACAAGTAAGCATCACTGATTAAGACACCTGACATTTTGACCTGTATTTTCTCATAATTCTATTGAGTAGCTATTGTCTCCATTTTGCAGACAATGAACTGAAAGCCAATCATGTCGGGTATCTTTCCTTAAGTCTACCTACTGCACTTGTTTCACTCTAGGACAAGGCGCTCAGAGTTAAGAACTGTACGCTTCCTACTATCTTCATGTTACTCTGCAATCCTGAACCACTGGCAGTGTGCACGTTGCCGCCCTTTTTCCACCCTACTATCTATTTTGCCTGTTCCAATTCTGCTTTGCTTCTTGTCACTTGCCTAGGCTTTCTGCCTTCCACCCATTTCAGCTCTGTACTTCCCAGGAGACTTCAGGAGACATTCAGTTGGTAATTGCCAAACTATGAAGAGGAAACAAAAGCTGGAGCCCACGGAAAATTAACCATCCAGTGCATTCAGGAAATGGTATCAAGAGTCAGGACTATAAGGCTTTGAAGGCAAGGGCTGTGCAACTCTTAGAAACCTAACCAAGTTGTCAGTTGTTTCTTTTACTACACACTTAGCAATGGATTCGATTGACAATTTTATTTTTTCTTCATCATTATTTGTCCTGGTCTACTCATGTTTGCCCTGCTTCTCTGAAAGCAAAATATACTCCCTTCCCACTAACTTTGGACATGCTTTGTCAATGCGATATAAAGCAGTAAGAGTCACCTTAAAATATGTTTGCATGTTTTGACACTATGCCTATAGTCCTTACTTCTAATATGAAAACATGTCCCTAGATCCCTGATGTTTGAAGGTTAGCCAGGAGCCAACCGGCACTATTGCTGACCCATGTTTCCAAGTAGAATGAATAAGAAATAAATATCTATTGTCATAAGCCTTAACATATTAGAGCTGTCTGATAGAACAGCAAAATTTGAGGCGGTGTCTGTAAAACAAAATCGTAAAATGTGTGGCATTGGCTTTAGGGATAGGCTGATGGTTGTGAGGAAGGACCCTGTTAGAAGAGATTAGAAAAATGACAATTTATGTTAAGCAGAGGCAAAATATTTGGTAAAACTATTTGTCTGTGGCATCTTGGAAGGCAGAAAATGCACACAGGGCAGTTGGCATTTGGGGACAAGAGATTTAGATAAAGAATGTTGGTATCATGAGTTGGTTTTAACTAGTTACATTTAATAAGTACTAGCAGAGGCAATAAGGTCATAATATATTTGATCTGCTTGCAAGCAAGGGTGGAAAGGAAAAAGGGACAATCCATGTATTACAGGGACGTGGAGGGTTGTAAGACACATTTCCATCCCCTATAGATAGCCTGGTAAAAGATTCTCAAATTAAGACACTGCCTCATTGCAAAAACTGAATCAAAAGGTCACGGGAAAAGGCCAAACCAAGGGTGCAGCCTTAGTGCTTTTTCTTAAAATCTCTTACTGGCTTGAGTCAGACACCAGTAAGTTCTTTCAGTTTAAAAAATAGTTGAGGGCAGGGGTGGAAAAGAAATGAATCGTTGGTCTCTGAAGGTCTAGTAACCTTAAATTGTCTCTCATTAAGTGTATTTAGAGAGGCATTGCTCATAAAGAACTGAGAATGTTCTTATTTGCACTAATTGGAATCAAATAATTTTAAAAACATTTTAAAGGGTTATATTATAAAATGTTGTCATCAGCCTGGATAGAAAGGAATAGTGTCTGTTGGAAATATAAAATGATCAAGTGATTAAAATGACTCCTATATCCTGCATCTTACTTTATGTGACATACAGAGATCTAACACTGGAAAATTCGAATACATAGACCACATTAAATGTCACTAAAGTGCCGTAACCCTTTGAGCAAGTGGCATTCACACTGGCTCTTAGTTTCCTTATTTGTAAAAAGACAGCAGGATTAGGCATTCTCTGAGGTCCCTTTCAGCTTATATTTGATTCTATGACACAAAAATAGTCCTATTTTATAGACTCTCTTAGCTTGTGAAATACAAATTTCTTTCTCTCCAAAAATAAGTAATGAACAGATAGACATTATTTGAGCAAGTTTTCCAAGATTCCAAAAACTTGGAAATGAGAGAAGTTCTTTTGAAAGAATCCTCTGAAGGAATTTCATTATGTAAGGGGACTGGGCCACGTACTTAAATACAAGAAGGCTCCTATAGGACAAGTATTAGTTCCTTAAGTGTGCTTAGAATTTTATTCAATTCCCAAATCACAATTTAGTTTCCATAAAAATTATTATATGAGATCCTCAGAGGACCTGGTTGGTATGTGTTTGAATGGTTTTTCATGATCAGGATTAAAATATTGAAGCATATTGCCATGTTCTTTAACAGAATATGTTCCCATAAAAGCAGGACAATTTGGTTCAGTGTTGCAAATAAATCACGTGAAGGCATCTTTCCAAAACAGAGTGAAAACAGCACCTTGCACATGATATATTCAAAGTGTTTTAAAAACTATGTAATATTTCAATTCATACACTATATATTTTTAGTTCCCAAATTTGCCCAATTTATATGTCCCTAAATAAAAAAAAAAATGTACTATACAACTACCAAATGGGAATCAGGTCATCATATTATTGTTCAGTAAAAATAACATGTTCGATAGAATTTTAAATAGTCACTGAAGATATCATTAATAATGCATAAGAATTGACTATTTACAAACATTCCAAAAGGTATCCCTCTTGTCTAACTTATATATAAATTTTATGACACTGACATTGGTGGGGACCGTTAACTGCAGTTATTTCTTATAAAAGATCAATAAAACCCAGCTGAAATAGGAGGCAGAGCCGAAGTGATTACTTTCATCCCATTTTATGACATTCTCAAGAATCACTCTGAAGATCCTCTCAGGAAACTTCCCTGTAAAGCCCCACAGAATCCACAATTTTAAGCCCTCATATTTAGAATCTGATGTTATTGTTATGTGATATGCACCGAACGCTGATAATGAAGTTGATGCTGACTGGAACAAAAATGAACCCAAAGTTAAATAGAACCTAGATGAGAGCTACGGGAGCCACTGAAAATAAATCCATTGGTTCGATCCCGCTTGTCACTTCTAGAAGGTCACCAGAAAGAAGCATCATCCCCAACGCAGAGAAAAGAAAATCGTCTCACTTCCTTTCTCCTTTCCTTACAGTACTAGTCAAGGCTGTGAATCCCACAAAAATACAGAAACAAATGCAGTCATCTGAGAACAGACGACACACTAGTACCACACAAAGTTAGAGTAACGAAATGATGAGAACCCTTTCATCTTTGCACGCTGTATCCATTTTTCCCCCTTAGCTTTCTCCTAAAAGCCTGGAGGCTTCACTCAGATTTTGCTGCCACCTGGGCAAGGGTGATATCGATAATTCCAAGCAATTTGAGGACAATTTAATTTCTCTACCTTTAATCATTTTATTAGTTTAATTTTGTTTCCACCTTGCTGTTCTCTTGTAGATCCTGGCATCCACCCATCTTCTCAAGAGACTGTCCTGCCTGACTGGGTACCACTCTGTTCCAGGCGATTCACTCCTATTTGTTCTGAATTTGCCTCAGCCAGGGAAGAGCTCCCCCACCCTGAGGCTTTCTTTACACTCCTTGCTGCTTTACAAGACAGCGCTAAGCTTTCTCTGACTTTTAGTTTGCTCGTCCAACACATCCCAGCCTGACTGACAGCAAGACAAGCAGCTGAGGTAGGAACTACAGGCTGCTACCGTTTCTCCCTAGAACTTTCCAAACCTGGGGACAGCAGAAAGGGGATTCCTATCTTTAACCTCCACTGCAAACAAACCTTCTCTTCCTGTTCTGTTCTAGACAAAAAGACATCCTTCGCTTTTCTCATGCTAATTCATTTATTTATCATTGTTAAGGAACTCTCTCTGACCTTTCTAAGGGCTTTGGAAACAATAATTTCCATGCGTTATTTTTAATTTTTAATGTATTTGTCTATTCTGGCTCTTTCCTTTAGCCTACTAACTGTGTTTACCTCTTCAAGCCTAAAAAGAACAGGAAAGCATAACCTACTCCAGTTACCATTTTTTTTTCCTGAGCTTTCATTATATTTCTCTCATCTTTACCTCAAAACTTCATGCAAGAGCCATCTTCCCTTAAAACCTCTATTTTCTCCCCATCTACTCGTAATTCCTTGCTTGGAACCTATCACTTGCAAGCTTCGCTGAATGAATTTTCTCTTAAAAACGAGCTATGACTTCCTAATCTCCAAAACCACTGGCGCTCATTTCAGAATTTTCTATGGTATTTAACAATATTTAATTGTACTTTGTACTTGAGACTTTGGTTTCTATCTCACTCCCTCACTCTACCTCCTTCCATGACTAGTTTTCCTCTTCAGGTCCAACTATGTGGGTTCTCATAAAGGTCATATTGTTGATTCTCTTTTTCCTTTACCTACTCTCCATAATAGCATCTACCTCTAAAAATTCAGTTACCACTTGTACACGTGAGGTAGCAATTCTCTATCCCTTGCGGCTATGTTTTTCCTAAGTTATAGTCCTTTATTTCGTACTACTCCCTAGACATTTTCAAAAGGATATGCCACTGAAATGTTAAATTCCCCTAAGTCTGTTAATTGTAGTAACAGTCAGGTCCTAGGCTATAAATCCATAAGTCCTTCCTTACGCATGGATACTTTTCTTTAATAGCTCTTGAATGCATCTTTCTTTTAATTTCTCTTTGACCAGTATGGTTCACACTCCTGTTCATCTCACATTGTCCCCTAAGGGACTGTCCCATCTTCAATTTCCCATGCTTGCCTCCTATAACCTCTTCACACAGCCAGCCTCCCTTTGATGTTCCCCAGCAGGATTAACCTCCCAACAGTACCCTCAGATTGGGTTACTGCATCACTCAAAAACTTCAGTAGTACTGCAGAGTACAAGGCATTGCAATATCTGACTATACTAAATCTTTCTTGCTCATTTTTATCATTCAAGTTTTAAATTTGCATAATACTCTATCTATATATTACATAAAATACCTGTCCCACAGGATGTTTACATATAAGTAATCAGGTAGATTTGAGGAATTCTCTGCTAAATGATGTGTTTATTTCACAGTTTCTCAGTCTTCACTGTTAATATGCATTTTGGTTTGCTTTAGTTATAGGATACAAAGCTCCCAGACTTGTTTTAGGGCAGAAAGGGGCTTTTTCCCCCCAAGAAGTCTACCTTCCCTTCATTTACTCAATCCTCCTACATAGTCACATGATGAAATAATGCCCATCCTTCCACACAAATAAACGATGCCTTTTAAAATAAAATCATGGAAGTCTTTCTAATAACTTATGAGAAGGGAAAATCTACCTTCTCTAAACTCTGAAAGCCATTTTATTATACTATGCCATATCTTATTTTGAAATTATTCACGTCTATCCCCCATCCTGGACTGTAAGTATCTTGAGACCATGAACCATGAATAAATCATATTATATTCTCTATAGTACCTACCATGTAACCTCAGATTAAGTAAATAACTTCATTCCAGGATATATAAAACTTGACACAGGTTGTTTTTGTGTTTTAGAGTACTTCACTTCTTATAGTCCTTTCGAATGAAGAAATTTATGTACATTCAATTATATAAACTGGCACTTAGTAATAACATAAAAATCCCAACGTGGAGTTTGTTACTCATACAATCCTAAAATAGACATTGGTGCTAGAATCATTATCTGCAGATAATGACAAAATTTACTCAATGTATTTAGTTTCAATGGCTCAATTTATTTCAGTAAATGGGGTCGGGGATTCACACAGAACTAAATGAAACTAGGTAAATTTTGGTCTCACAGAAACCTTTTTTTAATTAAAAAAATTTTTAATGTTTATTTATTTTTGAGAGAGAGAGTGTGAGCAGGGGAAAGGCAGAGAGAGGGGGAGAGAGAGAATCCCAAGCAGGCCCTACACTGTCAGTGCAGAGCCCGATGTGAGGCTCAAACCCACGAATCATGAGATCATGACCTGAGCTGAAATCAAGAGCCAGAAGCTTAACCGACTGAGCCACGGAGGCGTCCCTCACAGAAAACTTTGTAAAAGCCAGTCAGATTCTAGTCAAACTAATTAGAATTTCTAGTTTCACCCAGTTTCTTTGGGGTCAAACATGTAAAATGTATTACCAAGGACCGTGGGGAATAAAGCTGTATCATGGGATTCCTAGAGGCTCATAATTCTATCTGGTTCTAAGCTGACCCATCAAAGTGATGGAAATAAATATGCCTTTGAATCTAGCCCTGTCTTGAGAGGAGTTCAGACTGACTAAGCCATGTTCCTTCAGGACCTAAGGAAAAATGCCCTGAATGACACAGATGCCATCTATGTCTAGAGCTGACTCTCTCAAAAGAACCTGTAACAGAGATCCCCATCCAAATATAAAAGACTAAGACATGCTGTAGGTTGAACCACTATTTAAAATATTATGTTCAGTAACACCCGACCTTAAAAGGGGCTACCAAATGAGAAACACTCTTCATCTCTCTTCATTCCCAACCATGCTTATACCTCTCTCTCATTACTATGCATCTCCTGGTAAACCAGGAGATTATAGCAGATTCACTGGTTACAAAAAATGTTATGAACAACTTTTCTACAATTTTTGGAGCAGTTCTAATTTTAAGAAAATGTTTGTAATGAGGTATGGAGACTTCTAGATTCAAAGGAGAACAATATGTTTATACAGACGATTGTTCTGATGCAGGTAAAATTGAGGTTCCAAACTATGCTCATAGAGCTAGTGAGCTGAAGATGATTCTAGGAATCTATTTGCACGAATTAACAATTCTGTTTTGTTGTTGTTGTTGCTGTTGTTGTTTTGTCTTGCTATGTGGCTAAAGGCAGAGAGAAGAGTGCATGGAGGCCTAGGAGAGAGTAAAATAATCCAGTAAACAAGATGTATGGCATGGTACCCACGCTCAGTCTGCAGATTCTAATGGACAGAGAGTTTAGGGACAGAAGCTCAAGAAAACTGTTTTCCCAAAAGACTTTGAAGGTCTGTACACATTGATGTTTTAAGATTCAGAAGATAAAGTTTGGTATATTCAGAAGTTTTATGATTCAGAAGATAAAGTTTGGCCAGCTTCAGGCCCTCAGTAGTCAATTACTTTTGAGCATCAGAAGACAAGGTCTTTTCCATTGGCAATGTTTTGTTTTTCTTGTTGTTGTTTCCACTGAGGGCATTACTGGTGAGAAGCAGTAGTGGAAAACCTCATTTGATCTCTTTCTGATCTCATGTGATTCCCAGAAATGTTTGATGGAAGATTTTTCAGAGAATTCAAAGTCCTTATAAAAAAGTAAAAGGTGAAGAGTCAGAAGAACTGGGATCATTAATATAACCTGACTCCTTGGGGCGCCTGGGTGGCGCAGTCGGTTAAGCGTCCGACTTCAGCCAGGTCACGATCTCGCGGTCCATGAGTTCGAGCCCCGCGTCGGGCTCTGGGCTGATGGCTCAGAGCCTGGAGCCTGTTTCCGATTCTGTGTCTCCCTCTCTCTCTGCCCCTCCCCCGTTCATGCTCTGTCTCTCTCTGTCCCAAAAATGAATAAACGTTGAAAAAAAAAATTAAAAAAAAATATATATAACCTGACTCCATATTCAGTTAATATTCAAGAAGTATCAATTGAAAGCCTACTGTATGCCAAGTGCAGTGGCTACAGTGCTGAACAAAACAAAACCCCACCCGTGGTTGCATATTTTAGTGGAGGAGAGAGGCAAAAAGAATGTTATAAATATAGACAAGATAATAACAGACTGATACCGTGTAAAAAGGAAAATAAACAGGGTATAATGATAGAGATTCATCATTCACGGGTGGGATAAACAAACAAACAAACAAAAAACAAGCTTGCAAATAAAGTAGCCAGGGGAAGTAAAGGAAGTAAAATGTGGAGGAATTTTTATTTCACTTCCTTCTAAATAGAAGTTGAAGAACCTTCTTCTCTCCCTGACTTCTTCTCAATCCTAAACTTAATTGCAATCAAGATAACTCATCCTCAGTCTAAGAGAAATAAGACTAGATATAATCCCTATGAAGTTCAAAGTTGTTTTTCAAACATAGTTAACCGTTTGTTTTCTGGAAAACATTATATTGGAAAATGCCCCCATTTTCTGTGATATTCAGCCCCAGGGCTCTTGGATGCTCTAAGGATCAACTCACCGCCTGCTTCATTCTTTCTTGGCTGTGGGTCCCAGGAACTCAGCCTGTTTTCTAGTCTTCTTGTCTGTTGCCTCTCTGTCTTTTTTTAAATTCTACTCTTGTAGTCTTAACTGGAAAGTGGGATAGTTTCCCTAAATCTTTCATTTCTTGACAGTCCTAAAGTTAGACAGAAAACTCCTTTGTTTTGGGGGTTATTATGAATCATTACTGTGGGGAAATACATGGGGATAGTAAAAATGATAAATATGGTTAGTTCTACAGCTTAGAGTATTAACTGTGCTGGTCTTCAATTAGAGATTTTGCCTGTCTCTGAGATGATAATTAAAGTGGAAAATGAATCTCTATCCTGAGTTCTCATTCCTGGAGATAAGCCTTGCAAGTCTCTTCCTTCATTCTAATTGTCTGCCCTCATGACGAAATCAAGACAGAACATTGTGTTTTCATATCTTCTTGTTTCCTGTGGTGATACATTCATTCACTCACTTAACATTTACTGGGTATCTCATTTTATGCAAGGCATTAGACATATAAAAATGACCAGGACACAAAATATTGTCTCTGACCTATGAAATAACTCCATCTAGGAGGTAAATTATGAAGTAGATGGTTACAACAGAGTATGATATTTTTTTCCGTTTTTTTTTTAATTTTTATTTTTTCAATGTATGAAGTTTATTGTCAAACTGGTTTCCATACAACACCCAGTGCTCATCCCAAAAGGTGCCCTCCTCGATACCCATCACCCACCCTCCCGTCCCTCCCACCCCCCCATCAACCCTCAGTTTGTTCTCAGTTTTTAAGAGTCTCTTATGCTTTGGCTCTCTCCCACTCTAACCTCTTTTTTTTTTTTCCTTCCCCTCCCCCATGGGTTTCTGTTAAGTTTCTCAGGATCCACCTAAGAGTGAAAACATATGGTATCTGTCTTTCTCTGTATGGCTTATTTCACTTAGCATAACACAATCCAGTTCCATCCACGTTGCTATAAAGGGCCATATTTCATTCTTTCTCATTGCCACGTAGTACTCCATTGTGTATACAAGCCACAATTTCTTTATCCATTCATCAGTTGATGGACATTTAGGCTCTTTCCATTATTTGGCTATTGTTGAGAGTGCTGCTATAAACATTGGGGTACAAGTGCCCCTATGCATCAGTACTCCTGTATCCCTTGGGTAAATTCCTAGCAGTGCTATTACTGGGTCATAGGGTAGGTCTATTCAGAGTATGATAAACATCATTAAATGGGTAAATTCAGATTTCTATGGAGAAAGATGAGGAAAACTGAGACCACATGCTGAAGTTAAGGAATTATCTCAAGAGTAGTTAAAGTCACAATGACCTGGGTAAGCTGACTCTTGAAATATAAATGGGATCCACTCCTGGGATGTGTTGGGGTCTGGTGGGATAGGGAGTGGTAACAGATGACAAGAAAATATATCAGTTGGTATGTCCCAGAAATAAAAGACAGAATGACATCATGATGTAGTTGGAGAGAAATTAGGTGAAAGGGCATATATTCTATTCATCTTAGAGTTTGGGGACTTACATTCTGCTTTTTGAGAAAGGGGATGATTTAGTTAGTTACCATTTTAGAAAATAATCCTAGATATAGAGTAGAGAAGAAGATGATGGAAGAGATGGTTTAACAAAGTAGTTAAATTCTATTACAGTAATCTAGAAAAGACATGAGAAAACAGTATCCAGGGAGACAGAAAGGCAGATTTATTAAAAATAATAGCTATAATAATTTAATGGATATACAACATAAAAAAGGTAAATTATGACATTAAAGGCATAAACTGTGAAAAGAAGGGGAGTAAAGAGTAGAGTTCTTACAGGCAATTGAAGTTAGGTTGTTATCAGCATAAAATAGACCATTATATCTGTAAAATGTTTTATGTTAGCCTGATGGTAACCACAGAGCAAAAACCTATAGAAGATACACAAAAGACAAAGAGAAGGAAATTAAAGCATACCCTTAAGAAAACTCGCCAATTCATAAAAGAAGACAGCAAGAAATGAAAAGAAAAAATAATGGAGCTATAGAATAGTTAAAACAATAAAATGACATTAGTAATGGTATCAATAATTATTTTAAATGTATGGATTAAATTCTTAGTCAAAAGTCATGGAGTCACCAAAACCAAATGGAAAAAAAAAAGAAAAAAAAATATATGCTACTTATAAGAGACTCACTTCAGTTTTAAGGATCCACATAGGCTTAGAGTGAAGGAATGGAAAAAGATTTCCATACAAATGTAAATCTAAAGAAATTGGAATGCTATATTTACAGCACTCAAAATATATTTTAAGTCAAAAACTCTAGGAAGAGAAAAAATCATATAATGGTAAAATGGTCAATTCATCAAGAGGATATAACAATTATAAATACATATATGAAGCCAAAAACTACTTAACTACAGTAAGCAAACACTAACAGATCTAAAGAGGAGAAAAAGACAGTAATACAATAATATTAGAGGATTTCAATACCCAACTTTCAACAATGGATAGATCATCCAGACAGAAAATCAATCAGGAAACACTGGACTTGAAATATACTTTATCCAAATGGACCAAACAGCATATACAAAGCATTCCACCCAACAGCAACAAAATCCACATTCTTCTCAATTGCACACAGAACATTCTTTAGGGTAGATCATATGTTAGGTGACAAAACAAGTACTAAAAAATTTAAGAAGACTGAAATCATACCAAGTATTTTTTTCAACCAGAATAGAATTAAACTAGAAAGCAATAACTGGAAAAAAATTGGAAAATTCACCAACATGTGGCAATTAAAGAATATATTTCTGAAGAGCCAATGAGTCAAAGAAGAAATAAAAACATTATCTTGCGGGGTGTCTGGGTGGCTCAGTCGGTTAAGCATCCAACTCTTGATTTTGGCTCAGGTTATGATCTCATCGTTCATGGGATTGAGCCTGCACTGACAGTGTAGACCCTACTTGGGATTCTCTCTCCCTCTGCCCCACCTCTGCTCATACACTCTCTCTCTCAAAATAAATAAATAAACTTAAATTTTTTTTAAATATCTTGAAACAAACAACAACAACAAAAAAATGGAAACACAACATGCCAAAACTTATAGGAAGTAGCAAAAGTAATTCCAAGAGGGAAGTTTATAGCAATAAACATCGACCTTGAGAAAAAAGAAAGATCTGAAATAAACTAACTTTAAACCTCAAGGAACTAAAAGAAGAAGAACAAATAAGCCCAAAGTTAGCAGAAGGAAAGAAATAACAAAGATTAGGGCAGAAATAAGTTAGAGACCAGAAAAAAAATTAGAAAAGATCAATGAAACGAAAAGCTGGTTTATTTGAAAAGATAAAAAAACTGAAAAATCTTTGGCTAGACTAGGATAGGAAAAAAAGAACATTCAAATAAATTACATCAGAAATGCAAGAAGACACATTACCACTGATAGCATGGAAATACAAAAGATCATGACACCACTATGAAAAGTTATATGCCAACAAATAGGATAAACTAGAAGAAACACACAACCTAATATGACTGAATCTTGAGGAAAGAGAAAATCTGAACAGATTAATGACAATTAAGGTGATTGATTCAGTAATCAAAACTTCCCAACAACAAAAAGGCCAGGACAAGATGATTTGAGTACTGAATTCTAACAAATATTTAAAAAGAATGAATGCCAATCCTTCCCAAATGCTTCCAAAATGTTTAAAAAAAAAAAAAAAAAAAAAAAAAGAGGGGGTTGGGTGGGGAAACACTCCCAAACTTATTCTATGAAACCAGCATCACCCTGATGCCAAAGTAAGATGAGGACACTATAAGAAAATAAAATTAAGCATCAAATTCCCTGATGAACATAGATGTAAATATTTGCAACAAAACATTAGCAAACAAATACAATAGCACACACCATGAACAAGTGGGATTTATCCCTAGCATGCAAGGGATACACAGATCAATAAATCTGATACACCATACAAAGAGAATGAAATATAAAAATCATATGATCTTCTCAGTAGATGTAGAAAAAGCATTTAACAAAATTCAACATCTTTGCATGATAAAAACTCTCAAGAAATTCGGAATAGAATGAATGTACTTCAACATAATAAAGACCATATATCATAATCCCAGAGCTAATGTGATATTCAACAGAGGAAAATTGAAAGCTTCCTCTAAGACCAGAAACAATACAATGATATCCACTCTCGCCACTTAGATTCCACAGTACCAGAAGTCCTTGCCAGAGCTATTAGGCAAGAAAAAGAAATAAAAGGCATCCATATTAGAAAGAAAGATGTAAAACTATTTCCATTTTCAGATGATATGAATTTATACATAGAAAATCCTAAATAATTCATCCAAAAACTTAAAATTAATCAAGATTCAAATTCAATACACAGAAATCAGTTGTTACTTCTATACGCTACTAGTAAACTATCTGAAAAAGAAATTAAGAACAAAACCCCATTTACATCAAAACAATCAAATACTTAGGAGTAAATTAAACCAAGGAGGTGAAAGATCAGTGCACTAAAAACTATAAGGCTTTGATGAAAGAAATTGAAGAAGACAGAAATAAGTGAAAACATATCTGCAGTAAATAAAAGGAATTAATAATTTTAAAGCAACCTAAACACTCACTGCAATCCCTATCAAGATACCAATGGCATTTTTTTTTAATATATAGAAAATTACAATCCTAAAATTCATATGGAACCACCCTGACTGGCCAAAGCAATCTTGAGAAAAAAGAACTAACCTGAAGGCATCATACTTCTGATTTCAAACTGTAAAACAAAGCTAGCATAATCAAAACATTATGGTATAATCATAAAATAGACACATAAATCAATTATTTTTTTTTTAAATTTTTTTTTCAACGTTTATTTATTTTTGGGACAGAGAGAGACAGAGCATGAACGGGGGAGGGGCAGAGAGAGAGGGAGACACAGAATCGGAAACAGGCTCCAGGCTCTGAGCCATCAGCCCAGAGCCTGACGCGGGGCTCGAACTCACGGACCGCGAGATCGTGACCTGGCTGAAGTCGGACGCTTAACCGACTGCGCCACCCAGGCGTCCCGACACATAAATCAATTATAACAGAGTCACAAACCCAGAAATAAATCCACAGATATATGGTCACTAATATTTGACAAGGAAGCCAAGTACACTGAATGGAAAAAGGATAGCTTTTTCAATAAATAGTTTTGGGATAATTGGATTATCACATGAAAGGAATGAGACTGGGCCTCTATCTTACACCACTCACAAAAAATAACCTGAAACTGATTAAAAACTTAAAACATAAGAATGAAATCCTAAAACTCTTAGAAGAAATCACAGGGGAAAATCTCCTTGAATTGGTCTTCACAATTACTTTTGGGATATGACACTAAAGCACAGCAAACAAAAACAAAAAATAAAAGTAGGACTATACCATACTAAATTAAAAAATCAATAAAATAAAAATTCAACCTATAAAACTGGAGAAAATATTTGCAAACCATCTCTATAAAAAGTTGTTAATTAATATCTTGTATATACAGAACTCATATAGCTCAAAAGCAAAAAACAAACAAACAAAAAACAAAAAAAACACATTCCAATTAAAAATTTGGCAGAGGACCTGAATAGACATTTTTCCCAATAAGGCATACAAATGGCCAACAGATATATGAAAAGATACTCAATATCACTAATCCTTGTGGCAATGCAAAACAAAACCACAATGAGATATCACATAACACCTGTTAGAAGAACTATTATTTTTATTATATTTTATAAGTTTTTTTTAATTGAAGTGTCATTAACATGCAGAGTTATATTATCTTCAAGTGTATAAAGTAACAATTCAACAATTCTATACTCAGAGCTCATCAAGATAAGTGTACTCTTAATCCCCTTTATCTGTTCCACCCATTCCCCCACTTATGGCCCCTCTGGCAACCACCAGTTTGTATTTAAGAGTCTGTATTTTGTCTCTTTTTTCTTTGTTCATTTGTTTTGTTTCTTAAGTTCCACACTGAGTGAAATAATATGGTATTTCTGTTTCTGTTAGCATTATACCCTCTAGTTCCATCCATGTTGTTGTAAATGGCAAGATCTCATTCTTTTTTATGCCTGAGTAATAATCCATTGTATATATATACCATATTTTTATCCATTCATCTATGGATGAACACTTGGTTGCTTTCATATCTTGGCTATTGTAAATAATGCTGCAATAAACATAAGGATGCATACAGATGGCCAATAGACACATGGAAAGATGCTCAACATCACTAACCATCAGGGAAATGCAAACCAAAGCCACAATGAAATACCACCTTATAC
The DNA here is from genome assembly GCF_007474595.2 of Lynx canadensis. NCBI lineage: Eukaryota > Metazoa > Chordata > Mammalia > Carnivora > Felidae > Lynx > Lynx canadensis. The sequence goes on along the minus strand of NC_044309.1, from coordinate 85,208,854 downwards.
CTGTCAGGTAGGCTAAAATAAACAAATTTTAAAATTTTAAAAAATAAAAAAAAAGAAGGAACAACAGTGTTGGCAAGGATGTGGAGAAAAGGGAACCCTTCTGCACTGTTGGCGGGAATGCAAACTTGTGCAACCACTATGGAAAACCTTACGGAGTATTGTCAAAAATTTTAAAATAGAATCACCATATGATTCAGTAATTCCACTACTGGATATTTACCCAAAGAAAACAAACAAACAAAATAGTAATTCAAAAGGTATATGTACTCCTATGTTTATTGCAGCATTATTTACAATAGTCAAGATATAGAAGGCAAATTATTAACAAGAGAAGAATGAGCAAAGATGCAGAGGAAAGGGAACCTTGGTGTACTGGTGGTAGGAATATAAATTAGTAAAGCTACTATGGAAAACAGCAAGGAGATTCCTCAAAAAATTAAAAATGGAATTATCATAAGATCCAGCAATACCAATTCTGGGTATATATCCAAAGGGAATAAAATCACTATCTCAAAGAGATATCTGCTCCCCCATGTTCACTGCAGCATCTATTCACAATAGGCAAGACATGGAAACAACCTAAGTGTCTACTGATGGTTAAATGAATAAACAAAATGTGAGATATACAACATGTATGTGTGTGTGTGTATATATATATATATATACATACAAACATATATATATATATACACATACAAACACAAATATATACAGACAGATAATGAAATACTATTCAATCATTAATAAAAGGGGGGGTGCCTGGGTGGCTCAGTGGGTTAAGTGTCCGACTTCAGTTCAGGTCATGATCTCGTGGTCCATGGGTTTGAGCCCCACGTCGGGCTACGTGCTGACAGCTCGAAGCCTGGAGTCTGCTTCTGATTCTATGCCTCCCTCTCTCCCTCTGCCCCTCCCCCACTCACCCTCTGTCTGTCTCTCCCTTAAAAATAAATAAACATTAAAAAATTGAAAAAACAAGAAAAAGAAAATTCTGCTACTGATGCCAACATGGATGGATCTTGAGGGCATTATGGGAAGTGAATTAAATCAGACAAAGAAAAAAAACACTGTATGATCTCACATATGCAGAATCTAAAAACAGTGAACTCATAGAAACAGAGAGTAGAATGGTGGCTGCTAGAGGTTGAGGGGTGTGGGAATTGGGGAGATGTTAAATAAGAGTACTAATGTCCACTGATAAGATGAATAAGTTCTGGGGATTTAATATAGAGCATAGACTATAGTTAACAAAACTATTATATACTTCAGAGTTACTAACAGATGTTAAATATTCCCACCACAAAATAAAAATGGTAATTATATGAGGTGATGGAGGTGTAACCTACCCCTATTGTGGTAATCATTTTACCATATTTAAATGTATCAAATCATCACAGTGTAGCAGCGCCTGGGTGGTTCAGTTGGTTAAGTTTTGGACTCTTGATTTCGGCTCAGGTGATGACCTCATGATTTGTGAGCTGGAGCCCTGTGTCCAACTCCACGCTGACAGAGTGTGGAGCAGGCTTGGAATTCTCCCTCTCACTCTCTCTATGCCCCTCCCCTGCTCTCTCTCAAAATAAATAAACTTAAAAAAAAATCACATTTTACATCTTAACACATCTTACACAACAACTAACACAATGTTATATCTCAATAAATCTGAGAAACACACACAAAGTGGATCAATACAAAGTTTAGAATAACTGTTACCTCCTTTGGGAGCAGGTTGGAGAGGAAACAGGAGGGGAATAAAGTCATTTCAAGGGATGTTTCTAGTAAATTATCCAGCTGAATGGTAGGTTTCTGGATATTTATCATATCAATATGCATTCTAATTTATGTAAATGTTACTTAAAATGTTTTGTATTTATCACATATGTTTCAGTGATAAAGAAAATACATAGTAATAGTAATGTTATTTTATATTTCTCATATTAGTAGATGAGAAAACTATAGCAAATGTGTATTATTTTCCTTCCTTCCATTTCTTGCATTTTGTTTCCTTTTCAATGTGACACACTTTAATTCTTTAAAAAAATAAATTTATAACGTTACAATAGTACAAAGTACCCTTGAGAAGAAAGAGAAAAATGATTTGTTAGTTTTCTGTTTTCCAGAAATTACAAGTTCAGTTAGTGAGGGCTGCACCTAATTATCTATGATTGTTTTTCAAGTACATTTGCTGTACTCAAATAGATAATTGTAGCAAAAATCCAATAACTAGTAAACAGATTTTTTCATATAAGTATTAGGTTTACTGCTAGGTACAAATTAAAAAAAAAATCTCAGGAGCTACTTGCCATTTAAAAAGAAGAGCAGGACCATGTCAGCATAATTAAAAACACAATGAAACTTTACTTTTTTAAAAATAAAGCTTTAATTTAAAATGATTAGATTATTTAAAATGCACATGTCCTCAATATAAAAGAAATTGAATTTTTTATCCAATTAGTGAAAGCGCATAGTCAAAATACTAAAAAATGAGGTAAATTGTTTTTTACCTAGAAGCATAATAAATCAGAAGCAAGCTCTGTCAAATGTTAGTCATTGAGAACATCAATCTGTACAATGACTCTGCTGTCAACTTCAGGTTTGAGGCTTAATCATTTTAGAAGCAAGAAAGCCATGAGTCATATTTTACCCAGGAGGCACTTGAGAACACAATATTCATGCTGTTACCCTCATAAATTTCTTGACAATTTGCCTCAAGGTCAATTGGCAATGAAATAATAGAAATTTTAAATTTTGAACAGATTATGTGAAGGTGGATTTAATGAATATGTAACCTGCACTGTCATTTGGTCTCATGTACATATCCTTTGGAAGATACCACATAGCCTGCAAAACTAGTAAAACACACAATAGTCCTGAAGTATACTTAACAAGTAATTACATGGCATATAAGCACTGAATAACATCAGAATGTGTGACTCCGAATCATTTTTTCTAAAGGGTTAGCTTTTGGAGTTTTTAAAGAATGTTTCATATGCAAAGAAACATAATTCATTAATTTATGATACCTACATAAATGTTATTACGTCATGCATCATATTTATTTAAAGACCATGATGCAAAATGGTAATAAGGCAAAATTGCCTACTAAATATTCCCCTCTCTGTATCCACCTCTCTAAATAGTTCCCTTTCACATTGACTCTTGGCTTGGCCATGTGACTTACTGTGTATGTATTAGTCTGTACAGGCTGTCCCGGTATAATATCATAGGCTGGGTGGCTCAAACAGCAGAGTTATTTTTTCACACTTCTGGAGGCTGGAAGCCCAAGATCAGGGTGCCAGCATGGTAGAATTCTGGTGACAGCCTTCTTTCTGGCTTGCAGAAAGCCACCTTCTATGTGCTCACATGGCCTTTTCTTAATGCATGTGTGCAAAGAAATATCAAGCTTTCTGATTTCTCTTTGTATAAGGGTAACAATTCCATCAGACCTCGTCCCCACCCTCATAACCCAGTTACTTCCCAAAGGCCCCATCTCCAAATACCATTACATTGGGAATGAGGAGTTTAATAAATGGACTGAAGCAGGGGAACTCACAAGTATTCAGTCTGTAACATTATGGCCAATGGAACAACAGCAAATATCACACAGAGACTTCAAGACCATTTGTGCATTTGAGTCCCTCCTTTCTTCTTGTTTTCTGGACCCCCATCATCACTACCCAAGAAAGGAGTCTGAGGTAGCCCGCTGGGTAATAAGAGACAAGTGGCCTTATTCCGTCTTTGTTCTTGCTGATCCAGACTAACTTAGCTCATGAGTAAAATGACCTGATAGCTGAGGATCAGTCTTACCACACTCTGAGACAATTACAATTGCAGATTACTACCACTCTCCCCACCTCACCGGGCCTTTCAAATACTAACACTATTCCTCCTTGGACACTGTGGCATGAATTAGTGATTCATTAGTGGAATACCACTATTCCACATATTCCTCCTTGGACACTGTGACATGAATTAGTGATCGCCTTAAATAGTTCTACTATCAAACTTCTGCCAAAAGAAGCTTCCTTCATTCCAGCATTTGATTCACAAATATTTTCAAACTACATGGAAAGGGGTCAACAGGCTAAGATTAGGGACACAACCATGGAACAAGATGCAGCCCATGCATTCACACAGTATGTAATTCGTTGGCAGATAACAATAAAAAAGGGGGCAGGGGCGCCTGGGTGGCTCAGAAAGTTATCTCATGGTTCGTGAGTTCGAGCCCCACATTGGGCTCTGTGCTAGCAGCTCGGGGCCTGGAGCCTGCTTTGGATTCTGTGACTCCCTCTCTCTCTGCCCCTCCCCCACTCATGCTCTGTCTTTCTCTGTCTCCCAAAAAATAAATAAATATTTAAAAAAATTTTAAAGGGGTGGGGAATAATACCCTGTGGCAGCTTTTCTCAACTACAATGATCTGAACCAGCAAATACAGAAATGACTTGAGTGACTATTTTCTCAGTTGTCTCAAGTATGTTACATAAACAGTGTGTACCTCAGTATATAGACAGTAAGTTAATTCAATCCATTCTAAGACTTATGGCATTAAGAGTAATTGTCTCATCAAACTCCAGTTGAGAAAAAAAACAGTCTGTATCAATAACTATTGCACTAGGAAGTACAAACAAACCAGCCTGAAGAGATTATAAATATATTTTGGTTGAGCCTTTATTGATGAACATGAACAGTCAAGTGAAAAGAAAAGAGGAAAATAATCAAATAAGAATATTTTGGGGGCTCCTGGCTGGCTCAGTCGGTAGAGCATGCAACTCTTGATACCAGGGTGGTGAGTTCAAGCCCCATGGTGGGCATGGAGACTATTTTAAAAAGGGGGCGGGAGGTGGGGATGCTTGGGTGGCTCAGTTAGTTGAGCGGCCAACTTCGGTTCAAGTGAGGATCTAATGGTTCGTGGGTTCGAGCCCCACATCACGCTCGCTGCTGTCAGCAAGGAGACTACTTCACTTTGCATCCTCTGTCCCCCTCTCTCTGTCCCTCCCCTGCTTGCACTCTCTCTCAAAAATAAATAAACATTTAAAAAAATAAGTAAGAAAAACTAAAGAGTATTTCGCACAGAGTCTTGGGAGGAGAGATGCTAGTACACTTGCAAAACTAACAGATAAAATCGATTCCCTCTTTCTGATAGCTAACCAATGATGCCCCAGAAAACAGCATAGCAAAGTCCAATACAGACTAAAATTATAATCACTTGGAAGAACTAACACACCGAATGAGAAACACAGTTTCATCCTTATAAAGTGTTTCCGAAAGTAAGTTCAATGTAATGGATAAGAAATGGATGTTACGATTTTTTTCACTGTTGCTGATAGCCTCTTAGTCTACATAATTTTAACTTACACTAAGGAAAAGAAAGTGTATTGATTAAATGTTAATATAAAATGTTTTATTGCTAAGAACCACTAAGAACTACCAGTAGAAAAACAACAAGAACAGCAAAATAAAAACCCACATTTGCTGGCAACTTGCCTAGTCTTTAAGTAACAGTGCATCACTTTCCTGAATTAGGTTTAATTTTATTCAACGTTCTTGGATTCTTATCTTCAGTGTTTATTCTGTCTATGTTGATGACATGGTCTTACTAGATATTTCAAAGGTAGCCTCAAGAAACAACGGACTCTATTGCTAATTACTGTCTGAAAGAATAGCTCAGTATTAATTACACCAAACCTAACTCATCGTTTTTGGTAGCTATTCTTCTACAGGTATAAAATGCTAAAAATTCTATGCAACAGGTTAGCTTTATTACACATGGGAGTATTATATAGCAAAATCATCCTGACATGCTTATTACACTGCTCAAAATTCTAAATTTTGTAAGAGCCTTGTAAGTTATTTTATGATAGAGGTGATAGAAATGGAAACTTCCTGCCTACAAAACATCCCAGGTCAGAGTCAACCCTTTTATGCTTCAGAGTGCAGAATTTTGTAACTTTATTAAAGCTTTAATTCAAATAGCTGACTAGATCCAAAACTGCATTTGAATTAAAGTCCTTGGACTACTTACTATAAAGTACCCTTGCAGAACCATATTGATACAGAGATGGTACATTCTTCCCCTAGATAAGGATACAAGCAAGGCTCTGAGTTGTATGTAACAATGCCATTTTCACAATCCACCGAATTAGAATACAAAGTGGATCTATCTTATTGCAATAGGTGATACAGAACTGCCAAACACTTCAGTCTTAATTATTTGCTATACAACTTTAGTCCAAAGTCAAGATCAAGATAATTCTGTAAATTTGCATTTGGATATAACCCGTCTGCTGTAAGTACATGATGATGAAAAATAAAACCTGAAAAGAGAAAATCAAAGCAAATAACTAATCTAAATGAAGAAGATGATGATGATAAGAAGAACAATAAACAAATAACAACAACAAGAAACATTTCCATTGACCAGAGCACGATGTGGTAAAACACGATTCTGCTGGAATCTGGAACCAGAAGCGGTCAATGAAGCAAAAGTTCATCTTCTGTACAATAGAGGGGAGAACTTGAGCAAGTGATCCATGAAACACCAGATATTAGAGACTTGCCCAATGATGTAAGCTGGGTGCCAGTCCAGGCCTGTCTTCTCCTCCCTCAATTCCTCCTGAGTGGAGGAAGAAAAAAGCAAACCATTGCCCATCACAACCGGAACAATATTTCTTGACATTAGAGCCAATGGGACACAGGCAGAACTGGGCAACAAAAGTCAAACAAAGCTAGTCCATGGCTTACATGTAGATTGCTATAGATTTCAAACAAGCACAGGATGTGGAACAGTAGGAACTCTTCTCCATTTTGAGAAATGTTCGTTGAAGCTCTGCACATCTCACAATCCTCAGTTCTCCTAGGTGAACGTGTTTGTGCAGAAGACATGTAAAAAATGTTTATAGCTCTCTGTAAATAGGAGTTTTTAAAAATTGGAAACAATTTAAATGTATATAAATAAAAGAATAGGTAATTAAAGTATGTATATTCTTGTTAAAATGTCTATACTACCCAAAGCAATCTACACATGTAATGCAATCCCTATCAAAATACCACCAGCATTTTACACAAAGCCAGAACAAAGAATCCTAAAATTTGTGTGAAACTACAAAAGGCCCCCAATAGCAAAAGCAATCTTGAAAAAGAAAAGCAAAGCTGGACGCATAACAATTCTGGGCTTCAAGCCATATTACAAAGCTGTGGTCATCAAAACAGTATGGTGCTGGCACAAAAACAGACAGATCAATGGAACAGGATAGAAAACACAGAAGTGAATCCACAACTATATGGCCAATTAATCTTCAACAAAGCAGGAAAGAATATCTAACGGAAAAAAAAAACAGTCTCTTCAAGAAATGGTGTTGGGAAAACTGGACAGCACAAGCGTTAAAAAATGAAACTGGACCATTTTCTTACAACATACACAAAAATAAACACAAAATGGATGAAAACCTAAATGTGAGACAGGAAACCATCAAAATCCTAGAGGAGAACACAGGCAGCAACCTCTTTGACATCAGCCATAGCAACTTCTTACATCTCCAGAGGCGAGGGAAGCAAAACCAAAAATGAACTATTAGGACTTCATCAAAATAAAAAGCTTCTGCACAGCAAAGGAAACAACAAAACTATAAGGCAACCAATGGAACGGGAGAAGATATTTGCAAATCACAAATCTGAAAAAGGGTTAGTATCCAAAATCTATAAAGAATTTATCAAGTTCAACACACAAAAAACAAATATTCTAATTAAAAAATGTGTATAAGACATGAATAGACATTTTCCAAAGAAGACATCCAGATGGCTACCAGACACATGAAAAGATGCTCAACTTCACTCATCATCAGGGAAATACATTTCAAAACCACAGATACCAGCTCCCAGCTGTCAGAATGGCTAAAATTAGCAACTCAGGAAACAACAGATGTTGGTGAGGATGTGGAGAAAGGGGAACCCTCTTGCACTGTTGGTGGGAATGCAAACTGGTGCAGCCACTCTGGAAAATGTGTGGATGTTCCTCGGTTAGTTAAAAATAGAACTATCACACAATCCAACAATTGCACTACTAGGTATTTACCCAAAGGACACAAAAATAGCAATTTTAAGTGAAACATGCACTCTGATGTTTATAGCAACACTATCAACAATAGCCAAAGTATTGAAAGAGCCCAAATGTTCATTGACTGATGATTGGATAAAGAAGATGTGGTGTGCGCATGCGCACACACACACACACACACACACACACACTGGAATATTACTCAGCTGTCAAAAAGAATGAAAGCTTCCATTTACAATGACATGGATGGAGCTAGAGAGTATTATGCTAAGTGAAATAAGTCAGTCAGAGAAAGACAAATACCGTATGTAATCGCTCATATATGGAATTTAAGAAACAAAACAGATGAACATGGAAAGAAAGAAAGAAAGAAAGAAAGAAAGAAAGAAAGAAAGAAAGAAAGAAAGAAATGCAATCCAAAAAGAGACTAACTATAGAGAACAAACTGAGGATTACTGGAGAGGAGGTGAGCAGGGGATTGGTTAAATAGGTGACAGGTATTAAAAAAGGCACCTGTGATGACACTGGGTGTTGTATATAAGTGATGAATCATTAAATTCTATACCTGAAACTAGTATTACACTGTATGTTAACTAACTTGAATTTACATTAAAAATTTTAAAAAAATAAACAGGAAAAAATAAAGTATACATATTCATAAAATGGAATATACAGAGTTAAACTGAATGAGAGCAAGCTGTGTGTCTGAGCCACCTCAGATAAAGCATGTGGCAAAATAATGCATGCTTTTATTTATCACGAGGCCTGATAACTCATAAAACTCTGTAAAAAAAATATGTAATCTATATGAACAGAAAGTATAGTAAAATACAATAAACAAATATAACAAAATATAAATAAATACATATAAAGTATAAAATCATGAGAATGATAACCTTCAAATTCAGCAAGGCCATTATCACAGGAAGCAGGTAAGGGGAAAAGGGGAGCAACAGGACAGGAGAGTAACATGGGCGTTCCTCTGTGTCTACAAATTATTAGTACTTAAGTAACTAAGACAAGATTTAATTATTCAATCAGTAACTATATTATGTACGTACTGTGTGCTTGGCATCATTCTAGGCACTGAGTATAAGCAATAAACAAAACAGACTAATACTCCTGCCCTTACAGAGCTTATGTTCCAGTAGAAAAGAGGAGGCAGCAGAGAAGGAACAAGTAAGTGAGATGTGAAGCATTCCCCATGATGGCGACCGTTTTGCAGTAAAATCAAACCTAAAAGGGAGACATGGAGAACTGAGGGTAGATTGCTGCAGGTCTAAACCTCAGAGTCAGAAAGTGCTGCATAGAGAGAGCCTCACTGAGAAAGTGACTTTTAAGAGAAGATTTGAAAAGATGTGAGTACAAGATAAAAAGTATGTCTGGAGGAAAGAATTCTTGGTAAAGGTAGAACACATGCAAAGGCCCTGAGGCTGGTGTGCCTGAAAAATTCAAAATGACAGGGCACCTGGATGGCTCAGTCAGTTGAGCGTCTGTCTTTTGATTTTGGCTCAGGTCATGATCTCCCAATTCGTGCGAGTTCAAGCCCCACATTCGGCTCTGCGCTGACAGTGCGGAGCCTGCTTGGAATTCTCTCTCTCTCCAGCTCTCTTTCAAATTAAATAAAAACAAATAAACTTAAAAATAATTTACAAAAGGAAATAGATGTAGAGGCACACTGCAAATAATAAAAAGCTACAAGAAGAATAGTTATGTTCTTTTAAAACAACTCTGGTTTGGTGGGAGATAAAAAATGCACTATACGTGGATTCAGGTGTCTACCAACTTCTCAGCAGTCTATATCACACTGAGAATAAGTCATAAAAGACTTAAAAGAAGGAAGGCTGAAGAGGCAAAAGATAAAAAGTGGAAATATTAGTTTCCCTAGAAAATGTCCAAATTCCCAGTCAACTTTTATCTTAAAAAAAAAAAAAGACAGGGGCGCCTGGGTGGCTCGGTCGGTTAAGCGTCCGACTTCGGCTCAGGTCATGATCTCACAGTTCGTGAGTTTGAGCCCCGTGTCAGGCTCTGTGCTGACAGCTTGGAGCCTGTTTCGGATTCTGTGTCTCCCTCTCTCTCTGCCCCTCCCCCGTTCATGCTCTGTCTCTCTCTGTCTCAAAAATAAATAAACGTTAAAAAAAATTTAAAAAAAAAAGACAGAACACTTAGCAAAAAGAAAAAAAGAAATCAAGGGCTTCTCCATATACCTCCTATTTGTGATGGTTAATTTTATGTACCAACTTGGCGAGGCTAAGGGACCTGTTGTTTGGTCAAACAATAGTCCAGATAACTGCTGTGAAGGTATTCTGCAGAGGTAATCAACATTTATAACCAAGTGACTTTAATTAAGTGAAGAAAATTACCTTCCACAACATGGGTGGGCTTCATCCAATCAGCTGAAGGCCTTAAGAGCAAAAACTGAGGTTTCCCAAAGAAGAAAGAATTCTACCTCAAAACTGTAACATAGAAATCCTGTCAGAGTTTCTAGCCTGCTGGCAGGCCCTGTGAATTCTGGACTCAAGACTGAAATATCAACTCTTACACAAATTTCCAGCCTGCCGGCCTCCTCGCAGATTGCAGACTTTCCAGGACCTGTAACTGCATAAGCCAAGTCCTTAAAATTAATCTCTCAGTTTTTGTTTTTGTTTTTCTCTGTAGAACCCTGCCTAATACAGAGGACAGAGCATGGAGCCACAGAGAATGGTTCTCAAGCCTCAAAACCTAATGGCATTTGCTCTGCTAAGTAGCAAACTTGCTTTAGACCAGTGACCCTTCCGTCCTTCCAATTTCTCCCTCTTTGAAGGGGAGTATCTAATCTGCATCTGCCCTCTTGCATTGTGGAAGCAGGTGACTTGCTTGCTAGGCTTCACAGGTCCACAAACGGAGAGGAATTTTGCCCCTGAGGGACTAGACCCCAAGTCCCACCCTTTACTGATTTAGATAGAATGTGGACTTAGAGCTGACGCCAGAATGGTTAAAGTCTTTGGAGGATACTGGGATTGGGTGAATGTATTTTTACACGGGAAGGACATGACTTTGGGGAGGGTCAGAGGCAGAGTGTTATTGGTTGAACTGTGTCCCTCAAAAAAAAAAAAAAAAGTACATTTAAGTCCTAACCTCCAATACCTCAGAACGTGCCCTTATTTGGAAATAGGGCGAATGCAGATGGAAATAGTTAAGATAAGGTTATGCTGAAGTAGGGTGGACTCCTAATCATACACCAGTATGACAGGAATCCTTATAAGAAGACGGCCATGTGAAGACGGAGACACAGAAAGAATGTCATGTGAAGACAGAGACAAAGACTGGGGTTATGCTGCCACAGCCTGGGACTGTCAGAAGGTATAAAAAGAAAGGAAGGATTCTTTCCTAGAAAGCTTCCAAGAAAGCCCAGAGGAGCCAAAGCTCTGACTTCAGACTTCAGGTCTCCAAAATACAGAGAATGCATTTCTGTTGTTTTTAGCCATCTAGTTTGTGATACTTTGTTACAGCAGACCTAGGAAGTGCTTAGCAAGGATTTATAGTTTACCAGGTAACATTCTATATAAATTCACATGATTCTCATACTAAACAAGTGGAGGAAGCACTATTATTGCTATAGCCCCCATTTATAACTCATGTAACAGAGGCTCTTACAGGTTATGTGATTTACCCATGATTGCAAAGCAAGTTAACTGTGATGCTGAGGCCGTGAGCTAGGTTTTGACACCTACCCTTTACAGCATTGAAAGGACTGGTACTCTCTGTTTACCTTTGAGATAGATCTTGTGTGTGCATGTGTGTGTGTGTGTGTGTGTGTGTGTGTGCATGCACACGCATGTATGTGTTAATATCTATGGGTAATTGCCAAAGGGCCTTAGTGAACTTTTCAGCAATTCATGGAGTTTATGGGATAATGGGCTGAAGGAACACAGACAACGTTTTTGATGGTAACTTGATTTGTATATTCCCAAAGGAAAACTGAGAAGTAGGTGAATATCCAATGGACACAGTGAATTGGAAAAAGGACCTACATATTATGATTCTGAATATCTGAATATCTAATAATAAAAGAGGAATAGAGTTTACTAAAAAATATGATAAGAAATCTATGCATACCTCACTTTAATAAACCGTCTTGGGGCGCCAAGGTGGTTCAGTCAGTTAAGCGTCTGACTTTGGCTCAGGTCATGATCTCACAGTTTGTGAGTTCTAGCCCCACATCAGGCTCTGTGCTGATAGCTCAGAGACTGGAGCCTGCTTTAGATTCTGGGTCTCCCTCCCTCTCTGTCCCTCCCCTGCTCACACACTCTCACTCTCTCACTCTCTCACTCTCTCACTCTCTCTCTCTCTCTCTCTCTCTCGTAAAAATAAATAAACATTTAAAAAAAATAAAAACACTGCCTTGATTGTTAGGGCCTCAAAACTTAATTTTTTTAATCATAAGTCAAATAATTGTTTTATCTTGGATGACATGCAGATTGTTTCAAACGTTTTTTGTTTTACATTTATTTTTTTTTTGAGAGAGAGAGACAGAGACAGAGCACAAGTGGCGGAGGGGAAGAGACAGAATGAGACACAGAATCTGAAGTAGGCTCCAGGCTCTGAGCTGTCAGCACAGAGCCCAAAGCAGTGCTCGATCTCCCAAACCATTAGATCATGACCTGAGCCGAAGTTGGATGCTTAACGGACTGACCAACCCAGGTGCTCCCAGATTGTTTCAAACTTTAAATAAAGATACTTCATATTTATCTGCATATTTGTATTCTACTCATATTTTAAATTTCTTTAATTAGTGTTACTACAGCCACTTAAACATTAAGTTATAAATGAGGAACCTGCTGGCATGGCTTTATTGTGTCTCATACGAGTACCAGAAACACTCTCTTCTCTAACCTTGAGAACTTAAATGTACCTAAGCATGCCCATATTCAGAGAGAAGACTGGATTCTATACATTATAATAAATGGATACACAAACTTTAGCAATGCGAAGGGTGAATCTGGAAAATATCACTAGAAAACAATTCCTTAATAATGCTCGTGCTTATTTAGCTACACCTCCAAATAAAAATGTTTTAAGGACTAAAATATGATTTCCCATTCAAAACCAGTATAAACATTGACTAATAACCCATTAACTCCATTGTCCCCCAGTAAGTAGAGACTTTGGTTTTAGTCCCAGCTCTCCCAGCAGCTGTGGTTACTTTCCATCTCTGGACTGCGCTTCTCAGACATAATGTGATGGTCTTCAAGATCCCTGGTAGCTCCAAATTTCAATTGCAAAATCATCAATCCTCAATTGACATTTAATTGCAGTTCAAAAGAAACATACATGGAAAACTACCACAATTAACATTTAGCTTTTAATTTTTACTCGTCTTTATCACTTGAGTCTCAACACAACCAAAACAAGTTTTCCTGGCCTTGGATACTTGCTGAATTACGATAACAATGGTCAGACACTCTAGAAAAAAACCAAGACTCCCAACATAAAATTTCTTCTAATTTATGGCTCCAGTGGCTTAAGCAATATATCTCTTTATCCTCAGAATTCAATACAGAATATGATTACTCTGTAAACGTACAGAGTAAATATTTTTATTTTTAGAAACCAACTTTGAAAACTGTAAACTCTAGTAAGCAATGTCTTTAATTACATCTAACCTATAAAGACAGCATCACCTGCAATGTAGCTGTCAGGAACTTCTTATCTTGCCATAATACAGTCTCGAACATTCTGGGAACAAATTACCTAAGCCCCATAAAGAATAAATTTATTTTTGCAATTTTTTCAGCAAAGTACACACAGACAGTTATAAAACATAATGACTTAAAATAAGAAAAATTAGATTATTTTTGACATTGTTATATAACATCAAATAAAAATGAAATTTTAGTGATTGAAGATGGTGTTATTTTCAAAATGTCAGTGTTAAGCAAACTTTAAGATTTCCCTTACTAATGAAGACTTGGCAGGCTACATAATATACCATATTATTTTACATAATTGCGGTTAATACATCTTTCAGCCAAGAGGTTGAAGAATGACTAGTTTTAGAAAAACATTTAAAATCCTATTTCCCTAATGCAGACACAGAATACCTCACTAGCCTTAACTCCATACAACTCAAAAGCAAAATCTTTAAATGTTGGCTAGTCTTTTTCTACAGTTTTTCATTGTTCTTTCATTAAGCTTATAACATGAAATCAGTGGATATTAAAGAAATTAAAAAAAAAAAACGCATGTCTATAATCTAAGGAAAGCTTAACATGGATACAATCTGTTTAAGTTACCTGAATAGGGAACACGAGTTTTCTACTTTTCTCAGGGCTCAGAGTTGAGAACAGAGGCAACTAATCATTAACTTTTAGCCAGAAGCAAACTTGCACACTTATCTCAAGAGACTGCTTTTCCCTTCCCTCTCTCTTCTCTCAAATAGGGGAAAGGTAGCCTCTTTTCTTGAGGAACTTGCTTTGACAGGCACAATTAGTTCATACTTTTCACAGTATAAAGTTAACTTGGCTTAAATTATATCCTGGGTCAAAGAAGGTAACCAAGTCTGGCAATTTGAACTGCTAAATTTAATCTTCTAATCCTTTTTCTCTGAGTTGATATACCACAGTTTCAAATGTATTTACCACAATGTGATTTCATTCATGTATAGACACTGCAAACGTACTATAATATATAAGTTCATGTGCCAGTGAATCTTCACTGAGTCTAAAACTAGATAATTCAGAAAGGAATGAACAATAAGGCCAAGGTCATGTGTTGAATCCCTCCAGGAGTCCTCAGCTTCCTTTTGTTGCCTAATCACAAATTACACTCCTTATTCGACCAGCCATTCTATAAATGCAAGACCTCCATCAGAAAGCGTCCTCACTTAAGAATGTGACAGTAATTCTGATGATGGGTCAGTGTTGCCATCTTTGTATTTGAAGAAATTACACTGACCTTTGGAGAAACGAAGAGCTACCATTTACTGGGTGTTTCTCATATCCTCGGTAGTTATTTTAGCAAACAATTCATATCCACAACTTCATTCTCTAAACTGTAAAATATAGGGGCACCTGGGTGGCTCAGTTGGTTGAGCGCACAACTTGGGCTCAGGTCACGATCTCACAGTTCGTGAGTTCGATCCCCGCATCAGGCTCTGTGCTGACAGCTCAGAGCCTGGAGCCTGCTTCAGATTCTGTGTCTCCCTCTCTCTCTCTACCCTCCTCAGCTCTGCCTCTGTCTCAAAAATAAATAAACATTAAATTTAAAAAAATAAAAATAAACTGTAAAATATAGACATTATGATACATATTTTAAGTATGAAAACACTGAAGCACTGAGTTTTGATCACTCATATGTAAGGCCATATAGCTGATAATTATTGGGTCCTGGGTTCCAATTCTGGTTTGTCTGAATCCAAATCTGTATTCCTCTCCACTGAACAGTAGACCATCCTTTGCATAGTCAGTGGGTGAGAGGAATTTGAGTCCCCATGTAAAAGATGCCATTATTAAGACCAAGGCACTAAGTAATAACTAGCTATAAAATATGCTTCCTAAATATTTTATTTATTTATTTTTAAATGTTTATTTATTTATTTTGAGAGACAAGAAAGCACAAGTGCAGGGAGGGGAAGAGAGAGGGAGGAAGAGGGAATCCCAAGCAGGCTCTTCACTGGCTGAACCCAGCACAGGGCTCAAACCCACGAACTGTGAGATCATGGCCTGAGCTGAAATCAAGAGTCAGATACTCAACTGACTGAGCCACCCAGGTGTCCCCCAAATATTTCAATAGGCTGGATTTCTAAATGCATATCATGGTTTCAATCACCAAGTAATAGCATAAATAGTCTCTGGGCATTTCCCCTAATTTATTTAATGATATAAAGCAAATGCCTTTACAAAATATGACATGGTATTTTTTCTCTCTCCCTTATTAAAATTCAATTCAAAAAATAAAATAAAATTGTTAAGAAATTTTGCCTCACACAAAATGGGACACTCACTGAGGTTGTAATATCCTGAACAAATTGTAGTATGGATTTTACAATTATGTAGTATATCTGATAATCAAAAGCAAAGAATATCTTTACTGAGAACTCTTCAAATACCTTTGTTCCAACACAGCAAAGTGCTTAGTAGCTAGCCAATGTTCAGTTATATTTATTTGGAGTAAAATTGCCTAATGTAATATAGGTGATTAATCAATTAATAATAACTTAATTTGGTATTTGGTAGATACACCTCAAAGTAGATTATTTTCCCAAAAAGTGGAAGAACAGGGGTGCCTGTGTGGCTCAGTGTGTTGAGCGTCCGACTCTTTGGCTCAGATCATGATCTCATGGTTTGTGAGTTTGAGCCCCGCGTAGGGCTCTACACTGACAGTATGGAACTTGCTTGGAAGTCTCTCCCATTCTCTCTGCCCATACCCTGATTGTGCTCTCTCTCTCAAAATACGTGAACTTTAAAAAAAAAAAAAAAAGTGGAAAAATAGCCGGCATTGGTGGTTAGTGGTGAGCATAGCTGCCTTCCAAAAAATTTGTCCAAATTATTGAACAAAATTTCAATAAAGTCACATGCTTTATCAACTGCTTTTATATAATGGAAATATGACAACAAGACTCAACTTTTGCAAAGAAATGATTATTAACTTTGTTAAGTAAGTGCATATATATAAAAACTTCCAAAGTTAAATAAAAAGAGAAATACAGACATATCAAAGTTTGATATGTAAAAATTATATCAAGAAAGTAACAACATAAGGTCTAGAAATATTAGAATTGGAAGGAATGTGTACAATATATCTTGTTCTTATTTTGTATGATTTTGCTTATTGGTGTCACAATAGTAAATCCTTAAAAAAATTACTATGTGATAGAACCCATGGTCTGTTAGTTAACTTTATAGAGTTTGTTAGACAAATTTAAAGATCTCTGATTATAAATAATATATTTGCTTTCTCAATGTAGAATTTATTTTTGTCACATAAGATATTTCTGTACTAAATTATTTTATCATCTTAAATATGCATTTTCAGCAGATCTACCAAAAAGCCAAAATCACCTAATTCAGATTTAGTGTTTACTCAAGTAGAAAAAAACGGCAAAAATAATGAATTGACTTAAATATGCAATTTTGGACAGCTTTGTAATCACACTAAAATATTCAACAATTTGACTCTTTCTTTCAACAAGAAATATATCTTAAAGCACAGAGAAATCACGTTGGTATTAAAGTTGAACAATTCAGTTCTGTGGGATGTGAGATAAATACAGACAGTCATGTTTGCTACATAAACCTTTGAGAAAAGAAAAGCCACATGCAAAACAGACTTGTTCATCAGGAGCCCTGGGGAGAAAAATGGCTGAAGGTGACTAACCTTTGCCAAGGTTACAAATTCTCAAGAGCAATTTCAAAACTATCATAATGTGAGACTTTTTTTTTTAAATTCCAGTTTCCACAATTCTTCAATAATGTGGGGACAGTAGAGAGAGGAAATATAGTCTCAGGGGAAAATCTTGATGAATAGCATGTGTGCTCTTGGAACAGGTTATTAATTCTGCATTTGAAACATGACAATAAGTTCTTGGCAATGAATTTGTTTATAGCATTACTCCCAAGTTCCACGCAGCATTTGTACATTTCCCTTGTGAGAGTTTGATGCTTTGTGTATTATGACTAAGGAGTGAAAACTGAATTAATGTGGAAAGCCCAAGTTTGTCATCTGAATAAAAACTGTAAGAAATTCCACAGAGCAGAAAGTTCAGGTATATACTTAGGGTGAGAAACAGCAGAGAACTAGTGAGAAGGTAAAAAAAAAAAATCAAATAAATACCTCCCAAACACAGTGGGAACCTTTGAACGGATTGCTTTCCTCATCTGAGTAAAATTTTTTTTCTTCTTCTTTTCCTGGAGCAAGTACCATCATCTGAACACTCATTTTGCACTACTGATTGTGATCCTATTATTTTCTGAAGTCCAGAATAATAATAGAGCTAAAAGGAGCACACAGAAGAAAACAATCCTGAGATCATTATCCCTTAGGTTACAAGGTAAAGGAATCTTTTTCTTTAACCTTGATAAGCATAAAAAGGAAAAAGTCTTCAGTAAACTTGCACAGAATACTTCCTTTAAGGTTTCAATATACCACAGGAAAATAAGATGGGAGCAACATGGTCCCAAACACAAAATATACAAGTATTCTACCATTTCAACAGACTTCCCCCTTTTTGCTGAAGATAGTTACTCATTAGTTGAACAGAATTATTGGAAGAGTGATTTGAGAATATGGAACATTTAAGAACCTTCCTTCTTTGACCGTCATCCAGTCAACAGAAGATCCTACTATATTCACCCAATATAGGAAACATGTTCAGAGTGCTTTAAAAAAAACCTTTCAAGCCCAAGCCTTTGAATCCACTTAGCTCTCTGCCATCCCCTCAGCATGCACTAGGGCCTCATAGCTTTCTATTAAATAAACTAGCATCCTGCCAGTGACTCAGCTCAAAGTCTCAGAGTCAGCAGTATTGTCTTCTTTTCTCTATCATCAAATCAAAGTTGCCAATCCTTGTAGATTCTACTGCCACAGAGACTCAAATCGATCTACCTTTCTTCTTTCCCACAAGCATCATTTAATTTCAATAAATCTGGTAGCTTTCCAATTGTCGTCCCGGCATCCAATCTCTCTATTTGAGTAAAGCCTCAATATCGTTGCCTAAATTAGACAGCTAACATAAGCTCAGACCATGGCACACCCCAAGTCAAAATTGGTCAGTAACTCCCTGCCTCCTCTTCCCAACACTGACACCACAGTTATCTGTATGTGTGAGTACACACACACACACACACACACACACACACACACACACCAGGAGATAGGTTATAAAATAATATGATCAAGTGTGTAGTTTCCATCTATTGCTAGAGCCAACAATACTAACATTGGTGTTTTAACGTGCACTCGCTTTTCACTGCCATTAGTATATTAGAAGCCGTTAATCCTCCTTGTTTTAAAAATACCACAAAGGCATTAGACATTAACAAGATATGAGCCAACAGAGTTTAAGGCAACATTCTATCTACTGGCCCAGTCATATGTCACCAGGTATGAGAGTCTTCCACACCTCAAAATAAGTTTATATCTTTAGTAAAAGTTAATTTAAAAAGCCTTTAAGACTTTTTGTTGTATTTCATTTTGAAAGTTTTATTTATTTATTTGAGAGAGACAGAGACAGCACAAGTGGGAAAGAGGCAGACAGGCAGGGAGAGAGAATCCCAAGCAGGCTCCGCGCCACCATCACAGAGCCTAACGCAGGGCTCAAACCCACGAAACCATGAGATCGTGACCTGAGCCAAAACCAAGAGTCGGACATTTAACCGACTGAGCCACTGAGGCGCCCCTATTTTATTTTACTTTTAAGATTTTATTTTTAAGTAATCTCTACAGCCAACATGGGGCTCAAACTCATAGCCTTAAGATCAAGAGTCTCATGCTCTACCTACTAGGCCAGTCAGGTGCCCTTTAAATTATTTTAAATGGAAGTACAAAATCTTCAAATGCAGATGCAATGTAATATAAATAAGAAAAGTAGAATAGCTATTACCAAAAAGACCAGAAATAACAAAGGCTGGAGAGGATGTGCAGAAAAAGGAAGCCTAGTGCACTGTTGGTAGGAATGCAAACTGGTACAGCCACTATGGAAAAAGTACAGAAGTTCATCAAAAATTCAAGACAGAGCTACCAGGTGATCTGGCAGTCCCACTTCTATGCATATATATACTGGCTGAAGATGATATCACTATCTCGAAGAGATACCTGCACTCTTATGTTCTATGTTCACTGCAGCATTATTCACGGATACCCAAAACAACATACAGAAACAATACAAGTGTCCATCAACGAACGAATGAAAAAAGAAAATGTGATACGTGTGCAGGCACACAGGCATACACACACATTGGAATATTATCCAGCCATAAAAGAAGATCGAAATTCTGCCTCTTATGACAACATGTATGTACCTCTAAGACATTATACTAAGTGAAGTAAGTCAGACAAAGACAAATAGGTATGATCTCATGTATATTTAGAATCTAAAAATATTGAACTCAGAGACAGTAGAATGGTGGAGGGCTGGAGGGTGGGAGAAATGAAATGTCGGCCAAATGGTACAAACTTTCAGTTATAAGATGAATACATTTTGGGGATCTGAGGTACAGCACGGTGACTATAGTCAACAACACCATTTCATATACTTAAGAGTTGGTAGGAAAGTAGAGCTTTAGTTGTTCTCACCATAACAAGAAGAAAATGATAATTATGTAAGGTGATGTATGTGTTAACCAACCTTATGGTGACAATAACTACACCATATCCATCTGTATCGAAACATCACCTTGTATACCTTAAACTTACACAATGTTCCATGTCAACTATATCACAAGAGAGCTGGGGAAAAAAAAAAGTAAAGTCAAGTCATATGGCAAAGGCAATTTCTAGGAATTATAATCATGTCTAGAAGGTGACAAATATCCTATGGCTTCAGGGTGCCTGGGTGGTCAGCTGGTTGAGCATCCCATTCTTGATTTCAGCTCAGGTCATGATCCCAGGGTTGTTGGATCAAGCCTCATGGCAGGCTTTGCACTGGGCATAGCTCCTGCTTGAGATTCTCTATCCCTCTCTCTCTTTCCTTCTGCTCCCCTCCCCCACTTGCTCTCTCTCTCTTTCTCTCTCTCTCTCTCAAATAAATGAAATGAAAAAAAAAATTAATAAATAAATAAATAAATCATACAATTTCAATTTTTTTTATTCATCTCAGGTTTCCCTGTATGGACTTGACTTTGACTTTGACCTTCCTGGTGTCCCACTGAGCAGCAGCCAGAGCACATAACTTTTGTGCCTTTAGCTGTGGCCCCATGAGACAGGCCACAGCCCACTCACTAGGCTTCACCCCTTGGGGAACAAGCTATTTCCTACCATGGTGCAGCACAGCCCCTTTCTGTCCTTCCTCACACTATTCTAAAGGATTCTTTAAAAAAAAAAAAAGTGCTCGATTTAGTGTTAAAAAGTTTAGGTTCAGATATACCCTCTCCTTTTTACCCTTAACAAATTACCTAATGTCTCTGAATCTCAGGCTTCTCACCTATCTACTGGTTTCATATTTCCTTATGGAGACACTTCTGGTAAAATAACACTTCAGTTCATCCCCCATGTGACTGATGACTTTGGAAGAAGAAAAATAAAAAAAAAAAAACAACTATGCAAGCTTAGTATGGACGTTTCTGGGTTCTCTCTTTTCCTTATGTGCCTTCCTACAGAGGAGATGCATTCTGGTTTGGTCTATACCATGTGATAATTCTACTGGGCCAAATTCTGTTCCTACAAAAGAAAAGCCTAAGTGTTGCAAATAAGTTCAACTAGAAACCCCATTTGACCATATATCCAAACCACATTCTCTAGCTTAGCATCATTTTAAAGAAATAGATGAGTCAAAGGACTAGCTGAATCTATTTTTTCCCTTGTGTTAACTAATCAATTTAACCAACATTTGGTGAGCGGCTAGCATATACAAAAGATATTATGATGCCAAGATAAATAAAACAAATTATCTTTTCTCAATCACTCTTCCGTGTAGGAAGATAGATTAATATACAGTTAACAAGTCTGAATTATTAAAGTTAAAATAGAGATATAAAGTATTATTAGAGTTGTCATCTACTGTAGTTCTTGTATAATTTAATTCATTGCTACATACATTCACATACACTAAAGGTAAGAACCAAAACCGTAAAACTACCTACTCAAGGCATGTGCTGTAACATCAAAAAGTTGTTAAGAAATGTTAGAATTTGGTAGTCAGAACAATATCATAGAAATGTTCCCCTGGATCTGAAACCAGTATATTTATTATCAACCAGATTTTCCATGGACACATTAGCAAATGTGACTGATTTGCTCATATGGGAACTCTCAATTTATTATTTCTGGACCGTAACATGAATGGAGAAGACTACACATTTAATTTAAAATTTTCCCTAGGTTTAAGACACTGCCAAAAGTACATAAATCTGGCCAGTTCTGCCTGAAAGAAAACGCCTAATTATTGGTCATCACCATTGACATTACCAACAGAATCCAAAGTTTACATAAAAGAAACAAGGACACAGTGAGTGACTTAGCAGAATATCTAATACGGAGAATATTGTCAGGCATGTTCAGTTTACCTCCCTACTCATTTCTTGATGTGGTTTCAAAGGTAAAAAGGTATATAGAGGTAAGAAAACATGACAAGGTATTCTATATGTAATTTACTTGAAACCTGCCATTGACTCATTCATTCCAGTGACTTTTTTGTTGAAATAATTTCTCTTTTTTCCTGCCATCCCCTGTCAACTGCTGGATTAAAGTTAAAGCAGAGGCAAGAGTGATATCTTTGTAGATTCAGAAGTTTCTCTAAAGGCATACAACAATCTACATATTTCCACACAATTAAGTGCTTTAAGGAAAGCCCCTCCTAATTTTCTGTGATTTTTAGCTTTGCCAGGCAAAAGAGATGCTGTTTAGTGAAGTGTGGGAGGAATGAGGCTATGAAATAGGTATGGAAGGGATCAACTAAAGCATACCACCAAGATGTCAAATGTATTTGAAGAAAAATAGAAATATCATTGAACTAAAAGCACACAATGTTATATGCTAACTAACTTGGATGTAAATTTAAAAATTAATTAAAAAATAAAAATAAGAAAACATTAAAAAATAAAAATAAAAGCACACAACGTGACTATTGGTGCCTGTTCCTTTTTTTTTTCTTTTTTTTTCATGTTTATTTTATTATTGAGAGACAGAGCAGGGGGGGGGGGCGGGGGGCAGAGAGAGGAAGAGACATAGAATCTGAGGCAGGCTCCAGGCTCTGACCTGTTAGCACAGAGCCCAACACAGGGCTCCAATTCACAACCCACGAGATCATGACCTGGGCTGAAGTCAGAGGCTTAACTGACTGAGCCACCCAGGCACCCCTTGGGGTTTGTTTCTAAACCATATACTCATTGGTCTGTGATTATAGTTTTTAAGTATCCAGTTTCTAGAGAGAACCTGGGGAGCTAAACAAAGAAACAAACCAGTAGAGACAAGCTATTCTATAAGAACAATTCATGACTACAAACTATCTAAGAAACCGTGGCATGCTTCTATTGTGTGTAGGTAGCCAGAGCGAGTACATAGATCTGATGTCACACCCAACCTAACTCTTCAACTTCTTACATCCAACTAACTCCACTACTAGGATCTCTGCTATTTCAGGGATCATTAGCTCTTCCCCACCACAGGAGGAAAGTCTTGAACAGACTTCATTTATCTGTTGCCATTCAGAGGTACACAATACATGTTGACTGAATCAATTCCTGTATCGTGCCCTGGAATATAGCTACTGTGGCCAAAGTCAAAAGGCTGATCAAATATATATTATTAGGCCTAAAGAAGACCTACCGCATCATCGCCAGACACATGGAATGTAACATTGACAGAAGTAGCAATTTCTATCCATCTACTTCAGAGGTTCCTCTCTTAACATAATGTTCGAAAATTCAACATTCTGACTAGGTTTCTCTCACTTGCAGAGTATTTTATTTATTTTTTACCGAGGAATTCTTTTTACAGGGTGTTGCATACTTTTCCTAGAACCAAGAAATATGCATGCTTAAACAATGACATCAAAATAAACCTAAAAGCTTACAATATGACAGATAAAACAGAAATACAAATGAATTAAATGAAGTGATTATAGAATATGCAAAATTTGCTCCATCTACATATTAGTGATAATGAGAACGGGCAAGGAAGAGAGTTATTTAAAAGTACAAGAAATTTTAAAAATTACATTCAATAACAAATTATGAAGTTGACAGAATTTAGTTGCATTAGAATGCCTCTACCCCAAAGATAGTCACCCTAAAGTTTGGACGCTCTCCTGACTATATCTGAAAATAAAGTATGACTCTAGAAAGCATTGAAGGAAAATATTTAAGGAATAAAAATAATAATTATAATAGGTAATACTTAGATAGCCCCTACTATGTACCAAGTACTGTGCTAAGTACTTAACATAAATTAACACAGTTAATTCTCACAGCGGCCTTATGAAGAAGATGCTTTTTACTGTTCTCATTTCACAGATGAAAAAGTGATGTTTCGGCAGGTTATAATTAGTAAGAATCAGGGCCAACATTTGAACTTATATATTCAGGATCCATAATCTGTACACTTAACTGTTAAGGAATAGCCAGTTCCCCTAATAAGCAATGCATCCCAAAGGAAGCACATGACATATTATAACCTACCTCAACAATTATAAACCTAGTATGGAACAAAAATTAAATCAAAGGAGCAAATCCCCCCATGATCGACCTGAGGTCATCCTAGCATAAATGACTCTACTCTCAAGCTTCTCCTAGCTGCAGTGTGTCAGCCTATATTAGTTTTCCACTGCTACTGCAATAAACTAGCACAAAATTAGTGGCTTAAAACAACACAAATTTATTTGTCCTATAGTTCTAAAGGTCAGAAGTCTCTCTGAGCTAAAATCAAGGTGTCAGTGGGAGGCCAAGGGAAGAATCTGTTTCCTTGGCTTTTCCAGCTTCTAAAAGTCATCCATATTCCATGGCCTACGGCCACATTCCCTCATCGTCCAACAAGCAATAACACCTGAAGTCCTTTTCAGGCTACCATTTCTCCTTTACTTATCAGGCCTCTGGTGATTACATTGGGTCCATGCATAGAATCAAGGATAATCTCAAGGTCATCTGATTAGCAACTTTACTTCTCCCACCCCAAGGAACATATTCATAGGGTGTAAGGGTTAGGATGTGGGGAGACATGATTCTGCCTGCCATATGGACATAACCATACTCTGTTCGTGAACTTAAGGTAGAAGATCATACACGTCACGAGTATGACACATCTTTATAAATTTATCATGCTACTCTATGAATATAGCTAAAATATGTAGCAATCCAAATCCAAAAAGGAAATTTGGCCAATTAAACATAGCTCTGAAAAGAGCATGCACTGGTTACAAGAACACTTGACTTCAAATGATCTCTCAACAATGCATGAGTCTTGATCCAGTGCCAAACGAGTTTTCTCATCTACACAGTATGAAAATAACACCTGACATACTCTACACCAGGATTATACTGAGAATCAAATCAGATTAAACCATGACTGTGAAAACTCTGTGAGTAATAAAGCTTCATACAAATAAAATATAAACATAAGAAACCCAGTATCATTATTTTTGTTCAAAATATACTTATTTTTCAAAGGGTGCCAAAGATAAAAATAAAAGTATGTACCTACAGTCTCCATATTTCCTTTAAAACAAGCATTCACATTAGTAATAATAACATAGTTCTTATTATTATTATTGAAATTTATTATTTATTACCTTTAAAATATTCTTCTGGTGAAGGAAGGGTTTATATCCAGCTCTCTTTTATAGACAGAGAAACTGAAGCTTAATCTCTTGCCTGAGATCACACAGAATACGGAGTCATAGAAGGACTAGAGGCTAAGAGTGCCAACTTCCAAATCCATTCTATTTTTAAAAACAGAGTTAAACACCAGCCAAGACGATATGCCCATTCACATTAAGATCCACCAATTCCACAAGCAGCATGACTTGGCAGAAACTAGACCCACCGAGAGCCCTCACAAAGCAGTTCTGTCGGCACAGAGTCCTAAGTCCTTTGGTTCCTAAGATTCCCGTGTCTGAGTTTTCACAGGAAAGCATCACATCTGAAGAGCCACTCCTAAAAGAACCTGAGAATAACTATCTAAAATACTGAGATGCATGTTTAAAAAAAAAAATGAAAAAGATACCTCACTCCATCTCTGAAAGATATAGCATGTAGCTTTCTATTGCGCTGGCTGAAATTGCTGTTTGCTTTCTCTAGGTCTCCAGAGTTTTATTTAAAGGCCCTCTTTAGATACGGACAGATCTAATTATATTACTTCACTTCACCATGAATCCTACATCATAATTGTGGTGCCTGCCTTGGTTTGTGCCTGCCTTTACGTTTTCCGTCGTAAGTTCTATTTCCCAAAGTGCTGAGGAGTTCCTAACAAAACATCAGAGAGACCCACTTCAGTCCAATGTATTTGGGATTTCAAAACTATAACCTGTTTTTAACTTTTGGGAGACATTTCCCTCCACTTTTGGTAGGATAATATATAAGTGTATGTATAGGTCTTTTTTATAAAGCGATAGTTTGAAATTATTACATAAATACATTAAAACTCTATTTACATTAAATTTATTAATTTAAACAAACTGAAGCAGCAGTAAGATTTCAAAGCTCTAACAAGAAATTAGGAACACTTTAAAAAGATCATCAAGGGGCACCTGGGTGGCTCAGTCGGCTGAATGCCTGACTTCCGCTCAGGTCATGATCTCAAGGTTCATGAGTTCAAGCCCTACATCGGGTTCATTGCCCCACTTTGGATCCTCTGTCCCTCCCCCCATACGCCTCCCCTGCTTGTGCTCTCTCAAAAATAAAGAATAAAATATTTTTAAAAAGATCAAAAAATTTTTAAAGTTATTTAAATGTACGTCACAGGAGCAAAGACTAAGAGGAGAGAATGGAGGTAATACAATGTCATTTGGATAGTACTGATATCATTACCTAATTTGACCAGAGAACTTTGACATTACAGCCTACAACGGAAGGAATTTTAGGCTGGCAGTGAAAGTGTTTACTGTGTGAAATTCCAAGACTATCATAAGCGGACTATGTACATATAATTGTCTCATTCAGTAAATACCACATGAAAACTTGTCCATTCTACCTGCAAGGAATTTTTCTTCCAATGATAATTAAATCTATTTGAGTTTAGAATCAATATTAGAATACATTTTATAAAATTACTAGCATTATCATACCACAATAAGTAAAATTTATATGATAAAGTTAACATATCTAAGAACATAACATCCTACTACAATTAATTTTCTTTCTTGCTTCAGTGACTACCACTGAAGTATATAATTTTGAATTCATTTCATTTATAGATACAATGACATACTGGTACTATTTGCTACAATCCGCTTTCATCAGCATAATTACATTCCTTATCCCATATCTGAAAAGCAACTTCTCTCATATTTTGATTCTCATGTGAGATAAAATAATGTCACTCATATTTGAGAATAATGAGATAAGGCAGGTTTTTTTTCTGTGTCTCAACTATGAACCTATTAAAATGATGTGAGTTTAGAAATTCTCTGATTAGAAACTAGAACATTAAAAACTAGAATATTAAAACTAGAACATTAGAAAATCAGAGTTAAGTTTAATTTACAGTAGTTTGTTATGCAAAAATAGGGCAATAGAAGTTCCCTCCTTCACTTTAATGTGCAGCTTTTTTTAAAACAGAAACAGAAACAAACCTTAAAAGGTATGTGTTTGTGTCTGATATGCAAAAAACAAAAGGACTAAATTGACAGTTAAATGATCATATCCATTAAATATGTTTTTTTAAAGGAAAGGAAGTTGAAATGAAATAAAACGTTTTCTGTTTGTTTTGGCATGCCTTTTGACTTTGTGAGTAATCTTCACCTTGTACAAAAGTTATGATATATGACCTGCTGAAACATGCAACTCTATATCACAGATAAGTTTTACATAGACTTTTACTAATTGGAAAAAAAAAAAGCTTGTTTTATAGTTCTCTGAATATAAAACTGATACCAACCTTAGGTGTACTTCTAGGAAAGTCTACAAGTCAAGAGAAATTCCTTGATCCATTATGCTGAAATCAATACAAATAAGAAAAGGAAACAAAGAAAAACAACAACAACAAAAACCCACAGGAAACTCTAAGCCTTTGGAAGTTTATGTTAATGTCCAATGTCCCATCCAATTATCAGGTAGGAAAAAATATGGTATTTTTAATTCTGTAATTTCAGAGACCATTACTTAGGTGATTTAAATGGCCCTACCTTTTAGAAAGAAATGGCAGCTATTTCAATATTGCCATTTTAATACTCCGCAGCATCATAAAGTTCTATGTCTGGTGTATGGTCATCTCATAATTAATTGACTTAGGAATTTTCATTGCAACTAAAATGCATTACCCAGGGTTTGTGATCTCTTCTAGCTCATGAAAAAATTTTAATTAAGACATAAATAAAATATACTTTTATAAAGTTGTTTATTAAAAGAGCTAAGAATGTATGATGTTGAGAAGGGAAATATATTATTCATATTTACACATGGTTGGTTATTACCGACAGAGTGATAAACAGGAAAAACTATATTAGCTGAAATAGGTAATTTTATTGATATATTTGAAAACATAGACAGGAAGTCTTCCAAAAATAAGGAACTATTTTGGAAAACACAGTAAAGCATAAAAAGAATATTTAACACTATATAAATCCACACTCAAACTTTCAGAAGAAATAGCAGATAATTCTCCTCTCCTAGGAGAAAGTGTTTTCTCCTTAAACTTAACAGCATCATCCATTTATGTTTCTAAACATTCAGTGTTCACTAGGGCTTAAGAAAAAGTTCTTGGAATGAATTATTCATTAATCCCTCAATCGTAAGTCCATACTTTATGATAGTAGTTAGCATCAGCAATAAAGCCCAAAATAACAGAACCCTTCTTTTATTTTTCTTTAAATCTCTTTCTCCCTTCTTTTCCTCACAAACCCAGAACAGATGTTTGTTTGGAAGCAAACATCAAACACTTAAAGGAGAATTTAGAGTAAGTTATGATTGAGGCAAAAACGTAAAATCACATCAGCTGACAAGTGTCTGACAGGCCCAGGGTTGAAGAACAGTGAGGGCATTATGGCAAAGCTAAAGAGTAACATTCCTTTTGCTTCCGTGACTGACATGTGGCACCACGTCATACCTAGATATCCCGTAACAAATCCACTGTTTCAAGTTTATACAACCACCGCAGGTGATCTTTGAAAGTCATAGGAGACAGATTCTCCTAAGCCTTATTACATACAACTACAGAAATAAGTGTTTACAGCTACTGTGTATAGCCATTTTCACGGCCAACTTCAAGACATGCTATTGCACACCTTACTAAGCAGCATAATCTAAAATCTCTAAACAAGTGTAATAAAATTACATGAGTGGAATCTAAGGAAATGACTTTCACTATCTCAGAATGAACACAAAGTGAAAACACATTAAAACAAAGGGTTTATTGCAGAACTTTGACAAAAAGTTCACTCAAATATCTTTGTTATGGAGATATAAATCCTTCTCCCCTCTAACTGAGGAAGTCAAAGATGAAAGAAAATTGACTGGTATTGAAAACAAATAGGATGTCTTTAGTATTATATTGAAAATTAACCGTAAAGAGGGACAAATCCAAAACATATTGCAAAAGCGTATCTTAATAATCCTGTCTTGTTGATATGTCACCAAGTTTATTTCTATGATGCAGGTGGGGGTGGCTGTGAGGGGGCTTGCATGGGCAAAGTGAAGAGACTCAAACACATAGGAGCTTCTATTAGAGGCTTAGTGGTTCTCTCCCCTACAGCCAAATTTACATTTATCTTTCATTCTATGAAGCAAATTGTGCACCAGAGCCTTTAGCAATATTATTTTTACACAGGAGTAGGGTGGACAAATATGGTATGGTCCCCTTAAGAATGTGCCTCAAAACCTCCAACTAGAGGGAGTGTAATGGACCAACGGCCCCAGCTGCTGAGCTCTGAAATCCACTGCTGGATTTGCACAGAGTCCACACTTCCCACTGGGTGCTCTCAGCCTACACGTGAGCACCTCAGGGATATTAAGGCAGACTGTACCTAGGACACATGGGACTCCTCTGGTGACCAATTTGGGGCCTAGTCTTGCCTGGCCTAAGTTGGATATTCAATAGCTATCTTTGGGGAAAATAAACCATTATTATTATTGAGTTGTCAAAGCCCGGTTGCTTCATAAATATCAGCAACTGACTAAGTGTGAAACTTAGTTTTAAAATCATTTTCAGGGGCACCTGGGTGGCTCAGGTCATGATTCCTGAGTTTGAACCCCACAACAGGCTCTCTGCTTCAGATCCTCTGTCTCCCTCTCTCTGTGCCCCTCCCCCACTCATGCTATCTCTCTCTCTCTCTCTCTCTCTCTCTCTCTCTCTCTCTCAAAAATAAACATTAAAATTTTTTTTTAAAGAAATAAAATTATTTTCAGCTTTCCAATGTTATTCTAGGAAGCTAAAGTACAACAAATGGGTTAGAAAACTACAAAGAGATTTTTGTTCCTTGTAAATATAACCTCTGATATCAGAGGTATCTAAAAATTAAATGGACTGCTCCAATCCCCTCAATTACTCTTTGATAATACTAACATCTCCATTTCACAGGACAGGAAACACTCAGCTTGGAGAAGCCAAGTTTTCAGGGTTAAACAATTTCAGGAGCAGGAGCCAATATTCCAACCTCAAATTTGTTCACCCTTTTTTCCCCCCACAATTACCATAGAGTCAGAAGACATATCTGCTATGAAAAGATCCTGAATGCTTGCCTCAGTCACCAAGGGATGGTCAAACTGTGTGGTATGTAAAAACACTTCCAGTGCTAAACTTTGATGAATTTTATGAGAAAATTCACTTGACGATGTCAGAGCTGTTTTATTTCATATAAGTAACATTTCTTTTTCATACACTGTGGAACAAGGAAATGTATAAATACAGCCAACTTAAAATTCTTAATTCAGATTACAGTTACCAAAGTGCTCAGGTAAGACTATGTTGTTTCTAAATACAGCAATGGAAATTAACATTATGAATTAGGTATCTGTTCTTATAATCAAAAGATGATGATATATAAATCCTAGACACTAAATATTAAATCAGTACAGTGTAATGCTTTGAGCAAGTAAAATATTAGAAAGATACGTCTATGAAATATGTACTAATATCAGGTTTAGGAATTTTTAAGCAAAATACTATTAAGCAAGATCACAAAACCAGAGGTAGAAATCCAGTTAATTTTACCCAAATCTTATACTGAACAGACCAACAAGGCACATGTATCAGCCCAGCATCTAGAGAACTTCAAACAGCACCACCCCCACTTAGTTCAAATGTTAATGTGGTTGAAGCCAAGTCAGGGCACGATTTGGAATCAAAATAGTAAAATACCTTTAAAGCAAAGTTCCATTTACAAATTTGAAGCCATCAAATTCCACTAATGACTCTGGTCCCCATCACTCTCAAGCCCTAAATGAATGTTCCTCTAATCACTAATCCTCTTTCTCAATCTCACACTCACATGGCTAGGTATTATTTTCCATTATGCTCTCCACCTTCCCACACCCCCTTAATATACTTCCTAACATTTTCCACCATATCTTCTTGATCTCCCCTTTTTTTTTTAATAAACAAACTTCCTTATTCCTAGCATGGACATTGTGCTGTATCCACATCCTTTTCTCCTTGAGGACCTGACTCACATGAAGTCCCTGAAGACATACCCATATCATCAAATCCAGAACAGAGGCTCAACATAATCCTATTTCCCCTCTGTGGCTTTCATATAACTACTTTTCCTTTTTTAACTTATACAAGGAAATCTTTTTTCAATTAAGTTCCTTTCACCAAGCTATATCACCCTGAATACTAGGACACATCAGCTTTCAGGTCATTTCCTTAAAATTCATTTATTTTCATTCCAAGGTCTCACCATAATCAATATTCATAATCAATACCCACACATTGCAATCAATATCTTATTGATCCAGAGAATTCATGACCTCCACTTCCACTCTCACGTCAGTAACCAACTTCCAAACTGGATCCTACCGGCCAAGCTGAAGGCCTCTACCACTGGAGTCTTAAACCTTGAAATTCTACTTCTCAATTAGTTTCCTATCTTTCGTGCAACCTTAAAAATGTCATTTCCATCAATACTGTTCTGGAATCTCCTTGAAATACTCACTCCCTTGACACTGACATCTTCTCTCAAATTATTAGACCTTTTTTAACCTCAATTTCTTCTCTGTTCAGTTGCCATGTTCATTCAAATCCCAGTTCTGCTATTTATTGGTAAGATACCTTGGGAAATTACTGGATCCTCATTTTTTTTTTTAATTTTTTTTTTCAACGTTTATTTATTTTTGGGACAGAGAGAGACAGAGCATGAACGGGGGAGGGGCAGAGAGAGAGGGAGACACAGAATCGGAAGCAGGCTCCAGGCTCTGAGCCATCAGCCCTGAGCCCGACGCGGGGCTCGAACTCACGGACCGCGAGATCGTGACCTGGCTGAAGTCGGACGCTTAACCGACTGCGCCACCCAGGCGCCCCAGGATCCTCATTTTTTTAATGGAAATAATATTTATATCTCATAGGAAAGAAGGGAATAAATATGGTAACATATATAAGATACTAAGTATAATTCCTAGTACATTATAAGTACTCAATAAATATTAATATACCCTATAACATTTTAGGTCATTCACACCTTTGTCTTCCGGCAACAAGGACCTTGAAAACTCCAAACTTGGAATGGGCCCTGCAATTAGAGTAGACCCTGCAATAACTGAGTAGAACTGGAAAAAAATGGATTAACTGTATAGACCAATGCCACTACACATTCCAATTTCAGCAAGATCTTTAATGCCTCTCCAGTAAGCTTTTCTCACACCTGTTGGTATCTTCCTCTCCCTTCCACTATAGTTCTATACATCCTCCCCTCTCCTTAAGTTCCCCAGCCACCTCCAGTCATCACCTGTGGCCCATCCATTTTTCTCCATCAGAGAAAAAGAAAGCCATCAGACCAGGCATGAAATCTCACAAAGTCTTGTTCTTTGCTGGACACAAAACCTGCCCTTCTTGGTCACCAAATAGACCCTCACCTGATAGGTGATGATTTCTTCTTGACCTCTGAGAGTTTCGCCATATGATCGAACCCCCACTCTAGTGTCCTGTAATGCCACTTCTTCCTTTGCACTATATGTTCTAACACTGAATTAATTTCAGTTTCCAGTTCATTCCCATACTATTTCACACCTTTGTGCCTTTACTGCCTTAGTTGGTGTCAGTGCCTATAGATGAACCTTCTCGCTTTTGTTACGCAAGCTCCTATTTATTCCTCAAGACCCAATTTAAGAGTCCCTTCTCTGTGAGGGTAGTGTACAGGAAAGACATGAAAGAGAGGATAATGAGAAGTATTGGCAGAATTAAAAAAAAAAAAAAACCCTCCCAGAAAAGGTGATAATAAGAAAGCCTCACAATATCTAGAGCTGATAGATGATAATGAGTTTCAATTATGATATTGGGTTTCTTGCTTAACTTCTATCTTTCACGTACATTTACACTTATTTCATGAAAAGCATTTCAATTGCTCCCTGACAGCTAAGAAATAGAGTCTTAAACCTTTCAAATTTGCAGATAATTACAAAAATATCTCCAACTGTCAGGAAATTACCAGCTTTCCATCTGTTTATGAAGTGAGTTGAAAAGGGGAGGGTGGAAAAAGAAGTCAGGCTACAACACACGTTTGTTGGAGAGAAAATCAACATCAAATATACAGAGACATTGATATTGATTTTTCTGTAATTTTCACAAATTCCTTGAATACCAGTTAGTTATAATATCATTATAATACAGCCCAAAGGTAACTTCTGAAACTGAAATTTAGGATTTTATAACCTTGAACTGCAATAAAAACAGCCTAGGTTGCTATTAACATCTGCCAATGTTTCACATTGCTTTGCTTTGCATTTATTTTTGGTTGTTTAATTGTTTTATTTGGGCCATCTAGCTTTATTAAGTTCTATACGACATAAATTCTCTCTTTACCACTGTTTAGATTTTATGCCACATGTTAGCAATAGATGAGGCCAAATATTCAAATTTATCAAAAACTCCCTCAATATTTTAATACAAAACCTTCCACATGCTCAGAGTTGCAGCAGGATAGATACGACTCTTTAAAGGTCAGTGCAAGAATCATCTCCATGGATATTTATGCTTTTTTTGTGAACAGATGTAGGTCATTGCTGAGATAGTTTCAAAGTCACCTTCCAAAGCTGGAATACAGATTTGACATTTGGTAAATTTTCAAAGCCATTATATAACACAATTTTCTTCAATTCACCAGAATTCCCTTTGTGCTGTGGAAAGGCTGTTGTAAGACCAGTTTTCAAACTGTTCAGCTTGATTACACTGGTGTGGTACAACTTATCTAAAGCTATTTTAAGCATCTTCTTGGGTTACAGTAAGCTATATTGTAAATCTAATTACACTTACCAAAGGAAAGCAAGTACATGAGAATCCTGCTCTGTAATCCACTTAATAAAAGGCTTTATATTTTTCTTCATAGCCTTTATCAAAATAGTTGTTACACAGTTTCTATTATATATTTCTAATGCCATTCTCTTTCACTATAGCTTGTGGATATGTTGTACATGTAGCACCTCGTACAGTGCCCAGAGGACCAACCAAGAAATGTTTGATGAGTGAATAAATGAATGAATGATGACCGGAAGAGATAACTACATTTGTATACATTTATGCTTGTCACTCTAAACTCATGCTGAAAATGCATACGTATTTCAGAGATTTGGTGGCACATAGAATAGCATACTATAACAAAGCACAGAATTTCAATTCAAATGGAATGAATTTAATACCAGATCTGGTACTTAATAGCTGTGTGATCAAAGGCAAGCAGACTGAACTCTATAACCCTCTCTCTGTTTTGCATTGGAGTAAGTATTAAAAAACTGTAAAATATGAACAACTGCACTGAAGTATTAAAATTAATGCATACAAAAGTATGCAGTTCAGTCCGTGGCACAGAGCAAGGTTTTCATGTGGTAGGTAATACCACTTACTAATATTTCATATAGCTTGTAAGTGAATTATATATATATAAGTATACAAATATATATTAATTATATATTATAATATATTATAATATATGTTTATCATTATATTTATATGTTAATATATATTTATATAATATATATTTATTTATATATATTTATTTATATATATATAATGTTATCCAAGAGCTTTTTAAAATTGACAAAATCAATCTATTTTGAGCATACGTTCGCAGTGATAATTCATCAATAATTTATGGCACTAAACAGAAATTTCCAGCGCCTTTATGCCTATATTCCCAATTATTAGAAGCTGTTTAAGTAAGCTGCTTTCAATTAAATTTCATCATGTGTTATTCTGTACACTACTTCCAAATCCTTCCTAAGCATTTGGAATCTATCTCAGTTGGTCCCCATAACTACAATCTTAATTCATGGTTAGTTCAATTCTGTGGCCTACATTGCATGCTCTTTTTCAATCAACTTTCATTTCATTATTGCCCCTATATTTCATAATTCCAACCACTATCACAATGTAAAAAGCAAATCTTCCCTAGATTGTGTTCTCCGTTCTGGACTATACCTGCTTTCGGGCTCTTTCCTCTGCATGAACAATCGGATCCAGTCTAAAATCTTAACATTTATTTATTCATTCATGGGCATATACTAAGTACCATCCATGCTCTGGTCTGAATGTTTGTGCTCCCCCAAATTCATATGTTGAAAACCTAATGTTTAAGTTAATGGTATTAGGAGATGTGGTCTTTTAGAGGCGATCAGAAACGGGATTCCTGCCTTAAAAGAAGCTGTAGAGAGCTATCTTTTCTTTTCCACCATCTGAGACTATGACACAAAATCCGCCACCCAGAAAAGATCTTCATCTGACCACGCTGGCACCCTGACCTCAGACTTTCAGCCTCCAGAATTGTTAGAAGTAAATTTCTGTTGTTTAGAAGCTTCCCAGTGTGTGGAATTTTGGTATAGCAGCAGAAACAGACTAGCCCAATCTATATGCCAGATAGCATGCTAGAATACAGAGTTACAAAGATGAACACAGTAAGGTGTCTAGTATCAAAGAGCTCAAATCTAATTAGGGAATGCAAACTTAGAAACAGGTGTGAAAAATGTGGCAAGTGAAATAATTGTGTGCATGGCTTTCTGAAAACAGAGAAGGGATATCTAACCAGCCTGGAGTAAGTGAGGAGCTGGGACAGAATCCTAGAAAGCAATGGTTCTTATAAAGAGGAAACAACAGGCTTAAAAGAACAAGGGGAGGGGCATTCCAGGCCTGAGGGCCAGTATGAAGCATTGAAACCATAGATGGTCTGTTCACTAACACAGCAAATTTACTTTGAAACTCTTTTGTTACGTCAATTCACAAAGATGTCTCCAGCATAAATTAGGAAAGGGTTTGTCATAGATTTTGTTTAAGATGAATTAACATTACAATCCTTTTTAATCTGTAAATTCAAACATTTTTCTCTTACCACCGTATAAAGCAATATTAGGAAGAATCTGTTTTGTTATATTTTATTCAGTGTTTCAGATCACACAGATACAGTCACGATATTCCAAAATGGTGGAATATTCGCATTACTGTACATTTTTCCCACCAAACACAAGTTCTAAACTGACTAATCTTATTAGTGAGATCTAGGAAAGACCACAATGGCGCTCTATAAAGAGAAACTGACACACACGGACAGGTACAACTGGTAACAATAAGGGTTCAATAAGCCCTTGGTTATAGAAAAGCATGGGAATGAGCTCCCTCTTGACAAATGGAGAGCATAAGAACCAGTGATACCCAATATCGTTTAGTGATTGTCTCCAAGTCAGAAATACACACACTAAAATGACTCCCTTGAATGTAAAAGTAGAAACATTATGAAGACATTTGGGAAAAAACAAGACTGACTTAATTTCCATTCTGATACATGTATAATAATAACCCTAGAAACTACTGCACAATTGTAAAATAAATTTGGACCCATCAAAAAAGAAATGTATTTATTTTTTTAATGTTTATTTATTTTTGAGAGACAGAGAGAAAGAGAGAGAGAGAGAGAGAGGAGGAGGAGGAGGAGGAGGAGGAGGAGCAGATAGAGAGGGAGACACAGAATCTGAAGTAGGCTCCAGGCTGGGAGCTGTCAGCACAGATCCTGATGAGGGGCTGGAACTCACCAACCACGAGATCATGACCTGAGCTGAAGTTGGACACTTAACTGACTAAGCCACCCAGGTGCCCCAGAAATGTATTTATTAATACAACAATTAGTGTTATGTCCCATCAGAGCAAAGTCTTCATTTTTTCATCACATTTTTCCATCTCAATAAAAGTTCTAAAAAATATTTGTAAATGAATGAATAAATGAATGCATGCTATGTATAAGACTAAACTCAGGAGAATTTGGTGGCAAATGAATGAATACAGTGTCTTCACCATAGTAGGGGATACAAACAGACAAATTAAAAGAATGGCTTTATATGAAGTAAAGTAAAAAAGAATCTGAGGAATACTGGGTGGGAGAAATGTCTCCTTCAGCTAGTTGGTTAGGGAAGGCCTCTGTGATGGGAAAGGTGGGGGTAGGATACAATATTTACCTAGGTAAATACTTTGTATGTTTCACATAGCTCTCATCACAGGGTATCCTGGCAGCTATCATACCTCCAATTTATAGACAGAGAAATTTAAGCTTACAGAATTTACGTAAGATTGTTTCAACTAATATGTATGTTAATGTGTAAATATACATATACATGAACTAAAAAAAAAAAAGAATTTCTATGTAAATGCTGCCCTCAATGTTTTGTGCAACTAGAAACTATGTTAGACTTCTCAGTTTGCCCATCCAAGTCATTTTTCATACATGCAACTCCTCTCAAAAAACTGGCACTCCATTAGTTTAAAGGTTCCTGAGGGAACTCTGACTAACCACCAAAATATTCCATTTTAAAATTTAAAAATTTTTGGAAAAGACATTTAGACTATTAAGCTTTTTATTAGATTTTCAAGATGAAAGGTGTATGTTTTCAGTTGTTAATAGACGGCAGTACTTGTTTCTAGTAAGGCCACCAGTGACTTTCATTATATCTGTCAGTCAAATGGTAAAAAAGAAACATACCATTGAAAAAAAAGCCTACACAATTGCAAACACTTGGCATGGTAAGTACTTTCAGTAGCCAAGAGTGACATGGATCCTTCTGCTATCTGGGTAGATAAAATCCAAGATTATTTTAGAGAAAGCACTATTTTTTTTTTCAGAATCTCAGCCATTTAATTTCTTGTAGCAAACAAAAATAACGATCACAATGTTTAGAAAACTAAAATTCTGATGTATTTTCTTTCTGTCAGAATGCAAACTTCAAGTTAATGTAAGATTTCATTTCAAATGACAAAAAAGGACATTCACCAAAATCCACTATTGAATGTATAATTTGAAAGCACGGAATTACCCCCAAAAGTTAAATATTAAAAACAAGTAATAAGTCACAAATGTCATTTTGGTCTACTTATTCATAAGCCAATGCCTCCTATGTTTCTAGTAATATTCCTGGGTTTCCTAACAACCACTTAAATCTGGCACAAGGCTAAAATACAGGTCAACAGGCTGTTGATGTTGCTCTAACTAGATGTGAATTGCAAGCCCATGAGGAGAATGATCCAGTGGAAATCACTACCATCCCTTATTGGCAAGACTGCCTTTTGCTACATCATTTTGGCTATACAGCATGGCTTCAACTCCCTCACTATCACAAAGAGTTTTGTGGTGTACTTTTAGGTTGTTTCATGTTTGTTTTATCGCTTATAAATAGTGATATCTATAAAAACAATATAAGAAAAGAAAAAAGATAGTGGCACAACAACCCTGTTTTGTGTCATACAAAAATTGATGGAACAAACTAAAAACTTATTTTCAGAACAGGGAATGATAAAACCCAAAGAATGATGGTAACAATTACAAGACTGTTATGAAAAATTAGCTTTCAAAACTCCTGAATCAAGTCTTGGAATTGCCAAGAACCTTTGGAAAATAAGGGGCTCCTGGGTGACTCAGTTGGTTATACAGCCAATTCTTGATCTCGGCTTGGGTCATGATCCCACAGTTCATGGGATCGAGCCCTGCATTGGGCTCTGTGCTGACATCACGGAGCCTGCTTGGGATTCTCTCTCCCTCTCTCTCTGTCTCTGCCCATCTTGTGTGCACTGACTCTCTCATTCTCAAAAATAAATACATAAACATTTTTTTTTAAAAAAAGAATCTTTGGAAAATAAAATCAACATTGTTTTTTTTAAAGGCTTTAATGTGAAAGTCTAGGAGCAAAAAGGATTATTAAGTTTGATCAGGTATGTATTACTGAATTGATACTTTCAAATGATAGACAAAAACTTGATAGAATTGCAAGTTATTAAATCAGTATTTGATGCTCATATAAGAATTAATCATTCTAACTCAAATAATGTCAACAACCACAGTACAATTATTAATAGAAAAGGTATACAAATACATAGTAACCCATCAGGACACATGAAAATACCTACACTGTCTCTTAAATTGATATTCATGTAAGTTGTATTCTGTTCCCTGTGTTAATTATGAGCAAACAACTATCAGAGATTCTAATCTACTTTTTTTAGAAGTCTGTAAAACTTTTTTTTTTTACCTAAAAAATTATCATGGAAGAGAGTTTGGTGTTTATACTTGATGGACTAAAGACTTAGTAAATATTTAATTCTAAGATATTCAAGAATTAGTTACAGACCATTTAAGAATTAAGAGTGAGGATCTGTTGTTTTTTTTCTTCAGGCAACTATTAATGAACTATGTGAATTTGGAAATTTTAGTTAACCCCTGAATACCAATGTTTCTTCATTGTTTTTGAAATATTTTTTAAAGTTTATATATTTATTTTGAGAGACAAAGAGTGCAAATGGAGGAGAAAGAGAGAGAGAGAATCCCAAGCAGGTTCCATGCTGTCAGAGTAGAGCCTGAGGCAGGGCTCGAACTCACAAATGGTTGAGCCAAAATCAAGAGCCAGACACTTGAATGAGCCACCCAGGCACCCCTTTATGTTTCTTCATTTTTAAACTGGGAATACCTCATAGGTCATTGAAAGAATAAATGATCTGCTACTTGTAGATAGCTTAGTACCTGTATGACACACAGCATTATACATTTTTTTTTTCAGAAAACAGTTATTAACCCAGTGGAATGGACAACAGAAAAGAGAATGTTGCTAGAACCTTTATTTTAAAAATTCTTCCTCCGGCTAGAATTCTGCAAAATAAGAAACACAAGACTGGAAAATAATGGCAACTTTAAAAAGGCAATGACCATGCCAGTAGGATACATTTCTATTTACAGCAAGAGGAAGGAGAAAACAAAGAGAATGATAAGGAGAAGGAAAGCCACAGAACATAAAGAGTTGAAAATGGCGAGTCACAATAAAATGTCAGACTATTATTATATGCTAACTATTTAGGGAAAAAGATCCTTTTGGCCCCAAATGTTTTCTGTTAGTCCTTTAAGCCCTAGCCATGTAAGCAGAAAACTTTAGATTTGAGATTAAGATTTTATGGTATACTAAATTTATGTACCTTGGAAAATTTTAAATATATGTGACAGCTTTCTTCCAGTGTGCATATAAAAAGAATAGGGCATGACCTGCTTCTTTCCTAAGGGCAATCTGAGGTTGAAACAAAGGCAACTTTTCTACTAAACCACAAAAGACTAGATTTACAATTGAATACTGTGACTTGGTTGATAGTTTCTTCTTTAATACTCACAGGGTTGAAGCTTACAATTCTTAACCATTAGTAGGGTCTCCATTTTCTCTACAAAGAAATGAGCAAAGAGGTCAGTGGTATTTGACTGGTATGGACCCATATCGGAAATAGGAACAGAATTTTGTAAATTATTTGAAATCCGGAACTATTTTCTCATAATCTACAAAGTATCCGAAAAATAGTAAGCCCGTGTGCTCAGAGAATACAATTTAGATTAACACATCGTGTCTGGTGCTACATGGACACTGAAATCTCTGGTCTTAAATTCACGTAATCAAACTCGTAATATATCTCCTTAAATATGGACTACTTGTCTAATTAATTAAACAAAGAGACCACCGGACTGAGGCTGCGATGCCATGGTGGCCTACATAAACCTACTGAAATCTCAGCCTGTAGATGCCTCAAGTTTGCAAAATGAAAACGCTACAGGCAACCAATCACGAAGACTCAACTAGTCATTAAGCTGCAGCCAGTCAATAATTTCCTTACTTTGCTTCCACCTTCTCTCTCTAAAAGTCTCCCCCACGCTCCTGTCGGAGGGGCACTCCTAAACACTTGCAGATTGGCACTGCCCAATTTCAATATAGTTTTGCTCAAATAAACTCTGAAAATGTTTAATGTGCCTCAGTTCATCTTAACACACCTATTGTCTCCAGGTGAATTTGCCCACCACCCCATAATTCTATAGAGGTCGTAACTTAGAACACATACAGTTTTGATCATTTTATCTCATGAGTTCATGAAGCTTGAGCTCATTTATTTACACTGTGTAATATGGTTTTAATAGAAAATTAAGTAAATTAAAGCCTAAGAAGAAGAAAACTCGCATTCAATATACTCTACACAATTGTTTCAAAGTTAAGTGCTATTTAATTGAGATTTGTGAAATCATTGTTTGATTATTTAAATCTGTACTGAAAACATAAATACTTCTAAGTTTGCATTTAAGGTGGATCTTTGTGAGTAATACTGATTTCTAGCATCTCGTTATTAATATATATGTCAAATAAAACTGTAACAGGGGTATTTGAGTGTTAAGGAGTTTCTAAATACAATATATAGGGTCCCTACATTGTAAAAGAGGAACATGGTAATAAACCACTTTGGAAACCCACCATTTAAGCTTAAACAAATGACTTAAATGGGAAATATAAAGGATTTTCTCAGGGAAATACTTTTCCTCATAGACAGATGAATCAAGTCACAAACATTCCTTCTACCATCTTCGGATTACACAAATCTTGCCAAATTGGAATCCATCTAAAGTATAGGTAGGTTTCAGGAAAGTATAAAACCAACTCCCTCGAAGCCCTTCATGAAATTTGCTATTGGATACCTGACACTTGGATTTTCAGACTGTAAAATGACTGCCAAAAATTCATGAATTTATTTGTAGATTATTAGGTCAAAAAATGGCATGCAAATAATTAATTAGTAAAAGACATTTTAATATCCTCTAAAT
This sequence comes from Lynx canadensis, assembly GCF_007474595.2. Lineage (NCBI taxonomy): Eukaryota > Metazoa > Chordata > Mammalia > Carnivora > Felidae > Lynx > Lynx canadensis. Next base: position 85,166,726 of record NC_044309.1, on the reverse strand, counting down.
GGTAAATGTGTTAGACTGTGCTCTCTGAGTTTATTGCATTGCATGATTTGTAACATGTTCTACCATAAGCTCAATTTGTATATAAAACTAAGGAATTTGTTTCAGCGGGATTGCCAATGGAAAGAGAATTGAGGAAATAAGTCACAAAGGCAATGTTAATAAGGGGCAGAAATTCAAGCTCTGATAGTACATTTTGTACCTGGATATAGCAGAGAACTTTCCAATTAGGGCCAACAAGTAGAAAGCTGATAACTCCAAGCTGAGATTTATAGGGAAAGGTCAGCAGCATGTAATGAGAATTTGGAGCACATACATCCAGCTGTAACACCTTTAGTATAAGTATAGTTTCTAATGGCAAAAGCTAATGGCTCCATGACAATAATAAATAATGGTAAGACAATATTCTAGCCTCAGGCTTCAGAAAAAGAACTCTGGTGGCACTATACAATTTTCACTAACACTAGCTATAGAAATAGTTCTAACGGGGTAGTTTCATTCTCCTCAGTGCATCAGCTGCACTAGAATACAGAAAACACAATAGGCAAAGCACAATCTTTCGAGTGAAGTCCATCCTTTCCTCAATGGAATTTATTGCTAAGCACGGTCCCTACAGAAAGAAAGCAAGGAAAGAAAAAGGAAGGAAGAGAGGAAGGAAGGAAGAGAGGAAGGAAGGACGGTGGAAGGGAGGAAGACATTAGTGCCCCATCACTCATCATATACCATTCAGAACAAAAATGTAAAAATAAATACCACTTAAATGCCTTGGAATTCACTTGGCACTTATTGTGTACCTACCAGAGTCATCTCAGAGCACTCACAATGCACGCAAAATGTACAGGGCCACCTGGAATCGCGGCTACACGGTCTGCAAGGCCATCTGCAAGCAGCTCTGAAGTAGTATTTAAGTAACATGGACTCCAGAGTTGACAGATCTGAAATCAAGAGGTCTTAACCATGTGACTATGGGCAAGTTAATGAACCTAGCTAAGTTCAGTTTCCAAACCCATTAAATAAGGAATATGTTACTAACCACCACTAAGGGTTACTGAGAAATGAATGCAAATAGAACACACAGGACACTGCCTGGCAGAAGTCAGTGAGCTGCGAAACTCACTTGTTTAATTCGCTATTTTTATTAACATGTACCAACTTTCGTAGGAAGTGATGCAAAAAGATATGAAGCAATGTGCTACTTGACACATTACTGGATGTGAGACACATGGAATCTTAGGAACCACACTCCACTGCTCAGCATTAAGTAACCGTGTCACTCCTAGTTAACCCTTCCCGTGAAAATGGACAGCATACACCGTGATGTGCTTTGTGACCTTGCACTAACTGATCTGATTAGCAGCCTGCTGGGGGCTGATGTATCTGTAGCCTTGTTGGCAGTCACACTGTACAAACTGCAACTGCCCAGCTGCCACCGATTCCCCAATCCAAGAAAATAGAGGAGGGAAGAGCGGAATCGACAATAACAAATATAAATACCATAATGAAGCATTAGCCAAGAAGACTGCCAAATTTTGTAGAAAGAAAATAAGTGCACGTTGTGGATTTCTTGAGCCTATGTACAAGGACCAGGAAAAAGTACCTGGAAATCTTGTTATCTCCACCCCAAGATTAACAGCAGAATTATTATTCTTCCACACGGCCATGGCCTAGAATTCAGGTATATTATTAATGGCAGGATGGATTCCTCACGTTTAGGTAACCTGAAGGTTACAAACCTCTGTCTGTTCCTAACTTCAGTGTCCACCAGCCCATTAATCACAGCAGTCTCTTTCCATAGCTCACTCTGAAAACCCCTGCACTGCCCAAAATACACCTGTACTGCTCCCTTGAGTACCAAGTGTGTTTCAGGCACTGATAAGCTGCCCAAAATACACCTGTTTTTAGTTGCTACATTGAGTACAAAAAAGGTCACACTGCTGGCAGCTCTTCTGGACATTTTACAACTGAAAAAGAAATATGCTGAATTATTCCAGATCGCAATGGTGCTTAACCGGGGGTGATTTTGTTTCCCACGGGACATTCGGCATTGTTTGGAGACATATTTGGCCATTGCAGTTGGGAAGGCTGCTAGGGGATGGAGTCTGTGAAAAACTATGGTGAGTCAAGGGAAGTGCCTAGGACTTAAAATTTAAGAACACACTCACTCATTCATAGGGTCATACAAGTGCAAGATTAAACGACATGCCGTGATAAGGGGTGCCTCCTTAAATATTGTAGCCTGGCTGCCTCCCAGGCCTCATTAGTAAACAGCCCCCATAAAAGGAATTATCTAGTCCAGGATATCAATAGTGCTAAGGTTGAGAAACCCAGATTGGTTTAAAGAATCTAAAGAAAATCAGGGTTGGAAAAATGATTCCCTCTCTTTTTTAATTAAAGTTACAAATGTATTTATTTATTTACTTTTTTTAATGTTTATTTATGTTTGAGAGAAAGGACAGACAGAGAGTGAGTGGGGGAGAGGCAGACAGAGGGGCAACACAGAATCCAAAGCAGGCTCCAGGCTCCGCGCTGTGAGCACAAAGCCCGACGTGGGGCTCGAACCCACAAACCGTGAAATCATGACCTGAGCCGAAGTCAGACACTTAACCGACTGAGCCACCCAGGCGCCCCTAAAGTTACCAATTTAAAATCACACTTTGTTAAATGTGCCTAAAAGTGAAATAATACCGAATTCTAGCCTTATCTTCCATCCACTTTACTCCCATTCACATCTGCAATGAAGTTAAATTAATTCGACCCTTTCCTTCCTGGCTCTTGTGTCCAGGCCCTAGGCTTTCCATCTGCTGCTTTCACTCACCCCAACTGCCTTTAACTCCCGGATGTCAACATACCTTTGCTGTCAAAATGTGATCCCTCCCTTTTCAAATGTATTTCTCTCTCCCTCTTATATTGCACTGCAGTCACTTATTTGCTCACCCCACACAAACATGCATACAAATGCACACATAGTAATTTAACCTCCTTATGGGCACAGTACAGGTTTTCTTTATATTTATTTTCCCAACTGCCTCTATGTAGAACAGTACTTTGAACATGGAAAGCACTCAATGTATGTTTTTTGTTTTTTTTTTTAATTTTTTTTTTCAACGTTTATTTATTTTTGGGACAGAGAGAGATAGAGCATGAACGGGGGAGGGGCTGAGAGAGAGGGAGACACAGAATCGGAAACAGGCTCCAGGCTCTGAGCCATCAGCCCAGAGCCCGACGTGAGGCTCGAACTCACGGACCGCGAGATCGTGACCTGGCTGAAGTCGGACGCTTAACCGACTGCGCCACCCAGGCGCCCCTCAATATATGTTTTAAACGGATCAATGAGGCAGGTAAAAAAAAATAATACATAACAGACACCATGAACCATAATATTTCCTGGCCTTGTTGAATCCGGTACCAAATCTCTTTTCTTGCAGATGTCTCCACCTATTTCAAGTTTGATCTTCCAGAGTTTTTAAGGCTTGTTTTCAGCAGGTAACTGACTTGACATTTTGCTACGAACAAATGCCCAGAATCTTTCCTTCCCAAAGGCCTATTCTAGCAGAAGCAGAACTTTGCCTTTGTTTGAGCTCTGAGTCCAAATTCAGTAAGAAAATAAACTCAATTACTAATAACAGAAGGAATAGCTTTGTAGTTTGTCAAACTCCTCAGGAAGCCAAATTGATGCCATTTGAAAGCACATTCCAACAAACCCTACTCACCTTGACCTATTCTGAAACATTTCTAATTTTGACTTTTAATAAAAAATATGCTATGACTGCCTAAGTGATTAATATGTAACTATAAACACTTCCTATTGAAAAAGAATATAAGGGGTGCCTGGGTGGCGCAGTCGGTTAAGCGTCCGACTTCAGCCAGGTCACGATCTCGCGGTCCGTGAGTTCGAGCCCCGCGTCGGGCTCTGGGCTGATGGCTCAGAGCCTGGAGCCTGTTTCCGATTCTGTGTCTCCCTCTCTCTCTGCCCCTCCCCCGTTTATGCTCTGTCTCTCTCTGTCCCAAAAATAAATAAACGTTGAAAAAAAAATTAAAAAAAAAAAAAAAAGAAAAGAAAAAGAATATAATATAGAATATAACACAATACAAATTTTTTGGCTATTTATCCTTGAACAAATGTAATATATGTTTCTAAATATATGATTTGACAGAAAGGAAACTGAAGGCCTTTCCCCTGTGGATACCATGAAACCACTGATTTTAATAATTTCATCACCTTGTTTTAAAATATTTATTTTTTTATTTTGAAAGACAGAGTGTGTGAGCAGGGAGAGGCATAGAGAGAGAACCCCAACCAGGCTCCTCACCCTTAGCACAGAGCCCATGCCAGGCTCCATCTCACAAACCTTGACATCACGGCCTGAGCCAAAACCAAGAATCACACATTCCACTGACAGCCACCCAGGCTCCCCAAGTCTTTTCATCTTCTTATCTGGGAATTGGCGTAACCTTTAAGTAGCACTGGGAAAGATTAAATTCTGATCTTACAAGTTTATTATGAAATAGTGTGAAAAAAAAACAAACTCTACTAAAGATTAAATGCCTATATATTCCATTGACATGATCATTTCCAAAAGGTGAGGTCACAGAACTACTATCTTAGATTTTCTCACAATGTTACCTGACTCTGTGCTACGTAAAAATCATTTTAATTGTTCATCCATAGAAAAGACAGCTGACTTGTTTTGAACACCCACTATGAGCCAAGTAATTTCCATGGGTGTCTCATTCAATTTCCATATGTTCCGTGTTGGTTGCAACATCCAGCGTTGCTAGGAGAGGTTGTACCACCTACCTTTTGCAGATGAGGAAACAGCCTCAAGGAGGTTTAGCAAGTTGCCAATTTTCATACCACTGGTAAACAGTGCTTCTAAAGCATGAACGTCCAATCATGTCAAACTACTGCTATCCAGAAAATGTTCTGGCTTACATTTTCACTACGAAGGGCAGAAAATCTGTTTATATTTTAAGAGTGCTCCACTAGTGCATCAATACATGCAACTTGATGTTAAGCTATAATAATATTTAAGGTTAAGCAAGGACTGAGCTTCCCAAGAGGAAATGCACCACATCAAGATAAGTGACAAAAGGAAGCTACCATTCTTCTGGGCTTTCGGTGGAGCATACAGAGAAGCAAGGGAAAATCGGAAAGGATCACAATTCACACAGTGTCAATTCAGTTCACACTTCTTTGTTCCTTGCTTCAACAACTTTATTTGGACCTACTGTGTATAAGGCACCTTAGTGCCTCCTATACAGCATAAAAGAAGTAAACGGTTTTCTTCAAAAAGTTTACAGGAAATTCATAGAAATTTACAAAGCAAAATATACAATGAGTTCTAAATATTATTCGATTGCTGAGTGTTATGAAAATTCAAAAGGGGAAACAGATTATTCTGATTGGGGTCATGAGGATACACATTATTCAAAAGGGTGGAATTTGAGCTGCCCTTGAAGGACAGCCTTAGTATCAATAGGTACAGATTGTAAAAGAAAATACACTAAGTTGAGAAATCAAAAGTCTGGATACAGAAAGTTGTATAACATATTTGGGAAATGACAATAAAATGTGAAGTTTAAGAAACTACGTAGGCACACATTCTGAAATCTTTTGTAGAGGAGGATTTTTAAAACAATGACTTATAAGGATCATCAACCACTTCCATTTAAAAGTTGTTCATAAAACAGAGGCATCTGGAGGCACCTGAGTAGCTCAGTCAGTTGAACATGCGACTCTTGATTTCGGCTCAGGTCATGATCTCATGGTTCATGAGTTCAAGCCCTACATTGAACTCTGCACTGGCAAATGTGGAGCCTAGTCGGGATTCCCTGTCTCCCTTTCTCTCCGCCCCTCCCCAACTCGTTCTCTCTCTCCCTCTCTCTCTCTCTCTCTCAAAACAAGTAAATAAAAATTAAAAAAACAAAAAACAAAATCAGAGGCACCTGGCTGGCTCAGTTGGAAGAGCATGTGACTCTTGATCTCAAAGTTGTGAGTTCAAGCCCCATGCTGGGTTTAGACAATTACTTAAAATAAATAAACTTAAAAAAAAAAAAAAGTTGCTCATAAAACAACTTATTTTCTTTCATTTTATCACCTATGTGTAGATAATTTTTTTAATTTAATTATTTATTTTGAGAGAGAGAGAGAGAAAGCAAGGCGGGGGGGGGGGGGTGGCGCAAAGAAAAGAGGGAGAGAGAGAATCCCAAGCAGGCTCCATGCTGTCAGCACAGAGCCCGATGCAGGACTCAAACTCATGAACTGTGAGATCATGACCTGAGCTGAAACCGAGAGTCAGACGCTTAACCGATTGATCCATCCAGGTGCTCGACCTATGTGTAGATAATTTTTGTAATTTAATGTATAATATGAACACTGGTCAAATAAAGTGTTTTAAATATAAGAAGGTCATATCATTTTAATAGTCAGGCACATAGCTTCTAGATAGAAAATTTTATTATTATCATTTGAGAAAAGTGGGTTGTCCAAGTACTGTTCTATCATTGCATATGACAAAAAATGGAGACAGATACAGTCAGATGAAAAACATTATGGACTGAATGTTTGTGTCCCCCTCCCAACTTCATATGTTAAAGACATAATCCCCATTATGACATTAGGTGGAGTCTTTGGGAGGTAATTTGGTTTATACGAGGTCATGGGGGTGGGAGGGTAGGGGTCCTCATAATGGGATTAGTGTCCTTACAAGAAGAAACCAGAGAACTTGTTCCCTCTCTCTCTCTCTCTGTCTCTGTCTCTGTCCCACCATCTGAGGACACAGCAAGAAGACGGGTATTTGCAAACCAGGAAAAGGGCTTTTACCAGGAATCAGCATTTTGATGAGGCACTTCCCAATCTTCAGAATTGGCAGAAATAAATGTTGTTTAAGCAACCAGTTTATGAGATTTCATTACAACACTGCAACTAACTAAGGCAGATGACTAGGTAGATAGACCGATTGCCTAAAGACAAACTGACTGTTTTAAAAATGAAAAGAGAAGATAGTCTTTTGAGACTCAATGTAGTCTTTCTAAGATTTCTATTTTGGGGCACCTGAGTGGCTCAGTCAGTTAAGCGTCTGACTCCTGGTTTGGGCTCAGGTCATGAGCTTATGGTTCATGGGTTCAAGCCCCACATCGGGCTCTGTGCTGACAGCACAGATAACTGCTTGAGATTCTCTCTCCCCCAGTTTCTCTACCCCTCCTCTGCTCTCTCACTCACTCTTTATCAAAATAAATAAAAAAAACTTTAAAAAATATTTTTAAAAATTAAAAAAAAGAAATTATTTCTATCTTAAAAAAAGAAAAAAAAATATTTCTATCTTCATCCTAAGGATGGGAAAATTTAATCTGAGTGCTGGTGGGACATTAATTAATTGATCCATTCATTTTGTCAGTAATTGAGGACCTACCATATGGAAAGCCCTAAGCTAACTGGTGGATTAAAACACACACATACACCAAAAGAATATGATGTGTTTTCCTTTACTACATGGTAGGGGTGATAGATTATATAAGCATATAATTATAGTCAAGTGTGCTAAAAGCTACAATGGAGGTAGATTAAGTTCCTGTGAAAGCAATGAAGACTTCCTATGGGATTCCGGCATAATTTTGTAGAGGAAGTGGCAATGGAAAGTAATCATGAACGATAAGCAGTTAGAGGAAAAGGTTTGATAGATCATTTAGATATAAAGAGCAGAATATTCAAAGTCATAATTCTTGAAGGGGTCTAGCACATGATGGCCGTGAATCATTGGATGCATGATTACAAAAAGCAAGAATGAAGACTGAAAATGTATGACAGTACTTGATAGTAAAAGGAAAGCTAAGGGTTACAACAGTAAGCAGAAAGTTAATCTTCAGGCATGGGAGGGACATAATTAGTTTTGTTTTTTAGTACAATTGGTTTGAGATGATGTGGAGAATTATAAAAGAGAGAAGAGGGTTATCAAGTCTTAAGGCTTTGATGAAAATATGGATATAGATGGGTTAGCCGTGTCAAGAATGACCTTGTATATCCAGTGTCAAGATTGGGTGGATATTAATGGATGGAGGAACACCAAGAAGTGGGAGAACAGAATATTTGCAATGGCCATGCAGGACTGAATCAAAGGAGGTCAATTAGGGCAAGATTTGTAGACCTGGAAAATATCCCCTTGGAAAGGCTAAGCTGAAACTCTGAAGACAGGAGTGTCACTGAAAAGAAAAGAAAAAAAAAAAATGACAGAGGAAAGCAAAAAGCAGACATTTGAGAAATAAATAGTGTTGGGTGAATAAAAAAAATAGTTGAGTCTATGAAGGAGACAAAGATAGGGAGGAAGATTGTCAAATGTATAAAAAAGAACAGGAACTAAGTAAAGATGATAGATTTATCCAGAGAGAGTCCTCATATTTAATCTTGCTTCCTCTGAAGCTTTGTGGACAAAAATATGTCATTACTGAAAGATAAAAAAAATCTTTCCTCGGGAGGCTAAAGTTTCTCTCTAGTAAAATTAATGACAAACATCAGACAGGACAAGATAAATAAATATAAATCAAAAGACTAGTACATACATACACAGAGACAACTGCATGATTACACAGTTTACATAAGAAAGGCATATGTACTTTTCATAGCACAAGAAATCTAAATACTGACCTACCAAATTTTATGTACTTCTGAAAGAATTCATTTAAATTTTCATATTAAATGCAAGAGAAATCAATGGATTTTTTTCATCGTTGAGGTTGTGACATAATGCCACAGGAAATTATTTCTGGTTTAATTCACCAATTATGCATAAACTCTCTTGGGTGCCAGGTCAACATACGAAGCATAGCATGGTGTAAGTGATATGAGACCTACAGGGAACTGCGAGATTGGCTTCATTTCTAATGAGGGAAAAGTTTTATTTACAAGACAACTCAACTGTGAAACTGAAGTAATAACATGAATTAATTTATACACTCTGCATTTAAAGGTCAAGTACTTTAAACAACTTCTCTCCATGTTCTTGAGAGTAGGAGAAAAACCATATTAAATAATATTTATAGATGTTGTAGAACAAGGTCTCTTTGTTGGTACACATTAAACTCCCACATAAAATATATTCAGATGGAAAGTTAAATCTATTTTACTCAGTGGCAAAGAAATTAAAACTGTCCAGGTTAAAATCTATATCCTTTTAGGTTTTACCAAACAAAATTTGTTTTCCCTGTAACTCAATCTGACCAACTTGTCATCAGCCATGAGCTTGAAAGTCGAGAGACAAAATAAGAAATATCACTGTCACTAAATATATGATAAATTGAAATTTCTGTCTCTTTAGTAACAATTTTATTACTCAAGCATATTTTTATGTAAAGGAAATTACATAAAAATTTTCTTCCCCAAAATGACAAGTTGTTTTGTTTCTAATTCACCAGTCTACATTAGACATATTTTCAATTGCCTCCCTTTCTTTCAATTTGCTTCTTGATGATGGTGATAGAACATACCTAGGTAGACAGGCTTGTACCACATGATCCTAACCCCAGGCCATAGCCAATTAGACCAGCAATTACATCAAGTGAAGGGAAAGAAATAATAAACATTCACTGAGCAGCCACTATACATAAGTCATCACTTTTACTTATTACTTTTCACAGGTAGTAACTCATTTATTGCTCACCACAGCTATGTGGTAGTTACTATCATTATCATCCCCCTTTTCAGAGGAAGAAACTGAGTCTCAGAATCATTAAGAAAGCTTCCTAAGATTACAATGCTAACAAGATTTGGAGCTGAGATTCAAATCCAGCCAGTCCAGCTGCTGAACCTGAACTCTAACCACAATGGTATACTGTCCTGAAATAGTATGCCACTTTACTACTATCTATAGGTGAGGCTAAGACAATTTTATTTTCTACCTCAAGAATTTGAAGAACTTCATGGAGAGACTGAGTCAGTTGGACTGTGTTGGATGCTAGAAGCATGAGGTCACTGAGCATTGCAACAACATGCAAAATGGGCAGACCCTGGGGAAAATCAGTCATGCGTTACCATTCCAGCAAGATCTGACTGTACTTCCTGAAATCAGGCTCTAAGAAATCCCTCTGTATTTCCAATCAATGAGTTTATTATTTGAGTTCATTTGTACAAATCTCTGTGCTTTGTAGCATAAAAAATCCCTCCATGGAAATCAACTAAAAATTGCACATAAAATAGGAAAAATAGAAAGAAAGAAATATCCAGAGAATGAAACTAACTGAAAGGGGAAACCAGATGGTTAAGAGGAGTACATTATTCAGGTTTCCTCTTGGGACATTTGATGAACTGGGTGGACTGAGACTTAAGGTTTCACAGCCCAAAGGTTGCTTGCAAAGATCACAATTCACAAAGCCAGCCAGAGATGGAAAGTCTCCAAAAGGTGATATGCCCTCCTATAATCCAATAAAACTATATCATCATTGTAGGAGAAATAAGTCTATAAGAGTACACACACATACACACACATATACACACCCACACAGCTGGCAACTGCAAAACAAAACAAAACAAAACAAAACAAACAAACAAAAAAAAACAGTCTGCCTCCAAACCTGGCACTAGTGAAGAGGAACAACAAACAACAACAAAAACCACCTGAGGATTCATGACCAACAGTCATCACTCACATGGCTTTGCAGCTCATTTCATATTATCAAGGTAGCTCAAACATCTAAAACCAGTTCACAGTGTTGAGTAATGCTCTAGATTCCTGGCAAAAGGAAATGTAAATTCTCTCAACTAAAAACCCAGCTTAGCCCAAACTTCAAATAATTCCCACATGACAAAAATCTAAGCAATAAGGCATTATTAAGCAAGAACCAGGAGAAACTACAGACAGAGAATCAGGTCCATAAAGACATTAGATAACAAAATTATCAAAGATAAAATATAAATTAAATACGCTTTATAAAGGAAAGGACTAAAATGTGATTAAAGAATAAGAGACCGTGAAGAAACTGTACAAGAACTGAACATCAAAAACTTATGCCCATATATGACTTATTATTAAAACCAAATAAAACCAAAAGAAGGCAAATGAATAATAAATATAAAATTTCTAATTGTGATTAACTCTGAGAAGAGTTGGGAGGGGCGCAGAATGAGGAAGAAAGAATGATGCTAGGGAGATGAACACAGATAAGATTCGATTTCTGTTAATACTTTAGCTCTTGAATTGGTTAGTGGGTTCATTGGTTTTCACTATTTTAACAAGTGACTTAAAATACCTATGAATAATGAGAGCAAGTCACAAACTTGAGGACCAAACCATACATTCATACATATATACACACATTACTATTTAAAAAACAATTATTATAGTTCACCACATTAATAGAATCCAGGAAAAATCATAAAATCACCTGAAAATCCTACCAACCTAAAATTAGAAGAAAAATGCTTTAATCTCGTGAATAAAATGTATAAAAACAAAACAAAAAGAAAAACAAATAAAAATGTGTAACATCATATTTACTGTTATCACTGTAAGAGATTAGGAATAAGACTAGAATCAGATCTATACAATGTCTTAAGAGTCCCAGGAAAAGCAGTGAGGCACAAGAAAAAGAAATTATATGTAAGGGGTCGGAAATAAAATTCTTTTTATACACAGATAACAGATATATCTCTCTGCATAGGATAAAAATCTACAAATAAAATACTAGAATCAAGTAGATGGTCAGTTTGGTAGATAAAATATCATACAAGAATAAATTATTTATACATCACAAAATATACGTAATTTTAAAAGACAACATATATCTTCATTACATAGTTCTTTCTTAAAAAATATTACAAAATGTGGCAAATTCTTTTCAGATACAATTTTTCAAAATGGAAGACATGAAGGAAGACCTGAATGAATAGAGATAAACAATACTCATGAATTAAGAATATCAATACGTTAAAACTGCCAAATTGATGTACTGATTCAAATGCAATGAAAAATCCTTTTTTTTTTAATTTTTACTTGAAACTTAGGTCTAAAATGTATTGAAAGATCAAAGGCCAGGATGGCAAAGTCAGTTCTAAACCAGAACAAATGGAGGGGGTCATAGATTACTAAATATCAAGGTTTGTTTTACAGCTATGGTGACTAAGAGGTGACAGTGCCAGGATAGATGAATTTACCAAAGAAACACAACAGAAAGCCAGGAAATAAATACACACAGAATTTATTTTTATTCCAAAACTGGCATTACCAATAAGTAGGGGAAAGCACTGGTCACCCGCACTGGAAATTATGACATAAGATCTTCCCCTCACACCGTGAAGAAAAATAAAGAATAAATGAATCACCACTGATGAGAAAACAAAGCTAGATAGCTGAGCTATCCAACCCAAGAGCCACGTGAGTCTTTTTAAATTTAAACTTAAATTGCTTAAAATTAAATTTAAAAGTTTAGTTCCTCAGTCACATTATTCACATTTCAAGTGCTCAAAAGCAATATGTGGCTAGTGACTATCATTTTGGACAGTGCCACACATAAAATATTTCCATCAGTAGAGGAAAGTCTATTGGACAGTGCTGAGAACACTTAGGATAGTATCTTCATGCTCTTGGGGGTGAGAAGGATATATCAAGCAAGAAATAACAAATTAAACAAACAAGAAAAAAATGGAAATAACTGATAAAATTCAGCTATTAAAATTCAGAACTATTTATCAAAAGACACTATATAAAAATGAAAAAGAAAGCCTTTATCTTTGTTTTTTTAATTTTTCTAATGTTTATTTTTGAGAGAAAGATAGACAGAATGTGAGTGGGGAAGGGGCAGAGAGAGAAGGAGACACAGAATCCTAAACAGGCTCCAGGCCTGACCCTGGGCTCAAACTCAGGAACCGCGAAATCATGGCCTGATCTGAAGTCATTTAACCGACTGAGCCACCCAGGCGTCCCAAAAAGCCTTTATCTGAAGGAAGGTATTTGTAACATGTATATATGGAACATTCAGGATATATAAACACCTACATAAGCAATAAAAAGATAAACACTCACATAGAAAAATGGACAAAAGACTTATCAGGTACTTTATGTGATGGCAGAAAATGGTAATTACAATTTGACTTATTTTATCAAAATATATATACTAAAACGTTTGACAAATTTGCATGTTCCATTTTAAATCATCAAGAGTAAGGAGGGCCAACAACAATCTATTTTCTGGCCTGGATGAAAGATTATACTGGTTTAGACAGCATCCCAGCAACATATAAGTAGGCTGATAATATTTGAACATGTAGTTAAGTAGATACTTCTACTGTTAGCTTATCCTTCATTAAAAGACAGTTTTCTAGTTCCCTTAACAATTTATTTTCACCTTACTTTGAGCACACAAGAGTACTTGGGACACACAGAGCATATTTATACCACCTTCTCACTCAGGTGCAAAATTTGGTGGTGACTAAGGCATTAATCTCATATTTGTCTCAATCAGAAGAATCAGAGAAGATAAAGGCATGTGTGTGCCTGGAGGGTGGAATGGAAAAAGGAGATTAAGTTGTAAACTATGAGGAAATACTCAAAATATAACTGAAATGCGTAGTTTCCTCAAAGCAAGTTTCCAATCCTAAATTAACATGAATACATATTATTCAATGCACCATCCACTTCCTTACCCTCTTCTCCTCCAAAAACACAACACAGACAGGATAAAAAACAAATCACAATTTCCTAACTTTCCATATAGAAAAAAAAATCTTCATATTTTAATGAAATGAATTTTAAAAGTTGATGTTTCTATACCTCAAAATTTGAATCAAAACTACACTCACACTACATACCCAAGTGGCATAGTTTGCACTAAATCTTAGTTTTAACCAAATTCTAAAAGAAGCATGAGAAGATTTTTGAGCTTCTGGCATATGGTAAAAACAATAGTGATATTAAACAACTTCAAATAATTTAAAATATCACTTAGTATCATGAAGTGCCAAACAGTAATACACAGTCATTTGATCACACTCAGAAAAGGCAGTGAGCCAATGATTCTACAAGTAGACCTAATTTGTCAGAAAGAAATAGACAATAGGAACACTGTGTGGATCCCACGAGACTATGACATGATTTCACCCCTCAAGGTCTTTGTAATCTAAGAATGAAAGGAAAACAATTAATAGTGTGGCAATTCTTGTACAAGGTGAATAGTGCTAGCCAGTTGCAGAGATAATAGGACATTCATATCAGGTTGAATATCAGAGGACATATGACAATCACTAGTAATAATTAGGAAGAATCCATACCATGAATTAGGACCCCAATCTAATGAATGGAGTGTGTATGATGGGTGATAGCTGACAGTCTAGGTGAACTAGAAGTTACCACAAATATGATCCACTTTAGGATAGCAGGACTTTAGCTCCTAGACTGAAGTTCAAAGACCCCTCTCCCCAGGGAAGGAAACTGTAAAGAACATGTCTGTGCCCAGTATTCATAGAGGATAGGGGAGCCAGAGAATTCTACAAGCAGTGATCGGTATGTGGAGACAGGTATAAAGTAGCCCTAACAGTAGAAGAAAGTGAGGCTGGGAATATCAGGCTCATGAATGCAGGCATGTAACTCACATTATCAAGAAAAAAAAGACGGGCGCCTGTGTGGCTCAGTCGGTTGGGCAACTGACTTCACTCAGGTCATGATCGCACAGATTGTGAGTTCGAGCCCCATGTCAGGCTCTGTGCTGATAGCTCAGAGCCTGGAGTCTGCTTCGGATTCTGTGTCTCCCTCTCTCTCTCTCTGCCCCTCTCCCACTCAAGTTCTGCCTCTCTCCTTCAAAAACAAACATTAAAAAATTTTCTTTTAAAGAAGAGGATACACTTGAGAGAACAATGGTAGAGACCCATGGTTCAACCAGTCGGCCAACTCTTGAAACAAACTTGCTGTTGAAAAACACTGTAAAAGCCAACCCCTCTGATTGACAGCAATGGGTCACCCAATTCCAGTTTAGCCTCACTACTTCCTACTATCCTAGGCAGAGACTGTTTAATTATATATTCTGCTTCGATTCAGATTGGCCTGCCAAAGGAGATTAGGTTTGAGCTAGCTGGTAGGCCAACTTTGCACAACTAATCAGTAGGCCAACTTTGCACAACTAAGGAAAGCAGACAAAAGGCCATAAGATTTGGAGGGGATGAATTTTTGTGCATAATTTTATATTTCTGATTAACAGTCCCATATGGTTCCCTTTTGAGGTATATTCTGATTGTACGCTTGACTTCTCTTCCTCACAAGTACATGCCTCCTACCTCCTCCTCTGCTACACAGACTCTTATTCATTTTCTCCTGCCAATTTCCTATGTTCTGTTCCTTCCAAAGGAGACACACAACCCTAATTCTATCCTGTTGTCACAGAGCTGTGAGTACAAATGTCATTCTTTTTGCAAAACCAAGAATAGGAACTGATGAGAAGAAACTTAGTCATTGACTTTCCAGGCTAATGAAAATGCCGAGAAATGTGATGACTTCTACAGCACCCCATGGCAAAAACTGCATTTTAAAACCCATTTGTAACCACTTGGTTGATGCCTGCCTCCTCAGTATTAATTCTAATGCAAACCATAGTGTGATATCTCCATATGCGATTTTTCATAAACATATAAATTCAATAACTTGGACATCCTCAGAGGAAAAGGTTTTTACATGAATTGGTAGATAATTTCCAAGTTGGTATGTTTTGCTTTGCATCTAGAATCTCAACAATGAATCTGTAACACTCAGAGTTCTTTGTGCAGTCAGAACTTAGAATAACATGATTAATCAAAACTTTTTCAAAGGCAGGGATCTATGGTTGCAAAAAAATCAAAATCCACTCGGCACAGCTTAAGGAAAAGAGGAGAAAAAAACAAAAACAGTGTCAACACAGAATTCAACTGCAGAACTCATATGTTGTTAGGCAGCTGCCAGCCCCCTCTGTCTCTCTAGGGCCTTGAACAGTTCAGATGCTAAGAATATGATCTAAGTATTAAAATGTGGAATCTGGAGTGTCTAGTCCCAAACATTATCTCCACTATTTACTAACTGTGAACTTGGCTGAATCACTTAATGTCTCAGTGCCTTTGTGCTTTCTGTTAAAAAAAAAAAAAAAAGTAATAATTGTACCTATCTTATGTGCATGAATTAAACAAGATAACACATGAAGTATTTATATTTAGGACAGTGTCTGAGACAGTAGGCACTAAATAAATCTAAGTCATTGTGATAGCATTATTATAATTGCTTGTTTTGAGCATATATGCCATTCTTCTCTCTGCCTGCTCTTCTATGTTGCCAATTCATAGATTAAGAAAAATGTCAGGAACACAATTCATAGGGACTTTTTCTCTATGGCTGAACTTACCAACAAATGAAGCTGGCTAAGACATCTATGAGCTGCTTGTAAGATGGTGAGTTCACTGTATGCCTGCAAACCTTTTAATTGAAGCTGGGTAATCACTTTTCATGGATTCAGCAAGTAATATTAATACACTGGTTGAAATATTGGGCTAAACAACTTCTAAGTTTCTTTGAGTGCATGATTCAATTTATATAGATTTTGTGTAAAATCCATGATACTTAAATTCAAGTAAAGTCTTCAATGCAAATCTAGAACTTAAATTTTCCTTTGTTTAAATCCTATAAATCATTTAAATCCTTTAAATCCTATAAAATGATGTTTCAATCCTTTAAATCCTATAAAATGATGTGGCAATACACATCATACATACACGAGGGGAACCAGATGTCAATACAGTAAATGCTTTTTCTAATGATTAAAAGGGTAAATACCCTGTAAATCAGGTAAATGTCTACTTCAACAGAAAATATGGGGTAAAATCTTGATGTTAAAGTGAGAGCTCACTCAAAAAGTTTAAATGCTCATTTTAGATACATCTAGCCTATAGAATTTTCAGTGTGGTTGAGAAATAAGATGGATCCATGGAAATGTCAGGTACTGTAAATGGGAAAATAGAGGAATAGAAAAATCACAAAATCATATCAGCATAGAATTCTACGTAGAAAGTGTAGCCAGTTTCCAAGCAAAACATTATGCTACTATCAAAGATACCATTTATTGCACCAAAATTTCAGTACAGATAGGTGATTCCCACAAAATCAAGAAAAAAGTGAGTTGTGGGAAGGAAGAGGGGATGGTGGTAGCAGTGATCAAAAGGAACAACCATTTCTCTTTGGAATTTCTTGACCTGAATACCTTTGTGTACGTTATAACCAGAACCACTATTAAGAAGGGAAAATCACGTACTATCAAAGTGTGTGTTGAGCAAGGAAGACTGCTAATTGTCATGCATTTTGGACCTGGAAGGGAATGTTCTACTTTGAAAGGATTAGCTTTGCATCGTCTTAATTTTCATTACCTTAAAGGGTATGGGAAGTATGGAAGGAAAAGTCTAGTGCGCTATTTTAGTAGACTGGCAAACATTAGTCAAAATTCAGGAAACTTGCTCTTGTGCTTCTTGAAGGCAGGTGACTTTTACTCATCTTTTAGCCCCATTATTGAGTACAACAATATTTTTAGGTTCACTGGTCTCCGTCACACTAGATAGAATGGAATGACAGTATATGGAAAGATAATGAGTAAAAAATACTAAGCAGTCATACTTTTAAATCTATAATATAACAATTTATGTTGGTTAGCCATGTGTTTTAATAAATGTTTGAATGTGACGTGTATGGCAGAAAACTTCAGAATGCGGTAAGAAAAATGATTTAGAGATGTTGAGTTATGTGTTTAAGGACATTGGTAAAGTCATATAAATGGTGTTGATAATTAAGCACTTCATTGATATGACTACAAGCTACAATACAACACTATATACAGATAACAAGCAATGGTTTAAATTTTTTTCTTAGTATTCCTGCAACACACACTAGATGTCTTTGCCTCCTGTGTCGTAAAACTAAACAAAACAAAAACCTTTCAGGATTGCACAAAATGTGGTCAGTCAACTATGGTAAAATACAGCTATATTTCAGTAACTAAAGCTTTTACAAGCTAAGGAATTCAAAATTTAGATTGCCTCTATGTATGATGTGGCAATACACATCATACATACACAAGGAGAACCAGATGTCAATATAGTAAATGCTTTTTCTAATGATTAAAATCCCAAGATTTGAAAAGGCAGAGTGATTCTATGAATAACAAACAAGATAACCATAGTATTCTCACATGGGAATTGTTCATTTAGTTCATGAGTTAGATTAAAGGATTTTGAGTCTACTAGGACAGACCCCAGGTCT
The DNA here is from genome assembly GCF_007474595.2 of Lynx canadensis. Classification (NCBI taxonomy): domain Eukaryota; kingdom Metazoa; phylum Chordata; class Mammalia; order Carnivora; family Felidae; genus Lynx; species Lynx canadensis. The sequence goes on along the minus strand of NC_044309.1, from coordinate 85,148,484 downwards.
CAACAATGGATTCCCCACCTCAACAATTCCATTTATCATTCTGCTTCTTATTGTTGTTTGCCATATCAATATTAAAATTTTACTAACCCATATGACCTTGATGTTTGTCATTCTCTTATGAAAACAGAGATAGTAGCTACCTGATTGGTCATGCTTTGTAAGACACCTGAGAATATGTCATATGTTTAAAACTGTGACAATGAAATCCAAAATTTAGTTACTCTTCAGACACATGCAGTGCTTTATAAATACTTCCAAATTCTGTCTTAAACACAGAGCTCTTGTCTCAAGGCAATGCTTCCTAAATGGTGTTCCATTAAATTCCAAAGCTATGAAATTCTATTCAAAATCACCTCTGTAATCAAATAAGCTTGGAAAATTTTGAACTTAGACTAGAGGCTAGTGCTTGTCCAAAGCCAAGCAGAACTTTATAAGCATAGTAATGATGATGGATGAGAAGGGTGCATATATTTAATAAAAAACCATTTTGCCTTTATGAAGCCCTTATTAATGTGTACTAATTTAAGTAATACATTCACATGACTAATCACATGACTAAAGACTGACAGAATAGAGCACTTAATATATGTAGATTAATTTTTCTGATTCCATACTTCATGGTGAAATGGGCCTAACAATAATGCTTAAAAAATCTAGATTATTTAATAAAATTAGCCAGCCACCTCTCCAAAGAATGTATTTGTGCCAAAACATGTAAAATTAAAATCTATAAAATGTCACTCATGTTAAGTAAATTCTCAGACAGAATATGACTTCTAACTGGGGAATGATGCTAGCAAATATACTATTAAGTATAATAGAAGAGATGAGTTTCAGTTCCCTTTTTAAATAATGAATGTTAGGGGAACTGTGTAAATAAAAAACATGTATCATATAACGGGCTTATTCTTGAAATGCTGTAATTCCTTTATATCCACGGATAATTTTTTTTTTCCAGAATAACAGTGACTCAGTTCCCCCTGCTCGTTCTACTGAATATTCTTTATTTTTCACCCTTACAAACAATTGATTTAAGACAACTGAATAACTAAGAAATAGAATCAAGCAAAGTCTTGAGAAGATAATGGAGTTATTTTTACACAATAAAACCCTAACCAGGTAACTTAAAATCAACTCAGAATATTTCTTTTTTGCATTTGTGAAAAATAAATAACTCAATATTTTTTCATTAAAAAAACTAAAACACCTGGGGTGCCTGGATGGCTCAATCAATTGGGCATCTGACTCTTGACTTTGGCTCAGGTCATGACCCCATGGCTCCTGGGATTGAGCTCCCCATGGGGTGTTGTGCTGGCAGCACAAAGCTTGCTTGGGATTCTCTCTCTCCCTCTCTGCCCCTCTCCCACTCACTCCCAGGCTCTCTCTCTTTTTCTCTATCTCAAAATAAATAAACTTGCTTTTTTTAATTAGAAAAAAGAAACTAAAATATCCATCAATATTGAAAATAAATTCAGGAAAACCTATGAACTTCCTTATAGAGATTTTAAGCACAAATTTAGAAAGTTTTAGTGGCCTACCTAGAATATTTCAATTGCATGACAAATGATTTTTGTTGTTGGTACCTATTTTTTTTTAGTTTTGTTCAAACTAAATGATAAAATACTTTGGCTAGAAGCAAAAGAGAGAATTCCCATAAAATGATATTTTAGGTATTATCAGGATGCTTCCTATCTTTGCAGAATATTTTAATAAGCACCCCCAACTCTTCTGTTATATGACAGTTAAGATACTAAACAATGAAATCCCTATTCTATGTATTTATACTTAAAGGTCACAGGCCTGGGGTAGTAAAGCTAAAAGCCAGTTCTATAGGCATCATGCTGTTGCCTGTCCATTACACTTTTCTTTCTCAGTTTGACTTCTGGCAACTGTTAGGTTCTTATGACTATTATTTGTAGTTTCGCCTTCCAGTAAAACTGAAGGGCATTTCAGGGAACAGTCACTAGGTCCTGGCCAAAGTCAATGCCAACATCCAACAGAGTCAAGTCATGGTCCAAGATGAGGCAACAAGCAAGCTTCAACAGGTTCATCATTTTAGACTCTGGCACTTTAGAGTTCACAGGATAAATCCACATCTTATGAGCAAGGTAAAGGCCAGATAATCCAACTGTCAGCCACACAAATGTCTTTACGTTGCTTAGAACACTTTCAGCAACAGGCCAAAGGCAGATTTCTGGAGCAATGGCAACACCATCCATGGCAATCCAAGAACAGGAATAGTCACCAAAGATATGAATGACTGATAACTTTGCTAGTATTATTACTGGAGCAATTGTGTGGCTACACACACAGTGTGGTGGTTTCACAGAGGCAGCAAATTGAGCATCTGAATGTTCGTTCGCCAATCTTGGCACACACACTTTTCTCCATATACTTGTTTTTAACCCTATCAGGTAATTTCTCATTTAAGAGATTACAAAGGAAAAAAAAAAAAGGTAAAAGTCAATGTCAAGCAAAGGAAAAGAAAGTTTTTTATTAGTGATCACTGGCATATTTAAGACAGAAATTATACCGAAAAATTGATAAATTATGTGATTATGTGTATTTCTATTTTCAGATTTCTAGGAATCTGAGAGACTTTCCAGGAATGTAGGAAGGAGCTGGCTGTACAGACAAAGAATGTCTAGTTTTTAAAACAAACTTGACTGTCTAATGAAATAACGTTAAAGAACCATGGCACTTTGATTAGCTTATATTATTCTGATACTTTTTAGTAACATAGACAGCACATTAGAATTATTTCTTTTTAAATCATTAATGATCTGATTACAAAAGATGGCCCTTTTCAGGAGCCAAAAGAGTCCACATAGAAACTTTTCTCACCCCAACAGACTATATGGGGATATTTTAATTCAGGATTAATAATCCAAATAGATCAATTTGAACCTCTAGTTCTACTTTTGTGCAAGACCCATGCATACAGGAATATCTGCTTTGTATAACCACTCTTTGTTTGAATTATTGTCCTTAGACTCTTGGTTTTGGTAAACTACCAAATTTAATTACTATAGATTATCTAAAAATAGATGGACTATGCTCTTAATCTGTCCATAAAAATGTTCAATTAACAATGGAGCATTTCTTATTTTACCCATCAACTCTCTCCTATAAAATACTGTTCAGTAAGTGCTAATAATACCTGATAATTTTCCCATACCTCCTTGATTGGATACCTTTTTGGAATTAAGAAGGGATATTATAATTACAATGCATAAATTATATTCTCTTGTCATCTATAATGAAAAATCCCACTCACATTGAATGACCATTAGACACAATAAAACTCTGGTAAACAAGACAATGTTCAACTCAACTGCCTCACATTTTGTAGCACGTAGTATCTCAATCATGTATTCTGAAATTGTTTTACTACAAAAAAACACATTTTTAATCTTTATACTGTAATTTCATTATAGCACCATCTTCTAGGTACTACAGCTTAATGTACTTGACCTTTGATGCTATAGTTACGAGCTAAATTGCATATAATGAAGGTTTTCCTAAATCCCTTTGAAATGGGTTTAAGATGGACTCTTACACTGAATTCAAATGATGATGAGATTCTGGTAGTTTAATGAACCAATTATTACTAAGATTTTGGGATTTTAGATGTGAATAGTTTCTTATTAAGATATAAATGGAGATCAATGCACCTGTTTATTAATAAAGCATAATCAAGCACTCAGAAAAAAAGGAAAACAATATTCAAATCCCAGTTATTTAAACACAGTCCTAATTCAATAGTGTTAACCATGTCTACCAAATTTCTTGGTGCTAACATCAGTCGCAACATACATAGTTCAGAGTTGACATTTTTTAAAAGAAGGATCATGTATGTGTGTTATGGTCTGAACGTTTGGGGCCCCCCTAAACTCATATGTTGATAACCTAATGCCCAAGGTGATGATATTAGGAGATGGGGCCTTTGTCAGGGGCTTAGGTCATCAGGGTGGAGCCCTCATGAATGGCATTAGTGCTCTTGTAAAGGAGACCCCAAAGAGTTCCTGAATCCCTCCCACCATGTGAGGATACAAGGAGAAGTCTACAACCTGGAGGAAGAAGGCCCTCACCCGACCACACTGGCACCCGGATCTGAGACCAGCAGCTTCCAAAACTGTGACAAATAAATTTCTGTTTTTTATAAGCTACCCAGTCTGCAGCATTTGTTACAACAGCTTGAACAGACTAAGACAATGTGGAAGAGGGGCAAAATACAATTTTGTCAACATTTTTCTTGTCCTTTTAATTTTGTCTTTTATTTTTTGAGAACAACCTAAACGTGTGATTTTGGTATTTAAAAATGCATTTTTTTTAATTAGCATAATTTAAAAGGACAGAACCCTAAATATTTTTCTTTTCTCTTCCCCATATTTTCCTTTTCTAGAAAATGTGTGTTCCAGGAGGGAAGATTCCACTCTGCCTGGGAAGACTACATGGAACAGGATAAATGTGGATTTTGAAAATAGAGCTTTGTTATCTAACATGCCTGAGACATGAGATGCTTCATTTGGATCCTAAATTAGTGAGAATGGGACCCATGTTACAGTGTTGTTGAGGCTTTCAGATAATGACTTTCAGGATTCCGTGAGGTAATCCTGCACCTTCTCTTTGGCACATAACCTGCACCAACTATGCTATTTGTCTTCTCTTTCCCCTTTTCCAATACCAAAAATCTGAGTGAGCAAATCTTTTTGAAAATCCTTAGGACGCAAGAGAATACTTTAAAAGTCACATTTTTAAATTTAGATTTTATTACAGACCACAACTCAATATCTGAATGTATAGCTGAGGAGGCGTTAAGTATTATTGCTACAAGACAAAAGCTAGTAAAGTAAGAGGACTAATAAAATGTGAAATAATTTAAATAGCTAATAGACTAAAGACGTTTGAGGGAACATTCATTCTTAAGTGAAAGTTATAGACCCAATATGCATAATAATTTTTATCATAAGCAGTGAAATATCCCAATGAACAATAATTAAGTTTCTAAGCATTCAAAATAAGATTTTAATTTTAATTGGTGATAAGTCTACAGAAGTGTCTCTTCCCCCTTTTATTGAACATTTGAAAACAAATGTAGATAATGGGCCCAGCCAGGTACCTTACTGAGATAGAGTAACAAGTCTGTTATTGATAAAAAAAAAAAATAACAATAAAAATTTGCATGTCTCCTCAATGAAGCAGCTTTTTTTTTTTTTAATTAACAGCATTTATTACTTGGCAATTAATGATAAAAAAGGAAATAATTTTAGGTGAGCTTTAGAACTGTTATCTGTGAATCCTGTAGCAGGCCATTAATGTATGTAATTAATGTTCTTCTCCATGGCTCAAGTGGCCAGATTACTCTCCACAGAGATGCTAATGTGGCCCATGAGGGATGAATTTACATTTTCATACACTCCCTGCAGCTTCTTCTGAATCATTCACCTTTTCCTATCTACTTATTATTTTGTCATATCCATTAGTGATATGCAAATATTTCTGCAGTATCTCTTGCTTTCTAAGTTCAGGGGGGAAAAAAACTTGTATTAAGTTGCATTGATTCTTTGCTTTTCCTTTAAAAAAAGCCATTGTTTTAGGAAAATGCATTGAAGCACTTGATTGCTTCAGTGAAGACACCATGCCATAAGTAAGTGGGACTTTTATGAAAGTTAGGAAGGGATACTATAGGAAAATGGAGGGGGAAAAAAGAAGACATTATAAACAACTAAGCATTAACAGGTAAAGAAAAGAGAGAAGGGATTATAGACAGAAAGTGACAGAGACAAAAAGAAACAGAGAGGACATAGACAGTTCTGGGTCAATAAAACACCGGTATTTTCAATAAAAATCTGCAGAAAAATTAGTAGTGAAAGACTCAAGTTTTATAAAAACACAGCACAATGCTTTTAACAAAAAAGAGTTCAGTCATACAATAGAACAAATCGGCAGATTCACTTTTTTTTTTTTTAAATGTATTGAAGTCCATTCCTATCTATGTCCCAGCTCCAAAAGTTTACTTTTAAAAAAGTCAATTTCTTGGTCATATTGAACAATGGTGATCTATTTACTAGTATTACAGCCTTAAACCAAGAATCTGTTCTATCTCATCTTTAGTATTCTCTTCCCTAGAATGGGTATAACAACATCCACCTTAGTCCTCAGTGGGCTATTGTAAGTTTTTAATGAGATAAGGTATGAAATGCTCTTGACACAGTGCTGGCATTTAGTTGTGTTCTCAATATCTAGTTTTTGTTGTTTATTTTTTACTAAACTAGTGATTAGCAAAACTAGTTAACACATGTCCAGCACACATGTACTTTTTGAAGGTTTGGATAACTTGTGAGAAAAAAATTTCTCTGTCCTTCTACAGGAAATAATCAATTTTATCAAGTGAATGAGTATTCTGACTCAGTGATTTTCCACATGGGCTATACTTTAGTATCACAGATTACTGAGTAAAACCAAAATCTTATCCTGAAGTAATTCACCAATTGGTTCAAATGTCCCTTTATGATAGAAGACAGGATTCAGTAGGCAGAGACGAAACGATTAGGGCCTGAGGTCCCTGGGTGCAGAAAAACCCCTATTTTGGAACAATGCTGGGAGCTTCTGACTACAGCAAGCCCCCTCAGGCATAAGGTTCCTGTAAGAATGTAACAGACCCCACCTACTCCCCCTCAGGTTTCCCCTCTGGAATTGGACAAAAGACCTAAGTATGGCCACAGCCCACCTCTCATACAATGGAAACAAACCAATCAGGAATGGACAACCCAGCACCTAGAGCTCTCAAGCCAATAAGGAAGGGTAGAACCTGAGAAGGAAGGGGGTGGGGGGAAGGGGAAGGGCTGACCAGAACCTTGCCTATGGTCCTTGGGCATTCACTTTCAAATGTCCCCTCTCTGTAAAGACAGCTTTCCTACTACTCTTCCTTTCTAATCTTATATTCCAATAAACTTTTGCCTACTGCTCATTTTGTGTCCACCTCTTCATTCTTTGAAGTGGCCAGACAACAAATCCCGGGTATTGTGGTAAAAAATCCTGCAACACCTTCAAGTTTAGGAACCACTGTTCTATTTACAAAAGGTACACTCACAGACAAATGGTTATAATATTACATGAACTATATACAGTATTATGATCCTTATTAAGCAGATTTTTATATTTATCCATGTGTTTGGTTTTGCTTTTGAGTTCTGTGGCACTTACATTGACCAGCTCCTCATTTCACTGAAAGACTATCCTCTTAGCTCCAAAACATGTCCACTTCTTTCATTTAAGCCTTTTTTGATTCCTCCATCACACAGTAAAGTCCCCCTCTTCAGAAATCCTAGAGCAGGGATCAACAAATATTTTTTTCTCTGAAGTGCCAGATAGTAAATATTTTAGGTTTCACAGGCTTAGTCACAACTACTCAACTCTATCCAGCAGCAAGAAATTAATCGGCCACTGAAAATGTAGAAACAAATGAGTGTAGCTGTATTCCAGGAAAACTTCACTTACCAAAAACAGCAGTAGGTTAGATATGGTCCCAGGGTTATAGTTTGTCAACTTCTGCTGCAGACTATCACTGCTCTCTACCGTTTGACAATTCTACTCTGGATTATACCCATAACCAGTACGCACATCAAGAAGGTCTCTGAAATTATAATCTCCTCAGGGTGTCAGGAATGATGTCTTACACATATATTCAGCTATCTCTGGAGAGTACTTCATATAGCAATGCTAATTATTTACTGATTTGAAATGATTTAAGATATGGGAGCAAGATTTAGTTGCCATTAGCATCTCACCTGCATTGAAACATTTACTAACGCATTGATTCTTGCAGTTCCCTAATGGGCAGCCTCATCTTGCTGAGTCTTTATTCGCTTCATCTATAAATGAATACAATCTATCTTACATGGTAATAATGAGAATTAGAAATACCGTATATAAAAAATCAGACACATAGGCGGCACTTAAACAGTCTTACTAAAATAAAAAACAGAGACCAGCCTTGAGAATTCCTGGGTGGACAAAATCAGTTTGACTCATATAAACAAAGCTTAATTTAGCTTACTTAGCAAGACTAACTTGACCTGGGTCATTGCTTGCTTATACCTCTGAAATATCACAGGCACAACTTATGCTGGTTCCCAAGGTGGATTTGAGGTAACCACTGACACTATCTAGACTTTCTAAACCTGAATGGCTCCAAAAGCATAGCAGCCTTAACCAGGTTACAAAAACAACAGGTAGAAAGACTGAGCATGTGAGGGGTCCCTGGGTGGCTCAGTTGGTTGAGCTCCAACTTCAGCTCAGGTCATGATCTCATGGTCCATGAGTTCAAGCCCCACATCGGACTCTCTGCTGTCAGCGTGGAGCCTGCTTTGGATCTTCTGTCTCCCTCTCTCTGCCTCTCTCTCTCTCTCTCTCAAAATAAATAAACATTTGAAAAAAAAGAAAGACTGAATATGTGAAATTGATAGAGAAAATATAAGACATAAGTTGTCACCACCTATGTACAGGGTGTCAATCAACCCAAAAGGGTTTTATTTTGTGTAGACTCAGAAAGCTGAGTAAGGACTCTAGGTAGAATCAAAAACAACTTTGTTATAATTGGAAATGCCTTAAAAAGAATAGACTCCCTCAGTATGTATACTTAAAATAAACAATAGATGGTGGTTTATGAAAGATGCTGAAGAAACAGTACATAAAAATGGAAACAGATGTCCTCTAAATTTCTTGCACCAAAGTGCTAAAAGATATGTAAATATGGATAATTATACCTGGCATCCAGAAAGCTGCACTATATAGAGAAACTAAAGACTTCTACAAATGCAACTATAATAAAATGTTTAAAACAAGACATATTACAAATGCAATGTTACTAAAATTGTGTAAAAGTTTCTTCTACTTATCTACAAGCTTCAGAAGAAATTTGAACATAAACTTAGTTATGAAGGTGAGGTTAAAGCTAGAAACGAAATAGCAGGAAGTTAGAGCATTTTAAAAAGAAAGGATGACATGGCCAAAGGAAGTGGCCAGAAATAAAATGAGGCAGAGGGGACAGTTCAATTGGACTCAAGTATGATAGTGGTGGAAGATAAGCCCAGAAAAATTTTTGGAATTACAGGGGCTGAAATGCTAGTCCTTGGACCCAGAAAATGGAAGTCACCATCGTGTTAGGAATGTATCAGTAAGAGAGGTGTATTTCAATAAGACTATCTGGTGGAACATACAGAATTAAGTGGTAGAGTGAGAAGCCAGAGGTGAGAGGAGCCGCTAAGAGACTGGCATGATTCTAGGTAGCATGTAAAAAGTGCCCAAACTCTGTGGCAACATCAGAAATGAGAATTTTCTGAGAAATGAAGCATTTTGGTTGTACAATTGTCAGTTGTTAGCAACTGACTCGGAGATGCATTTCTAGGAGGAGAGAGGTCTCAAATCTTCTAGACTAGAATGCTAATACCAACCAAAGCAATGGGAACAAAGGAAAGAAGGAAGACAGAGAGCTCAGAGGGTGTTGTTGAAGATGTTAGCAGTGCAAGTGAAGGGGAGCTGTCCAGCAGGCACTTGGAAAGGTAGGCTTGAAGCTTTTGTGAGGGTCAAAGCTGAAGATAATGTCGTGGGAGTTATTCCTACTGAGAAGGCAGAAGCCAAGAGAGGATGAGCTTTGTCAAATGACAGAATATACACAAAAGGAAAACTCGGCACAGAAATTGAGGAACACATACTTTAATGAGCAGGAGGTGAAAAGAGAGCCCAAGAAGGAGCTGCAAACAAGCAGTCAGAGAAGTAAGAAAACAAGGAGCACCTGGAAGCCAAAACAAGAGTTTCAGAAGCAGCAGATGCCAACACTGCCCAAGGCTGATGACAAGTTAAAGCAAACAAAAGTCTGGAGCCTAGGATAACATGACTATTAAATAATTATGCTTAATACATCTTACAAGAAAGAACTTAGTCCTTCAAATCCAAGTATTTTCACGTGAGCTAGCCTTTGAAGCAAAGACAAAAGTTGCTTTTGGAAATACTCTAATCTCAAGGATCATTTCTTCAAACATTCTCAATTTGATCGTATTGGCCAACAGTTTTCAACCACATCTAGTACGATTCTTCTAAGAGGCGTATTTAAATATCAGGGGAATTCTTGGTGATTACCATGACTGAGGGTAAGCTAACAGGGCCATAGACACTAAATGTTCTGCAATGAAAGAGGCATTCCCACACAAAGAAGAGGTCCCCGCCAAAATGCCAACAGTACCACCTGTTGAGAAACACTGTCACATGACACTGTTTATCACTGAATACACCTTTTGCATAGTTGAAAACAACTGATAGAATTTTGGATTCTGAAATTTTGGAGACTCAGATTTAAAATAAGGGAAACTCATTAATATAGTTCCTTCCTTAGAAACTCTTCAAGTAAATTCACGCCTCTTAGTTTTGCTGTTGATTCATATCTAATCTACTTCCTAAAGAAAGTGGTCTTCAAGTAAATTATCTAGCAGGACAGCTTCTTCTTATAAATTATAATTCACCTACATATAAGCTCTCATCAGTGTCTGTTTAGGGCTATAGGCGATTACCACGCATACATTTTATTGTATTACTAGGTGGGGAAACTGCAGGTGTTTGACATAAAACACTTCCTAAAAATACCAACATTTTATCCAGATCTTTGTTTTCTAAACAAATATTTCTCTTGCGTGCACCATTCATACTAAATATTTCTAACTGAAAAATTGCTGTTTTAATGCCAAATATTACCAAAAATTCATTACCTGTTTAGATCATCGAACCATTCAATATACCCACTTTTGTATGGCTATCCTAATTGCACACAACTTTTAACAAAAAATATCTTTATACCAGTGTCTCATTGCTGTCACTCAAATGCCCTATAAGATTTTCATGAACTCATTTGGGATTTCAATGAATATTAATAAGAACATCTGCAAGAGGTTTTGATATTAGGACAGAAAAAATGTTTTCAAAAATATTGGCATCACTTGTTAACACTGATATTTATGAATATGTTGAACACGTCTCTGGTGCACCCAAGCACCAATTACTCCAGTGCTGGGTGGACTAGTTATATTATAGTCAAGTTCAATTTGTTTAACTTGTGCTTAATTTTTTCCCAGTGTTCTTGATGATTACAGTTTATGCATAAATGCACATACCCCCTTCTTGTTTACTAACTGCCATGTATGTGGGGTAAATGTTATTTTTTTTTCTCTAGACAATTGTCCACATTAGGCTATTCTCTCATATCATGACTGTAAACTCCTGAATCTCCCAAGTAGGCAGACCAGGCCCCTGGCTTCACCATTTAGGGGAACACCTGAGAAAATGAAGCTTTTTCTTTAACTTTTTTTTTAAGTTCTGATTCTCACTGAGACTTGGTGTACAGTTGTTTCCCAACACATTTCCTAATCGCTTTGATCCAGTTTTGAGAAAGCCTGTGACAAACCTGGATGACCTCTCAGACAATGAGAGCCCATGTAACGGTTTATGATGCAATCCAACACTGTTAGGCCATCTAATGGGAAAACAGGCATTTCCAAGCATTTCTAAATTATCTGTTAAGAAGAATGAGCCAGTGATCCTTCTAACAACCTAACAGCCTTAATGCCACACATTTAAATCTTAACACTAGCAGGGTGCCTGGGTGGCTCAGTCGGTTAAGCATCTGACTTCAGCTCAAGTCATGATCCCCCAGTTTGTGGGTTCAAGCCCCGTGTGTCAGGCTCTGTGCTGACAGTTCAGAGCCTGGAGCCTGCTTCAGATCCTGTGTCTCCCTCTCTCCTTCCCCCTTCCCCACTCACTCTGTCTCTCTCTCTCAAAAATAAATAAACATTAAAAAAAATCTTAACACTAGCTACCATTATGCATGTGCTCAGCACAGTGCTAAGTATTTCACAGGTATTATCTCATTTAATTTTTACAACCAATATATGGAATTGAATATTATCCTCTTTTTATACATGAAGAAACAGATTTTGAGACATTTTCACACATGAAGAAACCGAGATTTAGAGGTTTAGCAACTTGCCCTAGCTAGTAAATGGCAGAGCCAAGATCAAAACCCAGACAGACCAGACTACAGATGCCTGCTCTTACCCTCATCCCTCTTTTGCCAGAGATCTAGGCCTCTGGCTGTGCAAATTGAGCAAGTTAACTCTTTGTACCTAAACTCCTCTTCTGCAAACATGGATATTAATAGACCTACAGAAAGTAGTGTTCTAACACAGTGCCTAGAACATTGTAAGCATTACAGAGATGTTGTTACAGTTACTATACTCTTGGGTTCTTCAGAGCAGGTGAATGGTAGTCTATCAAAGCATATAATAAACTGCAATTTAGTCTCTTCTTTAAAAAAATGGAAATCAATTCATTGGCAAAGATAATTTCCAGGGAGAGTGTCTTCCCCTCACAGCAAGAAGAAAATCACCATTTCCTGTTTTTACAGGGTCACTCTCAACAGGCAAAAGAATAGGGCTGAATACACCAGTTTCTGAGGCGAGGTGCCTTTCTCCAATTGCCTTTTAGCAGTTCTTATAAACATTTCTTTCAAGTTATTTAGGATATATGTCTCTTCCACTGAGAAAGAAATTGACTGAAAGCTAATAGGATATTGTGATAAGCACCTGTGTTATATGGAAATGCTGAATCACTATATTGTACACCTGAAACTAATATTACACTGTATATTAACTAATTGGAATTTGACAAAAACTTAAAAATTAAAAACACTTATATTAAAAAAAGAAAGAAACAAAGAAAGCTAAAAGTATTGGAGGAAGATTAGCCTGGATAACCAGACATGAATCTTTAGAGAGCAGAATTTCACCCTCACCCATCTTGGTAACCACAGTGCAGTGTCTAGAATGATTTCAGGGGTTCAAAATTAGCTAGTCTATATTTTAGGTGTTTTCCACACACTTTATTCCTCACAATAGCACATCAGGGTAGGCACCACCAACCATATTTTAAGGATAAGAAAAAACTGAGGAGATTGTTAAATAATTACTCAACCTTACGAAAGTGCAAAACTGACCTTGAAGTACATCTAACTCTGAAGTTAATTACCTTTTCCCATGTGAATGTCTCGAAAAAAATGTTCAGTGAATAAATATAAGAAGTAAAAGTAAATGCAGGGAATTTCCTTTCATTCCAGATTCATGACCAAGGAATATGACTCTGGATAAGGAAAATTTCTGTAGGTCACATTGCCCTTCTTCTCTTTGGGAGGGTTCTAGGCAGAAAACACAAGCCGGATATTATATAGGAGTAAATGCATAACCAGAAATAAACTGAGCATTTATAGGATGATTCAAGAACATGTACTTTGGGAAACAGGTGTTAAAATTTCAGCCCACTTACCATTATTAAAACACACCCTGGGGGGCAGGGGGAAGCAGTATGTAATTGCAATCTGCTGATGTGAATTTTGAAAAAAAAAAAAAAAAAAACGGTTTCTGACTTTATGAGTTGTTACACAACACACTGAGTTGCTTATTAAAGTAATAATCTTTCCCTTTCACTGAATCATTCAGTTTCCCACTCGCTCAGATTGCTTTAAATGCAATGTGTTCAGAAGCAGAAAGCGAAGCTAAGATTGCTTCACCAGGGCTAAATAAGGGTCACCTTGTTCAACCTTCGTCTACTCTCTGCAGCCACCACCCAGCTTTGATTTCTCAGCCACACTCCCCCAAACTGCACATTTAGTATTTGTGGTTCCAATGACAGCACCTTCAAGCTAACGTGTCTTTTGAAAGTTTGCTCTTGAGCTCTCGGTTTGTGTTTAACCATAATGTACAGGGTGCCAGGAAAGGGCATCTAGCGCCCACCGTTTACTCCTGCCCAGTCTTTTTCACATCACCCTCACGACTGCTATTTCATTTCTCCACTATGAATCTTCTTGGACCAGGAAAGGCAGGAGGACATGAAATACTAGCTTTCCTACTAACACCAGCCAGCCCTCACTCAACCCATCCCACTGAGTACTACTTCTCCAGGAAGGGATGGTAGAGTCACTTGTAGAGAAACCGCTCATTTCCTCTGTGTGTGTGTGTGTGTGTGTGTGTGTGTGTGCGCGCGCGCGCGCGCACACACACATAATTTTAATATCCCTGGAGTAGACCACAAACTCCCCTCGCCAGCCCTACCGGGAAAGTGGCCCTGGTCACGACCGCCTTTGCCAAGGCAGTCTGCAATCCCTCTCGCGGAAGTAAAGGAGAAAAGGGGCCGCAGAGGGCAGCTGCCGAGCAACGTAACATCTGCTCAGAGGAGGCATTTCGCACGCGAGCCGCGTCTCCAGCCTCCCGCACTACCTGCACAGACCTGGCGCCCCCAGAGCGGCGCAGCGGCGCAGGAAACCAGCGTGATACCGGGCGGCGCAGGCCCTCCTCGGCCCGGGTCCCGTCATGCTCCCTTCTGCCCCAGCGCAGGCCTTTCCCGCACACATCTTTCCAAACGCCTCCGCCCCACTATGCAACCTGGGGACCAAAAAAGAAAACGACACCTCCCTCCCTGGTATTCCGTCCCCTCCCAGCCTCTCGGACTCCCGATCGTCTGCTACAAGAAAAGACGCCCCCTACCCACACTTTTCACCACCACTCGTCCCCAGGTGTTGCGGCAACGAGGCCACCCCAGGGTGCTCGCGGGCCTGGGGCGAGATGCTGGTGACAAGCAGGCAGCGGACGCGCCTGGTGGGAACCGGCCTTGGGAGACTCGTGGGCCGAGCAGAGGGGGAGAAGCACAGCGTCGGCAGAGTCTCCGCGCAACGGCTCGGGACACAGGCACCTCCTGGCCATAAGCCGGCGGGCGCGCGGGCGCGCGGGCGCTCCCCGCCCGGGACCCCCCGGGCCCACCTCCCCGACGCGCGCGCGCGCGCGCACGACCCCGCGCCGGCTGCGCCCCGGCAGCTGCCGCGCTGCTGTCTGCGCGTCTGACTGACGCGAGCTCTCCTCCCGCGGCCGCTTCGGGGGTTTTTGTCTATATAAGGGCTCGCTAGCCAGCTCTGCGTCGGCGCGTTTGTCAGGGGCTGGCCATTATTTTTACACACGCGTGCGGCTCCGCTGGCAGCTGGCGTGGCAGAGGCACGCTCGCCCGCCTCTGGGCCAGCGCCGCCGCCGCCTCCTCCCTTCCTCCCGGGGTGTACTTACTTTACCCGGTCTCTGGCACGGGGTGGGCGCCGCAGCTCTCCGATCCCCAGCCCGCCCCCACCCCCCCCCGCCGCAGCCGGTTCGCCTCGCCGTCACCGGGTGAATGGAATTATTTATTTATTTACGGCCCTAGACTTGTCCTCGCCCGCCGCAGCCGGGGGCGGGGGAGGAGGGGGGCGGAGGGGAGGCGCGGCCGCCGGGCGCCCTCGTGGGTGCCCTGGAGCGCGCGCCCGGCGTGGGTGGGGGGAGGGGAGAGGTGGAGAAGGAGGGCGGGGGCTAGCGCGCCGGGCTATCGGCGAGCGGGCCGCCCGCGGGCGGGGGCGAACCCCGCCCAGTGACTCCGGGCCGACTGAGCATGCTCCGAGCGACCGTCGCCGCTGTAGACACTTTCTCTGGGGCTCGGAGCGTGCCGCTTCGGAGTTTAGTTTAGGCCCGGAGGGAAAAAAGTCAGAAATCAGGTGGGGAGAACTGTTGTTCCGGATCGGTCGTGACACGCTTTACTCGAAGTACTTTGGCGGCGAACCTAGCAGCCAGGTGTCCCCGTTGCCCCGTTTCGATAACCCCCGGGGAGTTGTGAAATCGGTGTGAGAGGAAAGCGTGTGCGCCGGAGAGGAGCCGGCACGGTGCGGGGAGGTTGGAAGCTTGTCGTTGCGAGTGTGGCGCGAAAGGATAGGGCCGTTTTGCCATCGAGGTCTTTTTTTGCCGCGAAGGGAGGAATGGCGGTGTCGGGAGTTGAGGCTCACCAACCGGCACACTCTAAAGGAAAAATAAAATGTACACCGTGGGACGAGGAGTGCCGAAAGTAGTACGAGGAGAACTTGGAAATAGGAAAGCCCCTTACAAACAGTCCCTTCCATTTTTTTGTTTCTCAAATGCTTTAAGTCTTCAAAGTAGGGCTTCGTATTTGTCAACGAGTAGCGCTGGGGATAGTGCTACTCCCGCAGCCATTGGTGTGGTGTCTCCTGCTTTTATGTATTTTTTTTTCCCTCCACTGTCTAGAACAGGTTTCTTGGGGAAGCTGAAAAGAGGAAATGAACATGTAAGTCACACCAAAGATCGGGTTCCTTAAGTGCCTTTACTGTTGAAGTGCTGCTTGGGAGAAAAGGAACAGAAGACTAAATGTGGGCTTGAATGTGAGAATTCATATTGCAGTTTTTCTGCCCATGTAACAGACCCCTCCCCCACGGACACACGTGTCTGCTCCTGAAAAGTGAAACATACAAAGTGATGTGAATCCTAAATATTAATATAACTCCCTAGAAGCTTTTCTTGTTTATTCTAGAACTGAAATAATTTGTAAGAAGCCAGGATAACTTAGTTGAAGTAACTGGAGCGTTGAAGCCCACGGGACAAGGAATCCAAATGGTAATAATAGTAACAGCAATAATAATAATAATAATAATAATAATAACAACAACACTGATTTATTAAGTCCTTATCATTGTCAGGCACTGTCCTAAGCAGTTTTATGGGTTTTCTCAATTAATTAAATAAGCCTATTGGATGAATACTAAGATTTTTCACAGTTTACAAATTTGGAAATAGGTGTAGGGGAGGAAAACTCTTCCCTTCTTCCTTTTTATGTTGTTGGGCTGGCCTAATAAGTACATTGACACAAGACAGATTAACAGGAGAAAAACAAATTTAATTTCATATGTCTAGGAGCCCATAAAATAGGAGATTCCAGAAAGTGACCAAAGTAGACAAGGTTTATTTATACTTCCTTTCTGGCCCTGAATTCCCTATATCTGGTGATAAGGATGGCTCTCTTCCTCCTGGTACTGGGAGGGTAACTTCATCTGAAAGATTTACTTCCTGTTTCAAGGGGGACAGAGCAGAGTCAGAGTGTCCTTGAACTGACTGTTTCTCAAGCAAATAATATGCCAAAGTGGCTTGTTTGGGGGTGGCATATTCTGCTCCCCTTCAAAGTTAAGTCATTTAGCTAAATTCACATTGCCTTGTTTCTGCCACGGCTAGTTTGTAGTCTTGTGCAAAACTTGAATCTTGGTATCTGCAGCTACAAAATAGAAATAATGTCAACTTCGTATTACTGTCATAAGATTTAGGTGAGATGATATATGTGATATAGCTGGTAGATAATATGAGATGAATTAATGGTGCCTTATTATTAGTAACTTTAAAAAGTTGGGATGACATGGGGCGCCTGGGTGGCGCAGTCGGTTAAGCGTCCGACTTCAGCCAGGTCACGATCTCGTGGTCCGTGAGTTCAAGCCCCGCGTCAGGCTCTGGGCTGATGGCTCGGAGCCTGGAGCCTGTTTCCGATTCTGTGTCTCCCTCTCTCTCTGCCCCTCCCCCGTTCATGCTCTGTCTCTCTCTGTCCCAAAAATAAATAAACGTTGAAAAAAAAATTGTTAAAAAAAGTTGAAATGACAGTTTTACCGAGGAAGGGGTGTCAGAAACTACAAGACGAAGGCAGAAAATTCTAGAAAGAACTTTAGTTTTTCTTTAAAAGTGGGGCAACTGGGTGGCTCAGTCGGTTGAACATTCAACTTCAGCTCAGGTCATGAACTCACTGCTCTTGTGTTCAAGGCCCGCATCGGGCTCTGCGCTGGCAACTCAGAGCCTGAAGCCTGCTTTGGATTCTGTCTCCCTCTTTCTCTGCCCCTCCCCTGTGCTCACTGGCTCTCTTTCTCTCTCTCAAAAATAAACATTAAAAATAAAATAAAAACAAAAATGTGTAAAATGACATTTATAATAAGGTACATTCTATAGTGATGGGATGTTTAACAGTGACTGTAAGCACTTCATTTTTATTACAAAAAATAATGGCACGTTTTGAAAAGAAGCAACACTAAGACATACCTCTCTAGGTCATGTTCTTGAGTGTTTGCTATTGACATTTGTCCTGCTCATTCATCACTCATTTCCTTTCAAAGAAGAGGAAGAAGAAGAAGAAAGACCATATAGTTCCTGAATTTTGACCCTATTCTCCATTTTCCTTATTTTTTATTTTTTGTCTCATTTTGTTGTTTGTTTTTATTGCGCCGTGTTCTTGGCCTATTTAACTCATTTTCAAACTCCTAAACGTCACTACCCATAGCATTAATCATAACTGTAACAAGAATTCTTTTTTTAAGTCTTGTTTTTCCAACATTAAAAACTCAATCCAATTTACATACTGCCCCAGTGTTAGTATTTGGGGATTCATCCTTAAGTTGCATTGTAGCTCTGGCCAGGCATGCTATGTAAATATCTGGTTGGATTAGAAAGGAATCTGACAAGTCACCTGGATGGCTCAGTCAGTTAAGCATCTGACTCTTGATTTCGGCTCAGATTCATGGGAATCTCTCAAGAATCTCTCAGTTCGTGGGATGGAGCCCTGCATTGGTCTCTGTGCTGACAGTGCAGAGCCTGCTTGTGATTCCCTCTCTCTCTTTCTCTCTCTCTCTCTCTAAATAAATAAACTTAAAAAAAAAGTAATCTCAAAGGAGAATTAGGTAGGAGTAAATCCAGTCAATTTATCCTGTGACTTACAGTCTTAATATTATTCAGAAGTTGAGGAAAGAATACAATGTAGGGAAAAGGCAAACCATATGACCAGAACTTGAAATGTTTTTGGTAAAAATTTTTGCCTTAATTTGTATTCATAAGGGGAAATAACAGTGCAAGAAACAAATAGCAATATACTCAATATTCTAGCAACCCATTTTCCACAAATAAGTAAGCTAGTGAATATACAAATAACATATAAACTAATAAAGCTAAACATATTTCACTGTCTACCCCCAGCCTCATATTCCAGGTTGTCTACCCTCAGCTATATACTCTCAGGTTCTTCATTCCTCAGACATGCCATATCTTCGCACATTTTGCTAACTTGTTGCATTCCCCATGTTCTCTTTTCCATCTCAAACTGGTCTGAGTCTTTTTTTTTCCCCTTTGGGTCCAGCAAATATGTCATCATCTCTCTAGCATTTCAGGGATTCCTCCAATAAGAATTAATTCCATCTTCCTCTTTGTTCTTTTTCATAGAACGTGGTATATGCCTCTATTTGGGGCATTTTCTTTCTGCTTCACAGTACGGCTGTATTATAATTTCTTTTCTGTCTCCCCAATCTGTTAGGGACGGTTTATTCATCTCTGCAGTCTTCCAGCGTCCGGCACAAATTCTTGCAGCTAGAAGGTAATCAATAATGTTTGACAATTGGAGGAAAGAAATGATAGTGTGACTTTAGGCAACGGATATATTCTAGAGGCTGTTGGTGTTCACAATATCCATGATCTGCATGACACTACTTTTCCCAGTTTCTCTTACAGTTATATTGGGCCCATGTGACTAGTTCTAACTAATAGAGTATGGATGAAAATGGCATATATCATTTCTGGGCAAAGGGAGTTAAGAGCCAGTGTGCCTCCTCCATTCTTGTCTTTCCCTGCTCTAACAGTCTCATGTTTTAGATATAGTAGCTGTAAACTAGAGTCACTAAAAGATAAAGACTTGCACTGGTCTTTGGGTGAGAAAGTTACCATTATTGTGTTAAGCCACTAATATTTCAGGCTTTATTTGTTACAAGAACATAGCCTAGCCTATTATGACCAATACACAATGTTACATAGTAAGACTATAAGTCATAATGAAATAAAGACCCAATGAAACATTGAGCTTAAGAGAATTCCATAACGTGTTCTTAAGACTAACTATAGATATTTCACGACTCACAATAGATTTTTAACAGCTTTTTCATGGCAAGACTCTGTGAATCCAGAGTAGGTGTGTATGTGTGTGTGTGTGTGTGTGTGTGTGTGCGTGTGTGTGTGTGTAAACTACACACAATAGATGGGTTTTAACTAAGGACAAAAGGCCAAATGTCCAAATAATCCCCTTAGCCTGAGTGAAAAGAAACGTGTACCTGCCAGCCAGTAACTAAGATTGCAGCTGGCTAGCAGCTGTGACTATGATTGCTCTGACCTGGTTTCACAGAATGTACAAAATGTGAAAGACATCTTTCCACTGCTTATAGACTCTTATCTTGAGTACATCCATATAGGCTACTTTGGAAATACCTTCTATGGAAGCTTCCCATAGAATTGTGGAGAATGCAGACCTAGTCTCATTGTGCAAAGAATAAAAAAAGGGAAAACAACTGTGTTGGACATTGCTGTATGGCATGACTTTCCATAACTATACAATTGCCCAGAGAGGTCTTTTGTCAAAATAGATGACCTTTGGAGTTCTAAAAATCTCTTGATGGATTCTGCATTGAAACTCCTATCCATTGGCATTTTTCTAATTCTACATTTTATTTAATGCTATCCATGAAGTAAGCTTAATAGATTCTAATTATAAGTGTCTTATACATGCCTTCATCTGAATATTTCAATTATTCTGAAAGCATATAAAATTAGAAACTTGGATTAAAAGTTTTCACTATAAACTGTAAACCATTCTGGCAGGGATCTTGTAAATAGTGGCTTATAATTATTTAATACTTACTGAACTTACTTAAATGAATCAATGATGACTGAAGATGGTACCTAGGAACCTAAGTTTCAGTGCCTTCTCCTATGCATGTAGTCTTACTTAGGTGGGTCACTTAATCTTAACTTTCTAAAACTCTGTGGTACTTTCAAGCACTTCAAGGGTGCAAAGATCCACAAAGATCATGCATAATTTTAACAAGTGAAGGAAATATTTATGTAGAGGGTTTTTTTTTTTTTTATAATTAACTAAAAATAGATATTTACTGGGGCACCTGGGTGGCTCAGTTGGTTAAGCGTCCGACTTCCGGTCGGGTCATGATCTCGCAGTTTGTGAGTTAGAGCCCCGCGTCGGGCTCTGTGCTGACAGCTCAGGGCCTGGAGCCCACTTCATATTCTGTGTCTCCCTCTCTCTCTGCCCCTTCCACACTCATGCTCTGTCTCTCAAAAATGAATAAACGTTAAAAAACATTAAAAATAGATACTTAACTTATATGGATGCACTTCATAAAATGCAACCATAAAGTTACCTGTTTAACTTGTAACATTGAGTAACTTGCCAGATGCCGGGTATGTCCTTGAAGGTTGAGTCACTATTTGTATTTACATAATGCCTCACAGGTCACTAGAGAATTTCATGCTAAAATACTCTCAGCTACCTGCTTTTCAGTAAACTGAAATTTCAACTGCCTTTACTTTGTTTCTTTGGCTAAAGTTCAGGCCACACTTACATTTTTTCACTCAGGAACTCTTCTTCTGCTTCCTCTCTGCCAGGAATTGACCCAAGCTACATATTTGTTTTGTGCTCTTTTGCTATGTAATAGTAATTGATTTGTTAATGTTGGCTAATTTTTCTGGGATCTTGTTGATAAGGATGTTGTACTATCACTTGTTACAGGTTTTTCCCAAGAAATGATCTCTGTGAGATCTGTTATATGAAATATGGTATCAGTTTCAAATGAACAGAATGTGATTATGCCTTTTTAGCCCTAGGATTTGGGCTGGAGCCTAGCAGTGTAAGTGGTTACCTGAGATTTATCGATTTTGTTGTTGTTGTTGTTGTTGTTGTTGTTGTTGTTGTTTTTCATTGAGAAACTTCCACTTCTCAATACAAGGCCAGTGTCATGGAATCCAGTAATGACTTTGAAATATTTATCTTCAATGAACTTCATTCATTCAGGATATTTATTAGACAACCTGCCAGGCACTGTGATCAAGTTTTTCGATGTATGTAGTGCTTGTCTCAAGCAGCCTATACACTGTTTATTTAATTTTCAGACTGATTATGATCCTAATGCTGTGATTACATCCACTGCATAATTATGTTTCTTCATACATACACACCAGATTATAAATATTTGGATATTAGGTTTCTTAAATGATATTCTTTGTAGGTTTTTTTAAATCCAAACAGGAATAGACCATCCTAGTCATTGAGTTGAAGAGTTACCCACACACTCAGAAATAGGTTTCAAAAAAGACACATACAGTTCTTCCTCAGACTTTATGAAGGAGAATGTGCTTTCTTCCATGAGGCCAAAGACTCAATCAGAAATTGTGGATTTCTTTGTCAATATAGCAGCTTTATTTCATGTTAAATAAATGTGTATGAAATATAGCTTACATAAACATGCTTGCATTTTAAGTGTGTAGTTAGATGAATTTTGAAAAATTTATATATCCACTTAACCACTACTCCAGTCAAGATTTAGAGAACTTCCATCATCCCAGAAAGTTCCCTCTTGCTGTTTTTAGTCAATTGTCTGCACAGCCCAGGCAATCATTGATCTGGTTTTTATCATCGAAGACTAGTTGGTTTTACCTACTCTAAAATGTTATATAAATAGAATGATATAATCTATTGACTTCTTTCATTCTGTACATATATCTTTAATTCATTCATTTAGTTGTGTGTATGTAGTTTGTTTTTTTCATTGCTGAGTAGTGTTCTATTGTGTGGAAATACCACAAGTTCTTTATCAAGTCACATGTTGATGCATATTTGGATGATTTTTATTATTTGCTTCTATAAATATTTAAATACAAGTATTTCTGTGGACATGTGTTATCATATTAAGTTTGATTTTTAAAACATAAAATAAAAAACTGTCAAAGCAATATAATGTCTGAAATGAGTATTTCAGATATTCGGCATCTGAATACTGGATATAGGTCTAGCTGGGCCCTTCACTAATGCACTAAATTGGCAAAGACACAAATATGTTTAAATGTTATTGTCTTCATAAGTAGTAAAAATTTGATTTGGCTTAGTAAGAAGGGTCAACCAGATAGGGTGCCTGGGTAGCTCAGTCAGTTAAGCGTCCGACTTCGGCTCAGCTCATGATCTCATGGTGCCCGGGCCTGAGCCCTGCATCAGGCTCTGTGCTGACAGCTCAGAGCTCAGCTTTGGATCCTGTGTCTCCCTCTCTCTCTGCCCCTCTCCCACTCAAGCTCTGCCTCTCTCAAAAATAAACATAAAAAAAGAAGGGTCAACCAGATAATTAAATGGAATTGCCTTCTAAATTATAAAGCTTAATAGAAATGAAAGGTGGTATTATCATATGTAAAATATGTAAATTTTTAGGAAATAATCCCTCAGAAATGAAATAAGTAAAGCAAACTGATTTGACATCATTTGAATTGTGTAAACAATCAAAGGCAAAGTAAAATTAATTAAAATTTGATATTTAAGTTTATCTCCTTAATAAGTTTTTTAAAGAAAAAATCAGACAGACAATTGCAAAATCCAGAAATAGTTTTATAAATAAAAATCACTTCTTGGCTTCATAACTTTAAATAAATTCCTGTTCAGTTAAGATTACTCATATATATGATTAGCTATAAGAAAAATCATTTATTATAAGCTACAGACCCAGTTGTAGAGTAGTACATAAAATTGTACTCTCTCCCTCTGTCTCTCAACCAAATTATAGCTTAATAAAATTTTTCCTCATAACTATTCTGGAGAATTTTACCTCTTTTTCTAGATATGGAGCTGGGTGTGGGATCTTTAAAGATCATCCCTCTTTTTATTTGAGTGGTTTTTCTTCCTTTCTGCTCTGGTTACTATTTTTATATAACAAGGTTAAAATTGTATTATAAACCAATAACAATTTCAGTATGTTCATGGATTCTGTTTGTAGAGCGGGGTTGGCTTGCCTCTGCTCCATAATGTCTAGAGCCTCAACCACAAAGGTCAGAACACAGTGTCCTAATATCACTTAGAAGCTTCTTCAATCACACATCTATTCCTGGGTTGGAATGACTCAAAGGCTAGTCTCACCTGGGTCTCCTTAGCACTGAAACATGGCTTCTCCTTATGGCTTGGGATTCTTACAGCATGATGACTGTGTTCCAAAAGGCAACCTAGTGAGAGCTAGCCTTCCAAGATCCACGTGGAAATTGACCTAAATTCAGAAGTTACTCAGGGTCTCTTCCACTGCATTCTACAGATAACTAGTGAGTCATAGTCCATATTAGTTTTCTATTGCTGCTGTAACAAATTATCAAACACCATGTGATTTAAAACAAAACAAATTTATGAGCTCATAGTTCTGTCAATTGGAAGTCGGAGTGAGTTTGATTAGTTCCTCTGCTCTGGGTCTCACAATCTGGAGGAAATTTTATTTCCAATTTCATTCAGGTTGCTTACAGAATTCAAGTACTCGAAGTTGTAGGGCTGAGGTCCTCAGTTCTTTGGTGACTATCAGTTCCTTAAGGTCACCTCTTTTCCTCATCACACTGACCCTCTATCTTCAAGAAGCAACAATACCTGTTGCTCATGCCTCGACTCTGACTTGCCCTACATTGCATCTCTGCTATCTCTAGCTGGAGAAACTTCTCTGCTTTTAAGGCTTCATGTAATTATATTGGGCCTACCTGCATAATCTATCATAAGGCCCATAACCTTACGTATATCTGCAAAATCCTGAAACAACATATTCACAGGATCCAGGGATTGGAGCGTGGATATCTTTAGGAAGGTTAATTCTACCTACCACATCAGAGAAGAGGAATTAGATCCTACCTTTAGATGGGGAGCAGCCAGGATATATCTTAGGAAAGCATATGGGATGGGAGGGGTTGTTGCAGTTTGGCAAACACAATCTGCGACACTTTGCTCCTTTGCTTTTTTCTCTGTCACCTCCTCTATTTGGAAAACCAGTGGAGGAATATTAGCAGAAAATTGCTAAATAGTAAGTGGACTTGCCTACAATTTTTCTTAGGAAAATCAGGCGCGAGATACAGGAAAAGAACCAAGCAGTTTGTTCTGTGTTTCTTGGTTTTGTTTTGTTTCATGTACTGTTCTTGAAAACTTTAGACCGTGTGGTAGAAACGTTTGTGTTTCCAGGATCCCAGATGCAGCCCGGATGCACAGTGTGGTTAGCAGGCATGTCAGCAACTTCACGCTCTGTCTTAGCTGCAGGAAGTCATATCTTCTGATGTCAGCTTCTTTTTTGGGGTAGCATGCATCTGTTGACTGAGTGTGGGAAGTGTATAAAAACCCAGTCATTTTGGCCTGAGGTGAGATGTGCTGGTGGGTAATACTTGCTCTGGAGATCCCTGCCAGTTTTTGTCACAATTTGATTTCCTCTTCTGCCCAATCCTGCTAACTCTCCTCTCCCATCTTAGGTGTTGATTCCTAATAAATATGTTGCACCCTCAATTTCTCAGAATCTGCCTTTAGGTAATCGAGCCTTTGAAAGCTGGCATCAAGAGGGGTCTGAAAATGCAAATGTAACCATAGGATCTTAGAGCTGCATTATTCATCACCTTGCTGGCAGTGAAGACGCCATCACAAACAACTTCTGGGACAAGGTGGTGGTCTATTTGTTAAGACTTTTCAGCAGTGTTTGGGGGACAAGCCAGTGGAAGGTATGCACTAGTGAGAGCTAAGTATCAGACTGTTTATTGTAGGGAGAAAACAGTATCTATTAGGATAACAGGACCATACCCCAAAGCAGTTACAAGACGTGGCCAGTGAAACTGGGGGAGTGCTTGTGTGACTGAGTTCCAAGGACGTTTAATCAAGGGGGTCAAAACATAAAATTAAACAGTAAAAAGTTGGTGGACTTGGCAGTTGCGATAGTATAATTTATAAAAAATACATGTATTTGGTCATTCAGAGGACAGTGTATATTTCGTCTTCATATTTCCTGGTTCACAGCTCCCCAGGCCCTTGAGATTTTCTGAGCGATAAGAGTGATGAGAGCGTCTTTTGTTATACTGTTTGGTCTCTTGTTCTCAGTTCCTGGAAATGCCTCAGAGCCATAAAGGTGAAATGGATGTCTTGTTATAAAAAGCCCCTTTCTACCTTAACTAGGTTTATGTTAATGAGATGACTTTTTGGAAAGCACCTGGGGAGGGGGACTGGTTGCTAGGGGAAACAACTCTGAAGGGAAGGTTGGAACTTTCAGTCCCACCCCTGATTTCCCCAGAGAGGGAGAGATTGGAGGTTGGGACAATAATCAATGGCCATTGGGTTCATCATGTAAATGTATCAAAGCCCCCATAAAACCCAAAAGGAGGGGGTGCAGAGAGCCTCCAGGTTGAGGAAAAAGAGCTCTTCCTTGTGTCACTGTGCCTAGTCCCAAGCTTTACAACGACTGAAGCTTCTTTGTTCGGGACCTCACCCTATGTATGGGTTCATCTAGTTGTTGATTTGTATGCTTTAATATCCATTGCAATAAATTGGTAATCTAGTGACCTAACAGGTTTTGTGAGTTCTGTGGGCTGTACTAGCAAATTAATCGAACCCAAGGAGGGGTAGTAGGAACCTCTGATTAATAGCCAGTTGTTCAGAAGCAGGGATAACATCCTGGGCATCTGAAGTGGAGGGCAGTCTTGTGGAACTGAGCCCTTTACGTGTGGAATCTGATTCTATCTCTAGGTAGATAGTTTCAGAATCGAACTGAATTCTTGGACACCCTGCTGGTGTCTGAGAATTGCCTAGGATCAGAAAAGAGCATTTTCAGATACAGAATTTACCACAGTGGCACCTACCTCAGGAATTGGTATGAATTCTCTACTAAAAGGCTCCTTAAAAAATAGAAAACATAATAGCAGCATTCTGCTATTAGCTGAATGCTATTAGCATTCTCCAGAGAAAGAGCATCAAGAGAATGTATCTATTCCACAGGAAGGCCATACAGCACAGTGTTAAGTGAGGGCATGATGAATGTGCCAGTGACAGGGGCACCAGCATCACTAGAGTGTTCAGTGGTATCTCTCCTCTGTAGTTCAGGCAAGACTAGACTCACTAATAACAGTAGGACTTATATGACCTCAAAACAACATAATCCAGATACAGTGCTTTTTTTTTTTAAGTTTATTTATTTATTTTGAGAGAGACAGAAACAGTGTGAGCAGGGGAGGGGCAGCGAGAGGATTAGAGAGAGAATCCCAAGCAGGCTCCACACCGTCAGAACAGAGCCTGATGGTGGGGCTTGAACTTATGAATCGTGAGGTCATGACCTGAGCCGAAACCAAGAGTCAGATGTTTAGCTGACTGAGCCCCCAGATAATAATGCTTAACTTCCAAAACTCAGGATATGCTGATACATGTAATGACTAATAAGTCTGGTCTGGCATCCTAACTGGGCTCATTCACAGAAAGTTAATAAGATGATTAATAGAACATGACATATCAATGGGCATAATAGATGGACAGCTGACAAGGGCACTGTTCATCTTGAACCAGCAGAAGAAATCAAACTTGGATCACTGGGTGGGGAGGTAGAGGGCAGTGACCCCATAAACACACACACATACACACACACACACACACACACACAGATCATTTCCACTATTTCCAGACCTGCAATTGGAACGCTGATCACAGAGGTGGCTGATTCCTAGGAGAAACAGCCCTGTAAAACTGTAACAGTTATACTTGAGTGGTCTCCCCCAGTCTTTTCCCAAAGGAGCCATAGCTACTTTATTAGGAAAGAGGGAAGCCCAAATATGAGGACTGGAGGACAGAGTTAATGACTGGACATTGACACCTAAAAACCCAAAGTATCATCACACCCCTTCTTAGATTTTGGGCATATGGACTCCACTCCAGATAATAAATGAAGTATTGCCAACATCCAGCTTACAGTAAATTCACTGAGTCAATGGACCCGTTCAGTGGATTTAAACACTGGATAGTTGGGGAGTAATTTCTACATTGAACGCCTGGTCTTTGAGGTGAAAGTTACTATAGCGGGAAGATCAAGTAAAGGCCCTAGAAGCTAACCCACTCCCTTCCAACCAAGAAAGGAAATCAAAAACAAGAGCACATGGTAAGGAGCCAGAGGTAGAGCTAAGGAGATCAGTGCCACCCTTAAAAGGCGTAAAGGAAGAAGGGATGGTGATACCATAATATTTTCACTTAATTAGCTGAATTGGTTCGTATAGAAAATAATTTCTTTTTTTAACGTTTATTTATTTTTGAGACAGAGAGAGACAGAGCATGAACGGGGGAGGGTCAGAGAGAGAGAGGGAGACACAGAATCTGAAACAGGCTCCAGGCTCTGAGCTGTCAGCACAGAGCCCGACACGGGGCTCGAACCCACAGACTGCGAGATCATGACCCGAGCTGAAGTCGGATGCTTAACCGACTGAGCCACCCAGCCACCCCTAGAAAATAATTTCTGATGTGTGATCATAAACTATCACAAGCTCAACCATGGAGTAGCCCCAGTTGTTGCCATCATGCCAGAAATGGTCTCTTTGCTAGAGCAGATGAATCCAGCTCCCAATACATGGCATGGGGTCACCAATTAGAGTACATACATTCTTTTCTATGCCATTTAGAAAAGAGGATGGGAACAGTTCACATTCATATGGAATGAACAATAATATGCATTTTAAAAAATTTTATGTTTATTTTTGAGAGGAAGACACAGAGTGCAAGCAGAGGAGGGCAGAGAGAGAGGGAGACACAGAATCCAAAGCAGGCTCCAGGCTCTGAGTTGTCAACACAGAGCCTGATGCGGGGCTGGAACTCACGGATCATGAGATCATGACCTGAACTGAAGTCGGACACTTAATTGACTGAGCCACCCAGGCACCCCAAACAATAATATGCATCTATCGTTTTGTTCAAGGCTCTGCTACTCTCCTGTCTTCTCTCATGATAAAGTATGAAGAGAGCTGACCATCTGGATATCCTACAGGATAGCATATTGATCTATTACATTGATAACATCATATTTATCAGGCTGAATGACCAAGAAATGGCAAGCACAATGGAGTTCATGGCAAGATGCATGGATGGGAGATAAACACATTTAGGAATCTTCCACTTCTTTAAAATTTATAGGGGTCTAGTGTTTCATGGTGTGCCCAGATATCCCCTCCAAAACAAAGATAAATTATTACATTTTGTACCTCCTACCATGAAAAGGGAAGAATGCCATCTGTTTGCCTCTGAGTGTTTGAGGCAGCATATTTTATACCTGTAGACACTGTTCTGGCTCATAGATGGAGAGATGTGAAAAGCTGCTGTCTTTGAGTGAGGCCCAGAGGAAGAAAGGTCTCTGCTTCTTGAGAAACACAATTCAACTCCCTCTTTGTGTTGGTGCTAGCAATGGTGAGAAACAAAATTATCATATAGCGTCTGTGGCCATCCCCAGTGGGAGGAGACTCTGGGGTTCCGAAGGTCGCTGGGGTTCTGAAGCATGATTATGTCATCTGCAGCACAGTATTTTACACCTTGTATACATTTTGATAGAATAATTCCTGGCTACTGGGCCTCTTCATGGGACATCCAGCGACTCTGCAGATGGTATTGCCAATAATCGGCCTAGTTCTGTCAGCCATACTAAGTTATAAGGTCAGGCAAACCCAGCAGTGACCGACTATAAGATAGCAATGGTGCATCTGAAATCAAGCATAAGCAGCAGGAGAGAGTGCAAGTTATAGGGGCAGTTACCCCAGACCCCCCTGGCAGGCACAACTGCTGAATCAGCACACTTCCCTTAGTCCACACTTAGGGCTGTAGGAGGGATCCCATACAGCTCTATGAAGGAGGAAATAAAAGGCCAAACTTGGTTTATGGATGGGTCCACTCAACATGGGCAGTTGTATTACAGATCTATTCAGGGACAGCCTTGAAAGACAGTGATGAGGGGAAACCCTAATAGGAAAAGTTTCAGGTGGGACACCTGATCATCTACTTTGTGTAGACAAAGTTGTGGCTCAAAGCTAGAGTTCTTTTTTTTTTTAATTTTTTAATGTTTATTTTTGAGAGAGAGAGAGCATGGGCGAGGGGCAGAAAGAGAGAGAGACAGAGGATCTGAAGCAGGATCTGCACTGTCAGCCCAGAGCCTGATGTAGGGCTCGAACTCACAATCAGTGAGACCATGACCTGAGCCAAAGTCAGGTGCTTAAATAACTGAGCCACCCAGGTGCCCCTAAAAACTAGAATGCATACTGATTCATAGGCAGTAGCAAATGACCTGGATGTTGCTCAGAGGCCTGAAAAGAAAACGATTGGAAGACTGGGGACAAAAATGTCTGGAGTATAGGCATATGGATGAACACAGGAGAGTAGTCATAAAGTGGAAAAATGTTCACTCCACATGTTAATGGCCCAAGAGAGCATTCACCACAAGAGTCATGAACAATCAAGTACTCAAAGTGACCAGTAGCTAGCTTCTTTCACTGACCCCTCCCATGAACTTATGACGGACACATAAAGCAGCCATGAGGTAAAATTGGAGGTTATGCCTGGACCCAAAAGTATAGACTCTGACTTACTAAGACTGATTCAGGTACTGTTTCTGCCACATATTCAATCTGCCAGTAATAGAGATCAATGCTTAGTTGATATGATATGGCACCATACCTTAAGGAGACCAGCTGACCATTCTATATCAAGAGCACCATTTTGGTTCCCTTTAGTCATAATGAGCCCATCATATTTCACATAAGGGTTTGCCTTCTCTGAATATAGGGCCTCAGCCACCACTATTATCTGAAAACCAATAGAATGTTTGATCCATCCATCCAACATGTGATCCCATATAACGGATCAGATCAGGGAACCCTCTTTTTAGCAAAGGAAATGCTGGAGAGGACACTTAACCATGCTATCTATTGGTTATTACATTTCCTGCATTAAAAGTTTTCTGGCATAATAGAGCATTGCAATGGACTGTGGAGGACACAGCTGGAGTGACCCAAAATTTACAGGATAAAGTGTGCCATCCTCCAGAGTATAGTTTATGCATTAAATCAAGTATTCTTCAATGATGCTATATTCCCAAATAAAGAAAAGAGGGGACACAGAATCAAAGAGTGGAAGAAGTGGCCCCACTTATGATCATTCCCAATGACTTTGTGTTTTTTTCCTCACAACTCTAGTCCCTACAGTGTTCAATGCCCTGGTCCCCAAAGAGGACACACTTTCTCCAAGGACCACAGCCAGTATCTCATTGCATGATAACCTACAGCAGCTATCTGCCCATTCTGGGTTCCTTGTGTCTATGGACCAACATGAAAGAAGAGGAATAACTTCCTTGGCAGGAATAATTGATTCTGATCATCAGGAGGCAATAGGGGTTCTTTCAATGCACTAGGAGCAGAGAGAGAATACAGGTGGAACTCAGGTGATCCACACTGGCACCTGTTGAAAACCCCTTACCCAATGATGATGGTAGACAGGTACATCATACCCCAGGCTGAGAAGTGTGGTGACCAGGGACTCAGGCCTGTTGCAATGGGGGGTCTGGTTCACACCACCAGGTAAGTCACTGATGTTAGCAGAGGGGTAGCTAAGGTTGAAGGAAACCTACAGTAGATAGTGGGGGAGGGAGAAGATCACAACTGAGTATCAGCTGTGGCGTGGCTCCAAGCACAACTGCCATGTCAGGTCCTGTCATTTGTCTCACTAACCTCCTACTTCTAACAGTCCCTTTAGGAAAAGAGGCCTGCCAGTTTCTGCCCCACCAGGAGCTGATTTTTAAACATATATGAAGTATATGTTGAAAGGTGGTGCAAAGGGTGAACTGTGACAAATACGAAGATGCACCACCCAGATGCCCTTCAAATATTGATTTGCTGCTGGGAGTGCAGTCAGCAGTCAGCCTCAGGGTCAGCTTCCTCAGAGTGTGCCTCAGCTACAGCACACAACGAGTGACACAGTAAGGCAGGAGTGGGCCAGGGTGCCCCACCACGTGGACACTAGGCAGCCTGGGGTTTACTAGCACGACTGGGTAAGGGAGGATCAATACATGCCCATGAGGACCACCTGGGCTCTCTCCAGAGCCCCATGTCCGGTTGTCCAAGCTTTGTTGAGTTCATCGCAGTTGGATTCCTTTGTCTGCCCAATCTTGCCTATTCCCCTTTCTCTTTTGGAAAAAATACCGTGTTGACTAAATCTAGTGTCACCTTTTGCTTCTGGAAAACCCAACAGATGATCCACCAGTTTAGAAAGGCAAACTGGGAACCATCTCTCTTTATTTCTGCCATCAGGATCCGTGTTCAAGGCACAGAACTATGTAAAATCCCTGCACATAAAGAATACACAGTATCACTAAGCCAGTAATTAAAAAATCAAGTTAATATGCAATTTCCCATCCCCTTCTTCTTTTCAACTCTGGTCATCTCTTAATTCACATGCTGTAGTTTAAAATTGTCATGGATTGGGACATCTGGGTCATGGTCAGTTAGTTAAACCTCCAACTTCAGCTCAGGTCATGATCTCGTGGTCTGTGAGTTTGAGCCCTGCATTGGGCTCTGTGCTGAAATCTTAGAGCCTGGAGCCTGCTTCAGATTCTGTGTCTCCCTCTCTCTGCCCTTACCCCGCTCTCTCTCTCTCTCTCTCAAAAATAAATAAGCATTTAAAAAAATTAAAATGTCATGGATTAATTCACTCACACATGTAGTGCTTTTTTTTTTTTTTTTTTTTTTGCTTCTATTAGCAAAAATAATCCATTGCTTCCAGTCCCAGCCCTTGGCAACCACTGCTTTGGGGTTTTGTTTTGTACTTTTTAACTTTTTTTTCCCCACACTATAACTTTTTTTCCCCTTTCTGTTAATGCTCTATCCCCCTGTATAATCATGCCTGATATTTTAGGCTGACTCCAATTTAGAGACATCAGGGCAATCCCTCAGGAAATAGCTCCCTTGCATCTTCTGGAACATCTTACATCCACCTAAAGAGAATTTCTGCTGCTGCATGACATGATGTGTTAATCCAGCTTCCACATTATCTGCTTCTGGGGCTTTCCCTTCTGCCTTTTCCAATCAGTCAGGCTAGCTCCTTTTTTCTCTGAGTTCACTGCTTTAAGGTTCTCAAAGATTCCCCACTTGAACTGAGTAATCACACAGAGGCTCCAGGACTCATGAAATCAAATGAATTTATGTTTCAACTCTAGTAACTCTGAGTATATCACCTACTTTCTCCCTATACATTTCAGATTTGGATGGCTTACTGCTTCATTAAATTGTGAGTCCATTTTATGAGAAACACCTTTACTACCAGAACTTGAACTAAAAATTTATAAAGGATAAAAAGTTTATTTTTAGATAACAGAAACTAATCCCAACTCAAGACTTCATCAAGCTACACCTGGATGATTAAAATACTCTTCTAAATGATTTCCCTACCTCTAATGTTATTTCCCCTTCAGCATTTCAAGAGTGTTAGTATTATTATCAGTATTCTGTTAAAATCTTCTGAGAGAGTGAAAGTCTAAGAAGGTGAAGGATAAGAGAAACCATGTAAGTAAGGCATGTGTGGCATTTTAAATGCTATGCAGATTCATTTAAAGTAATGCCTCCCTTCCCCATCCAGAGTAATACAATAACTTTCTTTTGGGGAAGTTTTTGGAGAAAAAATACAGACCTATGTTTGTATTTCCACTATAGCAATGATTTGTAGTTCATATAGCATTTCCCATGTAGCCAAAAATAAATATAACAGGAGAGGATGATATAGTACTTGTACTTTTCAATAGTCGAAGAAAAGAAATTCAAGCATGCAATATTATTTGCGTAACTTAGTCATAACATCCTTCATTAACTATTTCAACATGAGAATCAAAGGAGGGCAATCTATAAAGACTACAATCCAGGGTTGGATGAAAATAATTATCTGCTGCCTATTTCTTAGAAAACATCTGGTTTTCTTGTTGCTGTTTAGAACAATAAACAACCCATAAACCCATTTGTTCTCAGTCCCAATTGATTTAATTTGAATAATTATGTTTAATAATTCTTATTTTCATTTCCTAAATTACAAATATAATTAGCCTTAATCTTGGGTTTTGATTTATTATTCATTTTTATAGATGGAAATCTTACAATATTCTGGGTAAATTTTCAAATAAAGCTGCCCCTTGTCTTCCCTATCTGATATTATCTCATGAATGTCATTCTTACATGCGTAAGAATAAACTACTGGGTAATAATTGACAGCTATTCCTTGAGAGTTAAAATTTGAATGGATAATTAGTCATTTTACCTTAAAGCAGAACTGCTTGATTGCCATTATATTTTAAAATATTTTCCTGTGACTTTAACTAGGTATGGCCTCTTCTGTGCTTTTTACCAACCAGATCAATATATAATCTCAAAAACAGAATCAATAATTCAACAAATATTTTTAAAAATTTTTTAATGTTTGTTTACTTTTAAGAGAGAGAGAGAGAAAGTGTGAGCAGGGAGAGTCAGAGAGAGAAGGAGACACAGAATTCAAAGCAGGCTCCAGGCTCTGAGCTGTCAGCACAGAGCTGGTTGTGGGGCTCAAACCCATGAACTGTGAGATCATGACCTGAGTGGAAGTCGGATGCTCAACCAACTGAGCCACCCAGGCGCCCCACTAGAATTCAACAGATATTTACTGAGGCCTTATTATGTGCTGGAAAAATGGAAATAATCAATATTTCATGAGTTCTCACTATACATCAGGAGCTATATTAAAATTTTTATATACATCATCTCATTTAATCTTTATAACAAACATACAAGAAAGATTTCTACTCCATTTTGCAAGGAGACAGGCATATAAATTTTAGTGGCTGTGCTCAAGTCACACAGCCAATCAGTAACATCGAGTCTACTCAAGACCGTGACTGTAGGGTTTGTGCTACTACCCAATAAACAATAGAACTATGGTCTTTTAGGTCATAGGAAAAAAAATGAATGAGAAGCAGTCCTTGCCTCGGAGAATTTTACCACCTAGTAGGTAATCTAATTACAACATTTTTATAAATAATTATAACTAATCGTGGCTAGAAATGACTGGCTACAAGTCCAGATCAAGCAGTATAGCAATTCAGGCTAGAGTGTATGAAGCAATTTCTTACGGTTGAAGGAATCAAGGATGCTTCTTGTAGAGAGAAAGGTAGGAAAGCATAGTAATTAAAAACATAAATCTCTTCATGGTTTCCATTTCATTTAGAATAAAAAACTGTTAATGTGTTTTTTTGCAGGAATTGCTAATTCCCTACTCAATATCTACTCCCTCCATTTGATGAGGTGGCAGTGTGCTCAACTAGAAAGCCTTTTTTGCAACTAAGTGATACCATGTGACTAAATTCCTGTCAATGAAACATAAATGGAAGGTTTTTTAACCTCCTAACCTCAGTCTTTTGTGAAGCCTCCTTAATATGATATAGACCTTGTTGTTTTATTTTTATTGTTTTTTTCTTATTCTTCCTTTATCTTGCCTGGAATGTGGACATGATGGCTGGGACTTAAAAAGTCATCCAGGACCATGCAATGACAAAAAGGAGAAACCATAATCTAGGAATGTTGAGAGACAAAGAAGATAACTGCATCAGATCATCAGGACTTTCTATATCTGTACTTTGTGTGTGTGTATGTGTGTGTGTGTGTATGAGAGAGAGAGAGAGAGAAAATTAAACTTCTATCTTTTTTTTTAAAGCTGTTATTATTTCTGACATGGGATACTAGCAACCAAGTGCAATTCCTAACTAATACCATGATCCTATCATACTTCTAAAGAGAAGTAGAATAATAATATATCACCAATGAGGAATAATTCCGAGACTGGAAAGGGCAACATTAATTACTAATTATTATTCTTAATTATTACTGATCTTAAACTCAGACTATTCAAGGTAACTGTAGTATATGGTCAAACTATCTATAAAGTTTTGTGTGATCTCTTCTGCTTTACCTCTTGCCACCTACCTCATGCTCAGTACACATCATTGATTACCTTTCATTTCTTGGGTTATATCATATTCATTCTCATTTTGAGTCTGTGCCACCCCATCCTCTAATGCACCTCCCTCAACACCTAGCCAACTCATCATTCAGATCTTAGCACAAATATCATTTCCTTAGGGATTCAGACTAGGTTATTTCTCCCTGTGTACGCCATGTATCTTTCCTTTATAGTGTTTGTAGCACTTGCCATATTAAATTATATATTGTGTGTTGATTTGATTGAATGTGACGTCTACCTAGATGACGAGTTCATGAAGGTACTGATGGTGTCTGCTTTTTTTTCCTTTTTATCCTTAGTAACTAACACAGGGCCTAACTAGACCCAGAATAATACTCAATGTATCATGCAATATTTAAAGAATGACACGTGGCACCTTTGTATATAAGCAGAGTACAGTCAGTCAAAAATATTTTTTTAAGAGTGAGGGGGGAGGGGCAAAGAGAGAGGGAGAGAGAATGTTTATTTATTTTTAACATTTATTCATTTTTGAGAGACAGAGAAAGACATAGTGTGAGTAGGGGAGGGGCAGAGAGACAGGGAGACCCACAGAATCTGAAGCAGACTATAGGCTCTGAGCTGTCAACACAGAGCCCCATGCGGGACTCGAACTCATGGACTGCGAAATCATGAACTGAGCCGAAGCTGTACGCTTAACTGACTGAGCCACCCAGGCGCCCCAGTCATAGTTTTTAATGGTTGTGAAATAGTGTCTCTTTCATTGGGTAAATACTTGTTCCCATCTCTTCTCATTCTCTGTTCTTGGTAGTAAGAAATACAGGTAAAAAGATCCAAAGATACTTTATCACTGGATAGTGGTAAATAGGGTAGATAACAGGTACTTAGTGTGGTTGGCCTATATTTTGAATGTGAATAAAACCTAATAAAAGCTAAAGCAGGAAATTCAAAATATGACAATAATGACAATATAACTGAAGTTGAATTTCCTAAGGAGATAGTTTAAATGCATAAAACTAATAACAGTTTTATTTAAGGAAACTATATAATTGTGACTTGATATTTGACAATGAAGTTCTCTTCCATGTGGAATTTATAACAATTCACGAACTTACAAGTTAGGCCTGTGTTTATTCGTTTTATCTTATTTTGGGTTTTATTCTATTTGTTTCTTGGTCTTTATTTGTATTCTTAAGTGCCTCAAATCTTCTTGTTTATCCATCTCAGCAAACCATTTTCTTTGGAAATGCTTCTGTCTTGTTATGTATTTTCCAGGAGACTTAGACATTCTAATTAAACAACTCAATGTCCATTTATTTCCATTATCCAAGGGTTTTTTAGCCCTTGCTATACATTCTTATATTTTAATTTTAGTTTTGTAGTTTACCTTTCTTTCTACTCATGCCTCTCTTTGTCTCCTTGGGTAGGCATTGATAGTAATTCCTCTTCTTTCTGCTTATGTTGCTGGCCTTCACATCCTTTGAGGTTTTGGGGGTTTTTTACTCAACTTATTTATTGGTCCATCTTTAGTGATTTTGTGTGTAGAAAAAAAGAGCTCTTTATCTAATAGAAGAATCAAAATAAATCTCTTAATGGTGAATAAATCTGTTAATGGTGTGTTCTGTTCATTTCATTTTTAAAACAGCTATTCCAAACATTTTTAGTGGCATGGGCCACTTGGTCATCAGTTGCAGTCTATGGGACCCTTCTTTCTCAGATTTAAAATTTTTACATATTTATTTACTTTTGAGAGAAAGAGAGAGTACATGCCTATCTAGCAAATGGGGGAGGGGCAGAGAGAGAGGGAGGCAGGGGATCTGAAGCAGGCTCCACCCTGTCAGTTCAGGCCCCAGCGTGGTCCAGGAAGTCAGGAACCTTAAGGTCATGACCTGAGCTGAAGTCTGACACTTAACTGACTGAGCCACCCAGGTACCCCCCGCTTCTTTTTCACAGTTTAATGAATAATAAAAAACTAAAATGAAATGCAAAGGATGTACTACTGTGGAATATGTTTACCAAAATATTTTAAATTTTCATGCAGTAATATATGCTTATGATTATTAACATATTACATAGAATAGTTTAGCATGGATCTCATAGTAGCCTTATTCCAAAGTAGTTATGGGCTTAAAGATATTTCAGTATATCTATAATAACTCATATATAATATGAATAAATCTATGATTTTATTAGTGTCAAAGTTATAATTTATGGTTTGAAGACAGTGCTAACTTTAGTCAGAGGTTAGTGAAAATCAAGTACATATTTTTCGAACTAAGTTTGCTGACCTGCAAATTCTATCCATGGACCCCATTGGGATCCAAGGACCCTAGGTTAATAATTCCTCCTTTAACAGCACTATCAACAATAGGCAAAGTATGGAAAGAGCCCAAATATCCACCAATGGATGAATGGGTAAAGAAGATGTGGTATGTATATACAATGGAGGGTTACTCAGCAATCAAAAAGAATGAAATCTTGCCATTTGCAACTACATGGATGGAGCTAGAGGGTATTACGCTAAGTGAAATTAGTTAGTCAGAGAAAGACAAATATCATATGACTTCACTCATATGAGGGATTTAAGATACAAAACAGATGAACATAAGGGAAGGGAAGCAAAAATAATACAAAAACAGGGAGGGGGACAAAACACAAGAGACTCTTATTAAATATAGAGAACAAACAGAGGGTTCCTGGAGGGGTTCTGGGAAGGGGATGGGCTAAATGGGCAACAGGCATTAAGGAATATACTCCTGAAATCATTGTTGCACTATATGCTAACTAACTTGGATGTAAAGTAAAAAATAAACTATTTAAAAAAATAATAATTCCTGCTTTAAAGCATGCTCAGTCTACAGCAAGCAACCATGCAAAGAATGCATCCAGTCCATACATTTCTGGTATTTTATATTGATTATTTTGAGGATTGAAGCCCATGAGTGACTCTTGAGGCATTTACATTCTGGTAGAGATGGGCATGTAAACGAAGTAGAAAACTAGATATAAAACTAGGTTGTTATATGCTGGCTTAAAAATTCTCTAAGTGACAAGCAGAAGAATTATGAAGTAGTAGAGAACATGAAGCAGGCAACTATATTATACATTCAGGCTTGCTTTTTAAGAAGGGAATTTTGGCAGTGTCATAGAGAACAAAATTATGTGGAGAGTGTTGGTAAGAATGGCAAAGGTGAAGATGATGATGATGATGATCTCTGTGTGTGTATATGAGGAGAAGGTTGAAAATGTCACTGACAGAGAAAAGGGAGCTCAGGGAATTTTTCAAGATTTCTACGTGAATTACTTACATGCATGGTTAATACTGTTTGCCAAAATCACACATGTAAGAAATTCTGATTCAGAATTTCTGATTTCAGAATTGTGATTCTGCACAGAAAAGTTATATATTCCGTTGGGGAAATGGAAAATGGAGGGATTGGGTTGAAATATCCAGCAGGCAATGAGAACAACAGAAATAAGGGCTGTGTTTGGAAATCAGTGATATATAGGTGATTTTAATCACTTGAAAGGATGATTTTAATCACATCAAGGAAAACAGAGAAAAAATAGAAGAGGCTCAAGGATGGAACCACAGAAAATATGTACATTTGAAGGATAGCCGAGGAGCAGAATCCCTTTAAATAAGGAATTTTCATGGAGGTGGGAGCAGGTGGATATTGATGCCTTAAAAGGCAAAGAAAAAATTTATTTTGGCCATTAAAAAAAATTCAACTGAGTACATTTTAAAGATCTCATTGGCTTTGTTTAATAATTCATGAATCAGTGGCATCTAATCCTGCAGATAGAAAGGAACTCCAAGGAGCTGTCTAAAATGAACTTTCAGGGACGCCTGGGAGGCTCAGTTGGTTAAGTGTCCGAATTCAGCTCAGATCATGATTTCATGGCTACAAGTTCGAGCCCTGCATCTGGCTCTGTGCTGACAGCTCAGAGCCTGGAGCCTGCTTTGGATTCTGTGTCTCCCTCTCTCTCTCTGTCCCTCCCCCGCTCATGCTCTGTCTCTCTCTCAAAAAAAAAAATATATTAAATATATATATATATATATATATATATATATATATATATATATATTGTTGTTGTTGTTTGTTTTTAATGAAAGACTTTTACAGGCAGAGGGGAACAGGGACAAGGAAGTTATACCAGGCAAAATAGCACTTGGTTATTTCAAGGTTACTTTCCTTACCTAACTTGTGCTGATCAGGTGATTCCTAATTATCCGGTTTAAGATTCCATTTCTGGGAGAACCGAACCATAATTAAGTCAAGTCTCAGTTGGGTGACCAGGGGTTTGCATAAGTGACTCCATTTTGGACCTGTTCTCAGTAGTAATAGTTCTTTACAATTCACTCTACTATATTATTCCTTTTTTCATCCTCATGCAACTTTCATACTTTTTTATTATAATGAAGATTTAATGTTGTCTACATTACAATTATATTCTCATTCTTGAAGCTATAGACAGAAATTGAAATTCCACACACATACTATGTATTAATTCCATATCTCTGTCTCTTAGAGATACGGTATACAGATTTTCATTGTTCTCTTACAGCATTTTTTTCTGCCTGTTTTATTTGATGTGTTTTACCTTCTTGGTCAGTTTTTGACATCACATTTATGGCCTGAGATTTTCCCTTCAGTCACTATTTAATCATAAAATCATGATTCTTTATTACGTCTCATTAGCATTTACCATTAAAAATATTAATGCCATAAACCCTTTTTCTCTAGTTGTTACTGCCTTATATTTTCCCCTCTCATTCTACTTCTTAATCACTCTTTTCTGTAATGGAAGACAAATTTATTTTCTTTGGTGTGCTCAGAAGTAGGGGGCGCAGGGCCTTTTTCCCACATACTTTATTACAGGAAAGTTAGTATTAGCATAAGTCAGAAGACTGAGATTTTAAAAACAAAAATAAAAAAATCTACTTCCCAGATTTGTCAAGTTGTTTACTGTTTCTCCTACGGGATCTTAAGAGTGTTTTAAATATTCAATTCAAGTACTATATTAATTTATCCTTTTAGATCTATCAACCTCCTTTGAAGTATGTCATATAATTTTTTCATGTTCCTATTTTCTTAATCTTTATACCATTTCAGCTTTTGTGTCTAAACATTTGATTTCCAGAATTTAGTTATTTGCATTACAATTTTTATCTCTTTTAAAATATGATGAAGTTACACACAGAAAAAATATACAAAACATAAATGTACACAGTTTCAAATTATTAAAAAGTGAATAGCAATTAAACTACCCAGGTCAAGAGAACATTGTGAGTTCCCAGAAGTTCCCCAATTGCCCTTTTCTACTCTCCACCTCCCTTCCTCAACTTTTATGTAATCATTTCCTTGTTTTTCTCTATATTTCTAAACCCCAAAATGCATTCCTAAGTACCATAACTTAGTTTTTGCTATTCTAAAACTTTATACAAATTAAATCATGCAGAAATACATGTATTTCTGGGGTGTCTGGGTGGCTCAGTCAGTTAAGCATCTGACTCTTGATTTCTGTTCAGGTCATGCTCTCAAGGTTCATGAGATGGAGCCCTGCACCATCTGTGGTGTCAGCACGGAGCCCACTTGGGA
Organism: Lynx canadensis; assembly: GCF_007474595.2. NCBI lineage: Eukaryota > Metazoa > Chordata > Mammalia > Carnivora > Felidae > Lynx > Lynx canadensis. The sequence continues at coordinate 85,107,142 of NC_044309.1, read as the reverse complement.
TTCTGTCTCTCCCTCTCTCACTGTCTCTCCCCTGCTCACACGCATGCACTATCTCAAAGTAAATAAAGTTAAAAAAAAAACAAGGAAATACATGTATTTCTTCTGTGTTTGACTTCTGTTGCTCTGTACTGCTTTTACAATTTTGTCAATAATGTTTCAGTTCCATTCATTCCTTTTATTTTATCTGATTCCGTTGTATGAATGAATCAAGATATATTTATCTATTTTGCTATTGATGGATTTTTAGGGCACTCCTACAAGGCTGCTATCCACATACTCATGCTTATTTCCTAGGGGTCCATATGCCTGCAATTTCCATGGCTCAAGGTATAAGAGTAGATTTGCTTGCCTTAGGCTTTGTATATTTTCAACTTTAGTAGATAATTTCAGGGTGCTTTTTACAAAGTAATCGTACCAGTTTATCTTCCTAGGAGCGTCGTACGAATTCCTGTTGTTCCACATTCTTTCTAATGCTTTCTGTCATATTTTTATTATTTCCATTTTGGTGCCTGCATAGTGATAATTCACTAGGAGTTTAATTTTAAACTCCCTGATTTATAATGAGGTTGTACCTTTTTATGTGTAGATCAGCCAATTACATATTCTCTTTTGTGAAGTGGCCGTTCTTCATCTTTGCTAGTTTTCCTTTGGGTTGCCTTTTTCTGTTTAAGATTTGTAGGCATTCTTTATATGTACTGGAAGCAAGCTCTTTGTATATGCTGTTAACTGTATTCTGTTATGTGATTTGCATGTTTACACGCCCAATGGTGCCCTTAATAGAAGTTCTTACTTTTTTTTTCTTTAGATTTTTTTTCTAAAGTTTATTTATTTATTTTGAGAGACAGAAAGAGAGAAAGAGAGCAGGGGAGGGGCAGAAAGAGAGGGAGAGAGAGAGAATTCCAGGCAGCCTCCATTCACATGGTCAATGCAGAGCCTGATGCAGGGCTGAAACTCACTAACCCTGAGAAATGACCTGAGCAGAAATCAAGAGGCAGACGCTTAACCAACTGAGCCACCCAGGCGCCCCAGAAATTCTGACTTTTAATGCAGCTGAATTTATAAATCTTTTCTTTATCATTATTTATTTTTCCATCCTGTTTTGGAAATATTTTCCTGTCCAAATATTATCAGGATATTCCTTATTATCTCCTAAAATCTCTATTGTCTATCGTTTTTCTCTTCTACATTTAGTTCTGTGAATATTGGTAGTCTGGAGGAGAGCCCTATTTCATTTTTCCACATGAATACTTAATTGTCTGAAGACCATTTATTTTTGCGCTTCTATGCAAAACCATGTCTGTCATATGCCAAGTATATATACATCACTGAGTCGTTACTAGACGCTCTATCCCACTCACCTATTTCTGTATCCCCAGGCTAACACCACACTATATACTTTTAAATGCCATGAAACATTATTATTACTCTTGTTATATTTATTATTAGTTTACAAGCCAATGTTAATTTAGTTGTCCCACATATGTGGTAGCTTCCGTGCTCTTCGTTTTTGTTTTTGTTTTTTTTTTTTGTTTTTCCCTGCATTATTCACTTGTTATCTGGTAGAATTTCCTTTAGCATCAGTCTGCTAGTGGTGAATTCTTTCATTTTTGGTTTGAGAATGGCTTTATTTTAGGTCCCATACTGAAAGGAGTTTCTTTTAGATAAAAGATGTTTAGTTTCAGCATACTGATAAATTATTACAGTCTTTTGATTTCATTTCGCTACTGAGGGGACAACTGTCAACCTGTTGCTATTTGTCAGAGTACTGTTGTTTTCTCTTTAATATTCTAGAGAAGGTATTTGAAATATTTTGTATAGTTTTAAAATTGTGTTATGTGTAAGTTGCAGTCTAAATTACACAGCCTGCATTACATAAAACCAAAAATCTATTCACTCTTTTCCAATAAAACATACATACATTTAAAAGTATACAGGGGCGCCTGGGTGGCGCAGTCGGTTAAGCGTCCGACTTCAGCCAGGTCACGATCTCGCGGTCCGTGAGTTCAAGCCCCGCGTCGGGCTCTGGGCTGATGGCTCAGAGCCTGGAGCCTGTTTCCCATTCTGTGTCTCCCTCTCTCTCTGCCCCTCCCCCGTTCATGCTCTGTCTCTCTCTGTCCCAAAAATAAATAAACGTTGGAAAAAAAAAAATAAAAGTATACATGTGCCGGGGAACCTGGGTGGTTTGGTCAGTTAAGCATCCACCTTCAGCTAAGGTCATGATCTCGCAGTTCTTGGGTTTGAGCCAAATGTGGGGCTCTGTGCTGACAGCTCGGAGCCTGGAGCCTGCTTCAGATTATGTGTCTCCCTCTTTCTCTGCCCCTGCCCCACTCATGTTCTGTCTCTCAAAAACAAATAAACATTAAAAAAACATTTTTTTAAAAAAGAATATCACTTTAAGAAAAGTTGCTATAAATAGTAGGTTAAATTTGCTTTATTTTAAAATTTACATTGCCTTTCTCATGAAGTTTGCTGACACAAACTGACAACTTTATGAGTATTTCTACTGGAAGTGGTAATTCAATTGGAACTTTTTAAATGAAAAAAACTGAATTTTCAGAGTAATTCTTATATTGCATCAAATTTTCATGGAAAGTTGTGTTTTTATTATATAAAATAAATAAATCGGAACTCCTGAGTGTCAACATGAATCACTTTATAAATGTCTAATAGCATCTAGCATGATATTCAAAGTGGTCTAAATGGATTTTTCATAGCTTGGGCTCTCTTAGTGTTTACTTATTTCCCAGTGAGAATTCTTCAATAAAAGTTCATGTGAAGACATAATAACGCCCTGCATTGGAAATCTGTTGAATTGGATTCCTTTGCAACAATATTCCTTTTTCTATAAGCCTGGGACAATTTTAAATCAGTAATCTATATATGATTACAATCCATGTTTTCTGGGATACCTGGACATATTCATTTTCAAAATGCGATATATGGAAATGATTTCTCTTTTGAGAAAACCTACCATATAAAACACAATGTTATGAAAATACTTGTGAAACATTTTAGCATATTTCTCTTTACAGAGAAATTATTGCTTATTTCACTTAAAAATACTAAAGCAGGGGCGCCTGGGTGGCTCAGTCGGTTAAGTGTCTGACTTCAGCTCAGGTCATGATCTCGAGGTCTGTGAGTTTGAGCCACGCGTCGGGCTCTGTGCTGACAGCTCAGAGCCTGGAGCCTGCTTCAGATTCTGTGTCTCCCTCTCTCTCTGCCCCTCCCCTGCTCACGCTCTGTCTCTCTGTCTCAAAAATAAATTAAAAAAACATTTAAAAAATTAAAAAAAAATACTAAAGCAAAGTGTGTTAAAATAGAAGTACCAATTACACATTTACATATTTTCATGCAAATAACTTCATGACAAGGTATAAAGAAAAAAACCTTATCTGCTGGTAGCTAAAAGTTACTGTAAAAGAAGATTAGTAATAAATGAAAGCAGTCTTAATATTTAGTAAATATCAATGAGAAACTAAGTCAATATACAAACCATGGGCATGAAATAGTTTAATGTTTACATCTTGTGAAATGATACGCTGAAAAGATGTTCCAGTAATGGGGCGCCCTAGTGATTCAGTTGGTTAAGCATCTGACTTCGGCTCAAGTCATGATCTCATGGTTTATGAGTTCAAGTCCCATGTCAGGCTTTGTGCTGGCAGCTCAGAGCTCGGAGTCTGCTTTGGATTTTGTGTCTCCCTCTCTCTCTTCCCCTCCCCCACTCGTGCTCTGTCTCTCTGTCTCTCAAACATAAATAAACATTAAAAAAAAGATGTTCCAGTAATGAATATCATATCACCAAGGAAACAACTACTAGAAATTGCTTATCACCTTTAACACAGATCAGTGTATTTCTAACAGTAGAATGTTAAAATTACCAACCTTTATTTTTATTATTTTTATTATGTTTTTAATTTTTTAATGTTTATTTTTGAGAGAGAGAGAGAGAGAGAGAGAGAGAGAGAGAGAGAAGGAGAGCAAATGTGAACAGGTGAGGGGCAGAGAGAGAGGGAGACACAAAATCTCAAACAGGCTCCATGCTCTGAGCTATCAGCACAGAGCCTGATGCAGGGCTTCGAACTCACAAACTGTGAGGTGATGACCTCAGCCAAAGTCAGACACTTAACCGACTGAGCCGCCCAGGTGCCTCCCCATCCCTTATTTATAGATCAAATGTTACTAACATGGTCATAGTCTTTATTAATGTGTAAAATTTGATTTAGCCGGGGCGCCTGGGTGGCGCAGTCGGTTAAGCGTCCGACTTCAGCCAGGTCACGATGTCGCGGTCCGCGAGTTCGAGCCCCGCGTCAGGCTCTGGGCTGACGGCTCGGAGCCTGGAGCCTGTTTCCGATTCTGTGTCTCCCTCTCTCTCTGCCCCTCCCCCGTTCATGCTCTGTCTCTCTCTGTCCCAAAAATAAATAAACGTTGAAAAAAAAAATTAAAAAAAAAAAAATTTGATTTAGCCAATCCTGCTGCTACCTACTTTTCTTTTAACCTACTTGTAGCCACTTTTGCTTTTTCTAGGCTTTCTACATGTCTGGTTGCAGCTCTAAATAATGTTTTGAAAAGAGAGTATCCAGCTTCTGAATCTAAGGGTAGGTTCTGCCTCTTAACACTTGAGAGAACTTCCTAAATGTTGAAATGAAGTTCAGGAGATGAACAGGTATGAAGATTCACAATGTCTACTACTCACTTTAAAAGTTTCAATTTTACTCTGTAATTGCTATAGAGCCTTTCTTTATGATTTGAATGATAAACCTATAATGTTCTTTACTGTCTTCTTATGGCTTATTATATAACCTTACCAGTTAATGTCACATATAAAGAAAGATTTGGACTTCTAAATATTAACTTGTAAATTAGCTAATGAGCAAAAAATCATGATCAAAAAAATCAATTCCTATTAAGAAAAAACTATTTTTAGACATTTATTCTCTTAATATTTGAGAACCTATTAATGTTGCAATAGCATTAAAATGTAAAGATACTAGATACCCTAATATAAAACAGTATTACTTAAAGTAGGGTCAATAAATTTTTGGATGACCATTACCTAGGGTTTATTAAAATTCATATTCTTAAACTCTACTTCAAACCTATTAATTTATAATCTGGGTTAGGCACCAAGAATATGGATTTTTAGCAAAGCATCTGGGAGATTTTATGCACAATAAAATTTGAGAACCATTGTACTAAATATTAGTTATCTTTCACATAACATTTGTGAGAATTTCTTTCCTAAAATGCTGCTATAGCTAAACCCAGGCATCTCTGTAACAGCTGTATATTGAAACCATTAAAATTATAAACTGGTGCCAATTAAAATACCTACAAGGATATCTTTTAACTTTTAACTTATAAAGACATATATAGTTATTATTCCCTTTTTTAATGTTTATTTATTTATTTGGGGAGAAAGTAGGGGAGGCTCAGAGACAGGGAGAGAGAAAGAATCCCAAGCAGGCTTCCGTGCTGCCAGTGCAGAGCCCGATGTGGGTATCAAACTCACAAACCGTGAGATCATGACCTGAACCAAAAAACAGTCGGACATTTAACTGACTGAGCCACCCAGGTGTCCCTACAGTTACTATTCTTGCTTCCACCCTGCTTTCATCCTCTTCATCACTTTTACTAGTTTATTATATATGCTGCTACTGTTTTTATGGAGATATGTTCATTTTCTCCTCTGTCTTTCACAAAAGACAGAAAATCATACAGTATTCCGTGCCTTGCTTTTTGTCACTTTAACATATCTTGAATATCTTTTCGTATTAGTGCACATTACCACTCATTAAAATATTCTTTCTGTAATTTTCATTACATATTCTTAACTCTACTTCTTAGCCTAAAAGATTTTCTCTGTTATTAAATTAAATCACCTTACTGATATTTGATAATACTTCAAGATAAGTATTAAGGAGATGATCCAATTAAGAAAGCTGAAGTTCCAAAGAGACTAGTAGTCCATTTTGTTTACTATAAAACCAGAATCTTTATTTTGTGAATGAGGGAGGCACACAAATGAAAGTAAGACTTAGATAAGAAATCGGGACCATGTCTCACTATTTCCTATTATAATAACAAAGATTGGCAAATGGAAAGAATTTAAATTTTCTATGTTATGTGAAATTGAAACAAATTGCTTTTCTTTCAAAATACTATTTGAAACAATAATGTATACATTAATTTTATTTTTATAATAATTATTACTAAAATCAAGATTCTTTGAATTACACCTACCAATATTATAAGTTGAACATTTGAAATTACCACTTTTGTAGGTAAAAAAATGATAGGATATTGGTAATTTTGAGTGGTTCAACTTCATAATAACGTAGGCCATTCGGACCTGAGACAAGTTTCAGTGACCTTCAGGCGGAGGGTTCACACTCACATCACAGTCACAACACCCAGTGGCTACTGGTGCTGAGTGAAAATGGGAAAACAAAAGCAAGGAGAACAAGGACATCAAGGGACAATGACAACCTATCCTTCCTCTCACTTCAGTTCTTATCACCTCTAATCCGGTTTCATCAGTTCAGGTTTAGGCAAAGGGCAGATTATAGAAAGAGAAATAATAGAGGATGGGCTGTCCACAGGCATTTGTACTCATACAGACGAATACATGCATCTGAGGCTCCAGAAGACCCAGGGGTCGCTGTCACACCCTCATTTCTTGGTTTTCAAGCACTCAGCAGTGTTTCCTACAGTTTACAGCTCGGGAATCCTCCCAGGTACTCAGCAGGTCACTCTCTTACTGTTGATGCCTTTTGTTAGTTTATCAAACATTTGATACCTGCATAGTTTTGTCTTCCTACTTAGTTTCTTTTTTTTTTTTTTTCCTAATTCCTATCGCTACCTTGTCCAAAGGTCTTCATATAGTGAAAAATCAGGGGCTGTTACCTGAATAAAGATATCGATTTCTAGTAAGATTAAAGTTGAAATTCTTTTTTTTTTTTAATTTTTAAAAATTCTTTTTTAATTTTATTTATTTTTGATAGAGACAGAGAGAGTGAGCAGGAGAGGGGCAGAGAGACAGAGAGGGAGACACAGAATCTACAGCAGGCCCCAGGCTCTGAGCTTTCAGCACAGAGCCCAATGTGGGGCTCGATCTCATGAACTGTGAGATCATGACCTGAGCCAAAACCAAGAGTCAGAAGCATAACCAACTGAGCCACCCAGGCACCCCATTTTATTTTTACTTTTTTAAAAGGTTTTATTTATTTTTGAGAGAGAGACGGAACCTGTGGGGGGGAGGGGCAGGGAGAGATTGGGAAACAGAATCTGAAGCAGGCTCCAGGCTCTGAGCTGTCAGCACAAAGCTCAACGCAGTGCTTGAACTCTCGAAATCGAGATCATGACCTGAGATCAGGATGCTTAACTGACTGAGCCATTCAGGTGCCCCAAAGTTGAAATTCTTGTATCTCTTGAGTGGCATGAGGTATAGAGGAGACTCCAAGGTTTTAAACGGGTAACTTGTAAATTTGGGAAGACTGAAACCATTATGTAACCATATTTCCCTAATAGTTTCGAAACAAAGCACGGATCAGGTCGTGGTTCGCAAAAACCATTTACTTTTCCCCCAAATAAGTGCAATTGTGTTGATACTAATATCTCATATTTTCTAAGTTTTTATATTCTCTTTTGCTCTTGGACCCATAATTCCTGTAAAATGTTCCCATAATCCCGTATGTGTGAGTAGACAGCAAAATACTAATGTATGGTTGACTTAAACTACCCTTTCTACTAATTTCAGTTTATTTTCCATTTTGAACCTGTTGTAAGATGCTTTTAAAAAATTTCCCCTCAACTCTTCAGTGAAGTGTAGCATGAAGAGAACGTTTCTTCTCTTCACTGACATATCAACTTTCACTTTCTCTACAGCCATGCTATCCGAAATGTAGATAAGAAAATTAGAATTAAATAAATTCAAATTCAGTTCCTCAGTTGCAGTAGCCCCATTTCAAACACCACGCTAGAGCACCATGTATTCGCCTTTACTTAAAGCAGGATACTATATTTGATGAACTGCCAGATGTATTTCAAATGATTTCATTTAATTATCATTTTCTCAATGGCTTCATCTCAGATGATTTTAACACACCATCTTCTCTTTCTTAATAACAAAAGTATAAGACAGTAAACATAACTCTTTTGTTAGTTTGGCTTTTTGGCTCTTTGTTAGTTTTTTTTGTGTGTGTGTGTGTGGCTGTTTTTGATAGTTTGGTGTTGCAATTTCAAGCTTGGCACATACTTAAAAGAAGGGAGAGTTACTTTAAAATTGCCTTAAGATTGGGAAACATTTTGAAAATGGTTGTAAACCATCCTTACCAAGTTCATATTACTGCAGGGTAAAAGGCAATTAAAATAGGTACAAACACTTCTGGATCTTAAAATCTGGATGTAGCCCTAATTTTTTTTTTTCATCCTATGATAGATAATTAAAGATACTTTCATGCTGGATCTTATGGCAAACATATTTCCTAAATATGATTGTGCTATTTAGAAATTATGCAAGCATATGCATCAGAGATACTCATCTTTAAGAAACTTCTCTCAATTTACAAAATTAGAGTGACTGCATAATTTTGGAAGTGAGTACTCCAAAATTACTCCATATTAAAAGAAATTCCTCTTGTTTTGAAACATCTACTCAAAAACAGAAATGATTTGTCATAGAGTCATTGGGTGGAGTTAAATGACTAGCTTTATTTATCCTTGCTTAATATAAGTACTTAGAGAGGCAAAAAGAAAAAAGAAAAGAAGGAATAACTCTTTTACTTTAGCCTAATAACATAAAAGTTTCTCACTTTATTCTATAGTTCCAGTAACTGGATCTCTATCTTTCCTCCCATGATTGACTTCACATTATTTTCCAGTTTCTCTGGGACATCAGTCTTGCCCTCCTCTCTCATTCTCCCTCTCTCTCTCTCTCTCTACCCCCCTTTCTCTCTCTCTCTCTTTCCTCTCTCTTTCAACTCTGTCCACAGCTACTTTACAGTACAAGGTGCTCAATAAAGGCCCCCTTAATCCCAACTTCCAAGTTACTTTTTCTTCTGTTACACTGTGGCTGTACTTCCTAAAGCCATGCTCTATCTTGTGTGGTTCTACTGTAGACCTTTCAATTGGGATCTAGGTTTCGTTCTCTAGCCTTCTTACCACTTACAGTATATAGGCCCCTCTCTGTGTGTTGCCCTTCTGTCCCCTTCAGGATGATGTCTTCATTTCGTATTTCCTGCAGACTACTGTGAAGAATCTACCATGCCCACGATCTCACCCAGCCTTTGCTCCTGACAGTCAAGGCCAAATTGAAAAGCTTGGTTCCTGCTCACTTGGGAAAGGAGGTCAATATTTTCCCCCAAAGTATCTAATCATTTGAGACATTATGATTTATGCCCCATGCTCCTGTCTTTATGAATGAATAGTCACTACTTACTGATAGATATCCCTCATATTCATTACCTGAATGATTTTCTACCCCTTCTTCTACTTTCTACTGTTTGGACCTCAAATGATTTTTCCTTTGTAGAGATCTGAATCCTGGCTGCAAAGAATTGGTGTATCCTGTCAGTGTCCCAGTGAAAGTCAATTATGACAACATGTCAAAACCTCTAACTTATTTTTTATAAAATATTTTTAATATTTATTTATTTTTGAGAGAGAGAGAGAGAGAGAGAGAGAGAGAGAGAGAGGAAGAGAGGGAGGGAGGGGAAGAGAGAGAGGTAGACACAGAATCTGAAGCAGGCTCCAGGCTCTGAGCTGTCAGCACAGACCCTGACATGGGACTCGAACCCACGAAGCGAGAGATCGTGACCTGAGTTGAAGTCAGACACTTAACCGACTGAGCCACTCAGGCACCCCAAAACCCCTAACAACTTATCCCTCAAGTGAGGACAACTAAGAAATCACTTGTCGAAAACAGGGTAGGTTAACTAGGACAGACAGGTATCTGGCAATTCCTGTCTCTTGCATCCTTCCTTTTAAATATCTATTTGGCTTTAACATGAAGCAGTTATAGTGAAATTACTATTTTTATTGATTTTTTTAATCTTTATATTTATTACTTGTATATGAATGTACACAGACCAGGTTCTTATTAAATGCCTCACTAAAATAATGGCATTAAGTCTCATTGTTAGTCCTTACATCTAGGGCAACATGATGAGAATTAAGTCAATTGTTCTATGCCAGTAGTTAGATACCCCATCTATGAGAGATAAGGAAAAAATGACTTTTCTCTGTTAATAAAGATGAAGGAGACAGTCATCCCTTTCTCTTCTCTTCCTGTTCCATTTAGTATGTAAATAAAATTTCAAGGAGTCAGATAACCACATCTGTTTTTGCCTTTTAAGACACTAGCATTGTCTCTAAGTTCTAGGACTCATTCTCCCATGAAATGCAAATACCTGGGGAGATCATGCTCCAGCCTTCCTGGCACACCAGAGGCTTAATCTAGGCATCTAGACTGGCTGGAACTATCTGACTCACTCAGGGAAAAAGAGAAGTTTTATTATCTTTTCTGTGTCAGACCCATTAACTCAAGAAACAGATCAGATTCTCAAGGTATATGAAGAGTAAAATATTTCTGGAGGAAGTGAAAGCAAGCATTCCCTATCTTCATATCATGTACATTTCATGTCATAGGAGACTAGAGCTTGTTGAGGGAGCACTGATAAATCTAGTGCAGTTTTTTTTCCCTGAAATTCAGAACATATAAATAACTTCTAGAAATCAATAAGAAAAATGTTACTCAGAAGGAAAATATGACTAAAGGACATTACCAGGCAAATCATAGAAGCAAAAAAACCAATGTCCAACACACTTAAGAAAAACTGCTCAATTTCACAAGTAATGAGAAATGAAAATTACAACCAGAATGAGATCCCATTCCACATATGTCAAATTTGGAAATAATAATGTCTAGTACTGTTGATAAGGATATGAAGCAACATTGCTACTTAAGACCAATTTAGCAATGGCTATCGTGATTGCTTATTTCCTAAGCAATCACACTTCTAGAAAGCTCTACTGTGTGTGCATGTAATAGTCACAATAACGTCCCCCCACAAAAAGTCCATGTTGTAATTCTTGGGCCATATTAATATGTTAGGTTACATGGAAAAGGGGAATCACAGTTGTAGATGGAATCAACTTTGCTAATAAAACAAAACAAAACAAAAAAAACTAACCTTAAAATAGAGAAATATTCTGAATTATACACTTGGGCCCAATGTAATCACAAATGTCTTTAAACATGGAAGAGAATATTAACAGACTCAAAAGGAGAAATGGGCAGGGATATAATGATAAGTGGGGAACTTTAATGCCCCACTTTCAACAATGGGTAGATTCTCCAGACAGAAAATCAATAAGGAAACATTGGAATTTAGATCACATGGACTTAGACATTTACAGAACATTCCATCCAACAGCAACAGAAATCACATTCTTCTCAAGCACACTTGAAATATTCTCCAGGATAGATCATATCTTAGGCCACGAAACAAGTCTTAATAAATGTAGAAAGGCTAAAATCCTATCAAGCATCTTTTCTGATGACAAGGGTAGGATTCTAGAAATCAGTTACAAGAAGAAAACTAAAAAAATCACAGTAACATGGTACCAAACAACCAATGAGTCGAAAAAGAAATCAAAAGATAAATAAAAATATGCCTTGGGACAAATGAAGATGAAAATACAACGTCCCCAAACTTAAGGGATGTAGCAAAAGCAGTCCTAAGAGGGAAGTTCATAATACAAATGTCTATATTAAGAAAACAAAATATTTCAGGGGTGCCTGGCTAGCTCAGTTGGTTAAGTGTCCGACTTCAGCTCAGTTCATGATCTTGCAGTTCATGAGTTTGAGACCCGTGTCGGGCTCTGTGCTGACAGCTCAAGCCTGGAGCCTGCTTCGGGATCTGTGTCTCTCTCTCTCTCTCTGCACCTCCCCTGCTCAAGCTTTGTCCCTCTCTGTCTCTCAAAAATGAATAAAAGTGTTTTAAAAAAAAGAGAAAACAAAATATTTCAAATAAACAACTTAACTTTACACCTAAACATACCAGAAAAAGAAGAACTGAGCCCAGAGTTAGTAGAGGGGAGTAAATAACAAAGATCAGAGTAGAAATAAATGAAATAAAGACTAAAAAGGTAATAGAAAAGGTCAATGAAAATAACTGGTTTTTTCAAAGGTAAACAAAACAGACAAACCTTTAGCTAGACCCATCAAGGGAAAGAGAGAGTACATTTAAATAAAATCAGAATGAAAAGTAAATGATACAACTGATACCACAAAAATACAAAGGATCACAAGAGACTATTTGCACTGCAGTAATGTCATATTTTCCTCAGCTCATGTTAAGGGGTAATTGTATACATACATACATAATTATAGGAACAATTATATACCAAAAAATTGGACAACCTAGAAGAAATGAATATATTCCTAGAAATAGATAACCTACCAAGATTGAATCATGAAGAAATAGAAAATGTAAGAAGACCAGTTACTAGTAAGGAGCTTGAATCAGTAATCAAAAATCTCCCAACAAACAAAAGTCCAGGACCAGATGGCTTCACTAGCAAATCCTACCAAACATCTAAAGAACTAGTACGAATCCATCTCAATTCTTCCAAAAAATAGAAAAGGAAGGAATGCTTCCAAACTCCTTTCATGAGGCCAGCATTACTCTGTTACCAAAATCAGAGAACGCTACAAGAAAAGAAAATTACAGGCCAAATTATGTTCTTGATGAACATAGATGCAAAAATCCTCAACAAAATATTAGCTCATCAAATTCAACAATACATTAAAGGGTCAAACACTATGATCAAGTGGGATTTATTCAAGGGATGCCAAGATGGTTCAATGTACACAAACATAATGTTGTTCAGAAGATGACGTACAAGAATATTCATAGAATCACTGATTGTAATATTAATGGGAGAAAGATTGATAGTATTTAGCTGTGGAATAATATGTGACAGCAAAAATGAATGAACCAGAGTAATTCATATCAACATAGATAACTGTTAAGCAAATATGAGCAAGTACAGTATAATGTCATTAAACATTGAATATGTCCTTAAAGTATAAAGAAATGGACATTATAACCCCCAAATTCAGAGGAACAGTTGCCTGTGTGTGCAAAGAATGGGATAGAAGGAAGATCTGCTTAGGGAAACATACATAGGACACTGCAACTATATTTGTTAAGTTCATTTCTTAAACAACTGTGGGAAATAAATATTGCATCATTTTTGTCCACAAAGTTTTATGTCTGAATTTTTTCACAATAACAATCTTAAGTGCTCTTCTTAAAACATGAGATTATATCAACCCCCTGTTCAAAACACTTAATTAAAATCCAAACTGCTTCCCAGTGAATCCTGGGCCCTATAAACCTGCCTCATTCATTTTTTTTTCAAAATCTTCTCCTCCTAACATGCTTTTTGCTCACTTTGCTCTGGCTACATTGGCCTTTTATATTACAAAATTTGCCAATCTTCTTCTGATCTCCAGGCTTTTAACTTGTGTTACCACTGTCCACAGTACTTCTTTCACCAGAGTATTATAATATTACTTTGTGTTACTTTATTGTCTGACTATTTGAGGACAGTGGTGGGCATGGGAAGAAAGGAAAGGACCACTCCTTAGAAGGTCCCTCGCTTCCCTGGTAAATTAGGCTTCCTGTATGTTAAAGTCTCGATCTTCCTTGCTATCAAGAAGAACTAAGTGTCCTATGAATGATTTACTGAAAGACAGCAGGCCCTTGGGTGGTGGTGTCCCTGGGTAAGAACAACAGTGGTTGAAATTGTTTTAAGCCCAACTTTTTCTAGGCAGAGAATCTCTTGGGCAGTGAGAGTTCAGGGGAACAGGATGACTAGGAGTGATCACTGAAAAGAATGAGCATTAAGGGCCAGGGTAGAGATCAGCCAAGGTTGAACAGGATACAAAAGGAAATATGTCCTCCAGAGAAGAACGCCTTAGAATGAAACTGAGGCAAGTAAGAATTTACTGCAGTGCAAATAGCATCTTTGGAAAGATGGCCAAGGACCAGTTTTCTACAACAGGGGTGTGTGACAGCAAGGAGCAAAGGCAGGTATAGCAGCCGTGAGCTGACAAACTCCAACACTCTTCATTGCCCGAGGATGGAATCTTACTGAGCATCTAATTTGAGTCACTTGGATGATTGTCTGGGAGATACTAGCTCCCGGCATTAGGTGCTGACTTTTCTCCTAGAAAGGAATGTGGTGTTCAAGCTGGTTCTAATCAAATGTAGACAAATAAAAGTTAGGGCAATCCTTGTACCCCGTGTGAGGAGCAAAAGTAAATAACGAATTGGTTGAAACACCTACAGTCCAACAAGCCCAGAGATCCCGCTCTTGTTAGCATATACTGTAGCAATATTCCTCTTCGCCTTTGTTACCATTTACATGTCAGACTCCTAAATCTGCACTGAGCAAAGAGAGCGTTTCCTAAATAAGGGAGTCGTCTTTAATCATAGTTATGAGTTTGTGCTTTAATCAGCTTGGAGGTCACACAGAATCTTGATTTCCTTCAATGAGAATATGAATACCTACTATGTTCATACTGTCAGTTGTCAACAAATGATTAGCTTCTCCTGCTGGTAAACACTCTGCCTTTGTACAGGACTGTTATTATCTTCTCAAAAGTCAAAGATTCAGGAGTGAACCAATAAAATGTTGAATACATTGTTATCCAGTTTGGTAAACTTGATAATCCTTAATAAAAGATAAGTATTTGGTGGTCTATTTCTCTGTTAATAGGCATTATTAAATTTAGATTAAAATGCATGTCTAAGACTTTTGAAACAATTTGCATTTGAATTGAAATGTGCACACTCTTAACAGCTGGAACAATGGACAAAAGTCAGTTTCCTCTAGAGGAAAAAAATGGAAACTTGCTTACCAAGATGATATCAGCATGACCAGATGATAAAGGTCTAGCTCCTGATTATAAGCACTATTTTAGAAGTCTCATTTCTGCACATTCCCTGTAGCATTATCAGTATTCAAGCTATTTCATCAAGTATACATGTGTGACTATGGGAAGGCAAAAGTAATTTGATATCCTGCTGTTTCACATCCGGGTTTGATATGAATGGGGATATGGAAATTGTATGGCAGTAAAGACAATTTGCTGATTCTATCCTACCTGTTTGGGTCAGTATGAGACTTGATATTAACACTTTCAACTTACTATAAGATACTTAACACATTCATTAGACAATATGACATAAAAGATACAAATCTTGGATTATAAGCAACAGTAGAGATGACAGTTTGACTCCATAGTTCACTCTTTTTAAAGGATCATGTGACTCCACCTCAGTCTCTCCACATACACCATCTACCTTTTTCTGCCACCTCCATCAGTTCCCACCTACTTGACCTACAGGCTTGGACACTTATGTAGCCCCCCAGCCCTAAAGATAAAAAGGAGAAGCCTCGGTGTCTTTGGATTTCAATGTAAACCATTTGTTTTAAAATAACAAAGAATGCTATGTTCTTTATCAGATGCATAATAATGTTACCATAGCAGCAATACATAAATAAGGTAGAAGTTAATTTGTAACATATCATCAACATCTTGATGTAGGGATTGTGGCAGTTGCCACATGATTTATACATACAGTGCAGGAAAAACGTGCATTTCTAACTTGCAACTCCTCTTCTTCACCCAAGAAAAATTATGCCCTGAGCTGCCATTTGTAATTCAAGTTGACACAAGTCAAATCGGAAACACACGAATTTTGTATCACCATTTCTAAGCAATAGGTGAATATTTGGTTTCCAGCTTGCTCAAATGAATTGTCTAATTCTTTGTCCCTTCCTATTGATATTCCCATCTCCGAGTTTTGTGTTTGCATCTGCTAAAGAAGCAAAGAAAGGAGAGCACTGAAATCGCATCTCCCAACCCCAGAATAGGATATACTCTGCCATGTTTTCACTTCTGTCTTCTTTGTCACCATTTAGCTTTGTCATTATTATTATTTTTTAAACTGTGTGGTGGTTCCCCCTAGAAGTAAATATCAACCTCTTAATTTTGCCGCCATGCCTTCCAGGGAAGGCTGGTACATTTAAAGTAGGATATGGGACCAAGACAGAGAGAAGTATCAAATTTTAGCTGAGGGTCCAGAGAATCCACCAGTACTTACTCAGCACCTGCTCAATAAATTGCCTCACTCGATAATGAGCACTGTGTAAGATCGGGTTATTTTGTAGCTGAATTAGGAATGCTCTATGCTTATGTCTGTGGATGCCTAAAATCTGGAATTGATCTTTGGCCAAAGTAAGGATGAGACATCTTAGTCCTTTGAGATTTGATGTTAAAAGTTCAAACTTCCCTGGAGGCGCCTGCTGCAAGGTTGTCTATGCAGTTTAGAAATGTTTCTATTGATGTTTTACACCTGTTTTAACTGGTTACACAGTGCAGAGCCCTGCTGTAAACTTTTGCTTGGGTTCCCTTAAAATCAAGATACTTTGTGCATATCTTGGTGGTTCATAATCTGAAAACAAAGCACACTCTGTGTGACTTAGAAAGAATCCTGGGGCCTGGAACTCTTTGGTGATTGCCTGGAGTGTCTTTCTTCTATTGTACTATATCCTTTATTTTTAACAAAGCTTGTGTGAATACACCTTGAGGAGTCTTGTGCATCTTTCAGTTATCTGACCCTGTGTAATCAATGTAAGCACACACTCTGTATGTTTCTTTTAAGGAAAGAAAAAAATAATAATAGCCACAGAATTCCTTTTCCAATCACTGTTGTTTGAAATAGTCATTTGAGTATGAACACTGACATGAAAAGATTTTATTCACTAAAAAAGAGGTGATTTTTTTGGAGAAGAGATTTACTTCTCACTTTGCTGTTTCACTATTTGCAATGTGACAATTGTATCATTTCAAATTAAACCCACAAACACACATATGAATAACTTAGCATAGATATTAAATAGATATATATTAAAATAGTATATATATTAGATATTTAAAGATATTAAATTTTATTTATTTATTTTTTAATGTTTATTTATTTTTGAGACAGAGAGAGACAGAGCATGAACAGGGGAGAGGCAGAGAGAGAGGGAGAGACAGAATCTGAAACAGGCTCCAGGCTCTGAGCTGTCAGCACAGAGCCCGACATGAGGCTTGACCTCACGGACCGCGAGATCATGACCTGAGCCGAAGTCGGACGTTTAACCGACCAAGCCACCCAGGCACCCCAAGATATTAAACTTTAAAATAGTATATATAGTATATATAGGTATTAAAATAGCATATATATATTAGTGTGTGTATATATATGTGTGTGTGTGTGTGAATACACATACACACAGCAGATGTGGCATATTAGTTTCTGGGGTCAGAATCCTAGTTCGAATATTTTTAAAAAAATGTTTGTATTTATTTTTAACAGAGAGAATGTGAGCAAGGGAGGGACAGAGAAAGGGGTGGGGGGACAGAAGATCCAAACCAGGCTCTGCATTGACAGCAGGGAGCCTGATGCATGGCATGAACTCACGAACTGTGAGATCATGACTTGAGGCAAAGTCAAATGCTCAACCAATGGAGCCACCTTGGTGCCCCTGGCCCCAATATTTTTATGTTATAAAATCTTAGTCACTTCATGTTGTCTGCCTTAGTTTCCCCATCTGTAAATTAGGATAGTAGTCGTAGATTAAATCAGTCCATGAATGTCTCTTAAAAATGGCCAGTGTCAGCTATTATTAGCATTATTGTTATTATTATTATATTATGTTTTATGTAAGGTATCAAATGGCGAAAGTATATTGAAAAGAAATTAGAACTGTTCTCCATAAATTATAAATTTTGCACATCAGAAGTTTTAGAACCCCATAACTCTCACTTTTTAATATTTGTCTTCATTGTTAGGGTTATGATTAGAATAATAGTAGGACAAAAATAAGCATGTGAATATATTTTTTCGACTGTGAATCTCCTTGTTCCTTTTTTTTTTAATTTTTTTTTTAATGTTTATTTATTTTTGAGACAGAGAGAGACAGAGCATGAATGGGGGAGGGGCAGAGAGAGAGGGAGACACAGAATCTGAAGCAGGCTCCAGGCTCTGAGCTGTCAGCACAGAGCCCAACGCGGGGCTCGAACCCATGAACCGTGAGATCATGACCTGAGCTGAAGTCTGACGCTCAACCGACTGAGCCACCCAGGCGCCCCTCCTTGTTCCTTGATTACAGAGAATTCCATTTAAAAAAGAACACTGTGAAATCCAAAGTATTGTACAAAGATTGGTGTTACTATTAATTTGAGTCTAGTTATTGGTTTCAGTGTAAGATGATGCTCTTGTTAAGACCTAGTTCTCTTCTTTGGCACATCATTTGAGTAGGGCAAAGATGTGAATGGTACTGAAAATACTACAATGTGATAATCACTGAGACTGGACTGGTTCAACATCTGATGTTTCGATTTCTTGATAAATCAATCTCCGAGGTTCAGTTCATTCACAGTGTGAGGCTACTTACCTGTTCAAAGTACATCAGTTTTGTCTTCCAGTTTTTATATTGGCTTCCTGTCAGGGTTTGCATTGATTTTAAAGTTTTATTGTTGATGTTTAAAGCACTTAATGGCCTGATACCTTCTTATATTAATGATTTGCTTATCCCCACAGGACAAGAATAAATTTTGAGATCTTCTTCTGCTAGCTGGATGTCAGTCTTAACTGTCACCTTGAGATTCAGAGGGCAAAGGCCTTTTGTCTTTTGTTCATGTTCTTTTTGAGATAAGCCATTAGAAAGAAAATTTCATATCTTTTCTAAAGGTCAGTGGGGCATCATGGAAAAATATAATACTGAGACCTTTGACTTATCAAATTAACGTCTGTTTTCGAATTCTCAAATAAGATCTGTAACAGACCAAATTCCCCAGAAATGTGATCATAAAAATACTTAATCTATGAAATGTGGAAATCCTTAAAGTAATATTCTTATATGTTTTTAAAAGGTTAGGAAGTAAGTGCTATATTTCCGAGTGAAAGAATATTTTACTTCTCATCTATGCCAGTAAAAACTGTAATTTTATTTGCAAAGTCAATCTCTCAAAATGCAACTTTTTTCATTTTCTAAGATATTTATGGTAAATTTCATGAATTGAAAAGTGCCTTAAAATATTTTGCAATCAATCACAAACAGCGTTTTTAGATTTAATGTTTAATTATGAAGACTGGGTTATGCTATGTGTTTGTGATAGATAGTTTTGACTAATAATATATGATTACTGCCACGAGCAATCTATGTTTGGGGGAAGGAAATAACTCTTTCACTTGAGTATAACTGTTGAAACATAATGTAGAACATTAACTGTTTATGACTGCATATAGCCTATAAAAGGAGTGTTCATTCATGATATAGGCAAACAGATTTTTATGTGCTAGTATAATCTATAAAAGAAATCTACTTCATCTGTGACCTACCTACATCCTTATTTAGCTATTAGTTTGTTTTGTATATCATTCAGTACAAAGTCTTATCTGTCATTTGCCATATTGACATTTGACACTTGGTAATTTAGTATATATCAAATCCTCTGTACATAAGATAAAGTACAAGGAAGTATTTTGAAAATGTTGAGTGCTAGATAAATGTGACATATCACCATTATTTTACTATTATTATTTTCTATGAAGGAATGTTTTCCCTATGAAAGTGATCTGACTTCAGAAGTTCTCCTTCCTGGGGTGCCTGGATGGCTTAGTTGGTTGAGCATTGGAGTCTTGGTTTTGGCTCAGGTCATGATCTAACAATTTGTGAGTTTGAGCCCTGTGTTGGGCTCTGTGCTGACAGCAGGAAGCTTGCTTGGGATTCCCTCTCTCCTCCTCTCTCTGCCCCTCCCCTGCTTGCATTCTCTCTCAAAATAAATAAATAAACATTTAAAAAAAGAAGTTCTCCTTCTTACTATGCCATTTCCCCCACATCTTTTTTCCCCTGCATCTGGGTAATGGAATTCACTCACATAGGTATGGCAAAGGAAAGACTTGAAATGTCTATAACATGGTGAAAATAAAATATCTTTTCTAGGATATTTTAGGTGGGATCCTTTGCTGATAGTTCAAATCATAGCAGGAAAGGTGAAAGATGAACTATTTATTTACGTTTAAAAGAGATTTAAAGCTATATAGCCATAAATACCCAAAAGTGAATTTTTTATTATTTGGAATTAAACTTCTATTTTTTTTCATGTGAATGACTTGATTTGTAAAACAATGGATTAAAAATGAATAACTCATTGTTTTAACACAGTTCATGTACAATTTTCTTACTTATGTTTGCAAATAAGTTCTCCAGTACATGAGGAAAAATATGTTTAATATATCTGTTACTTTGGAATTCATTGTCACTGAGAAATTTACAATGAATTCACTTCATGACACAATATATAAAGTACAAATATATCATGCTGTTGATGCTGATTTAATGATGATATTGACAGTTTTATGACTAAGTCTCTAAGCAGAAGAAATGCTAAAAATTGATTTTTAGCAGGTTCTTCCTTACTTAAAATGTAAGCCATGGAGTCAGCTATATGATAAATTTTTTTAAATATTGTCAACTATAAGACTTCAATAATCATGAAGATATTATAAATATTAATGCAATCTGCAATTTATTTTGGACTTTGGCTTTCTGAAATTATTTAAGTTAGCTGCCTCAATATTCTTATTTGGTCTGCTCTCCTTGGAGGGCATCTTCTTTCTATATATCCTAAAATAGCTTTTATTGTGTTTACAGTTAGATTTGTTTGTATACCTAGTTTGCAATTATACTCATTGGATTATTGTTATTAGGTTAAACCACATAAAATTGTAGATATTTGATAGTTTTTAACCTATAGATATGTTACCTTGAGATTAAAAAACAACAGCAACTCTGTGCTGACAGGGTGGAGCCTGATTGGAATTCTCTCTCCTCTCTCTCTCTGTCTCCCCTCCTCCCCTGCTCACGTTGTCTCTGTCTCTCTCAAAATAAATAAACTTCAAAAAAAGCCCCAGGAACTGGGTACCAGAAGGGCAAATAAACAGAAAGCCTTTAATCCTTAATGGGTGATCAGCCGTTTAAAAATTGTCTTGGGGTGCCTGTGTGGCTCAGTTGGTTAAGCGCCTGACTCTTGATTTCGGCTTAGGTCATAATATCACAGTTTGTGAGTTTGAACTCGTGTTGGGCTCTGCCCTCAGCATGGAGCCTACTTAAGATTCTCTGACTCCCTCTCCCTCTGTTCCTTCCCAGCTAGGGCATATGTGCTCTCTCTCTCTCTCTCTCTCTGTCTTTCAAATATATATGTATATATATATATATTTTTTTCTTCCTGTATTTTTTCTTCCTGTATATTTTGTCTTTCTGTATTAAAATGATGCATTCTATAATACATAATAATATAATGCAAAATAAAGAAAATGTCTATTTATAGAGAAATGTACTAAAAACTTTATAGTATCAAGTTAATTTATACTGCACAATTATTTATAGTTTATAGTATAACATTTCTTCTCCATAAATGTGCAATACTCCTTTCTAAGGTTTTGTCCAAAAACTTTTTTATAATTGTATACAACTTTGACTCAATATTTTTGAGAACACAGATATAGAATTTAAATCTCAGACTTGAGATTTTTGTCTAGTAAATTAAAAAAAATTACTTTTGATGTTTATTTATTTTTGAGAGAGAGACAGACAGACAGACAAAGTGTAAGTGGGGTAGGGGCAGAGAGAGAAGGAGACACAGAATCCGAAGAGGTTCCAGGCTCTGTGCTGTCAGCACAGAGCCCATCGCAGGGCTTGAACTCATGAACTGCAAGATCATGACCTGGGCCAAAGTCGGAGGCTTAACCAGCTGAGTCACCTAGGCGCCCCTATGTAGTAAATTTGTATAGCACACTGTAAGATCCTGCAGTAGAAACCTTTTCATTATTTCCATTATAATTTCTGACCTATGAATAGAATTTATGTGTTTGCTGTTAATATGATAGAATGGGTCATTTTAGCATATACCATTAGTTACCAAAATTTTTCAGTAGTAATTTATTTCTTATGAAATTCAAGTTTCTTGGGAATTGTCTAGATATATGGCTTTTCCTGGTAATATTCTTCAGGCTTCCATAGCTGAACATAATCAATTTTTAGTTCTGCCACAACTATCGACATATTAGGAGCAATTGACTTTGTCTGAGGTATCATTGTAGTGATCAGATTGAGACTTGTACATTTAGGTATTAAGAACCTTTAGCCTACTTGGTTCTTTTTTTTTTTAATGTTTATTTATTTTTGAGAGAGAGTGAATGAGCATGAGCGGGGCATGGGCAGAGAGAGGGAGACAGGATCCAAAGTGGGCTCCATGCTAACAGGAGAGAGCCAGATGTGGGGCTTAAACTCATGAACCCTGAGATCATGACCTGAGCCAAAGTCAGACGCTCAACCGTCTGAGCCACCCAGGTGCCCCTAACCTACTTGGTTCTTAAATAGGAAATCTGAAAAGAAAAAAAAATACTAAGTTTATTACAAAAATAAACGTATAATTTGTTTTACTGAAGGTTTGGGTTAAACTGCACACCCGTTTATTGCTCTTTCTAAAGCAAAGTATCTAACTCTGAGAACAACGCATCATACCAGAGACTGGTAAGGTGATGCTCTTGTAGTGTAAGAGTAAGTGGGGCTACTTCTGTTAATTTCATATATTGATTTTGTTTTCTCTTAATTTCCGATTTTGTCTTCATTGATGCCTGTGCTAAGTGAAATAAATAACTGTTATCATCTCTTGTTCTAATAATCCTACCAAGTATTCATCTCTCAAAACTCTAAAGTCTAGTTATTACTCTTATAGTCTTAGTTTTTGATTCACACATTCTCCTGGAATATCGGAAGAGGTAAGTTCACGTGTAATATTCAATCAGTTCCCACTCCTATGCTCTGTCTCCCGCCATCAGCCTCACTTTCACCCCCAGATTTCTGTACTACCAGTTTCAATGTTAGAAGAAAGCTTCCTGTAAGTGTTCTAGATCATTTGGTCAACACTGATGAAAAAGCTACAGCATTTATTAAGGCTCTGCAAAAGCAGAATTTTATATTGAAAATCAAACAAATATACTCTAAGAATTACTTTGGAAGGAATGTGAACGCTCCATCCTGTAAGATACTCAAAGATAAAAGCTCATCCGTATCTCATCTCTTTTATCCTTTGTTTTGTTTTGTTTGGGTGCTATAACAAAAATGCCAACAATTGGGTAGCTTAAACAAAAATATTTCCTTCACAACTCTGGGGATGGGGAGCCCAAAATCAAGGAGCCAGCAGATTCAGTTTAGGTGAGAGACCACCTCCTGGATCATAAACAACAATCTTCTCACTGTGTCTTCACATGAAGGAAGGGTGAAAAGAACTCTCTGGGATGCTTTTATAAGAGCACTAATCCCACTTGTGAGGAATCCACCCTCATGACTTAATCACCTCCCTAAGGCCCTACTTTACAATACCCTATTGGGGGTTAAGATTTCAACATATGAATTTTGAGGGAGACATAAGCATTCAGTTCATTACACCAGTTGAATTCAATTTAAATTCATTGAATTTTATTCAGCTCCAAGCACTGGTCTCAGAACTGGATATATGATGTTTGGAAAAAGCTGGTCTTAGGTCTTATTAAGCATATAATGCCATAACACTGAAAGTTTAAAAACTGCCTGAGAACAGAAAAAGTAACTAAATCAGTTTGGAAAACTGTAATCAAGAGGTACATTTCAGCTGAACGTTGAAAAGTAAGTGATATTTTGCCACATGGAGTGGGGGAGTAGGAAGTGATTTCCAGGAAAGTGGAGGCCACACATCCAAAGGCACAGAATCCTGAAAGGTTATGGCCCATTAAGGGACAAAAGGGAGGTGTTGGAGAGGCAGATAATGAGTGAATCCAGAATTATAGGTGTGGCAGTCTTGGGTCATATGTGCTTTGTCTAATCTTTATCTTGAGGATCTTTTGGATTTCTGGTTGACCATTAGCCTCAAACATTATGGAAATGAAATTTGTGGCCTATCTTGATGTGTGAATATTACCAACATGAAGCTATTGCTGTCTATAGATCACTATGGAAACTAATGATGGTATTACTCCTTGTAACTCTATTTATGGAGGATAATGCTTGAATATCACTTACATGTACCAAATTAAGAAAATTGTGAAGTTAATCATGGTACATGCATAAAATATAATACTATGAGATAATTTTAAAATAATTATTGTAATATTGAAGAAAATGACAGTAGCATATTGCATCACTTAATCATGTAGAGGCCAGGGGCAGCCTGCCAAAGACAGGTCATTTTGGCATGAATATTACTTTGGTTAAATGTAATCAAAACCCAGCAGACAGAGGAAAAGCTCTCTTCCTGGTCCTCAACTGCCTAAATTTACGCTGGTAAGGAGAGCTTATACCACAAAAGAGATGCTGCTAACAAAGACTCCCTTTACCTGAGGAACATATCTGTAATAATAGGGCAAACCTTGTTTCCAAACATCCCCTTTTGTCTTCCCGCTAATGGCCTTCCTCCCTTTTGTGTCCTCAGACCCTGCCCCTCTCCTTAACTCATATAAACTTTATGTTGCCTCATTGTCTTTGAAATTTCATGTCTGGGTGGATTGCCTGTACATAACACCTATTACATTTGATTTTCTCCTGTTAATCTGTCTCATGGCATTTTGATTATAAGTCCAGCTAGAAGGACCATAGGGCGGAGGAAGGTCTTTCTCCCTGACAATCACATAACTTATAAACAGTGAATCATGGTTTAAAATTTAATTCTTTAACTCCCACTTCAATTCTCCCCTATCACTAACCCATAAATATGAATTTTCCTATGAAGGAGAAAATATACGTTAGTAGAATGTTTTCATTCATCTATTCCACAAAATGAATGAGTTTGATTTCATTAAATCACTATTATGTACTCATATTTTTCTTATCTAATGTAATATCTTTACATATAGGATACAGATCTCAAAATATACTAGCAAAATATTTGCCTTATATTGGTAGAATAACATTTTAAACCTGTCTTAAATCTGGTTGGTGCCATCATGACATGTTTACTTCCTCTAGTTATCTTTCCATTAGAGAATCCAGCACTTGGCACCTTGAGCACTAAACGTGGAAAAAACTCTGGAAGAGTTACCAAACTTACCAAAATAAAAGTTCCAGGGATGCCTCAGTGGCTCAGTCAGTTGAGGGTCCGACTCTTGATTTTGGCTCAGGTAGTGATTCCAGGGTTGTGGGGTCTAGCCCCATGTTGGGCTCTGTGCTGAGCATAGAGCCTGCTTGAGATTCTCTCTCTCTGTCTCTCTCTCTGTCTCTCTCTGTCTCTGTCTCTCTGTCTGTCTCTCTCTCTAAAAAATAAATAAATAATAAAATAAAATAAGAGGTCCATAATCTAAGGAAAGAAAGCCTGTTTAATCACAAGAAATACAAAATTTATATCCAACCCCCAAACAAAAGTAATTTGATACAGGAATTCATGAAAAGAAAACCAAGTCCTAAAATCCATATGTAATTCATGTAAATCTAAGTTATGCTAGATTGATATGTTTTGGTAATTTTGTGGGGTTTAATGAGAATAAAATGGGAAAAGCTTTTCCCCCATCAGTTTCTTTCTTCTGGCATAAGACGGTTAGAAGCCTTGACAGGTGTGTTCATTCTTTTAGGTCACTGAGGAATCATTAAATGAATTACTTCTGCTGTGCATTTAATGGCACTAGAGGTTTAAATCATGAAAGCATGTTCCTATAAGCCTAAATTATTCCCAAGGACTATTTTATAGGTATCATGATAAAATCCTGCTGTTATTTTTGTTTCGTCTAGAAAAGTTAATGAAGGAGCAACTTTACAGAAAATAAGTAAGCGTATATCCCACTGCCCATTTTTTTTTCATCACAGTATTTAGGTTTTTGCATTGTGTGTAAATTTCAAATAACTCAATGGTAATTTGGAGGAAGTCATACACCGTTGACCCTTGACTAACACAAGTTTGAAGTGCGTGGGTCCAATTACACATGAATTTTTCTTGATAAATACAATACAGTACTTTAAATGCATTTTCTCCTATTATTTTCTCAATAACATTTTCTTTAGCTTACTTTATTGTATGAATACGGTACATAATAACTTACAAAATACGTTCATGTTATTGGCAGTTAAGTGTTGAAGGGTCAGTGCTCCTAACCCTACCTACAATGCTCAAAGGTTAACTGTGTGACTATTTTATTATAACAGTTTTATTGAGGTTATAACTGACATGCAATATTTCAAGTGTGTAGTTCAATGTTTTGATGTACATATACAACCATTAAATTAATAACGCAATCAAGAAGGTGAGGATATTAATCACACCCAAAAGTTTTCTCAGGTGTCTTCATAATTTCTCCCTCCTGCTTTTCATCCTTTTCCCCAAGCAACCACTGATTTGTTTTCCGTTATGGTAAATTAGTTTGCATTTTCTAGAAATTTATATAACTGTAATCATACCATATGTACTCTTTTCGTCTGGTTTCTTTCCTTCAGCATAATTATTTTGAGATTTACCTATGTTTTCGTGTGTGTCAATAATTGCTTTTTATTTCTGAGAAATATTTTACTGAATGGATATACTGCAATTTATTTATCTCTTCACCTGTTGATAATATTTGGGTTGTTGCAATTTGGGGCTATCAACAGGTAAATATCTATGGACATTTACGTATAATTCTTTGTATGGAAATGCACTTCCATTTCTCTTGGGTAAATATGTAGGAGTGTAATGGCTATGTCATAGATATATGTTTGAATTTTTTATGAAAACTTTTACATTTATTTAGTATTTTTTATGGCACAGCATTTGATCTTACTTGGCAAATGTTCTTAACGCACTTCTAACAAATGTTTTTTCCCCACTTTTTCCTGGATGGAGCATTCAAGAAATGTCAAGTAGGTTAAAATAATTGAAATGCTGTTCAAATATCCTATATTCTTACTGGTTTTTTGTGAGTACTTAACCTATCAATTATTATGAAATTTTGTACCATAATTATAGATACATATATTTCTCTTTACAGTTCCATAAGTTTTTATTTTATTTTTTTTTATTTTTTTTAACGTTTATTTATTTTTGAGACAGAGAGAGACAGAGCATGAACGGGGGAGGGGCAGAGAGAGAGGGAGACACAGAATCGGAAGCAGGCTCCAGGCTCTGAGCCATCAGCCCAGAGCCTGATGCGGGGCTCGAACTCACGGACCGTGAGATAGTGACCTGAGCTGAAGTCAGAGGCCTAACCGACTGAGCCACCCAGGCGCCCTTCCATAAGTTTTTAATCCGTGTATTTTATTAGGTCCATAAATGCTTAGAATTGCTATATGCTCTGGATGAATTGATGTACAGATCATTTTGAAACATACTTTGTCTAATAGTAATATAGAAACTCCAGATTTCTTTTGATTAATGTTAACATGGTATACATTTTTCTATTCTTTGCATCTTTAAAAAATTGAAGTATTATTGGCATATGATGTTATATTAGTTTCAGGTGTACAAAATAGTCATTTGACAATTCTATACATTAAGCTATGCTCTCCACAATAAGCATACCTTATTACAATATTATTGACTATATTCCCTGTGCTGTATTTTTCTTCACTATGATTTATTCATTTTATAACTGGAAGTGTCTACCTCTTAATTACTTTCACCTATTTCACTTGTGCTTTCAACCCTTTCCCCTCTGACAACAACCTGTTTGTTCTCTATATTTGTGTTTCTGTTTGTTTTGTTCTTTAGAGTCCACATATAAGTGAAATCATATGATATTTGTCTTTCCTTGTTTGATTTATTTCACTTACTGTAATACCCTCCAGGTCCATCTATGTTGTCACAAACATCAAGATCTCATTCTTTTTCATGACTCACTAATAGTCCATTGTGTATGTATATGTGTGTGTGCATATATATATATATATATATATATATGTGTGTGTGTGTGCATGTGTGTACCCCATCTTCTTTATCCATTCCTTTATAGATGGATATTTAGGTTGCTTCCATATCTTGGCTACTGTAAATAATGCTGCAGTAAACATAGGAGTGCATATATCTTTTCAAATTAGTGGTTTTGTTTTCTTTGGCAAAATACCCTATAGTGAAATTACTGGATCATATGGTATTTCTATTTTTAATGTTTTGAGGAACTCCCATACTGTTTTCCACATTGGTTGTACCAATTTACATTTCCACCAACAGTGCGTGAAGGTTCCCTTTTCTGTGCATCCTCACCAACACTTGTTATTTCTTGTGTTTTTGATATTAGCCATTCTGACAGTATAAGGTGATATCTCACTGTAGTCTTGATTTGGCAATTCCCTGATTATTAGTGATATTAAGCATCTTTTCAGGTGTATATTGGCCATCTGTATGTGTTTGTTGGAAAAATTCAGTTCCTATGCTCATTTTAATCAGATTATTTGTTTTTTGGTTTGAGTTGCATAAATTCTCAATAGTACTTTTCACAGAACTAGAAGAAATAATCCTAAAATTTGTATGGAACCACATAAGACCCTGAATAGCCAAAGCAATATCAAGAAATAACAAAGCTAGAATATCACAACCCCAGATTTCAAGATATACTAAGCTATATTATTCAAAATAGTATGGTACTGGCACATAAATAGACACATAGATTAATGGAACAGGATAGAGAGCCCAGAAATAAACTCACACCTACATGGTCAATTAATCTATGACAAAGAAGGCAAGAGTGTATAATGGAGAAAAGATGATCTGTTAAATACATGGTACTGAGAAAACTGGACAGTTACATGCAAAAGAATGATATGGGACCACTTTCTTACACCATTCACAAAAATAAACTCAAAGTGGATTAAAGACCTAAATATGAGGCCTAAAGCCATGAAACCCCTTAAAGAAAACATAAGCAATAATCTCTTGGACATTGGCCTTTGCAATATGTTTCTAGAAAAACCTCGTTATGCAAGGGAAGCAAAAGCAAAACAACAAAAACAAAACTATTGGGACTACACCAAACAAAAAACAAAAAACAAAAAAACCACATTTGCACAGTGAAGAAATCCATCAACAATATGAAAAGGCAACCTACTGGTGAGAGAAGATATTTGCAAATGATATATCTGATAAAGGGTTAATACCCATTCTTTTACTTATAAGCTAGTTTTGTATCTATATTTAAGGCAGATTCCTTTTAAGCAGTACATAATGGTGTCTTCATTTTTTTATCCATCCTGACAATCTCTATTAATTAGTGTGTTTAGACCATTTACATTTAATGGGATTGATAAGACTGGTTTTAAATCTAATATGTTGCTACTTTTTCTCAATTATCTTTTATTTCCCTTTTTATTTTTTTCCTTTATTTTGATTTGAGTATTGCTTATGAGTTCATTTTATCTCCTTTGTTGGATTATTGGCTCTCTCAGTGGTTGCTTCAGTGTTATTGTATCTAATAGCTCCACCTTATCACAGCCCACATTGAGGTTACATTCTTCACCTTTATTATAATAACCATCACAATTATACTTATGTTTTTTCCCCTTCTGGTTTTTTCCCCTTATGTTATAGGCGTTATACATTTTACTTCTACATATATTATATTACTTTTTTAAAAAAGATGTAAATATTAAGAAAAACATTTTTTTTATATTTACACATGTAGTTACCATTTTTGGTGCACATCATTACTTTGGGTAGGTAGAGATTTTTAATTGTTATCATTTTATTTGTGCCTGAAGGATTTTTTAAAACTTATTTTGTATGCTAGGTCTGTTGGAGATGAAGTTTGCTTTTCTACTCTCTAGTTAAAATGTTCATTTACGGATTCCTATTCTAATAGCTGATTTATTGTTCTTTTCCATTAATTTGATCATCTGAGACATTTCTGGGTCTATTTTTTTAAAGCTTTTTTTATTTTTTTACTTATTTAAAAAAATTTTAACGTTTATTCATTTTTTGAGAGACAGAGAGAGAGAGAGTGTGAGTGGGGGAGTGGCAGAGAGAGAGGGAGACAGAATCCGATGCAGGCTTCAAGCTCTGAACTGACAGCACAGAGCAGGACATGGGGCTCAAACTCATGGACCATGAGATCTTGACCTGAGCTGAAGTTGGATACTTAACCCACTGAGCCACCCAGGCGCCCCTTTAAAGCTTTTTTTTAAATGTTTATTTATTTTTGAGAGAGAGACAGAGACAGAGAGTGAGCAGGGGAGGGGCAGAGAGAGAGGGAGAAACAGAATCTGAAGCAGGCTCCAGGCTCCAGGCTCCAAGCTGTCAGCACAGAGCCCGATGTGGGGCCTGAACTCACGAACCGTGAGATCATGACCTGAGCCAAAGTCAGATGCTCAACCAACTGAGCCACCCAAGGGCCCCATTTCTGGGTTTATTTTTAAGGATTATGTTTCTCCTCATTTTGGCCACATTTTATTGCTTTTTTGCATGCCAGTTTTTCACTGGAGGCCAGACATTGTGAATTTTACCTTATTATATAAAGGTATTTCATATAAATAACGCAAGCATTTTTCTGGGATTCAGCCATATGTAAGAATTTAACCCTTTTGGGTCTTGCTTTTAAACTCTGTTAGGCAGGGCCAGAATAACATTTCATATAACCCTAATTTTTCCTACTATTGAGGCAACTCTTCTGAGTACTCTCTCCAATATCCTGTAACTATGAGGCCTTCCACTACGGCTGGTGAAAACAGAAACCCTTCTAAGCCCTGTGACACATCCAGGGATTGTTCTTTCAGATCTTTTCTGATCATTCTTTTACCAGCCTCAGTAGGTTCTTCACACGAATGCAATGATAATATTTAGCTAAAGCCAAAAAGGGGCCTTCTGAAGATGTCTGGAGTTTTCTCTGTCTCTCTCTGTCTCTCTCTGTCTCAAAAATTATTCCTGAATGCCTAAGAAATTTTAAGAGAATGGATTTTAAGACATAGAAGTATCATAAAATGGAAATGTTCTAATATAATAGCAATTATAATAGTAATTTCCTTTTGTACAAAAGACCCAAAAGAAAATAATTCATTAGTTTCTTTTAGTCAACATGTACTACTAAATGTAAATGATGTGATGTGTTTTGGGTCCAGGAGCAAATGGC
Organism: Lynx canadensis; assembly: GCF_007474595.2. Lineage (NCBI taxonomy): Eukaryota > Metazoa > Chordata > Mammalia > Carnivora > Felidae > Lynx > Lynx canadensis. Next base: position 85,075,961 of record NC_044309.1, on the reverse strand, counting down.
CAAGAAAGAATTCTTGAAATGTCTTTGGTGCAAAAAAGGTGGTTTTGTTAAAGCATGGGGACAGGACCCAGGGTCAGAAAGAGCTGCATTGGGGTTGTGAGGAGTGACATTATAAACTTTTAAGTTGGGAGGGGATTAGGGATAGTGCAAGTCTCTAAGGAACTTGGAAACAAGGTTTCCAGGACCTTGAGGGGCTATCTGCTGTTTAAGTTAAGGTCATTTACTACTAACTAGTAAAACTTTGGTCATGAGACCCTTCAGATGTATATCAGTGGGCCATATATTTGGAGGATGATTGCTAACATATATCTTGGGAATTAGAGATAAAGGAAGCTTCCAAAGGGATTTTTATAAGTTAAAGAAGACTTGCAGACCCTGAAGTTCAGGCTAAGGTGAAGCTAAGGTTGCCTTTTGCCTCTAGTTAAGAATTAACATCCAGGAAGTTCACTCCTGGAGGAGATCACTCTGGGTGTCTCAAGCACTTGTCAATGGGCTGCAAGTTGTAAGGAAATGTAATTTTTTTCTACATTTCTTTTGCCTTTGTTCTCTACATCAATAAACAATTATTTGATATTGTTTTAAGTATTGGATAGATATATAAGAACTACTTTTTTTTTTTACCTCGAACAGCTACAATATAAGTGCACAGAAATATTGGAAATGATCCACTTTAGAAAATGATGATGTTGAGGAGGAAAAACTATCCCTTATCCTTTAAAATTCATCTAGTTTGTCTAAGAATCAAATTGACATGAGACAGATTAACAGAAAATCAAAGTTTAATAGTATGTATACCTCCTGTATGTATGGGAGAAACCTAGAGAAAATGACTAACTCCCCACCTTATCACCTTAAATAAACTAGGTATGATAGACAGGGAGACCCTAGCAACAAGACCTGTTTGATCAAAATCCTCTATGTCCCATTGTTTCTGATTGACACAGTAAACATTTGTTTACCATTTACCTTTTTTCTTTTTCAGCTTCCTGTGAATTTCATTTTTTCCTTTTGAAGTCCCAGTCTCTCTTCTCCTTAGTTCAGACTGACATATATACCTCATTTGATCTTATGGTATTTGGAATTTCATATGTGTATGTATTCCCTATATGTGTACATTTAAATTTGATTACTCCTATTAATCTGTCTCGTGTCAGTTTGATTCTTAGTCCAGCTAGAAGGACCTTTGAAGGGGACAGGAAATTCTTCCTCCCTGACACTGGTCACACGCTTAGAAGATTACCTATTGTCCATCAATCTTCAATTCTTTTCAGCCATACTTCTCTTCCTTCATTATCTAACATAAGAATTCATCTTTTAAAACCTGCCTAACCCAAACTGATGTGTCTATCTGTAGAATTTGGAATATATATTAGATCCTAATAATTATAAATATGGAACGGAGTTATGAGATAATCTGAAGAAGATTCAGGTACACGGGACTTAGTTGTGTGGGGTAGCACACAAACCACTAGATCATGTATCTTTCAGAATCTTTTCTCCAGTAAACTTGAATGATGGCTTTTGAGCATAAAGCCAATAATTCTTTTGTATTTTATCTCTAACTCATTAATAGAATAAAAGGATACTAGGAAAATATATTTTAATCTTCAAGTTCCTTGCAATTGGTAGCAGATAATATTGGGGGTCTGTGTTGGGAAATGTTCCTAGATGGACTATGTGCCTCAGTTATAGTTGCTTTTTATCTGTTGGAGATGCCTCTTACCGAGCTTTTACACATACCAGGACAGAAACAATAGAATGAAAGTACATTCTACCAGACAGCTTGATTGGGAAAATTACATTTGTAGGCATTTTTCATACAGTGTTTGCCAAGTTCTGTTACTAGCTGTCTTCAGAAAGTGACATATAGTCCTATTGGATCACAAAGTCTCTTTAAGTTTCAGAATGAGTTTCACCCTTGAGTAACCAGGAAAAGACAAGGAATTTTCCGACCGACTTTTGGGTCCTTTGTTCTTGGCTGTGAACTATGCTGTTAAACCCCGTCTGGACTTGGCCATTCAAATTGGTGCTGGGTGAAATGCAGAGACCCTGGGCCCTGAGGCCTCAATACAGCCTGTCCCAAAAATGTTGCCAAAGGTTCTAAGTCTCCTCATGAGAAAGAACTCAAGGACAGGCACAACATAGAGGATGAGCAATGCAAGCAGGAAAGTTTATTAAAGCAAAAGTACACTCTTAAGATGCAAAAGTGGGTGAACTCAAGGGAGAGAGAGAAAGAGCTGTATGTCCTGGAGCTCGGGTTTTTATCTTCTATAGACAGTTGTTAACTAGGGGGTGGAACATTCATTACTTGCAGCAGGAATGTCTTGGAAACAGGGTTTCAAGCCTTTTCTTCCTTATCTGGCAGGGGTTTCTGGGCTATTTTGTCAGCCATCTTGGGCCTGTCTGGTCTGATCTAGCTTCTTGTGGTTTTGTTTTGGAGTACTGCCAGGTCTCTGACTTTCCTAATAGCTGGCCGTGAGTTCCTCTTTGATGGCCTCCACACATCCTGTTGGAACCTAACTAACTGCCTCAGACAAAATCTTTCTTAGTAATTCCACAAATTATTTCTGTCATACCTTCTTCTAGATACATTTTTCTTTTTTAAAAAAATACGTCTTTTAAAAAAAAAATATTTAGAGAGAGGGGGAGTGCAAGGAGGAGAGGGGCAGAGAGAGGGAGGGAATCAGACACTTAACTGACTGAGCCACACAGGTGTCCCCCTAGCTGCATTTTTCTTAGGTTATCAATAAAGCTAAAGTTCCCCTTGAGTCAAATTTTCCTATTCCTCTTCAGAATTACAAATATGGACAAGTTCATTTTCTTTAGTGTTCCAAACAGTTCCAGCTTCACTTTACAATTGCTCTGTCCCCAATTCTGGTCATCACTGCCCCTACCTACAGCCCAGGTGAAAACATGGCTGTCAGGGCATGAAGTGTGCATGCCCAGTGACCCACCCCCCCGCGGTGCCCATGACCCCAAGCACAGTACATGGGATAGAATTAGAGATAGGCAGAGGGAACAACACTCTTTCCTTTGTTTTTAGTTACTTTCTCTAAAAGCCTGTAACTAGATCTATCATAAAGACCAAACTGTTTCTTGGTCTTAAAAAATTGGTATTTATTTATGGATATTGTTTCAAAAATTATCAGTTTATATGATAAAATCATCTTTTTCTCTTCCAGAAAGGATAATTATTTTTATGTGTAGATTAATACACAAAATCAAACTACTACAATAAAGTTTATACTTCTAAGACAAGTTTTTATTTCATAGTATAGTTTTACCAATAAGAAGAAAAGGTATTTTTCTGGAATATTCCCCCTTATGTTTTATATGATAATTATATATTTTTATAGAAAGGTTCTATTGAGCTATATTAAAATATGATAAAATGGCATTGTGATATTATTAATTTTTTCCCCATGCTTCATTTCTCCCAAATCAGAAAGAATCTTAGGGTAAAATTGAAATCTAATTTATGTTGAAAGTTGGTGTGTCAAATTCAATTCTATTTGCGGATATGAAACAGAAGGATTTCTTCCCTTCGCTTTAATGTGTCACAATTATTTTTAAAAACTTCTAAACCCCTAGTGAAAATAAAAATGAATAGCAAGTCGTGATTCTCAATTGTGTCTATAGGACTAAGGACATTAAATGCACCCTAAATGTGAAGAGTGGTTAAGATTTCATTGAGTTTCTTGTATCAGGAAGCATTCCTAAAAGTGGAAAACACATCCAACTACCAATGATTGGGGGTAGTAGTAGTACGAATGCTAGTAATCTTACCACCCGAAATAGCAAACCAATTACTATGTGCCAGGCATTGTGCTACATCTGTCCATTTAATCCTCATCAAGTCTGTATCTGTTTTGTAGATGATGACACTCAGGCTTTCAGAGATTATGTAATGTTCCCAGGGTCACAAAGCATAGGAGTGATAGAACCAGGCGTTGAATCCAACCTCTGACTCCAACATAAATGCTGTTTCCTCAAGTACACAATCTAACGCATTGCAGACTTTTGATAATGTTGTATTGAGTAACTGACTGCCTCCTGTCTGCAGATGTCTTTTTGCAGTGTGATACTGATGAAGTACACAAAGTATAGTTACTGTTGATTTTTCCCTTTTCCACACTGGCAGTTCCCTGGGTTTCCTGCAACATATTCTTCATGTAGCATTTAAGTGATTTTTAAATGTGTAAGTTAGATCACATTACTCCCCTGCTTTAAACCCTCCAACTCCTTCTTGCTTCTTAGAATAATAATAACATTTTGCACATAACAGAAAAATAAAATAATGATCTCCAAAACTTTTTATCTTCAAATTTGTTACCCCTTGATATATCACTTGAACTCCACTGTTCTTCTTCTTCCCATCACATGATGAGATGAACCTCACCAATCTTCTTTTTGTACTTCTGAAGGTACAAAATTCATTGTTTTAAAGGTCTTTCTTGGGGCGCCTGGGTGGCGCAGTCGGTTAGGCGTCCGACTTCAGCCAGGTCACGATCTCGCGGTCCGTGAGTTCGAGCCCCACGTCAGGCTCTGGGCTGATGGCTCGGAGCCTGGAGCCTGTTTCCGATTCTGTGTCTCCCTCTCTCTCTGCCCCTCCCCCGTTCATGCTCTGTCTCTCTCTGTCCCAAAAATAAATAAACGTTGAAAAAAAAATAAAAAATAAAAAAATAAAAAAAAAAATAAAGGTCTTTCTTCCTGCTATCCCTTATGCTGGAACATTCTTTTTTGTCCTCCCCAAGCCTGGCCCCTTCTCAACATTTATATTAATACAAATACCTACCCTCTATACAAAGAAGCCTATTTAAAGTGTATTCCTAGAATAATTTTCTATCACATAACCCTGTTTCCCCCCCCACATTTATTATTAGATAGCACTATTTTATATGAACTTTTATGTTAGCTTACATGTATGCTTCTTTGTTTCATATTAGTTTATTTGTGCCTGGGATTTCTAGTAGATTAAAAATCTGTTAGAAATAAGCTCCCTTCCTAAAAATCAAATAATCCAGTGAAGAAATGGGTGAAAGACATGAATAGACACTTCTCCAAAGAAGACATCCAGATGGCCAACTGACACATGAAAAATACTCAACATCACTCATCATCAGGGAAATACAAATCAAAACCACAATGAGATATCACCTTACACCTATGAATGGCTACATTAACAACTCAGGCAAGGACAGATGTTGGCGAGGATGCGGAGAAAGAGGATCTCTTTTGCATTGTTGGTGGGAATGCAAGCTGGTGCAGCTACTCTGGAAAACAGTATGGAGGTTCCTCAAAAAATTAAAAATAGAACTACCCTATGACCCAGCAATTGCACTACTAGGCATTTATTCACGGGATACAGGTGTGCTATTTCAAAGGGACACAAGCACCCCCATGTTTTCAGCAGCACTATCAACAATAGCCAAAGTATGGAAAGCACCCAAATGTCCATCGATGGATGTATGGATAAAGAAGATGTGGTATATATATATATATAATGGAATATTACTCAGCAATCAAAAAGAATGAAATTTTGCCATTTGCAACTATGTGGATGGAACTGAAGGGTATTACACTAAGTGAAATTAGTCAGTCAGAGAAAGAAAAAAATCATATGACTTCACTCATATGAGGACTTTAAGAGGCAAAACAGATGAACCTAAGGGAAGGGAAACAAAAATATTATAAAAACAGGGAGGGGACAAAACAGAAGAGACTCATAAATATGGAGAACTGAGGGTTACTGGAGGGATTGTGGGAGGGGGAGTGGGCTAAATGGGTAAGGAGCACTAAGGAATCTACTCCTGAAATCATTGTTGCACTATATGCTAACTAATTTGGATGTAAATTTTTTTTTTTCAACGTTTATTTATTTTTGGGACAGCGAGAGACAGAGCATGAACGGGGGAGGGGCAGAGAGAGAGGGAGACACAGAGTCGGAAACAGGCTCCAGGCTCTGAGCCATCAGCCCAGAGCCTGACACAGGGCTCGAACTCACGGACCGCGAGATCGTGACCTGGCTGAAGTCGGACGCTTAACCGACTGCGCCACCCAGGCGCCCCATGGATGTAAATTTTAAAAAATAAAAAATAAAATTAAAAACAAAAAGAAATAAGCTCCCTTAAGGCAGGAATTTGTCTTATTTATAGAAGAGCTTTGGACACATAATAGACTTGCACCAAGTAATAATTTAATGGGTGTATTAATAAACAAAGGAAGGTATTTTGTATGATTGGAACCAAAAGCACTAAAATATCCCACGGGAAAAATAGAGATTAGAATATAAACTTGATATCAAATGAATGGACTTTCTATTTTCTTTTAAAGATTTCAATCTTTTTTAATAAAAGAGATTTTAATTAATCAACTTAAATATTTTTTCATCAGAAATACATAAGATTAATTTCAGAAGTTTAAGTATGCATTTAAAACTCTATCTTAAATTGAGGCATATTGTCCACAGAATAAAACATAAATTTTAAGAGTGTTATTTGATGAATTTTATATATGTATACACCTGCCCACAACAATGTTTCCATCACTCTTCCAGAAGTTTCCTCATGACCCTTGATTAACAGTACCATACCTTCATAGCCTCTATTTTAACTTCTAGCCCCATTGATTACTTCTGTCTGTTCTTTTTTATTTTATTTTAGAGGTTCTTTTCCACCCTATTTTTCAATTCCTCTAAATTACATAAGAGAAATTTTGCCTCAGTGTCAGTACCAAGAAGCAAAATCTAAGAAAAACTCTCAAAGTTCAAAGTTTATTCTGACTCTTAAAGAACCAAAAATGTGTCTTAGTCATCTTAGTTATAAATTCAAAACTCAGAACACTATTTTTACCTATCTGGAGGAAAACATATCTTATATAGCAAGATGGAAGGATATAAATATCATCTTTCATGTCTTATGAACTTGGTTGATATTTACCAATATAATTATTATACAGTTATGCATTTTAATCATCTTTTAAAATATTTTATAGAGTAAGCAAAAATCAGTATTTATACAAAAGCCAAAACATCTCTGGGATGTTTGTTACATGCATGTGGCACCTGCGGGATATTTCTTATAGCTTTTATAGGCTTTTATGTCTTGAGTATCTTAGTAACTTAACATTCAATTTTCTTTTTCACTTTTGGCTTTAAAAAGAGACAACCAAATAGGTTTATCATATGAAGCCACTGAGATTTAAAATATTTAATATAAATCATTTTAAAAGAAAAATACAGTGGTATATTTGGTACTGATTTATAAAGAGATGTTTGCAACCTTCTTGAAATTTTTCAAAATACTACATGAAATGTCTATTTACATCACTATTCCTTTGTTTGCCCTTGATCTTTTTATATCCCATGATTACTACTATATAGCAATGCTTGTTCTAATGTATGTCCTTTATAAAACATAAGCTTACAATTCAGGTTTATCAAAATAGCAAATCTTTGTTTAGGAAATGCATTATTTCTGAAACTTATGCAAACCCATAATATTGCTCTTTTCATTGGTGGATAGATCTCCAAGAGAGTAAGCACAGATGTAGAAGTTAAGATTTATGTACAACTTAGAAGACCTACTTACAGTCTACGAACAGTGCCCTTGGGAAGGGAATTGCTCTATACCTCCTAAGTTCAACATTGAGTTCATTTCATAAAGCAGCATGTATAAACCTTCAAGGCTTAATGAAATAATGGGCCCTTTGAGGAAGCCTACACTCATTTGTCACTCATAGTTCACTCAAACACTAGGAGGGTTGAAAATATTTCTGTCTCAGATTTAGATGCATTAAAAACCTGGTCTTCAGAATGAAGTTAATGAAACATCTGATTCACTCCGTTGGCTTTATCAAAATGCAATTTCCTGGGTTCACTCCAGATCTAGTGAATAACATGTCAGTGAGTGGGCGGCCTGGAGTCTGCATTTTGATTAAGTTCCTCAGGTGCTTCATATGCCTTCCGAAGATAGAGAGGTGACACATACTTTTCACGTTTATGTGTCCTCCGAAGTAACATTTTAGCTTAAAAGTGTGAAAACCAGATGTGATTTGGATAAACATGTTGGGAAATTGTACTATATATGGTATCTTGGGTATTTAGGAACTGGGGGTTTACCTCTATAAAATGCCTGCATGGTGGATGCTTTATACATATAATTTAATATAATCCTAACCATAATCTTATGGGAATAGGTATCATTATATCAGTTTTATGGATAAGAGAACAAGCTCAAAGATGTTAAATAACCTTATCTGAGTTACACAGATTAATAACTGGAAAATTTGAAAAAAAAACTCATTATATCAAACTTTAAAGCTTTTTCTACTATATTAGGTTGCTGGCTTGGATGGAGCAGAGGAAGCAATACTTTTTTGAAACAAACTCATGCTAACCAATAAGCGCTTGCTCTATCAGTTAGTAGAACAAACTGGTAAGGGAGAAATTCTTACACCAACTTCATAGATGAGACACAGAGAGGTTAGGTACCTTGCTGATAAACTCATATTTATTCATCCATTTATGTACGTATATATTTATTTCCATATTAAAAGGCTACAGAGGACTGAATAGAAGATTGAACAAAGCATGCCTTGTCTCTGCCCTCATGGAGGTTGTAGACTAGCTTAAGAGACACCATAATTTGTGATAAATGCTGTCAGAACAAAAATAACAGGAGAAATCTAAGTTGGAACTCAAAGAAGGCTTATCCAGAGAAGTGACACTTGAGCTAAGACACAAAGTCTGAATAAGATTCACAATGTAAAAAGTGAGAGGAAAAGCATTCTGGGCAGAGGGAATATCATGTGAAAATTTATGAGGTAGAAACAACTTGCACTTTCAGGAACTGGAAGGACAGTGTGGCCATCATGGAGGACAAGGAGTGAATGGTACTGATGCTGGAATCAGTAGCCATATGACTGAGGTCTCTGATGGCAAAATCAAAGATTCTTGGCAATGCTTCTATGTCAAAAGACAGAGAAAGAGATCCATTTTGCATATTAAAAGATCATTCTGGGTGTTCTGTAGATAGACCCGCTTTGTTGTGGTGTGGTTCAAATGAGAACAATGCATAAAATTAATTGAGAGTGGCAACAGAAATGTAGAAATGGAGAGTAATTTTAAAAATAAGTTTGGATTTAGAATCAGCAGGACTTCATACTGATGGGGTGAAGACGTAATGACAAAGCTATGTAGAAAATGATTTCTAACTTTCTGTCTTTTAGAAACTGGATGAAGAGAGACTAGAGGGCCATATGCTGAGGAAAGGAACATTATAGAGGGAAAGGTTGAAATATGGAACCTGGGGCTTTGGTGGAAATATATACGGGTGGGCTTCCTGAACACAAAGATCGTATTTTAATCCATGGCAATAATAGAGCTCACCTGAAGACACCTCCTAGAATGAGAAACAAAGAAAGCCCAAGAGGTTAAGCAGGAAGGGAGCCAGGAAGTGAGACTGAGCAGGAGAAGCCAGAGACATACAGGAAATCAGAAGCGTCATGGTGTCATGGAAACCAAAGAAAGAGGGAATTTCAAGGATGGGATGGTCAGTCGTTGAGTGTTTCAGCAAGGGCCAACAAGGTGCGAAGGGAACAGTGTTCTCGATTTGATCAAACCCCAGGGACAGTTTCAGGCCTGTTCTACTTCTAAAAATCTTGGCAGTAAAAGTACATAGGGAATCAGGGTAAAATTTGGAGATTTGGAGTTAGGGGAGCATACTTTTTAGAGCTCTATAGTAGAGCCTATTCAAATACTAATGGGAAGAGTACAAAAAGGAGGAAGATTAATGATCTGCCAAAAATAATAGGTAAAGGGAGGATAAACATTTTTGAGAAGATGAGAACAGGTGAAGGAACTTTGGCAGAAGAAAGGACACTTTTCCCATTCAAACGGAGGGAATAATAAAGGACGACAATGGTGGTAGCTAACGCTGTTTTGCTATACACTTATCATTTTTGATGAGTGGCAATGTATATGTACGTTGTGTTATATGTAAGTATGTGTTATATGTACGTGTGTGTTATATGAATGTTATCTTAATATATGTTAATTTGATTAATATATTAACCTTCCTAATAACTTTCTAAGATTGGTATTCTTATCGCCACTTTATGTATGGGTGCAAGAAGTATAAGCGATTTGCCTAGGTCGCACAACTAGGGAGTGAAGAAATGGGATCTGACACAGAGCCTAAGCCAAGAACTGCAGACCTCCTGGTAGGAAAGTGAATTCCTTCTTATCTGAGTACTTCTACCTACGTGATGTACAAGGCGAAGGCATGGACTAAAGGGTGCAGGGATGGTAGTGGTGAAAGAGATAAAGGGAGATTTTAAAGTGTATGAAATAGTGGCTAGAGAACTTGGGAAAGCATGCTTACCGGCGAAGGGTGAGATAGATGCTCATGTGGTGGTCGGTCCTCATTTGCGTTTTGTGAGAAGTAACTTACAGTGATACCAGTCAGCCTGGTTTTGTGACCTTCCATAAGGTATTCCATAAGATGCAATATGAATCCAGGTAAAAGAAAGTGGATAGTTGGGTTCACTCAGGGCCAGAGCGTTTTGGGTTTTATTTTGTTTTGGCAAGGAAGTTGGAAGTCGACGATATTTGCGAAGGAGTAGCAAATCAAGATTGTACTCGCTTTGGAAGCACATACACTAAAATTGGAACGACACAGAGAAGACTAGCATGGCCCCTGCACAAATCAAGAGTGTAAACCTAAATCTATCTACATTTTATCCAGCCCCACTGCATTCCCACTAAGAATTATTGGATTACTCTGAGTGAGCAAAAAATTTAATAATGATGCATCAAACCATAATTCTGTAAGATTAAAACAAGAAGAAAAAATATTTAAAAAGAGGGAACTAAAATAGCTACCTAGCTAGTTACTCATAATATAATAATATGCTGTGATTGGGGAAGTACTAGAAAGTCTTCTAATTTACAACAGTATGTTGGAATGTACTTACACTTGGAGAATTTTCCAGGATTGCTAGTAATATTATGCCCCAAGCACATTGCTGAGATTTCCTGTATTTTTTCCAAAGCATTTAACTTTCGAAGTAAATTGCATTTTCCTATACATTTGCTATATTTTCCCTTAAATTCTTTGTTTTCTTAAAACTATTTCACATATCTATTTCATCCTTGCTAATGGACACCAGCAAAGTTACAATTTCATGGACATTAATGTTGATTAAAATAGATTTTCTATCATTTATGTAGGAAAGACATGATACATAATTGCTCATAAAATTTAAGCAGCAATGGTGTGTAAATTGATTCCTTTAAGAGAAATGTGCAGTTTTAAGGTCACTATTTCATGCATGCATCATTCATTACCCATGGTGACACTATATTGCCTATTCAAAGTTATCTCAAAGCCAGAAACAAATAAAAAGCTAGGCCTAAGCTGGTGAGAAATGTGGTTTATTAGCATTTTTACAGATTCTTGCAAGTAAAGTTTCCCTAAATGGATCCACATGGGAATGGTTGTGAATAGATAATTTTCTCTACAAATCTTTCATTGTAGAATCAGGGATTATGAATTTCACAGCCACAGACAATGTTAAATTTATTTTATTCCAATCTCAGATACACATATTTATTTCTGAGTTTTATGCAAAATCAGCTACCATATATTATGTGCAAATGTTGGTTCATGCCTATATCTTAATTACAAAGTAGAATGAGAAATCAATTTGTAAAATTTTGGAAAGAGCCTACCTAGTATATACTAGAATTTACTCACATATCAAATTCACTATGATGAAAACCAGGACTTTTTAATAAAATTTGCATGTGTCTATCAAAAGCAGTGGCTATAATTTGTAAACCTTAAAATATGTTGACAAGGTAAGTGCTATAAAAATTAAGATCTTCATGTCATTTGACTTTGACAAAGACTTATCAGAATGAGGGAAGGAGCTCAGTCAGTACTGGATGGACAAAAGCAAGAAACTCTACAGCTGAAACCCAGAGAGACGTAATGGGATACAACGTCCCTTCCAAGATGGTTAGTGGAAGCCCAGCAAAGAAAGCAGAGCAAAAACCAACAAATAAGGTGCCAGGAAACAAAAACAGTATGTGATAATTCCTGGAGGGGATCTAAGCCAGGATTCAGTAATTTTTTTACTTAATATATGGTACATGCCTACCAAATGCCAGGCAATCTTTTAGAGGCTTGAGGTAGAGGTCCACATGGACCTTACATCATAGTGAAGGGAAGAGATACTAAATATTAAACATAACAAATAAATAACTGTTGGAAAGTATTACACACTATGGGAAAAACAAAACAAAACAAAACAAACAAACAAACAAACAAACAAAAAACCAAGGTGGGGCGAGAGGGATCAGAGCTGTGAAGTGTGGAATCAGGGTTACAATCAAGTAGGATGATTAGGACCCAGCTAAAAGAGAAGGTGATATCGAGGTGATATTGCCTCCTTTAAGGCAATACCCTGGGGGAGTGAAGGGATTAGCCATACAGATACTTGGTGGAAGAGAAAGCTCTCAGTGCAAAGGCTCCAAAGTGGGACAATGCCTGCCTCACTCATAGGAAAGGGTCAGTGTGTCCAGAGTAAAGTGCATCAAGGAGAGGAATCTGGACACAGGGTCAGAGAGGGACAGGCAGGGCTGTCTCTCTATGGCTATCTTCTTCCCTTTACTGTTTATGTCCCTGTGTGTCTCTTTTCCCCTAGTGTTAAAAGGAACGGCTTGCACTGGCTACATCACACAGTGAAGGGGAGGGGAAAGAAATAGAAGTCTGATTCTATGGGATAGGTAAGGTAGTAGGACTGTAGGTTAACAGTTACAGGTTCCCTGAGAGAGTGTGAAGAAAAGACAAGGTTGGACAGATTTGGATTAAATCCTGTCTCTATCACTAATGAACTCTCTGACCTAAAAAAATATGACTTAACTTTCATGAATCTTGATCTCTTCGGTGATAAAATGAGCATCATGGCACCATTTTCCTAAAACACCACTAGGATCAGCTAATGTATGTAAACTGTTAGGCACTGGGCGCAGTTATGAGGTAGGCCTTTGTGATGAGCTGTCTTCTCTTGTCTATTTTGGCTGCTTAGCACTCCTGTCACTGATTCCAGCTCAGATATTACTATCTTTTCTGGAAATAACTTTTGGATTTGAGTAAAAGAACTGGACTTCTTTTACTAACAAAAAGACTATTGAAACAGTTGTATAGAATAAGCCAGACACACAGAGATAATAAGAAAAAGTATTTAAAAGTTTTTCCCACTACACATTCAAACTTGTTCCATGGTAACTACCCCCCCCCCCCAAGTCCCCATTAAATAAATTCTAGACAAAATTCTAGGCTTTTTCTGGTCACTTTTATTACATTCCTGTATCACTTGGGTTAACTACAATGGAAAGGAAGGGCCTGGGGGTCTTGCCAATGTTTTCTTGCCTATGGTGCCCACCTCCCCCCCCCCCCACTGCCCCACCTCCCTAACCATTTGGCTGCCTTTGATGGGCAGGAGAGGTGAGTGGCTGTTAAGTTCTTTCTCAGTGGAGATTGTTGTGAGTTGGCATTGGTGTTCTCTGGGTCTGACAAGGGTTTAAAACAATTTTTCTCATGGGGTGATTTTGGAATGCCCCAGACACCCTGCAATACTGGCAATGTCCCTCTTGCAGATCCCTTGAAATGAATTACTTTAACTGTTTCAACTAGCCATTTATATGTTATGCCCAGCCCTGCAGCACCCAGTGGTATGGTCCCAACTGCTCTCCACCAGGGTTCCCTCCACCTCCATGTGCCCCTCTTGGACAAGATCTCAGACGGTTTCAGTTTTTGTTGCCTGCTCCAGAGGCCCACTTTTCATTCCAGAGGAAGTGGTCATGTACCTTTGATCCCAATAAACTCTGGGAATGCAGGCCATCTTCCGTATCTTGCTCAGCTCTCAGAACAGTTAGAATGCTCAAGCTTTAGATTTTTCAGATTTGAGTACATTACTAGAGATCCAAGAGACACATGGTCTCTTGAAGCACTTTTTTTCTGGGCTTAGAAATAGATGTCAAATGCCTTCACTGTCCTGTAATGAGGGTAGGATGGAATTCACAGCCTGTAGATAACTTCCTCTGGACAAATCGAATATCCAGTGTTCTGGCTTCTATACTTTAAACCCAGACTGGAGTAAGTGAGGAACCTAGGGTCAAAAACCAGTGTTCCACCATATCCTTTCTAGGTCCTGCATCTTGTTCCACTATCTTCTCAAGAAACAGCATAGTGTATTACAGAATAAAAAGTCCTAAGATAAAACATCTTTCCAACTATTCATGCCACAAATATAAACAAGTGTCAAAAAAAAGATCTTAGCTCCAGGAAAGGCTGAGAGACTGTCCAATACAGTATCAAGTGGGAGAATTGCAAATGCATTGTTCCTGTCATATGTATTTAGCATTTGTTTCAAATACTAAAACTATACTGAATCCTCCTTATCAGCATAATTTATGCCCTTAAGAATAATATACATATGTATAATATTCCAGGTGATATAATTATTTACTTAAAGCATTGATTTTTTTTATATGTTCCAGTGTTTAAGTACTTGAGAATGAGTCTTTTCCCCACAACTTTCTTTTTTTTTTCTTCTGAACAAAGTTTTATGATGACAAGCAGTTTTCAGTTTCAATACTGAATGCAGGTCAACACAAAGAATTTCTGACCTCTCAAGACTTGCTAATGCCAAATATTTTATTTTATTTTTTTGAGATGGTTGGATTTATAATTATTTTTTAGTATAATTTATTGTCAAATGGGTTTCCATACAACAACCCAGTGCCCATCCCAACAAGTGCCCTCCTCAATGCCCATCACCCACTTTTCCCTCTTCCCCACCCCCCATTAACCCTCAATTTGTTCTCAGTATTTAAGAGTCTCTTAAGGTTTGCCTCCCTCCCTCTCTGTAACTTTTTTTTTCCCCTTCCCCTCCCCCATGGTCTTCTGTTAAGTTTCTCAAGATCCACATACGAGTGAAAACATATGGTATCTGTCTTTTTCTGACTGACTTATTTCACTTAGCATAATACTCTCCAGTTCCATCCACATTGCTGCAAATGGCCAGATTTCACTCCCCACAACTTTCAATGTTCTTAGATTCAAAAGAATATTTTCTCTTCAAAATAATTACCAACATAAGCAACCTTTCCTCTACTGAGGACATATTTCATCTTTTTTTTGAATGACTAAAACCATGTGGATCCAAATTGAATAAGTGATTTGGGATCAAATGATTTGAGACTACGTGGTGATCAAGCTGGAAAATAACATTTGGGGGGGGGAATTAAAGATATGACACTAAGGTGATGTGACTGGGTTCTCATGTATACCAAAAAGGTTCTAAAAAGAGGCATTACAAATAGTAATAAGGAAAAGAATAGCATCATTGAGGGAGAAACATTGCCTTTTAATAACTGCTTGGTAGAACATAGCACTAATGTAGAAAGAAATTTCTGATAAGATTAATATTATTTATCTTCTAGTTCATATGTAATAAAGAAAAGCTAAAACAGAGACACTTGAATATTACTGGCATTGAAGATTTTTTACTTATGGTATTCTCATCTTGATTTTCAATTTGTGCATTTGATTTTACAAAGAAATCCAAATGTGATTCAATTCCTCAGAATTCACATGCTATTTCTTGCTCTCATTTATGGTACTCAAAAGACATGTAATAATTAGATGAAAATTCAAAATATTCAGAAAGTCAGAATTATTTTCTACCCTCCTCCTTTTCTTACAATCTTAAATATATATGTTACTTAGATTAAGCCTACTAGAATATTTTGTGAACATTAAATCCAGAAATAAAGATGAGTGATATTTTTGTTACATGTTAAATATCTACACTAGACACTCTCTTTTAAAGAGTGAGAAATTGGGGTGCCTGGGTGGCTCAGTCGGTTAAGTGTCCGACTTCAGCTCAGGTCACGATCTCACAGTCCCTGAGTTCGAGCCCCGCATCTGGCTCTGTGCTGACAGCTCAGAGCCTGGAGCCTGTTTCAGATTCTGTGTCTCCCTCTCTGTCTGACCTTCCCCCATTCATGCTCTGTCTCTCTCTGTCTCAAAAATAAATAAACGTTAAAAAAAATAATAAAAATAAACAGTGGGAAATTAATTAGTTTGCTTTTAGACAACATTACCAATGTTTTCTTTGTTTTCCCCCAAATGAACAGCAGTGTAATATAACTTAGATGCAACCAATGTGGTGTTACTTAAAAATACTCACTACTGTTAGCAATGAATACTTCCTAGAAACCAGCCTTACTGTTTGTGAAAGTGTGCTCAAGAAAAACAAGTTAAGTTTTCAACTATTTCAATTGACATGGACTCTAGTAAATAAATAAACATAAAAGAAATTAAGTATCTTTAGCAGCAAATACAAAAAATTTACCCATTCCTACTATAAAATGGCTATATTTCAGGTTTATCAGACTGAATTTAATTAGTTTGCTTTATGGTCTACATGTTAGAAATTAAATGACTTCCCCTCTGTGAATGTATTTTCCACATAATTTCTAATATTTGAAATATATTACACAAGTTAGTTGAATCTATGACTTCTTATCATAAATTTATGACTAGATTGCTTTAAAATTAATTGACATTGGAAGGAAAAAAATATCCAGGAAGACTGTAATAAAATAAGACACAAATAAGCTTCTCAAAAAGAGCTATTTGATGTTTGTTCATTGTGCATGAAAGAGGGGTAATGGAATTCTCTGAAACTTTTTTTTTTCTCTCTCTCCCTCCAGGGACTTCTAAAATAGAGAAAATATTTAAAAAGACATTTACTTAAAACAATTTTTACATTGAAAATCTATGAGTCGTCAACATCCATTTCATCCCAGATTATTTTTCTCTCAGCCAGTCATAGTAGTTCCTTTTTTTTATTCCAGCCAACAATTAGTTCAGAAATGGGTGTGTGACCCAAATATTGCAGATTAAAAGTAAGGCTAACTGAGCATTCTGGGAAAAGTTTTCTCTCCCTTAATGGAAGCAGTAAGAAGAAATAGTTTACAATTTTCCTCTAGAATATATATCAAAAATGTTGTAACCATCTTTCTACCGTACTGAATATGAAGCCAGAATCACCAAGATTCATAGATCAGATCAAGGAAAGTGGAGGCATAGTTGACATCTCAAATACCAACTCGGGAGGACATACCCTACATCAGACTTCCAATTAAACATAATATTGTACTCATTTGTTTATGTGCTTATTGTCTCCAGCCCCCCGAAACATAAACTCTATGAAGCAAAAACATTGTTTTGTTCATAGTTGTATCTCTGATGCTTAGATCAGTGGCTGGTGCATGGTAGGTACCAATATGTGCCAAATGAATAAGGAAAACACAAACTTTATATGTGTGTGTGTGTGTGTGTGTGTGTATGTAATTACACATACATTTTTGCATGGTTATGTGTGTGTATGTATACATGTATTTATGTGGGAATATATTACACACATATAACTTCTATCTGCTTCCACTGAAGACACCCTAATGAACAAAGAGCACATCTAGTGCCCAGAACTTGGCTCCTATTAACAGTCCTCTTTAAAAGAACTAGGGCTCCTTGAGAAATAACAGATTGTAGGGCTGGGACAGAGAAGGAATAAGATGAACTGGAAATCAATTGTTACATATGAAAAAAACTGTCTAAAAATATGATAGGGTTATGTCACAAGAACATAAGAGTCCAAAATGTCTTCAACTGGTCAAATCTGAGATACTCTGGGCACTGAAATAAGTCAAGAATACAAGTAATTATAAATTATTGAAGAAAATGGCAATACATACACCCGTATGGGTATTAAATAGATAAATAATGAAACAAATAAATTGAGAAGTGTCACCTGAAAATCTGGAGGAAGTGCTCGAGTTGGAAAACCATTATTTTAAAACCATCATAGTTTGGATTGTTTCATCCAAGATATATCAGTGGCTGCTAAACCTACATGCGGAGGGGATTAGATGAAGAGTGGGATCTGTGTATGATCTTTCAGTGTCTCTCAACAGATTGTTTATCATTACAGGGAAAAATAGTAACTATGAAGTACAAAAATTGGATCATATCTTGAACAGGTGATCAAAATTAATAGCACCCAGGGCTTCCAGATTTGATACTGTGAAAAGGATATAACATCACTTTTATAGTTTTCCAGGTCAAAATGCTTTACCTAAGTCTAATCATGAGGAAACATTAGACAAATAAAGTTAGAGCATCCTATTACCAAGATAAAGGAAGTGTTCTTTAAAAATGTGAACATCACAAAAGACAAAGATTGAGGAATTGTGTAGATTGAAAGACCTGTCAATTAAATGCAATACATTATCTTGGACTAAAGCTACCACTGGAGAATAAAAAACATTAGAACTGATATTATTGGAATAAAATATTGTATCAATAGTAAATGACTAAAGCTGATAATTCTACTATGGTTATGAGAATATCTTTATACTGTGGAAATATATTGATTTAGGGCCACGATGCAACTTTCTCTAAAAGGTTTAAACAAAAACAGATTGTATGAAAAAAAAGCAAATGATAAAACAAATGGGGCAATATATTAATAATATGTAAATTTGGGGAAATTGTAAAAAGTTGTTTTGTATCCTATTTTTATAACTTTTCTGTAAGTTTGAAATTATTTCCAAAATAAAGTGGTTTTGAGGAACTCTTGTGTAATGTGGTAAAGTTTGACCTTCTTTAAAAATTTTTAGAACATCATTCCATGAGAATAGTAAAATAAGTAAGATCTTTCTGAGATGATATCAAAAGATAAGGGGATATTCATGAAGAGAAAGAACTTTATTTAAGCTGAAATCAAAAAACCTTTACAAAAAGTAGAACAAGGTTGATTTGGCATTCTTATAACTAATATTTGCATGGGGGAAATGGAGATCTTTGAAAAAGATTTTTTCCTTTGCATATGAGAGATTAATAGCCATTAAAGCAAGACTGAGAAAGCCTTCAAATTGAACCTGGAACAGTGATGAGATGAGACAATCTCTTCTTTCTCTTACAACCAGGCTGTAATAACAACAGAGTTTGTTTTAATTTATTTAATTTATTTTATTTTGTCATTATTATTTTCTTTAAGTAAAAGAGGTGAGAAAAAAACCAAAAGAAATGTAAATGCATTTTGGAAGATAGAAAAGTAGATGACTCAGCTAAATTTAGAAGTTAAACCTTTATATCCATAAGATCCTAACAAGAGAAGAACTGAAAGTCCTGTGAAATCCCTGGAGAAACCTGACAGGTTTGACAGTTGGAAAGCAGGAATAACGTCTGAAATGAAAAGAAGGGGGAGGAATTCTCTCTTCAGATGGTTTTCCTGATACACTCTGTGATGATTAATTTTATGTACCAACTTGGCTACATTCCCATGCCCAGGTGTTTTGGTTAAGCACCAGAATAGATGTGGTCATGAAGGCATCGGTAAACATGATTAATATTTTAATCGCTAGCCTTTGGGTAAAGCACATCGCTCTCCAAAATGTGGGTGGGCCTCATCCAATCAGTTGAAGGCCTTAGGAGAATAGAGTGAGGGTTTTTTTCTGCCTCCAAACGGCCTGTAGACTCAAAATTCTACATCAAATCCTGACTGAATTTCCAGCCTGCAAACCTGCTGGCCTGCTCAGTGAATTTCAGACTTACCAGCCCTGAGAATCACATGACTCATTCCCTCAATTAATTTATATACATACATTTTTATATTCATATATATGGACACATACATACATATATACATCACACACACACATACACTACATATATGCACTATTGGTTCTGTTCTATGAAGTATCCTAATACACCCTCTATACAAAAGTAGAGACTATTTAGGTACAGAAACAGGATGATGTGAGGTAAGTTACTGAGAACAGGCAAGATAGTCAAGGTAATCACTCAGGACAAAGAGATGGAAAATAGTTCAAAGGTGATAAGAAAATGAGTATTCTGATCTAGGAGATCCAATATCTAAGAATAGGCCCAAGTCCAATAAAAAGAACAGGAGAAACAGAACAGACAAAAGTATCAAAGAAATGTATCAAGGAAAGTCCAGCATTAGTCAAATTGAAAGGGCATCTTGATGGTCCCAGGAACATGAATGAAGAGATGTCCACAAAGTCACATCACCAAGAAAAATACAGGGATAAAGAGAAGTGACTAACAGCTTCCAAAGCATAGGACAGATCAAGCAGCAAAATATAGGATTCAGGATGTCATCAAGAGTTGTTTTTTTTTTAAGTTTATTTATTTATTTTGAGAGAGATATGGAGAGAGTGCAAGTGGGCAAGGGGCAGAGAGAGAGAGAGAGAGAGAGAGAGAGAGAGAGAATCCCAAGCAGGCACTACTCTGTCAGTGCAAAGCCTGACAGGGGCTTGATCTCAAAAACCATGAGATCATGATCTGAGCTGAAATCAAGAGTCAGATGTTTAATTAACTGAGCCATCCAGGTGACCGAGGATATCATCAGACTTTTAATCACCACCACTAAATATTATAAATAAAAGCCTTCAAACTGCTAAGATTTTTTTTATCTAGAATTCCATATCCAGACAAAAAGTCAAT
The DNA here is from genome assembly GCF_007474595.2 of Lynx canadensis. Classification (NCBI taxonomy): domain Eukaryota; kingdom Metazoa; phylum Chordata; class Mammalia; order Carnivora; family Felidae; genus Lynx; species Lynx canadensis. Next base: position 85,055,352 of record NC_044309.1, on the reverse strand, counting down.
CATATATAAGGGTAAAATAAAAACATTTTTAGATATTCAAGAAAAACAACATCCATCACAATCACCCAAGCATCCTTTCTGAGGAAGCCATTAGAGGATGTTTTCATCTGGCAAAATGAGGCTTTAAAAAAAAAAGTAGGGCATGGGGTCCAGAAAGAAGGATCCAAGAGAGGGAATCAGACAAAGGAAGTTTTTTGAAAGCAGCTGGTCACTCAGCCTGGGAGCAACCTCTGCAAATCTGAGCAGAAAGCAGGAAAGCAGGGAGGTCTCCAGGAGGTAAGCACCGCTGATGGATGACTTGATATGTCTGAATGTTTGTAGAAAATTATTGATAGATATTCGACAAGTTTACTGCAGCATAAAATGATTCTAACGATTACATAGAACACTAAGCCAATGAGAAAATGAAGTGATTAACTATAGAAGAAACAAAGAAGTTGAACAAGAAAGGAGATATAAGGAGTAAGCAGATTAAATATTGTCTTTAATAATGTAAACTCTGACAATCCTATCAAAATAATAGGAGCATTCTTCACAGAGCTAGAACGAACAACCCTAAAATTTGTATGGAACCACAAAAGACACCAACTAGCCAAAGTAATCCTGAAAAAGAAAACAAAGCGGGAGGCATCACAACCCCAGACTTAAGCCTCTACTACAAAGCTGTAATCATCAAGACAGTATGGTACTGGGGCGCCTGGGTGGCGCAGTCGGTTAAGCGTCCGACTTCAGCCAGGTCACGATCTCGCGGTCCGTGAGTTCGAGCCCCGCGTCGGGCTCTGGGCTGATGGCTCAGAGCCTGGAGCCTGTTTCCGATTCTGTGTCTCCCTCTCTCTCTGCCCCTCCCGCGTTCATGCTCTGTCTCTCTCTGTCCCAAAAATAAATAAACGTTGAAAAAAAAAATTAAAAAAAAAAAACAAAAAAAAACAAAAAAAAAAACAGTATGGTACTGGCACAGAAACAGACACTCAGATCAATGGAACAGAATAGAGAACCCAGAAATGGACCCACAAACATATGGCCAACTAACCTTTGACAAAGCAGGAAAAAGTATTCAATAGAAAACAGGCAGTCTCTTCAGCAAGTGATGTTGGGAAAATTGGACAGCAACATGCAGAAGAATGAACCTGGACCACTTTCTGACACCACACACAAAAATAAACTCAAAATGGATGAAAGACCTAAACATAAGAAAGGAAGCCATCAAAATCCTACAGGAGGAAAGAGGCAACAACCTTGTTGGCCTTGGCCACAGCAAATTCTTATTTGACATGTGTCTGAAGGCAAGGGAAACAAAAGCAAAAATGAACTGTAGGGACCTCATCAAGATAATGAAGCACAGCAAAGGAAACAATAAGCAAAACTAAAAGACAACCGACAGAATGGGAGAAGATATTTGCAAATAACATATCAGATAAAGGGTTAGTATCCAAAATCTATAAAAAAAAAAACTCATCAAACTCAACACCCAAAAAACAATAATCCAGTGAAGAAATGGTCAAAAGACATGGATAGACACTTTTTCAAAGAAGACATTCAGATGGCAAACAGACACATGAAAAATGCTCATCATCAGGAAAATACAAATCAAAACTACAATGAGATACCACCTCACACTTGTCAGAATGGCTAAAATGAACAACTCAGGCAAAAACAGATGTTGGCGAAGATGCAGAGAAAGAGGATCTCTTTTGCACTGCTGGTGGGAATGCAAACTGGTACAGCCACTCTGGAAAACAGTATGGAGGTTCCTCAAAAAATTAAAAATAGAACTACCCTATGACCCAGCAATTGCACTACTAGGTATTTATCTAAAGGATACAGTAGTGCTGATTTGAAGGGGCACATGCACCCCCATGTTTATAGCAGCACTATCAACAATAGCCAAGTATGGAAAGAGCCCAAATGTCCATTAACGGAGGAATGGATAAAGAAGATATGGTATATGTATACAATGGAATATTACTTAGCGATCAAAAAGAATGAAATCTTGTCATTTGTAACAATGTGGATGGAACTAGAGTGTATTATGCTAAGCAAGATAAGTCAGTCAAGGCAAATATCATATGATTTCACTTATATGTGGAATTTAAGAAACAAAACAGATTAATATAAGGAAGGGAAGCAAAAATAACATAAAAACAGAGAGGGAGACAAACCATAGAGACTCTTAAATACAGAGAACAAACTGAAGATTGCCAGAGGGGTGTTGTGTGGGGGGATGGGCCAAATAGGCAATGGGCATTGAGGAGGGCACTTGTTGGTGTGAGCACTGGGTGTTATATGTAAGTGATGAATCACTAAATTCTATTCCTGAAAAAAAAATAAAAACAAATAAAAAGGAAAAAAAATAATGTAAACTCTGACTGTTGCTTTAACAACAACAACAACAACAACAACAACAAAAACCCCAAACAAACAAAAATCCCACACCCTAAGTAATACAAATATTTTGAGGTAATGGGGAAAGTGAAGTTGGAGGAGAAGTATAGTAGAGAACTATCTTCTCAATCAGTAGAAGAGGAAGGTAATAGACAATGAGAAAAATTATAAACAAGAAATAGTATAAATATTTTATTAAGATAAATAGATACAAGTACTAAAAGAAATAGCTAAAAGATTTGAAAGTGGTTGCCCCTGGGTAATAATACAGGTAAGTAGAAAGGAATAGCCCCAAAGTCCATTTTTAATATCAATATTATATTACTATTAGTGTTTTAAACATATTAATAATCTTTGATTTTTAAACTTGAGTAGACACGCTATTTTCATTTAAAAATTAATTTTTAAGAACAAGGATATACATCTCATGCATCTATAACCAGGAAAATTATTTCAATTATTATTTATAGAGGATGATAAAAATTTCAATATGGTTTGCCCTTTATAAAGCATTTGGATCCTTGAAACTGTAAATATGTGTAAAATGAAGGACAATTAAGGATTTCAGTATTGTGAAGGTAGCATCAGGTAAAAAGCACTTCCTCTTGTGATTTTGAATTTGTGATCTAGCTGTGATCAGAACATCTGTGCACACACTAGCTGAATTTAAGGCAATCTGCTCTGGTATTTATGAACTGAATATTCTCTCCTTTCTACACTTTTGGACAGAAATTTGAGTAAATGGGCACAATATTTTAAACGTTATCATATGAACAATAGCAAAGGACTGAATGAATGTATGACACAGACTGTCAGCTTATGCCAGTGTCCTTTTTCCTCTTTCTGTTAGTGATAAGAATTCCGATTTGGTCTGTTTCCTGGAGGAGGGGGGATGCCGTAAACTTCACTCTCCCTTGAGCTTGTATAGATCTCCCTTGCCCTTTTATTTATCCTGCTACTTGGAATAGGGAGGGAGGGAAATACTGTACGATGCCTGAAGTTCACGCATCCCTCTTGGACCAAGAAGATGAGGGCCATTTCAGGGATGGAATAACAAAAACTAGAAGTGTACAACATGGGGCCACTATACCAGTCAGGGACTTCTTATAGGTGGGAGAAAAATACAATTATGTTTTACTTAAGCTCGGTTTCTCAGTCTTACCTCACATATAGTATGAAATAGTTTTCCTTTCTCCTAAGCTTTAAAGTACTTAAATTTTAATGTAGAAATAAAATAGAAACCGAGTAGCTTTATAATAATAGAGTGTGTAGGACTTATATCTTGTATTTCCCCCTAAAGAAACTACAGCTAAGCTTCTGATAAAACAAACTTTGAGTAAAAGTTCGGTTTTAGCATGACTTAAGAGGCAATGGTATTCTTGTAAGGTGTCAATAAACAGGATGATAAAGAAGCAGATTGATGGAGATAGGAATTATATCTGTTAGAAGAATTACTGCCTGAGGTTAATAATTGCTTACGAAGTAGGAAAATGAAACTAGCTATACACAGGAATACATTTAACTAAAATCCAGCAGAATCAGTTAATAGGTTTATTGAGAATATTGTGCTCTCAACTTCTATTGGCATGGCAGGCCAAATAACAAAATTAAGACTACTGTCCTAATGGGAAGCACAGATGGAACTTCTAGTTTATTAAAATCTCATCTTAAAAGAAGTGGCTGTTTTATTAAAAGCTCAATCGATTTCTGTTCATGTTTCTTATCCACTGTATTTCCTGAGTGACCAATACCGAGAGCATGCATAGTGGTTTTATAAAAGGTCATGACTGGTAGGATATCATTATTTGTGCCCATGATTTAAAAAAAAAAAATAGTAACAAAAAAAATAAATAAATAAATGAAGATTGGACAAACAAAAAAAAATAAAAAAATTAAAAAAATAAAAATAAAATAAAATAAGTCCAGTGTACCCTATGTAAGTAGAAGTGTTGCCTTTATCTAGTACACAGAGAGAACTTCATGCTTCTCAAAATAAAAAAACATTAAGCTGGCCTTTATATACTTAAAAACAAAAAAAAAACAAAAAAAAAACAAAAAAAAATAGCTTTATTGAGATACACTATACATACCTTACATACTATAAAATTAATCCTTTTAGTTGAAGAGTGAAATACAGTGGGGTTTTTTGGTTGTGTTATCATCACTACTATTTAATTTGGGGACATTTTCATCACATCAAAAAGAAACACTAAAAAAATAACAACTATTAACCATTTCATTACTTTGAAAAGATACCCATTAGCAGTCAATCCTCCTATCCTTGTCCCTGGGAACCAATAAACTACTTTCTGTGGGTGTGGATACTCGTGTCCGAATTACTTTAAGTAGGATACTTTTTTAAGATTCATCCATGTCGCAGCATGTCTCAGTACCTTATTGCTTTTTATAACTGGATAGTATTACATGGTATGGATATGCTGCTTTTTGTATTTCTAGTCAGGTCAGGGACAACTGGGGTTGATGACACCTTTCAACTATTATGAATAATGCTGCTCAGAACATCTGTGCACACACTTCTGTGTGAACCTGTGTATTCAGTTCTCCTCAGTGTATACTTATGAGTGGAATTACTAGGTTACAAGGTAATTCTATGCTTAATACGTTAAGTCAAATTGTTTCCCACAGTGGCTGCATCATTGTAAATCTCCACCAGTAATGTATGAGGGTTCCAACTTCTCTACATCCATGCCAACACTTGAAATTGTGTGTCTTTTTTTTTATTACAGTAATCCTAGTGAGTATGAAGTGAAATCTCACTGTAGTTGCAATCTGCATTAACAGTAATGATATTGAGCATCTTTTAATGTGTATATCGGGCATCTGTGTATCTTCTGGGGAGAAATAGCTATTCAAATCCTTCGCCCATTTTAATTGGGTTGTTTGTTATTGTAGTGTTCTTCATATATTCTAGATATAAGACCCTTTCAGATGTGTTGAAAATATGTTCTTCCATTCTCTGTACTATCTTTTCATCTTCTTTCTTTTCTTTTTGAAGTGAAAAGTAAATATTTTAACCATGACAAAAACAGTCCCAGATCACAATTGTATTTAACTAGAAATTAATAACTAAAAGAGAAAGAGAACAAAAAAAAACAATTTTAACATCTAAAAATAAATATAAGTACTGACAATAATAACCCAGGAGTCAAAAGAAGAAGTTAGAAATGAAATTGCACAGCATTTAGAAAGCTCAAATGAAATGTATTTTGGCCACACAAAAGTTGGTTAAAATATTTACAAATCAAAACTTCATAGCCAGAAATATTATTAACAAATTCAAATAACTGCAGTATTTGCCAAATAACATTTTTATTTTTATTTTTATTCTTTGAGAGATCAAATACATTTTTATGTAAACATCTAAGTTTATGATATTAAGTTGAATCTTTGGACAAACCAGACATTCTTAATTATTTTTGTTGTTAAAAGTCAATGAATTAATGTCTGCATTCTTTTGATGTAATCAGTATGGGAATTAAAAACATACATTTAATTTTTAAAATAATAGTTTTATCATAAAACCATTAGTTACACTAAACTTTCAAAATTCTTTTTTTAATTCTTTTAATGTTTATTTATTTTTGAGAGAGAGAGTGAAAGAGGGAGCATGTGTGGAGGAGGGGCAGAGAGAGAGGGGGACACAGAATCCAAAGCAGGCTTCAGGCTCTGAACTGTCAGCACAGAGTCCCATGAGGGGCTTGAACTCACAAACTAGGATATTCTGACCTAAGCTGAAGTTGGATGCTCAAATGACTGAGCCACCTAAGCACTCCAACGTTCAAAATTCGAATACTGGTTTATGAATTAGATAAACTGCATGTCTTTTCATTTTCTTTGTGATGTCCTTTGAAGCACAAAAAAATTTAATTATGATAAAATCTAAATTTAACAGAATCTGAAGCAGGCTCCAGGCTCTGAGCTGTCAGCACAGTGCCCCATGAGGGGCTTGAACCCACAGACCGTGAGAATATGACCGAGCTAAAATTGGACACTTAACTGACTGAGCCACCCAAGTGTCCCTTGATTTCCTCTTCATTTCTGAAGGATGTTTTCAAAGGCATGGGATTCTGGGTTGATAGTTCTTTTCTCTCAAAACTTCTGGACTTCATGATTTCTGATAAGAGTTCTGCTGTCATCCTAATTATTTATTCCCTGGAAGTAAGGTGTCATTTTTCACTGGCTGCTTTAAAATTTATTTATCTTTATATTTTTAGGTTAATAAGCTGTGTCTTAGCATGTAGTTGTTTAAGTTTATCCTGTTTGGGGTTGCTCAGCATCTTGAGGCTATCTGTTTATGATTTTTGGGGGTCAAATTTGGGAAATTTCCAGCCATTACCTCTGAGTACTTTTTCAACTCTGCCTTCCTTATCCTCTACTTCCAGAACTCCAATGATATGAATAAAGACCTTTTGGTATAGTCCTACATGTCCCTGAAGCTCTGTTAAGTATTTTTTATGTCTTTCCCCCCCCCCCTCTTTTTCAGACTGGGGTAATTTCTGTTGTTCCCTCTCTAGTTCCTGATTTTTTCCTCTGCCCTCCATTCTGCCAACAAGTATATCATTTTTTTAAAATTATGGTTTATTGTACTTTTCTTTCATAAAATACTCATTTGGTTCTTTCTTTATATCTTATTTCCCTTTTCTGAGACTTTCTTTTTTTTAAATTGATTTTATTTTATTTTAGAGAGTGAAGGCAGGAGTGGGGAGAAGGGCAGGGAGGGAGGGGGAGAGAGAGAAAGAGAGAGAGAGAGAGAGAGAGATGCAAGCGAGGGAGGGGCAGAGAGAGAGGGAGAGAGAGAATCCCAAGCAGGCTCCATGATCAGCATGGAGCACAATGTGGGGCTCAATGCGCCGACCCTGGGATCATGACCTGAGCTGAAATCAAGATTAGGATGCTCAGCCGACCTAGGCACCAAGGTGCCCTGAGACTTTCTATTCTTTTCTTGAGACTTTATTTTGATTTTTAATTAAAAAAGATGTTTTTTAATCTTTATTTGAAAGAGAGAGAGCAAGCAGGGGAGGAACAAAGAGAGAGGAAGATACAGAATGTGAAGCAGGCTGCAGGTTCTGAGCTGTCAGCACTGAGCCCGACATGGGGCTTGAACCCACGAATCATGAGTTCATGACCTGAGCTGAAGTTGGATGCTTAACCAACTGAGCCACCCAGGTGCCTCTCTTTTCTTGAGACTTTCTAACTTTTCATTTGTTTAAAGCATGTTTGTAATTGTTTACTGAAGTATTTATAGCATGGCTGCTTTAAAATCCTTGTCAGATGATTCTAACATCTCTTTTCTTTCTTAGTTTTGGCATCTGTTGTCTTTTTTCATTCAGTTTGAGATCTTCCTGGTTCTTGATCATGAGCACTTTTAAAATAAACGAGGACATTTTCATAATATGTTATGAGACTCTGGATCTTATTTAAATCTTCTGTTTTAGCTGCCTTTCTATGACCCAAATCCTTCTGGGAAACAGGAGGCCTGCTTCATTATTGCCAGCTGGGGACAGGAGTTCAGGTTCTCTACTAAGCTTCCATTGACACTCAAGGAGAATGTCATCACTATTGCTGGATCTCCCCCATGTGATCACCACTGACGCTATGGTGGAGATGGCCTTGTTACCACCCGTTGATATGAAAGTCATGACTCCCCAGTAGGCCTCTTCTGACACTACTCCAGTAGAGAGTGGGAAGGAGCCTTTGTTCATGCTGAGTGGTTGTGAAAGTTCAACCTCCCTATGTTTTCATGTGTTCACTGACAATGGACTTCGTTGCCATCTAGTGGGAATGGAAGTCCTGACTTTTACCTTGGACTTTTCTGATACACTCCCAGCCGGGATGGTAGGGTGGGTACCTTGTTATAGTCTCACAAGGGTGAAAGTCTAAGTGCAATATTCAGCTTTTCCTGATGTGGGCGGGAATGTGGCCATAGATTTTTCTGTAGTTTTTTTCTGTTTGGCTGGAGTAAAGCAGTTATTGTCTGTAAGTTTTCTGTCTTTCTAGGCTGCCCTTTCTTCTGGCTAGGGAGAACAGGCTTTTGTTATTGCTGTTGTTGTCTTTTGTAATCTGCACCCACTGGCATTTCAAAGCTGTTGGCTTGTTAAACTCCAAGTCTGCAATACATGAGGCTAAAAGAAAATCCAGGGAAGCTCTACCTACCATATTGCTCCTTGGGTGCCAAGATCCCTAACTCAGCCCCCTTCTTTCCACTTTTCAGAGTCTTATGTTGGTTTATATATAATGTCCAGAGTTCTTGGTTTAAGTTCTTGGTAGTTTACTGAAAGCAGTAGGAGAAAGTGTGTTTACTTCATCTCCCTAGGAGCAGACGTCTTGTTTCTTTTGCTATGTTTTATGAGTTATTATCACAATAGTTTACCTAGAGATTCCTATTAACATTTTAAAACCATGTAGTTCACATGAATACCAACTTGATTTCAATAGTGTATGCAAAGTTTGTTCCTGTATACCTCCATTATTGTCCCTCTGCCCTCCATTCTGTCATCAATATATCATTTTTTTTTTAAATTATAATTGTGGTTATAATTGTGGTTATAATTGTGCCATTGTGTGCAGTCACAGTACTGTCTCTCATTTTAATCTGAAGGACTCCCCTTGGTATGTCTTCCAGGGCAGATCTGCTAGGGCTGAATGCTCTCAGTTTTTGTCCTGTCTGAGAATATCTTAACATCTCCTTCATTTTTGAAAGATAGTTTTGCTACCTTGTTTTACAGCCTTTTTTCTTTCAGTACTTAGAATATGTCATCCTGCTGCCTTATGGTTCTGTATGGTTTCTGTTGTGAAGTCAGTGGTCATGGAGGCTCCATTGTACATAATGATTAGCTTTAGTCTTGGTGCTTTCAAGAGTCTCTTCGGATTAGACTCTCAACAGTTTGATTATGATGTTTCTAATTATGCTACTGAAGTTTGTTGAGCTTCTTAGATTTGAAGATTAATACTTTTCATCAGATTTAAAAAGCTTTTAGGGGCTCCTGGGTGGCTCAGTCAGTTAAGCGTCTGACTTCGGCTCAGGTCATGATCTTGTGGTTCATGAGTTCGAGCCCCGTGTCAGGCTCTGGGCTGACAGCTCAGAGCCTGGAGTCTGCTTCGGATTCTGTGTCTCTCTCTGCCCCTCCCCTGTTCCCACTCTGTCTCTGTCTCAAAAATAAATAAACATTAAAAAATATATTTAAAAAAGAAGTTTTTGGACCTTATTCTTTTATATATTATTTTTGCCATTCCCTTTTCCTTCTTCAAAGACTCCCATTCTGTGTTTGTTGATACAACTAATGTTGTCCCATAGGTCTCTGAGGTCCTGTTAATTTTCTTCATTTTTTAATCTTTTGGTTCCCCAGATTGGACAATTGCAATTGATCTCTCTTCAAATCTACTGATCCTTTCTTCTGCCAGTTCAAAGCTGATTTTGAATGCCTGTAGTGAATGTTTCATTTCAGTTGTTTAGAATTTCTATTTGGTTCTTTTGAAAACAAAACTCTATATCTTTATTGATATTCTACATTTGGTGAGATATAATTCTAGTTAAGTCCGATGTCTGTTTCTTTGACTGCTTTTTGTGCTATGTACAGGCCATACTTTGTGTCATCCTTTGTTGTTGTTGAAAATTGGACATTTTAAATAAAATGATTTGGCAGCTCTGGTAATCAGATATCACCCCAGGGCTTTCTGTGCATTTTTTGTTGTTGTTGTTGCTCTTTTTGTTTAGTGACTTTCCTGAACTAATTCTATAAAGTCGTTGTCATGTGTAGCCACTGAAATTTCTGTTCAGTGAGACAAACTATCTTAAATGTCCTCCTTCTATAAAATAATCCTTGAATGGAGAGACTACTAATAAGAGGGGGAAAAATGGGGGGAAAAAGGCAATAATGGTAAGGACATGGATCTCTGCTGCATTGCCTAGGCCCCTATAATCATGCTTGTACATAGAGATGAATTTAGAGGCGGATGTGGGACTCCTACAATTCAAATTCAAAGGATGGCTGCTGAAGTCCTCAGTTTAGCTGCTCCAAGTCCTAAGAAATTGACTTAATTTCTTTCCTTAATGGTAAACCCTAAAAGCATATAGTATAAGATAGTTGCAGATAATAGTGATTGTTCATTTTTCCATTTTTAAAGGTAAGGAAAATGATATTGAGAAGAGTTCAGTACTTTTTCCCAAGTCACAAAATTCTTAGTGGCAGAGTTGAGTTTTAAAATCCAGGCTCTTTTCCATTTACTATGCTACTTCCATTACAGCATTCTATTATGTCAATAGATAAAACATTTTTTTTTTATTCTTCTGACAATACAGTGTGGATTACTCTCTCGTGACTTTCTCACACACTATATGTGTTATTGAGCTCAGGCTAAAGAGTTTCCATAAGAAATAGTTTTATAGTTCTGTATCAGACATAATGGGACAGAGCTTCCAGATAAAATGGAGAAATGTATTTTGCAGATGGGTGGCCTATGGTTTTTATGTGGGGTGCCAAATCACTTGATATATGAGTATTAGGATAAGTGTTAAAGTGAATTCTCTTCGCTTTGTGATCATGGTAGGCCATTCATCTAAATATAATGTAAGCTTCTTAAAATACTCTTCCTCTCCAATTTTTTCTTTAAAACATTGGGGTGTATTTTTCCAAAATTTCTAACAAGTGTATTAAAAAATTAACCTCATTGTCCAAAATAACTACAAACACCATGAAGCAGCCTATATTAATGTTCCCTTATCATATTCTTTTAAAAAACTGAATAAAGGACTAGGGCATGTCTGAAATATGGATCTTAGTTATGTCTTGATATATATCCATAATAAATAAATAAATACCAAAAGGGAATATTATATCCAGAAACAATTTTCTGATCTGGCAACATTAATATTCATTGGAACTTCTATTTATATTAGCATTTCAGATGAAAAATTAGCCTTAGTATCTAATTCAACTTTAACAATCAAGTCTGGATGCAGTATATTGATTCAGAATTTTGGAACATCACTTTTCATCACATCATGTTGCAACAAAATGTATCATGGCATGATGAGCCTGGCTTGAATCTCTGATATGAATAATTACAATAAATAAGATATGGATCAGGATGATCAAAAGGAAATCCGAAAAGGAAAAGGTGGATTTAATACCATCTACAGAAAAGGCAGCACCTAATATACTCCACTGTGGAAGTGTCAGGATTTCTGCTTCCTAATGATGGAAGCAAGGAGTCTGGGATAAGAAGGTTTAGTTCTAAAAGAATGACTCCCCCAATGCCATGACCTCCCCAGATATCCTGGAGTCAAACTGTCTTAGAAATTGAGTGTGCATTCAGGGACAAAAGAGTGATAATATCTCCCTGAGATAGGAGAGATCAAGGTTATGCAGACATTTCCAAATGATCAGGTCTTTTAACATCAGCTGACTGTCATTCCTGGATTGCAAAGCAGAAGAAAGATCTAAGTGATAATGTGTAGTTTGTGAATTACCTCTGTGGTTAATGGTGCCCTGATCCAGCCTGTTCTTGTTAATATGAGATCAAGAAGGCAGATAGAAAAGCAGGAGTTACCAACTTTATAGGCAAGCTAATTCCAGCTACTGCTCTGTGAGTCATTCATTAGCTTGCTAATTCAAAAGTCACTCTATCACTCATATTCTCTTGATATTTTCTGATCTAATGTTCAATTTGCTGAGTAATGCTATTGTGGGTGGGGGGAGGTGGAGATGACAGGAAGGGAGGGAGGAAGAAACCAGAAACTGGTCCTAGTTAAAAGCATACTATCTCCATAAGATTTTTTAATTATTTAATTAGTTTAAATATTTTTTTGTTTATTTATTTATTTTTTTAAATTTTTTTTTCAACGTTTATTTATTTTTGGGACAGAGAGAGACAGAGCATGAACGGGGGAGGGGCAGAGAGAGAGGGAGACACAGAATCGGAAACAGGCTAGGCTCCAGGCTCTGAGCCGTCAGCACAGAGCCCGACGCGGGGCTCGAACTCACGGACCGCGAGATCGTGACCTGGCTGAAGTCGGACGCTTAACCGACTGCGCCACCCAGGCGCCCCTATTTATTTATTTTTGAGAGAGAGTACAAGTATAAGCAGGGAAAAAGCAGAGAGAGAGGGAGAGAGAATCCCAGGTTCCACACTCCCAGCGTGTAGCCTGATATGGGGCTCAAAGTCACAAAATGTGAGATCATACCCTAAGCTGAAATTAAGAGTCAGACTCTTAAGCCACTGAGTCACCCAGGTGCCCAAGATTTTTTTATTTATATTTTTATTTTTTGGATATCCTTACTGCTTTATTTTTTTTTCTTTTCAAATTTTTATTTAAATTCTAGTTACTTAGTGCACAATGCAGTATTGATTTCAGGAGTAGAATTCAGTGATTTATCACTTACATATAACAGCCAGTGCTCACCACAACAAGTGACCTCCTTAATACATATCACCCATCTAGCCCATCCCCCATCCACCTCCCTCCATCAACCCTTAGTTTTTCCTCTATCCTTAAGAGTCTCTTATGATTTATTTCCCTCCTTCTCTTTTTTTCACTTCTTTCCATATGTTCATCTGTTTTGTTTCTTAAATTCCACATATGAGTGAAATCATGGTATTTGTCTTTCTCTGACTTATTTTGCTTAGCATAATACATGGTAGCTCCATCCACATCACTGCAAATGGAAAGAGTTTGTTCTTTTTGATGGCTGAGCAACATTTCATTATATATACCACATCATGTTTACCCATCCATCAATTGATGGACATTTGGGCTTTTTCCATACTTTGGCTATTGTTGATAATGCTGCTATACACATTGGGGTGTGTGCACCTCTTTGTATCTGTATTTTTGCATTTTTTTTAGTAAATACCTAGTTGTGCAATTGCTGGTTTGTAGGGTAGTTCTATTTTTAACTGTTTGAGGAAACTGCATACTGTTTTCCAGAGTGGCGGCACCAGTTTGCATTCCCACCAACAGTACAAGAGAGTTCCCCATTTCTCCTCATCCTCATCAACATCTGTTGTTTCTTGTAGTGTTAATTTTAGCCATTCTGACAGATGTGAGGTGGTATCTTACCGTGGTTTTGATTTGTACTTCCTGATGATGAGTGATGTTGAGTATCTTTTCATGTGACGGTTAGCCATCTGGATGTCTTCTTTGGAAAAATGTCTATTCATATCTTTTGCCCATTTCTTCACTGGATTGTTAGGGGTTGAATTTTATAAGTTCTTTATAGATTTTGGATACTAGTCTTTATCAGATATATCATTTGGAAATACCTTCTTCCATTCCATAGGTTGCCTTTTGGTTTTGTTGATTGTTTCCTTCTCTGTGCACAAGTTTTTACCTTGATGAAGTCTCAATGGTTCATTTTTGCTTTTGTTTCCCTTGCCTCCAGAGACATGTCTAGCAAGAAGTTGCTACAGCAAAGGTAAAAGAGGTTGCTGCCTGAGTTCTCCTCTAGGATTTTGAGGGTTTCCTGTCTCACATTTAGGTCTTTCATCCACCTTGAATTTATTTGTGTGTATAGTGTAAGAAAGTGGTCCAGTTTCATTTTTCTGCATGTTGCTGTCCACTTTTCCCAACACCATTTGGTGAAGAGACTGTCTTTTTTTCCATTGGGGATATTCTTTCCTGCTTTGTCGAAGATCAGTTGACCATAAAGTTGTGGGTCCATTTCTGGGTTTTCTATTCTGTTCCACTGACCTATGTATGTGTCTGTTTTTGTGCCGATACCACTGTCTTGATGACTACAGCTTTGTAAATAGCTTGAAGTCTGACATCATGATGCCTTCAGTTTTGGTTTCCTTTTTCAGGATTACTTTGGCTATTCAGGGACTTTTCTATTTCATACAAATTTTAGGCTTGTTTGTTCTAGCTCTGTGAAGAATGCTGGTGGTGTTTTGATAGGGATTGCATTAAATGTGTAGCTTGCTTTGGGTAGTATAGACATTTTAACAATGTTTGTTCTTTCAATCCAGGAGCATGGAATGTTTTTCCACTTCTTTATGTCCTCTTCAGTTTCTTTCAAAAGTGTTCTATAGTTTTAGAGTATAGTTCTTTTACCTGTTTGGTTAGGTTTATTTCTAGATATTTTATGTTTTTTGGTATAATTGTAAATGGGATAGATTCCTTGATTTCTTTTTCTGCTTTATTATTATTGGTGTATAGAAATGTGACAGATTTCTGTATGTTGATTTTATATCCTGTGACTTTACTGAATTCATATATTAGTCTAGTGATTTTTGATGAAGTCTTTTGAGTTTCCTACAATTGAGTATCATGTATCTGCTAATAGTGAAAGTTTGACTTCTTCCTTACCAATTAGTATGCCTTTTATTTCTTTTCTTTTCGTCTCTCTCTCTCTTTCTCTCTCTTTTTTGTCTAATTGCTGAGGTTCCATATGATTTTTTGAAATTCAAAATACTGAGAATTGAGTGGGAGTCATGGGCACTAGAAAATGCTATCTCTGCCTTGCTTTGTAACTTAGAGATACCACCTATCTTTGGATCTCACCTTTCTTTGTAAAAAAAAAAAAAAAAGTGAGAAAATTTAACTAGAATTCACCCATGTTATACCTCAATTACAATAATTACAGCATTGATTATGTGCCAGATTTAAAAAAAATTAACATTTATTTATTTTTGAGAGACAGAGAGAGACAGAGTGAGAGTTGGGGAGGGGCAGAGAGAGAACCCAAAGCAGGCTCTAGGCTCTGAGCTGGCAGCACAGAGCCCAACAAGGATCAAATCCACGAACTGTGAGATCGTGGCCTGAGCCAAAGTCAGATTCTTAACTGAGCCACCCAAGTGCCCCCATGTCAGATTTTTTTAACATAACACTATCTTGTGTAATGATCGCAACAGTTAAATTCTATAATTCCTGTTTTATAGATGACATTGTTGGGGCCTTGGCTAAGTTAAACAATTTTTCCTCATAAAAGAGTCAGGTGATTGGATCTTAGGTCTGTTTAACTCCAAAGACTATGAAAATTCCACTACACTGCTTTGCAAAATAATAAGTGTTTATTTAGACATTGAATGAATGGTATTTCTCCAATTTTACCCAAAAGTGTGAAATTTTACTTTCATAAGATTATATGGGTCTTTTGATGAGACAGTTTATGTTAGATTATCAACATTCTTTCCTGGCATAGTGTCCAGTTCACAGTAGGCACCAAATACACTGAATGAATATAACAATTGGCTGTGCTGGCAACAGAATAATCCATACTCCCCTCCCCAGTCTATTGGATATAGTTGTATTTACTTCTTCATGAAAGATGATCCCTGATTTCTTCATTCTTTTCTAACTTGACTGCTAAAATAAAAATGTATACTAAAATATATAGTTTAACAAAGATAAAAAGAGAATGCATGTTTATTTTCAGAAAAGAATCCCAAATGATAGACATGAAACTCATCATCATTAAAAGACATTTGTTAGCAGATTTTTCAGGTAACCTAAAAGAAGACCTTATATAAAAATAAATAAACAAAACAAACAAATAAATATCCACACACACACTGTCCTAATCATAAAATATTCACTACGTATTTTAAATGAATGTTAAATAGAATATACGGCTTAGAATCAGACAAATTAGACAAACAAAAGAGAGAGAGAGAAGAAAAGAAAAGAAATAAAAGACATACTAATTGGTAAGGAAGAAGTCAAACTTTCACTATTTGCACATCCATGATACTCAATTGTAGGAAACTCAAAAGACTTCATCAAAAAATTACTAGATGGTAATATGACTCTAGGAAAATCCCTTTGGTTCCTCCCAAGAATGGGCAAAATTATTGCAGCTTGCATGTTTGTCAAAATAATTAGAAATAATATTGCTAATATTATTGCTAATATATTGCTAATAATATTGTTATTCACTTATTTGCCAATAAGTCCTCAGTAATTGTTATTTACTATGGTGGAAAGCAAAGAAAACATCTTCTTCGGCTGGCTCTGTGTAAATAGTGTTTTTAAAAATAAGATACATTTGAATTACACTGTGAGACTTGAAGTTTGTCAAGATGTTTCCACGGATAACTGTATGGGAAGCACATAAATAATATGAGTTATACTTTCCAGTTTCATTAATGCTTTGTTCCCCCTCCCATGTCTGTGTCTCAGGGCCCCTATTACTTTGCAAAACTAATATGGTTTCTTGAAGCTCTTTGCTATAGAACTGGCTCTAAACAAACTTATCTATACAGTATTCACTGGAAGGCAGCTATATAACAGTGACTGCATGGAATACACATGGAATTGTGATTGTAAGGTGCCATCCAGGAACACACCAATGGGGAAATACTTGGACTGAGCTTAGACAAGGACTATAAAATGAACTCATTCTAAACAGTCACACGGTTTGAACCTAATGAAATATTATTACTTTTGCCTTTGATTTCTTTGGAATGCCACCAAGGCCCTGTTGTTGTAACACTGCTGTGGTCTCTACTTATTAACTTAGTGCTGTAACCTGACCATTTTGTAACTGGCATTAAAATTGCAAAATCAAAACCCTGAGTGTGTACATGCAAATTATTAGGTTAAAAGAAATCCGGCTGGGAAATACAGACACTCAAATCCCCTTACTAATTTTAACTTCATATAGCTCACAATTTTGAAATAATAGGAAGATCTCGAGAGTAATAATGATATACAGCAGCCAACAAGTTTAGAGTAATAGCAAAAGTCTCTTTGTTCTTTGGTTTAAATTAAACTAGTTTGTAAATATATAAAGGGATTTTTTTTAATTTCAGGTTTTCCTTCTGTGTTTTGACTCTTATACTCTGGTTTGATCAATGATACCAATAGTTAGGTATAATGCTACATTGTCAAACCCAAAATTGTGGCTCCATAATAGGGATCCATCTACCTTCTTCCATATCTTTAGCTCTAGGAACCTGAAAAAGGACACCAGAGGGTGAAGATATTCAGTGAAACTCTTTGATGGTTCATATACAGGTGGTATATGATAATTAAGAACTTAGGTACAAGAATTAAATATCTGAATTGTATTAGCATTTGCTAATTCATTTATTCATTCAGTAATTATGTATGGGCCAAACACAATTTTGGACACCAAGGATTAAATAGTGAGCAAAACAGAGAAGTTTCTGCCACCATTTTTTTTTTTTTTTTTTTAGTATTTTAGTAGGAGGACAAGGAAAAAGTGGAAAATAAAGAACTATAAGGTCAGAACAGACACAGTAACTACTGTGATGCAGAGAAGGCACTGTTTGACAGCTTACTAGATTAATTTGCCAGCTCAAACACTTTGGAAAGTGTTTGAATATATCTGAATAACTATAAAAAATAGATAATATTACCAAATTCATAAGGATGAAGTTAAAAAGTACACATAAAGTGCCAAACTCAGTGACTGACACATAGTAAGTGCTCAAAAGCTCTAAGCTGGCAAAGGGTAACTTTTTCAACTTTGTAAAGACAATCTACAAAATGCTTACACTTAACATTATACTTAGTGGTGAAGAACTGAAAGCTTTCCCACTAAGATCAGATATAAGACAAGGATGTTCCCTCTTACCACTCTTTTTCAAGATTGTATTAGAAGTCCTGCTAATGCAATAAGGCAAGGAAATAAAATAAAAGGCATACAGATTGGAGGGAAGACATAAAAACTATCTTTGTTTGCAGGTGACATTGTCTATGTAGAAAATTCAAAAAAAATCTACAAAAACAAAACAAACAAACAAACAAACAAACAAACAAAAACACACTCCTGGAACTAAAAAGCAATTACAGCAAAGTTGCAGGATACAAGGTTAATACACAAAAGTCAATTAATTGCTTTCTCACATGCCAACAATGAACAAGTGACATTTTGAAATTAAAAACACAATACCATTTACATTAGCACGCTCAAAAATGAAAAACTTAGGTATAAATCTAACAAAATATATACAAGATCTATGTGAGGAATACTACAAAATTGACATATAAAGTCAAAGAAAAATTAAACAAATGGAGAGATAGTCCAAGTATATTGCTAGGAAGACTCAATATTGTCGAGATGTCACTTCTTTCCAGCTTGATCTATAGATTCAATAAAAGCCCAATCAAAACCCATCAAATTATTTTATGGGTATTGACAAACTAATTCTAAAGTTTAAATGGAGAGGTGAAAGACCCAGAACAGCCAAACGATATTAAATTAGAAAGTTGGAAGACTTACTATAAAACTATACTAATCAAGACAGTATGGTATTGGCAAAAGAATAGACAACGTGTAAATGGAACAGAACAGAGAGCCCAGAAGTAGACCTCCATAAATTTAGTCAACTGATCTTTGACAAAGGAGCAAAGGCAATACATTGGAACAAAGGTAGTTTCTCAAAAAATGATGGTGGAACAACTGAATATCCACCTGCAAAAAATGAATCTAGACACAAATATTACATCCTTCACAAAATTTAAGTCAAACTGTATCACAGACCTAAATGTAAAAGATATAAATCTAAAACTCCCAAAGATAACATAGGAGAAAATCTAGATGACTTAGGGTATGGTGGTGCCTTTTAAGATACAATACCAATGACACAACATGAAAGAAATAATTGATAAGTAGGACTTCATTAAAAGTAAACACTTTCCTGTGAAAGATAGCATCAAGAGAATTAAAATACCAGACACACTCTGGAAGAAAATATTTGTAAAAGACACATCTGATAAAAGACTGTTATCCAAAATATACAACTTAAAACTCAACAATAAGAAAGCAAACAGTCTGATTGAAAAGTGTTTGTGAGGTCAGAGCCCTTATAAATGGATTTAATGCTCTTATAAAAGAGATGCCAGAGGGGCGCCTGGGTGGCTCAGTCGGTTAAGCGGCCGACTTCGGCTCAGGTCATGATCTCATGGTCTGTGAGTTCGAGCCCCGCGTCGGGCTCTGTGCTGACCGCTCAGAGCCTGGAGCCTGTTTCAGATTCTGTGTCTCCCTCTCTCTGACCCTCCCCCATTCATGCGCTGTCTCTCTCTGTCTCAAAAATAAATAAACGTTAAAAAAAATGTAAAAAAAAGAAAAAAAAAAGAGATGCCAGAGAGCTCCCTAGCCCCTTCCACTACTTGAGGACATAGTGAGAAGATGGTCATCTATGAACCAGGAAATGATATCACCAGATACCAAATCTGCTGGTACCTTGATATTCTTGGACTTTTCCAGAAGGGCGAGAAATAAATTTCTGTTGTTATAAGCCATTCAGTCTGTGGTATTTTTGTTATAGCAACTTAAATGGGCTAAGACAGTCATTTTGCAAAGAATTAATTTATATCAAATGCATTGTATTCTTTTGTGCTTTTTTTCCCTTCATCTTGCTGAGTTAGAGAAGAAAAAGGAAAAAAAAAACTATTTCTCAAATGAGACTAAATTCTCTAGAGAAGTTTTCTTAAACACCTGCTCACTCAGAATAAAAGACTAGGTGGCATAGGATCTTGAGTTTAGTCTCAGCACCCAGATTTATTACTCTTGTCATTTGAACCAGGAAACTTCTCTGAGCCTTAGTCTGCACATCTCTAAAATAGAGACAATTAAGACCTTAGTTATATATAGATATTTGAGAGCTTTCATGAATTGTTAATTTGTATATGTAAATATAAGATGGTATTATATTACTTGAATTAATATATATTATGTTTCTCAAAATGATCTCAAAGTGGCATTGGAAGGAATTAACACATTTAGAAAATACCTCTTTCCAATATCTCATAGGGGTAATTGTATAGGTGGAGAAATCAAGTTCAGTTTTTCTAAGTGTTGAAATTTAGGGTGCTTTTACTGTGTAATAAAGGGCCCTGAGAATTAGCTAATACTTCCAAAGTAATCCAGTTTTCCTTCTGTAAGCCAGTCATCAAGATGGAGCCTAACTTGTTTCAAAGAGGCCATATTTTCCATCAGAGAATGTTATTTTTTTTCCAAACCAAGGAAAGAATACTAGTACTACTAATAATGATAATAAAAGTAGATATAATACCAGTAGACAACACTTACATAGACTTTTTTCATGTCAGACACTATCTTTAGCATTTTACATCATCTTACATTGTATTTGGGCCACCAGTCAAACGTTGTGGTCTGCCGCTGTCTGGGTTGACATTACAATTGAATTGACATTGTTCATTCATTCATTCATGAATATTTATAGAGCGTCTAATATGTGTCAGACTTCTACTTAGAAAGTTGAAGCTCGATATTCCTCTTGTGCCTCACACCCCAGTTATTTTTAGTTCTGCAAAAACCTAAGCTGCTTCATTTATCAATCTTTCACAGATTCTCATCCACAAATTAATTTGTTGTATTTCTCTGCTTCCCTGTATTCCTACTCTTTCCCTGGCACGCCTTGGACGTTTTTTACATAGCCAATAAGCTACCTTATATTCTCAAATTCTCTAGAGAATGCTGTCTTTTTTTCCAAGCTTAACTGAACGGGACTCAAATTTCAGGACTAACTTTGATCTGTTACCACCCAGGATATAGAATGTTCATGTAGGGATAGGCCACAAAGCACAGGGACAAGTCTTTGGGTACAGAATCATCATTTTTCTTAGCTTCCCATTAACTTCCTACATCTTTGTTTTTTTGTTTTGTTTTGTTTTGTTTTTTAAACATCATCTTCATTTGGTAATTGTATCATCTGGTTCAATTTGATGTAAACTGGATTTTTTAAAAACAAAACAGGTAACAGATATAAGAGGAAGTTAGCTAATTTTATGTTTGTTTATATTCAGACAGAAAATTACAGAGGACAACCATTGAAATTATTTTTCACTTTTAAAAACTTATTAGACCTGCATGCAACATCTAGTACTAGACTCAGAGGACCATATCAATAAGCTTATGTCAAAGGCAAAGTATTTCATATACCCCATAGATAAAATCACTATCCTGCAATTTTTTTTCTATTCATGAAAGTTTCCTGCAGAACCAAAATTAATTTGTTTTAAAATGCAATCAATACATGTTAAAAGATGAACAAACCCAAAGTGAAATGAAGGGTTATTGGAAGAATAAATGATAGGGTCTTGGACTCTTGCTATCAGATCCATGCAGCAGGCAGCAAAAATAATGAGACTATTTTGTCCTAATAATAAATTAATAACTCCTAATCATGCTCACTTCTGCTTGGTTTTCCCTCTCTGAGCAAAGTCAGCACATGGTTCTCCACACTAATGGAGAGCAGCATTAACATCCCTAATACAGAATAGATGACCATCCCTTTGGGAGTTTTCTTGCAGTCACAGCAGTTTCCAAGCCTCAGAGAATGATTAAAAAAAAAGAAGAAGTAAAGAAAAAAAGAAAGAAAGAAGGGGTAAACACTAGCTACGGGAAAGTAATTTAAACTTTTTTCCAGCAACTTTAATTTCTGAGCTCCAAAGACCCTTTCAATTTCTTATTTTCATTCCCTTAATTGAACACACATTTATTGAACCTTTGTTTGCAAAGTAGTGATAAATGCTATGAGGTATACTACTGCAGAGGATAACACAGGAGGCAAACTACAGGAACTGCATAATTATCCCCAAACTTTCAATTCTATAACATCATGGAGAATGTCTGTTTCATTCACCAGCCTATATAACATCCAGCAGAGTGCCTACCACATTGGTGGTGCCTAATAAAGATTTGGTGAGTGAATGAATAAATTAGAAACAATGTCAGAAGGGACTGAGAAAGTCTGGATAACTCAGACAAAGGTCAGGTGCTTAGTCACATGCTACTCACCCACCTGAAGGCTTTAAGAAATAAGTAACAAAGAAAGCAATTACATATTTAAATAAGGCTCAAACATGCTCTTGATGGTGAATTGAGGGTAATGTAGCTGGCAATCTGATATTAACGTACGTGTGGGTGAGAAGGACATTTACAGAGTCCCTTCCTTGCCATCGCCGGGGAAAGGTCCTAGTATATGCCTCAGACAGGGCTGCTATTTGATTCAGAGGTAGTCTCCTGAAAGTGATCGGGAAAGAAAATTTAGGCTAATATGCATGCACACCGGTAAATTATTACTACCAAAATTATCATGCCTGCATCCTCTTAGAGAATTTAATCCTAATATCTTTGCATTAATTTTCACAAATTGGTTCCAGATTTAACAATTTTCACAGTGGTTATTTTTTCCCCTGGTGATCGCAGGAATGACTGGGAGGTTTCACTTAGGTAGTTTGAGACACGTGACTCTAAGATTTTGCTATTTGCACAGTCGAAAGGATTTCAAATTGGTGGACCCCATCTAACTTCCTACTTGTATTTCTTCTCAATAGATTATGGATAATATTTTTATATCCGTGCCTCCTCTGATTTTTCTCTTATTTTCACTGCTGTAACTTAGAATGTCCATCTTTCTATGTAATTCTTAGGGGCTTTTCTGAAGCTTCACTAAATTTACACTATAAATGGATGCTTAGAAGGCAGCTGTAGGCTGCTATGGTGGTACACATTTAATCAGCATGTCTGTCTCTTAGATCATCATTATAACAAGTGCACTGCATGAATTATCCATTAATCTTACCTGGGATCAGAATGTTTAGAGCAGAGTTACTGTGAAGTGAAATCACATCAGCTGTTTACTATTAGTCTTTTTATTGAGGTATTCAGAAGAGTTGGAAGTTTTGATTTTTGTCTTTTTTTAAAATAACTTTGAAAAGAACTAACTCACTTGGAGAGTAAACTAGTAGTATCCTGTTGGCACAGATTATGCTTATTTTAGAACACTACATCTAAAGAAGTATTTTGCAATACATTGAAAATTAAATGATTCACTACGCCATATTTTACAGTTTTTAGTTTAATGCTTTTTGAACGCTTATTTATGGTTAACTGAAGTAGACCATACATAAAACGTATACTTGCTTAACACATAACTTCAGAAGCTACACCTAAACTATCCCTAATTTTATTGCCTAAATACATATTTTAAAATATATAGTTCATATACATGTATCTCATTTGCCCCTTTTCAAATAGCTATCCAGCTCAGGGTCAAAGGAAAAAACCTAAAGGTGAAGAGTACATACAAACTCAGGAAGCTTTCTGAGAAACAAATCCACCTTAATTACAGAAGAGGAATATAATAAAATTGAAAAAAAAAAGGTAGCTGATATGTAGTGAGTACTTACACTATTTTTAGTGTTTTATATGGGTTATTTCCTTTAAAGTTTACAATGATACTTAGTGGTAGGTACTTCTATCATCCTTATTACAACTCAAAAATGATTCCTGGAGTATGGATCATGTACTGTCAACTGCACAGACCTCTCATCTCTAATGATTATTTCTTCCGTTGTCCTTCAGCAACCCACTTCTCTGGTTATACACCTGAGGTTTTCATCACCAATCACCTTCGAAGATTCAAATTCAAGTGTTTCACTTTTTGACTGCCATCTCTAATTCTTTTATTTAATTTTTATTTATTTATTTTTAATTTTTTCTTAATATTTCATTTATTTTTGAAAGAGAGAGAGAAAGAGAGAGAGAGAGAGAGAGAGAGAGAGAGAGAGAGAGAGAGAAAACGAGTGGGGGAGGGGCAGAGAGAGAGAGGGAGACACAGAATCCGAAGCAGGCTCCAGGCTCTGAGCTGTCAGCACAGAGCCCGACGCGGGGCTTGAACTCACAAACTGTGAGATCATGACCTGAGCCAAGTCGGATGCTTAACCAACAGAGCCACCCAGGAGCCCCAATTTTTATTTATTTTTAATGCTTATTATTTTATTAAATTTGTATTTATCTTTGAGAGAGAAAGAGAGGCAAAGTCCGAGCGGGGGAGGGGCAGAGAGAGAAGGAGACACAGAATCTGAAGCAGACTCTAGGGTCTGAGCTGTCAGCACAGAGTCCCATGCAGGGCTCGACCTTACCGACCATGAGATCATGACCTCAGCCAAAGTTGGACGCTCAACCGACTGAGCCACTCAGGCACCACTTTAATGTTTATTTTTTGAGAGAGAGAGAAAGACAGAACATGAGTGGGGGGGGGGGGGCGGGCAGAGAGAGAGAGAGAGAGAGAGACAGGGAATCTGAAGGCTTCAGACTCTGAGTTGTCAGCACAGAGCCTGATGTGGGGCTTGAACCCATGAACTGTGAGATCATGACCTGCGTTAAAGTCAGATGCTTAACCAGCTGAGCCACCCAGGCGCCCCTACCATCTCTAATTCTAACTCACTCCCGTTTCATAATTAAGTCCGCAATAGAACAGTCTGGAGATGAGTATATCCTTTGCAAGGCTAATGCACAAATTCACAAAGTGTTTCATATTTTTATATTCATAGCTCAGATAATTTAATATTGGAATTGTATAACTTTTTCCAAAATGATATATAGATTTACTGCAATTATAATCAAAATACCAAATAGTTACTTTTCTTTTTGAGGAACGGGAAAGCAAATATTAAATTTGTGTAAAATACAAAGGGTAAAAAATATCCAAGATATCTTTAAGAAAAAGATCAAGGTTATAATGTTTGCTCTACAAATATCAAGAAAAATTATGAAAATACCATAATTATGAGGGTTGCTGGAGGGGAGGTGGGTGGGAGCATGGGCTAAATGGGTGATAGGCATTAAGGAGGGCATTTGTTTTGATGAGCACTGGGTGTTATATGTAAGTGATGAATCACTAAATTCTACTCGTGAAAGTAATATTATACTCTATGTTAACTAACTAAAATTTAAACAAAAACTTGAAGCATTAAGCAAAACAAAACAAAACAAAAACAAGAGGGGCACCTGGGTGGCTCAGTCGGTTAAGCGGGTAAGCATCCAACTTTGGCTCGGGTCATGATCTCTGGGTTCCTGAGTTCTAGCCCCCTTTTGGGCTCTGTGATGACAGCTCAAAGCCTGGAGCCTGCTTTGGATTCTGTATCCCCCTCTCTCTTTGCCCCTCCCCCACTTATACTCTGTCTCTCTCTCTCAAAAATAAATAAACAGTAAAAAAAAAATTTTTAATTTAAAAAAATAAGAAAAAAAAAGACACCAAAATTAAAAACAAGTAGTATTAGTGAATAGACAGATAAACATAGGAATGGAATAGATCAGAAGCTCAGAAATGGACCTACAAATACTAAAATTTGATTTTTAAGCAATGGAAGTTCTATGAAACACTGAGGGAAATAGTCTTTTCAAAAAATATTGTTGCAAAAACTTTATATTGATAAGTAAAACACAAAATTAAACGATCCCCTACCTCACCTAATGTGCGCGCGCGCGCGCGCGCGCACACGCACACACACACACACACATACACACACTCAATTCCAGGTGAATTATGGACCTAAATGTGAAAAACACCAAATAAAATTCTATAATATTATATAGTAGTCTCTGAATACAATCTTTAGGACTTTGGGAATATCGAGTGGCTTATTAAGCAACATGCAAAAGAATTAGGCAAGGGGCGCCTGGGTGGCTCAGTTGGTTAAGGGTCCGACTTCAGCTCAGGTCACGATCTCGCAGTCCCTGAGTTTGAGCCCCGCGTCGGGCTCTGGGCTGATGGCTCAGAGCCTGGAGCCTGCTTCTAATTCTGTGTCTCCCTCTCTCTCTGCCCCTCCCCCGTTCATGCTCTGTTTCTCTCTGTCTCAAAAATAAATAAACATTAAAAAAAATTAAAAAAAAAAAGAATTAAGCAAAAATAGAAAGATTGGTAAGTGGACTACATTAAGAACTTATGTTCATCAAAAAATAGATTTTGAAGAGTAAAAAATTATTCTACAGATAGGAAATATTTACAATACAATAACCAATAAAATCTCATATTCAGAATATGTTAAAAATTCTTAAAATGCAACAATAAAAAGACAAAATGGGAAAATGGGCAAAAATTAAAAAAAAACACTTCAAAAGACGTTCAATCTCACTAGCAATCAGGGATATAAATGCAACCTACAATCATAAAACATAACTCATCAATGATTAGAAGGCAAAATCCAATAGTGCAATAATGCTAAGTGTTGGTAAGGACAGAGATTTTCATGACTTGCTTGTCAGAACATAAACTGTGAAGATCGCTTCAGAAAACAATTGGCCATACCTAGGAGATCTGAAAGACAGACATATGACACAGGCTATGTCATACCTAGCCATAAATCCCATAGAGAGGCTTCCTTATGCTTATTAGGATACATGCACTTGAAGGGTCATGGTGTATAGTTCAAAACTACAAACAACCCAAGTGTCCACCAATGGTAAAGTAAATAAACAAATTATGGTATATCTATATGATAGAATAGTAAAGAGCAATGATAAACTAAAGATGTATAAAAAATTAGTGGATTAAAAACATATTAAAAGAAAGAAGCCAACATAGCTAAGAAAAGTACTGTATGATTTCATTGTATAAAAGTCAAAAATGACAAAATTAATATCTTTTTACTGATGTGTACTTAGGTAGTAAAACTCTAAAGTAGATTCGGGATAGTTAATGGAAGAAGAGGGGGTGGGTATGATTAGGAAGGCCTGTGTAGGAGGCTTCTGGTGACCTGCTATGTTCCAATGTCTTGATCTGAGCAGGGATGACGGGGGTGTGTGTCCTCCATCAATTCGTTAAGTTAGGCATGTAAATTACACATGTTTTCTTATCTCTGTTACATATTAATAAAAAATAAGATGTAGCTGTATTAAAACAGTTATGGAAGCAAATACCACATTTTAATGTTTATAGACAACTCTTTGAAAACAGGGTTGAAAGAGTAAGAAAGATGAGAGAGGAAGTGTCCCAAGACTGATGAGATTTGAACATAGTTACAAATCAAGGAAAGTAAAAAATATGAAGTTGTGAGCGAGGTAAAAAGACGAAGAGAATCGCATCTTGGACCTAGAGAGGATGAGAGAAGACTGGGTCAGTCAGGGTGCCTGTTGGATACAGATAGCATGTCCAAAAGGGTTCACTTGAAAGAGATGGGCTATCTACAGGGGGGGTGAACAAGATTAAAGAAACAAGGATTAGTGAGGCATCCAGGGACCTGTAACAGCACAGAGGCCTTATGACCCCTTGGTCTGAGGGGACAGGGGAGAACATGAACATTTTAGCCAAGTCCAAGTGAGAGCTCAAGTTAAGAGGGGTTACCCTCTGGGCCACAGTCCATATGCAACCCCTGTTGCAGTAAAGCAGGAAAAGGGCATGGGCCAAAGACAGTAGTGGGGAAATCTCAAATCATCTTCCTCTCACCCTCTGATTTCCTTCTACTTGCCATTGTCCAAGCACCACAGAAACCCACAGGGCACGAGTGGCTGAGTGACGCAGTCTGAAAAGGCCGGTCTTTTGCAACTCAGAACAGAACAGAGAAAGGCAGAGAAATCATGTAGGGATGGGGAGGGGCAAATGTAGAAGAATCAGCACAGGACTGTTATTAACAGAAAAAGCTTGATTTAGAAAAGACATCCCTCCTTAGGCCAGAGAACTGTAGAAACTCATGGGTGATAATTCAGAGACAATGTTGGTAAAAGGGAAAGATAGTTAGGAGAACTCTTATCTGGTGACCTTACTCTGAATAAAGTCAACTCAGGGGTTGTTTGCCAGGGGAGGAGAAAAACAGAGGTAGATCAGGCCATTTGAGAAGATTAGAGGAAATTTGCATTTACTGTGGTAGGAAATTAAGTAGGAAGTCAATTAGGTATGGGTAAAGAACTGCTGAGTTGCACTGAAGGCAACTGAATTTTTCATATAATGACAGTTTCTCTATTTCAGTGTTTAAACAAATATTAATCAAAACCACTTATACAGAAGTGAAAATAAGTTTTCTTAACTGTTTCTAAGACAAAAAAAGTTTTGAGGGCAGAAACTGTGGTTTTATTCATACCTGCTCACACACCTCTCTCTTCCCTCACTCTCATTACAGATATCAAACACATGTGCATGTCTGCGTGTACACACACACACACACACACACACACACACACACACAAACCTAACACAATATACTTATATAGATTGGCACTTGAGATTTTAATAATCAGGAAAGGTAATTCTTACCTTAATGTATTATAATTAACTTAATACAAAAATACATATAAAGAGTGTTGGTTGGTTAAATCCTGGGTTTTAGTCCTAGTTCCACTATGTAATTTTGGTAAGTGCTATGGTCTGAATGCTTGTGCCTGTACCCCAACTCCTATTTCATATGTTGAAATACTAATATCCAATGCGATGATATTAGTAGTTGGGACCTTTGGGAGATGCCTAAACCATGAGTGTGGAGCCATCATGAATGGGATTAATTACTTTAATAAGTGGCTACATAGAGACCTCTAGCTCCTTCCACCCTATGAGGAAACAGAATGAAGGTGACAGTTATGAAGCAGGAAGAGGGTACTCTTGAGAAGGTGACTATGCTAGTGCCTTGATCTTGGTCTTCCCAGCTTCCAGAACTGTCAGCAATAAATTTCTGTGGTTTGTAAGCCACGCAGTAGGTGGTATTTTGTTATAGCAGCCGCAATGGACTAAAACAGTAAGTCAGGGATACATTTTCTTCAAGCTTGAAGTCAGTATGCATTTACTTTTATGAAGCCATTCTAGGTAAGACTTTATGAAATATGGTTTCTGCAGTTGATTGTTTTTATGAAAACCAGAAGTATATATGCCAAAATATGTCAAAGAGATTGGGAAAATTTGATTGATATATGCATATGTATTTTTTTTTGTCTTTCTTCATCTGTTTTCTGTCTTTAACAATAAATTTGGTATTAAAGTTAAACCAAGAAAGTATTTATCTACTAATCACCTGGTATAATCAAAATTTTCTAATCTGTTATTACAGAATGTTTGGATTTTCTTTAAAAGGAAAATGATTTAGAAGAGACAATATTGACTGTGTCTCCTGCAGTAATTGGTAATCGTTCCCAAATTGTCAACCAATGTATACCTGAAGTATGCTTAGCCTAGCCTCTACTGGGTAACAGTGAAAACATCAGGTCAAATTAGGCATACAGTATTTACTCAGGAGGTAAAGATGAGCAGGAATTTTTTTCGATTTCAGATATCCTAACACCAGGAATATGGCAGTAGTTGAAATGGATATTAGTCACATATTACTATTAATGTTGTACCCATAGGAATATCTTTCAAGACACTCAGAAGGCTGTGTGGCACTATATACTCACTGGAAATTGGGAGATGATGTTAAGATGAGAGAGATGATCACAGGCTGTATTCTTACAGAGGAGATTCTTTATCCAGAGTTCGAGTGTATATTGTGCAAACCTTCCCTGTGGGACAGCTATGTTCAAGGCAAGATGTCAGGCACCAAGGAGAGTGCCAGCAGGAGGAACAGAGGTGGGAGTATAGGAAAACCCCTACTCCATGACCTGTTATATTCAGAAATAATTCACTTCCTTAGGTAATTACAGGGACAGAATCCACAGTTCTTTGAATCATCCAATTATTAATATACAGCAATGAAAGAGTAGATCATAATCAGTTATTAGACATTTCTATCAATAGCCTCAAGGTAGTGAAAACCAGAGTTGGATGTCCTTGAGACGCTAGCTGAGAAGTTTTTCCATTAAGGAATGATGTAAAGCAAGAATATTCTTCCAAATGAGATAGCTCTGAGAAGAAGATTAGCCTTTTTAACTGTGTGCCATTTAAATACAGGGCATAGTGGTGGGGTTCCAAGGGACAGGGACCAGGCAGAAAGGCAAACAGCATACTCTAATTATAAGGCTATATTTACACCAGTTTTTGGAATATGGGAAAGCCATTTGAGAATAGGCAGACTTATTTCTTATTCAATCTACTACTAATTATAAGTGCAAAATGTAATATTTTGGCATGAGTGCTTTGGCATCAAAGTGTAAAACTATTGGAATATATTTACAAGCAATGTATGTATGACAGAACTCTTCCATCAGCATCTTTATCTGCAAGCCTGATTGAATAATGAGTAGGTGGGGATCAGGAACAGGCAAAAAGTTATCTGTCATTTGACAGTATTTTTGACAATAAAAGGTTCTAGCAGCATCAAAATGTCACGTATCCTCTTTTACTAATCTTAAGCAGGCTATTTGTCCATTCTTTATCTTGGTTTTCTCATCTAAAAATTGAAATAGTTGGGTTAAATTATCTCTAAGTTATCTTTAGTTCTAAAAGACTATGGAACAGTAATTGTTTAAGGTAAACAAAACATAACTGGATCCTGAGTATGATTCTTACAGTCCACTTTTTATGTGACCAACCATAATGGATAAAATATCTCTTCTGCCAAAGTGTGTTTCTTATTATTTTTAGCAATACTTTTAGCAGTTACCAAACCTCTACCAGACTAGAGCTTGAACTCTGTACAATGCAGTGTTGACTACTTAGTTGATGTATTAATAAGGTTTTTTAAGTTTATTTTTATTTTGAGAGAGAGAGAGAGAGAGCAAGCAGGGAAGTGGCAGAGAGAGAGGGAAACAAAATCCCAAGCAGGATCTTCACTGTCAGCACAGAGCCTGATGTGGGGTTCAAACCCGTGAACCATTAGATCATGACCTGAGCTGAAATCAAGAGTCCAACAACTTAACTGACTGAGCCACCCAAGAGCCCTTATGTATTAATAAGATTTTAAGCTATTTCATCATTGCAGTTTACCCAAGCTAGAGTCTTTTATCAGTATTTCTTTGAGTGGTTCTTCTTTAAAAAAAATTAATGTTTATTTGTTTTTGAAAGAGACAGAGAGAGTATGAGTGGGGGAGGGACAAAGAGAGAGGGAGACACAGAATCTGAAGCAGGCTGTGGTGACAGCTCAGAGCCTGATGCGGGACTCGAACTCACAAACCGCGAGATCATGACCTGAGCCAAAGTCGGAAGCTTAACCAACTGAGCCACCCAGGTGCCCCTGAGTGATTCTTAATATTTGCATATGCAACGTATCATAAAGAATCTGGCAAGTTCAAAACTACATCCATTGGTCAATGTTGAGAGCTCAGAACTTTTAGCACCTACATTCTTCCTTGTTAATTTTTGTTTTTATATCTTTACGATTATAGCAAAATACACATAAAATTTACCATTTTAACCATTCTAAAATGTACAGTTCACTGGCATGAAGAATATTCACAATGTTTTTGCAACTATCACCATTAAATAATTCCAGAACTTTTTCACGATCACACATGGAAACCCAGTACCCATTAGCAGCTGCTCCCTAGTTCCTCCTGCCCTCAGCCCCTGCCAACCACTAATCTGTTTTCGGTTTCTACGTATTTGCCTATTATGGATATTTCCTGTATATGAGATCATATAATTTTTGGCCTTTTGTGTCTGGCTTCTTTCACTTAGCAAGTTTACAAGGTTCATCTATGTTATAGCAGGTTATCAATACTTTGTTCCTTTTTTGTGCCTGAATAATATTCCATTGTATGTATGTACCACATTTTGTTTACCCCTATATCAGTTGATGGACATTTGGGTTAGTTTCCATTCTTTTGACTACTGTGAATAATGCTGCTATGAACACTCATATGCAAGTTTTCAATTATTTTGAGTGAATGCAGTCGAATTGTTGAGTCACATGTCTAACTATGTTTAACCTACTGAGATACTGGCAAGCAAGAGCAGTGGTACCATTTTACATTCAGTATGTGTGTTTTTAAATATAATTCTCCAGGGGCACCTGGGTGGCTCAGTCAGTTTAGCCTCTGACTTCAGCTCAGGTCCTGATCTCACGGTTTGTAGGTTCGAGCCCCGCGTGGGGCTCTGTGCTGACAGCTCAGAGCCTGGAGCCTGCTTCAGATTCCGTGTCCCCCTCTCTCTCTGCCCCTCCCCTGCTCACACTCTCTCTGTCTCTCTCAAAAATAAACATTAAAAAAATTAAAAAAATATGTAATTCTCCAAACACCCCTGTAAAGTAGGTAAAGTTATTATGCTGATACGATGGTTGAGGGCTTGTGAAGTTAGGTAACTTACCCTACCTAGGTCACCACCTATAATTTGTTGGTTACCTGACTAAACTTGGAGCTCATTAGCCACAAGGCTGAGTCTCTAAAAACACAGACAGGAAACATCTCTGATATACATGTTTTTTCCCCCCTCCGGGGATATGAAGACAACTTATAGCTTTATTTCGACATTTATTTTGTTGTTGTAAACTGAATTAAATAGTCCAGATCAAATTTTCTGTTTCCTCTTAGTTTGGGTTACTTCTTGTTACTAATTTTGGTACAGTTGAAACTTGTTTGGATTATATAGTGCACCTATTAATTCTTTCAATCTTTTGTATCAAACACTTATTTGACAACCTTGTAGCATAATAGCTGAATATTCACTGTTAAACTTTAATACAATTCCACACTCTTTTCTCTAAAGATTTTAACTAATTTGCTTAAGTTTTTAAACTAATTTTTACCTAAGAGTAGTTGTGGCCTATTTGTTTCTTTGCTGGGAAGGAGAACCTATCCATTTTAGAAGGAAGGAAATGTCATTGAAACTAAAATGCAGACATTAAGTTGAATGTTGTCATTCTAGACTCCCAGGCATCAAGGTCACACTGTTGTATTAAGAGTATCTGCTGGCCACAATGAAGTACTCCATAGGAATTTCTCCTTATAGAATTCCAAAAGTCTCCAGGTATTACTTGTGGACACTTCTTTAACGTGTTTCCCAATTCTCTTTATATATGAACTTCAAACATTCTTAGGCACATTAAGGAATTGCCTTAATTCATTTGCAGGTAACGCAGAGCTCATGAAAATACATCTAATATTGTTGGGAAG